>NC_081409.1:312687654-313887654 GCF_030272615.1 Cryptomeria japonica | reverse complement strand
GTAGTACCAGATTCTTAGATATATCAATTGTTGTAGTGTTATCACAATAGATAGTAATAGGTTCCTTGCATTTTACCTTGATATCCTTCAACATTTTCTTAAGCCATAATACTTGTGTACAGTTAGTTGCTGCTGTAACATATTCTGATTTAGTTGTTGATAAATATGAACAACTTTGTTTCTTAACCAAGAAATTAATTTGCTTCCAAGAGAAAATGCTCCGCCGGTGGTGCTTTTCCTATCATCCACATCTCATGCCCAATTTGCATCTATGTATGCACATAATTCAAAGTTTTCATCTCTAGGATACCATAATCCAAGATTTGTAGTGCCTTGCAAGTACCGAAAAATCCTTTTTACTGTTGATTCATGATTTTCTCTAGGATTACTCTGAAATATTGAAATAATACATACTGCATTCATGATATCAGGTCTTGTTTGTGTCAAATACAGTAAACCTCTTATCATAGATTTGTATCTAGTCGGATTAATAGGTGTAGATTCATCCCTTAGTGATAATTTGTCATTTGTAGTCATAGGTGTGCTAACCGATTTAGAGTTCTCCATCCCAAATTTCTTTAATAACTCCTTTAGGTACTTGGATTGACTCAAGAATATACCTTTATCAGTATGTGAAATCTACAATCCTAAAAAGAATTTTTTTTCTCCAATCATAGACATTTCAAATTCTTGCTACATCTCAATAGAAAATTCTTTACATAATCCATCTTCTCCTCCAAAGATTATAACATCAACAAAAACTTCTATAACCAAGATGTCATCATTTGTCACTTTATAATATAAGTTGTTGTCAGCATTTCCTTTAGAAAAACCATTCTTCAAAAGATACTTATCCAATCTTGCATACCAAGCTCTTGGAGCTTGTTTCAATCCATACAAAGCTTTCCTTAACTTGCAAACCATATGTTTTTTATCTGTCAAAGAAAATCCATTTAATATCCATTTGATATACTTTGTATTTCTTGTGTGCTACAAAAGCCAAAAATAATCTAACTTCCTCAATTCTAGCTATCGGTGCAAAGGTCTCATTATAATCAATTTCTTCTTTCTGAGAATATCCCTTACACACTAGTCTTGCTTTATTTCTGATAACCTTACCACATTCATTAAGTTTGTTTCTGAATACCCACTTTGTTCCAATGACATTTTTGTCTTTAGGCTAAGGAACTAATGTCCAAGTGTTATTCTTCTCAATTTGCTCCAATTCTTCTTCCATAGCTTTAATCTAGTGTTTATCTTCACATGCCTCATTGATAGATGATGGTTCAATTTGAGAAATAAGACATACCTCTTCATTTTCCAATCTTCCTCTTGTCATAACTCCTTTATACTTATTCCCAATTATCTGATCTTCAGAATGATTCAATCTTACATACCTCAGTGTCTTAGTTTGCTGTTGTTCTTCAATTACTGTGGAATCCTCTAATGATACCGGTGTAACTGGATCTTCATTCTGTACTGGTGGGTTCAATGTAGGTTCATTTGTTAGAATCTCTGATGATGGTTTACAGTCTATGTACCTTGAAGTTTCTCTGAATTGTACATCAATCTTCACATTTGTACTCTCAACAATTTTCTGCAATCTTTTGTTAAAACATCTATATGCCTTGCTCTTAGGTGAATAACCAAGAAATATTCCTTCATCACTTCTAGGATCAAATTTGCCAATATACTCATCCCTTCTAATATAGCATTTACTTGCAAATATTCTAAAATATTTAAGAGTAGGAGTAATACCAAACCATAGTTCATGAGGGGTCTTACCGGTTTCACCTTTGATGTGAACATTGTTGAATGTATAGACCACTGTACTTACTGCCTCTCTCCAATACACATGTGGTAGATTTGCTTCTGATAACATACTTCTTGCTGCATCCAAGATAGTTCTGTTTTTCCTTTCAACAACTCCATTCTGTTGTGGTGTCCGAGGTGCTGATAGCTGTCTTCTAATTCCATTCACTTCACAGAATGTATTAAATTCCTTAGATGTAAATTCTCCTCCTTGATATGATCTCAGACATTTGATTTTCTTACCGGTTTCATTTTCTACCATTGCTTTGAACAGTTTGAACTTTCCAAGTGCTTCTGATTTTTCTTTGAGAAAAGTAACCCAACACATTCTAGAGTAGTCATCAATGATTAGCATGAAATATATATCACCTTGCAAACTTTTAGTTCTAGCTGGACCACATAAATCAGTATGAATTAAGTCAAGAGCATTATTTGATTTTTTTGGAATACTTTTAAAAGTGGCTCTAACTTGTTTTCCAAATTGACATTCCTTACATACTGTATTGTGAGGTTTGACAATTTTAGGTAAATCCCTAACTGCCTTAGTAGTACTGATTTTTACCATGCAATCAAAATTTACATGATAGAGTCTCTTATGCCATAGCCAACTTTCATCAATATGTGCAATCAAGCATGTCTTTTCACTGTTATTCAAATGAAAGATATTACCTCTAGTTTGATTACTGGTTGCAATTTCCAAACCAATTCTATTCATGATTTTGCATTTTCCATTTTTGAATTGTAACTGAAATCCTTTTTCAACTAATTGACCAACACTCAAAAGATTATGCTTTAAACCTTCAACATAGTAAACATTGTCAATATTATGCTTACCATCAAAAGATATTGTACCTTTACCTTTGATCAAACAAGCTTTATCATCTCCAAATCTCACTAAGCCTCCATTATATTCCTAAAAGTTCAAGAATTTACTTTTATCTCCAGTCATATGATGTGAGCATCCTGAATCAATGATCCATTCATCCTTTACGTCAACTTTAGCTGCCAGGGCCTGCTCTATTGGTTGAATAGTAGGTGTCGATTGATCTTTTTTTATAGCAACAAAAACCCATCCATTGTCTGTCGGATCCTCATAAGAATCATTAGTCACTCCTTCATCAACAAGGTAACAAGATTTGTCTTTATTCTTCTTAAATCTGTATCTCTGATATTCAGGGTTAGGCTTGTATGTTCTTCTAGCTTCTTCTCTTAGTCTAGCATGTCTATCAGGGTATCTAGAAGCCATATGACCAATCTTATTACAGTTAAAATATTTAAAGGGTGCTTTACCTTCGTACTTACTTCCTACTAGACCTTTAGGCATTTTTCTTGTGAATAGTGCTTCAAGTTCTCCATTTTCTCTCATGCTTTCCTCAAGTTCTCTTGCATAAAAGGCTTTCCAATCAGACTTGTCAAATGATGGTGTAGATGATGTTGATGCCTTAAAAGCTAAATCTATCTTTATAGTAGCAATAGGACCAAATTCCTCAATTTCAAAAGCTGAAAGTCCTCCAATCAATGTATCCCTAGTTACTGATGTATTAGGTATTGTTTTTAACTCATTTATAACAGTAACCTTGATTTTATATGTGGGTGGCAATCCGCTTAAAACTTTTGAAACAATTTCATTTTCACTTAAGGTTCCTCCACAACATTTAATACCCAAAACAATTTCATTAACTCTTTCCATAAAAGCAGAAATCCTTTCATCTTCTTCCATTTTCAGATTTTCATACCTGACCTGAAAGCTTTCAAGTTTTGCAATTTTGACTGTGGAATCTCCTTCATTTAGTGTTTCCAAATGATCCCAAATAGCTTTAGCAGTAGACCTATCTGATAATGCACTCAAAAGTGCTTCTCTTGCATTGCAATCATTCTCTTCATCTTTAGCTAAGGTAGTTGGAGCAGTCTGACCAGCTACAACAATAGTATAACCATTCTTTGTAACTTCTCAGATGTCTTTACCGATGCAATTCAGATGTGTCTCCATCCTGATCTTCTATATCCCATAGTTGGTTCCATCAAGTTTAGGACTATCCTTCCTAAAATAATTAGTAGACATTGGATCTCCTCAAGTTGTTAAACTTCTGCAAAAGAGGACTAGGCTCTGATACCAATTGTGAGGTCCTAGAGACAACTAAGAGTGGGGGGGGGGGGGTGAATCAATTGTCTAATGAGTTTAAACCAAAAACCAATTAACCAACTTAATGCTTAATACCGGTAAACCAATTAAGTGTGTTGGTAGACAGTGTTAACAGTAAATTGCTATACCGGTAGAGATTAATGCATGAAACATAAACATAGAGTCAACCACAACACATAACACCAATATTTGTACATGGAAACCCTGTAAGCGGAAAATGCACAGTGGGAAACCTTACCCACAATTAGATGATACTATTGTAGATAGTAAGTGTACATAAATGGGGTCTGCACATGCAGAAAGGCCAATAGCCTAGAGCTCACTACTCAATCACAAAAAGGGAGTCACATTGACTATAGTTGGATGGTTAAATCCAATAAGAATGTACTACACAAAATAGCATCTTCATATGCTGGATTCAGTACCAGTGTAATGCTGATATGCTTCTACAAAAACCTAGCTTCACCTTCAAATGATGTCTTCATGTATACCTCTACTTAATCTCGCATATACTTTCACACAATTCTTTTTTGCATTCCACATTCGATCTTACAATTAAGATCTTATATTTATACCATAACCTAAGACCAATTTTAGTAGGTCAGCTCTACAAGATATTATAATAAAAACATTTTACATACAATATAATATCTGATGCAATAACCGATTAAACATGTTGGCTTAATGCATTTACAACAATAATAAATCATCTTCATAGCGTGCCATGCTGATCTGGAAAAGATAAACCTGCTGGTGTAACCCTAGATAACCCTGGACCTATTTGCCGGTAAAAGCGAATATCCAAATATGAATATACCAATGATCAATTCTTCAAAACAAAGTGTCCATACGATGTCTTCAACATTATCAAGTGTCTTCCATATCATTCCAGGTACTGGTGAACATTATATCCTGCCGGTGAACCATATACTAGTAACCGTGTAATAGTTACTTGCTTGCTGGTGAATGTTGCTGGATCTCCAAAGTGCTAGTGTTTCAGTAGGTGTTGACATCAATGACAAAACCATACCAAAATACCAACACTTTTGTCCCTGCAAGTGTGCTCGGCCATGCTTGTCAACAAAGATTACTTCACCAAGGGGTGGTTCATCTCTTTTTAGAGGCAAAGGACATTTTACAAAGGATGTTCCAACACGTCATCAAATCTATTGATCCGATCTTCTCCTCCCCTCTCAGAATTTGTAACCTAATCCTGGCTAGGGTTAGGGTTTTTCATGAATTGTAACCATCTCAGTTATGCTTGAACTATAAAGGAAATTTTGTAGCCTGTTTACAAGATCTTCTCCTCTTTTCTCTTTGTAGAGGAAGGGATTTGTCACCTCCAAGATGATAAATCTCAAAGGACAAATCGATCTGGTGCTACCTCACTCAATCTGGCGCTAAGGTGAGTGAGGGGATAAAAGTGAAAAGCTAAGTAGATAAACTGCAGATGAGACTCTGGATTAGCTCTATTGAGTCTTTTTCCTTGGGATGACAATGCAGAGTTAGAACACTAGCACAATGTGCTGTCGTCTAGTACATACAGAACACAGAAACCATACGAGGGTTACAAATATTATTATAATATTGAATAAACATAGAGAAACAACAAGATAGAATAATAACATAGAATGAGAAATTTTACTTGAAAAGAGGGAAAAGAAGGAATCTCACAACTGATCGATGATATGAATCCTCTAGCTAAATGATTTTCTTCCTATGATTATAAATCTGCACACAAGCAAGAAGGAAAATGTTGGGGGTTGTGTTTTTGAGTTTGCCTCAATTAGACCCCCGTTTTGGTGTTTCCACCTCCACAGACAACCTAGATAGATAGATAGAATAAAAGATAAATGCTAGAATGATAAAATGATAAATAGATAGGGAATGTGATAAATCCCAAGATACCCAATGATAGGATAAATAGATAGATATTACCAAAGAGACTCGAGAAAGACAAGATATTTTCAAGAGATATTGTGAGAGCTTGATAGTGTTCTATCAAACTAGATACTACTATAGCAAGTGGGAAAGAGCTAGAGAAAGCTGTGAGAGCCCAAAGAATAAGAGAGATTGTGTCTAGAATCTAGAGAGATTGAATGAAAAGAGAAGATCAATTTAAAATGAGAGAAGAGGAGGGAAAAGAGAGTTGGCGAGCCATTTAGAAGATTCTGAGCTGTTTCCAGTGACATGTGTAGGTGACAAGTGAAAAAGCATGCTTAGAACTGACATTCGAATGTTAAGATGTTGCAGGATGAATGTGTGGTGTGTGGACATCTGTGCGATGTGCTAGTGTCCAAATGAATCATGCTAAAAAATAATGGGAGACAAGGGAGACATGCGGCTAACAAGAAACAAAAGCTGAAGGATAGCTACTAAAAGGGGGTCTTAAGAATCTTGAGAGGGAAAAGGCTGATGCAAGGGCTGAAGTGAGCCTACTTGGGTGATAAGGGAATGGACACCAAAGTGGTTACAAAAGATATAGGTCAAATTGCAAAGGGGTATGCAGTTTTTGACACTACACTCTTACAATAATCTATGATTTTTGCAGCTATAAAATTGCCTTGTCTCTGCATTAATAAAAAAAGCTTACCTTACCTAGTTTCAGTTATGCAAACTTGTGTATCTCTTTTACTTGTTTGTATGAATGCACCTTCTTTTAATTTATCAGCATCCGTGATAGTTTTGACTCCTCTTAGGGTGGCATCTGAGAACATTGGTCGTTCCTCTGCCATTGTTAAGAATTCCAACCTTGACTTAGTCTTAGAAAGATAGACTTAGATATAAACTCGTGTATCTTTTGGGCAGTTTTATTGATGTTCTGTGCAATTATAGGTGGGGGTAGATCAACTTTTAGTCTAGGTGCAAACCCTTTTCCCTTCTTTCATGCAACCCTTCTCTCTCTCCCTTTTCCCTATCAGATTATTAGATCAGTTTCACTGGTGTTGAGTTGGTCCAATACCTGCATTCAGATTGTAGAGGAAGTTGATCTTCTCTGGAGATTTAATCTCACAATAGTGAAAGGTCCCACACTTTTAAGGTTGTTTCCATGTTTCACAAGGTTGGTGATCAAGCCTGATCACCAAGGGTACAAACTTTGTGACAACAATTTTTGGCATACCCAATGAGACTCAATTTCAACATATCTACTGAGGATTCAGTGCTTTTCCTAAGCAATTCAATCTTTGGAGGAAATCAATCAGGCACTTGGTGACTCTAAGGATAAATGTCAGACTCTTGGCAAGGACCAGCTGCCACTTACATGCCAAGAATACACACTAGAGAATCTTCTAGAGGTAATTTCCAATACTCTAAACTTTCATATTACAATTATAGAAGAACTAGAGGTAGACATTCTTTGTCACCTACAAGGGGAACTCAAGGAGAATCACCTACACCGTTAAGGTCTGAATCTACCCCTCCTTTTATCAAATTAGCTCAATCTAGAGGCCCTACCATCCATATCAACATACCCCTATTTTCTATGGTGGTCCCAAGAGCGCATACCTTTGTCACCTTCAATGGTGGCAATCCCTTAGTCTTGACTCAAAAGAATGACATTCTAGTGGCAGCCTTGAAGGCTATTCCATATTTCACAGGGGTGACATCTACCTCTCCGAAGGAACACATACAGAATGTGTCAAACATCTAAATTGTGTTTGATGTCACTCAAGAAAATGTTGCAATGAGGCTTCTTTCTTCTTCATTCAAAGGAAAGGCCATTTAGTGGTACAGAGGACTAGCTCCTAACTCCATTCATAATTGGGATGAGTTAGGAGAAAATCTATGCAAGCATTTCAAAGACAAAATTGATCATCTATCACTTATGGAGCAGTTGACCACAATCAAAAGAGAACCTCATGAGTTTATGGGTAATTTTAGTTATAAATTCCAAAATACATGGGATGGGATCCCATCATTGGTAAATCCTTCATCAAATCATGTTTTTCTATATTTTTTTAAGGTTTTAAACAGTGATATTGCATCTATGGTTTAGTCTATGGGAGGAGATAATCTCTTGGGGGCATATAGTATTACCATAAGGGTAGAAAATTGCTTAATACAGGCAGGAATGTTGTCTCGTAGGCCTCCAATGCCCTTATTTTTAGAGGCTCCTATCCAACAACTTGTTTTGGCTCCTATTCCAGTGGATTCCACAAGACATTCATTCACACCTGCGCCATCTCCTTTATCTTTCAAAATTAAGGAACTGCAGGATTCTCTTGAGGCTTCAATGTAAAAAATGATCAATCCATTACAACAACAACTATAGGGATATGGAAATGAATTGGTGTCTGTCGAGAGACAATTACCACAGGCTAACAATAGGCCTTATTAGGCATCAAACCAAAATTATTAGCATAGAGGCCTAATTTTCAAGGGCAGAACCAATGGAGCAATGCTAGGCCCTTGAATAGTTTGAATCCCACAGCTACAAGCACTTCAAAGGCACTAGTGCCAATTCAAAATAATATTTCTTAGGAACAGGATTGGTGTGTACTATGCAATCAACCACACAATCAGACCTCATGTTAGAATGGTGTTTTCTCAGGCCCTAGTGGCACAAGAGGAGCCAATAACATTAGGGCAACAACAATTTGTTGATTGTCCCAGTCATACATATGGAGATACAACTTTCATGAATTGGTAAGAGGATGATTTTTGTGGAATGAATCAGACAAGTGGGGACAATGTGGCCAACAACACAAGATCAAAAAGGAGGGCTCCTATAATGTCAAAATTAGACCTTGCTATTGCGAAGGTACCTGCTAAGGCTGCCATCCCCTTTAACATTATTGAATAGATGGAGAGGGCTAGCCTCAATGTATCTCTATAGGATGCTCTTTCTATCCTATCTCAAAGTGACCTACTCTAGGAAGCTCTAAAGGGGATGGATGTTGCAAAAAGTACCAGTCAAGGTTGTAGCTCTTCAATTTATAAGAGCCTAGTACAACCTCTGGAGGTAGATAATCCAAAGAAAAAATTAGTAAGCCTCCCCCTTTTTATCTATCTTTAATCATAGGGAATAAAATTGTTCATAATTGCATGATAGATAGTGGGGCTAGTAGTTCAGTTATTCCAAAAGAGATAGCCGACTGCCTAAGTATCAAGTATGAATCTATAATAAGAGGGGTGGTGCAACTTGATGGCACATCAGTTCAGACTATGGGAATCATTAAAGATTTAAATCTAACCTTACATGCTTGCATGGGTTGTAGTGTGTTGCAAGACATCTTAGTGATTGACCTCCCTTCTTATTTTGCCATTTGTTTATCTAGGGAATTTACTGCCAAGATAGGTGGTTACATATATTATGATTGGTCTCAGATGTTGTTTATGACAAGATATGGTACCAAAGTAACCATTCGGGCTGAACCTATTGCCAATGATCATATAGGGCCCTATACCCCAAGTTATATCAACATGAATTGTACTCTCCATGAGGAGAAAGAAGAAAATTTAATAAGAGAATCCGCAACTTAGTTGGATGAGGTTCCTAATTGCCTACTTGATAAGTGGGAAAATGCATTTCAGTTTGACCCCATTGATGAGGTCAATAATACCGGTCTAGGTACATATTGTATACATGAAGAAGGAACCCCCATTCCCAATCTTTCAAAGAAAGACAATGATATGCAGGGGATATGGGATATGTTCTTTGACAGTTCAAGGAACAAAAATGGTGTAGGGGCCAGTGTATTGCCGATCTCTCCCAAGGAAGAGAAATATTTCTTTTCTTTCAAACTTTAGTTTAGTTGCACTAACAATGTATCTGAGTATGAAGCTTTGATATTGGGGCTCCAAACAACACAGAGGAGAGGGATCAAATATTTGAGGATGCATGGAGATAGTAAGTTGGTTGTAAAATAGAATAGAGATCACAAAATTACTAAGAACAACCTTCTCAAGTCCTACAAACATAGAGCATGGGACCTAATTGAAGGATTTGAGGGCTTCAATATTTCTCATGTCCCTAGAAATCAAAATAAACATGTGACCAATTAGTAGTGATTGGTGCTCAACATGACATTCCATCTCATGCTGTAACATAGATAAAACAACATATCAAACCTATGGTGAGACTAGTAGTGCCTGATAGCCAAGTGAATTGGTAGGTTTTGATTCTGATCAGCAGATTGTGAACTTCCCACAAGATGAAGCATAGTTCTCACATTAAAAGCAGTACATGCTGCAGGACCACTATGGTGATTAGATCATGCATCTAAGCTCAAACAAACTGCCCAAGGGGATGATCACCTTGGAGGGGATCTTCAACCATGATGATCAAATGAAAGGGAGAGCAATGAACCTGGCTGCAAAGAAGGGAGACTGCAGACTAGTCTCCTTATCTCATGGGAGAGCTCTAAACTTGGGAAAGGTATGTTCCCAAAGTGATCAAGGTACTTTTGTCAATCTTTGTCAAGAGTATAATGACATTTTTGAGTTTACATATAAGGATCTAAAAGGGTTTGATCCTAGCTTAGCTCAGGATACCATAGAGTTAGATCCTAATACAAAGCCAATTAGACAAAAGGAAAGACCCATAAACCCCAAAATTGAGCCTTTAATGAGAGAGGAGTTATCCAAGCTTATAGAATATAGTATTATTTTTCTAATCAAGCATTCTTCTTGGGTAGCCAGTCTTGTTCTAGTTAGGAAGAAGAATGGGGAAATCAAATTGTGTGTAGAGTTTAGGGAACTTATAGAGCCTCCCTAAAAGATAATTATCCCCTTCCTTCCATGGAACAAATTTTAGCCAAGGTTAGTGGCTCTGAAATATTTTCATTCTTGTATGGATACTTAGGGTATAACCAAATCTTAATCCAAGAATCTGACCAATTTAAGACTACATTCACTACTAAATGAGTCACTTATGCCTATTGTAAGATGCCTTTTGGACTAACAAATGCAGGTGCAACTTTTTAGATAGTGATGGATATGGATTTTAAGGGAGTATTAGAAATTTTTTTACTAGTATATCTTGATGATATTACTATATACTCCAAGCATGCGGTAGACCACTTTTCTCATCTTGAGAAAGTTTTCAAAAAGTGTAGGGAATATGGTGTGTCCTTGAACCCCAGCAAGTGTGTATTTTCCACTAATCAGGGCAAACTACTAGGACACATTATATCCAAAGATATCCTAGCCATAGACCTAGAGAGAGTGGAAGCCATTGTGTCTCTTTTAGTTCCACATCACAAGAAAGGACTTCAAAGCTTCCTTGGAAGAATCAACTTTTTTAGAAGGTTTATCCTATACCTCGCAGCCTTGGTCAAGCCTCTTACAGCTATTCTTAAGAAGAATTTACCCTTCAAATGGAATAGTGAGGGGAAAGAGAGATTTGATTAGATCAAGAAGGCCATTGCTCAGGCTCCTACCCTAGTAAATCCTAACTATGAGAAGGAATTAATCCTTTATACATTGGAAGGAGATGCAAGTATATTTGCTATTGTAACACAATTAAATCAGGAAGGATTTGAGCAACCCATAACTTTTTTCAGTGATTCCTAAAATACTATGAACTCAAGTATAGCTATGTGGAAAAGCAAGTCATCACAGTTGTGATAGGACTAAAAAAGTTTAGACACATGCTCTCTGATAACTCAATGATGAAAAGTAAGTACCAAACTGGTACTAAGAGGGGGGGGGGTGAATCAGTATAGGCACAAATTTTTTTTTCCTAAACTAGTTTGATTGCAGACTGTAAACTACTAGCAATCCCTAACATCGGTCTGAACTAGATTACTATCGGTTAAACACAATGCAACTTTGAAGGACATGAACTGGCCAATCTTTTTAACTTTCCATACAACCTACTCCCTCATTTCTACTTTGTCCTTATGCATAAACAGATAATCTATCATTAGAGATACAATGATTTACCACTAAACAAGAAATAACAAAACATCACATGAAAGAGACATCACACATGACACACATATTTTTCACATGGAAACCCCACTGGGAAAAACCACGGTGGGGACAAATACCCACAAGTTGTTTTAGACTCTTTAGAAGTCTGCTTTGTTAGGAGCCTAGTCCGGTTAAAGACTGTTACAACAGGTTCTATTAGGAACCGATCTTGTTAGGGATCACTCGATTAAGGGATGGCTAGAATACTTGGTTAAGGGTTAAACCCTGTTAGAGGTTACCTTGTTAGAGGATTTTATGAATTCAATGGATTTGAATCACCTTGTTAAAGGAGTTACAACAAGCTGCTTAAAGCTACCTTGTTAAGGGATTTTCCAACTGTTGAAGTGGTTAGAGATCAACAGGTATCACAATGATGTGGTAATAGCACTCAATGCCAATGCAAATCTGCTTTAGTTCCTTCCTTTTGCACACACACTCTGCAGGTATCAATCCTCTCAATTGGTCTAGCAAGAATCACGTATCTCTCCACATAGATACACACACAACATTTTCCAACAACCTTAGCATGAAACACCACATCGACCTTATAAGAAATAGATAGGTCGGTAGCATAAACCCTAAACCCTAAACACTTAGGTTGAGAAATTTAGTCGGTTCAATCCTGACCATTGAAAACTTTGCATTTGAATACAACGGTCTTGAATAGATCTCAAGACAGTCTCCATTGTTCATTTTTCACCACTTCTTGGAGGTGATAACCCATCACTTGTTCTCCACCATTTACAGAGACTTCGCACATTCCCGAGGTAGATACGATCAATCTCCATCATGCAAGATCCTTCATGTGCACGAGGCTGACATGGCAACATGATCTGATCTCCATTACAATGCTAACTCATCACACAATGCCATCGGTTGAAACACACTGGCTCGAAACACTTCAACTGGAAACCTTGAAGCTGAGACTACCAACTGGTAGTCATGCCATATGAACCCTTGATACAAAACATTCCATATACCAGTTCTCATACCGGTTCCAGTTCACAACATCATATCGGTTCACTTTGTCAGTTTCTTAACTTCAATAATCCCGTTCACTCTTTATCATGTTACCGGTTCACTCTTTAGAATATTACCGGTTCTCTTTTAGCATATTGACATCAATGACAACACAATATCATCATGTCAACATATTTTGCACATATGCCAACAATCTCCCCCTTTGGCATTGATGGCAATATACAAAGATATCTCTCTTTTTGCATCACATCTTCTCCTTAATACTACAGATATATTTTCCACTTCACATCTTCTCCCCCTTTGACAACAATGCCAAAGTGGAGGCACAAGTTTCCTTGTTCCACTATGCTGCTCCCCCTCAGGAGTAGCATCCTTCAACACATCAATCCTGAAAAGATATAGCAAAGTAAGATTTGACTGATGTGGAGTACAAACCTTTAGATTACCTCTTGAAGGGGCAACACCCTTAACTTACCTCTTAGATAGGTAAAAGTAGCCTTTGGTAGGGGCATGGTGAATATGTCTGCTAACTGCTCCTTACTGGAAACATGTTCCAATACCACCTCTTTGTTTTGAACCTTTTCCCTCAAGAAATGATACTTGAGATCAAAGTGCTTCATTCTGGCATGTAAAACTGGATTCTTGGAAATGTTAATTGCACTTGTATTGTCATAGAATATACTTACCGGTTCAAATATAGGAACTTTGAAGCCATTCAATACATGCTTTATCCAAATAGTCTGGGCGCAGTTCATAAAAGCTACAACATACTCTGCTTCTACTGTAGACTGAGAGATACAATTCTTCTTTTTACTCATCCATGAGACCAGTCTACCACCGAGAAAGAATGCACCACCGGTTGTGCTCTTCCGGTCATCTACATTACCAGCCCAATCAACATTTGTGAACACTTTTAGGTTGAAATCATTATTGTATGGATACCATAACCCATAGTCAATAGTTCCCTTTAGATATCTAAGAATCCGCTTGAATGCTACCAAGTGGGATTCTCTTGGGCTTTGTTGAAACTGAGCGGTAATACCACTGCATGTGCAATGTCCTTCTCATTTACCAATGCTAAGTCATCCTCTTTTGATAGCTTACAACTGGTCACCATTGGTGTACCAATCGGTTTAATTTCTTCCATGCCAAAGGTCTTCAACACCTCTTTGACATACTTGGACTGAGTAATAAAGATTCCATTTTTCATTTGCTAAATCTGCAGTCCAATGAAGAACTTAATTTCCCCTATGAGTGACATTTCAAACTCCTTTTTCATCTCATTTGCAAAGTCATGACTCATCTTGTCATATCAACCAAAGATTATGTCATCAACAAATATTTCACAGATCAGAATCTGACCTGCTTCTGATTTCAAGTAGATATTGCTATCTTCACTTGTTCTTTCAAATCCAATCTTCACAAGATGGGAGTGCAAGCATTCATACCATGCTCTTGGTGTCTACTTTAGTCCATATAAGGCTTTATGTAGCCTACACACCATGTCACTATCTTCTGATAGGGCAAAACAATTTGGTTTCTCTATATACACCTTCTCTTCAAGTATTCCATTTAAAAATGCAAATTTTACATCCATTTAGTATACATTGAATCCTTTAAAATTTGCATATGCAAGAAGCATACGAACTCCTTCCAATCTTGCTACTAGAGCAAAGGTTCCACCATAGTCATCTCCTTCCTCTTAGGCATATCCTTTACATACTAGTTTGGCTTTGTTCCTTACCACTGTGCCATCCTCATTTAGCTTATTTCTGAAGACCCATTTGGTTCCAATGACATTTTTATGCTCTGGTCTGGGTACCAAAGACCATGTACCATTCTACTCTATTTGGTCAAGTTCCTCCTCCATTTCCTTGATCTAGTCTTCATCTTTATGTGCCTCTTTGAATGATTTAGGCTCAAATTCAGAGATCATACATGAGCTTTCTCTGACCTTTCTTCTTGTAAGAATTCCTACATCTTTGTCTCCTATGATTTGCTTTGGATCATGATTGAGTTTGACATACCTAGGTATGTTCTTAACAACTTCCTCTTGCTTTTCTTCATCATCCTCATCTTCATTAACATATACCAATGTAGGACCACAATTACTGGTACTGGGCTGATTTGCAATGGTTCCCAGAAGTTTACTACCGGTTCATCTCCTACATGGTCTCTTCCGGTTTCCTTTGATTTCTCAATGTTTTCATCAACCCTAATATTGATGCTTTCAACAATTCTCTGAGTCCTATTGTTGAAACATTTGAGAGATTTTCTCTTACTGGAATACCTTAGGAATATTCCCTCATCACATTTAGCATCAAACTTGCTCTGATGATCACTCCTCTTGATATAACATTTACTACCAAACACTCTAAAGTAGCTTACCACTAGTGTCTTACCGGTCCATTACTCATAAGGAGTCTTATCCTTTCCTTTCTTGATGAGTACCTGGTTCATTATGTAGACTGCATTGCTCACTTCTTCTCTCCTAAAGGTGTGAGCAACCTTTCCTTGGATCAACATAGTTCTAGCCGCTTCAACCATAGTCCGGTTGTTTCTCTCTGCTAGGCCATTCTGTTGTGGAGTTCGGGGGGTAGACAATTGTATCTTGATGCAATTCTCTTCACAATATTTGTTGAATTCACCGGAAGTGAATCCCCCTCCTTGATTAGTTCTAAGGCATTTGATTCTTCTACCACTTTCCTTTTCTACCAGTGCTCTGAAAGCTTTGAACTTTCCAAAGGCTTCAGACTTGTCCTTCAAGAATGTGACCCACATCATTCTTGAGCAATCATCTGTAAGAATCAGAAAATACCTATCTCCCTGCACACTCCTAGTTTTCATAGGACCACACAAATCAGTATGCACAAGATCAAGTAAGTTGTCAGCAGTGAAAGATTTACCTTTGAAGGTTGAGGAAGACATTTTCCCCAGTTGACATACTCTGCACAAAGGATTTTCTGGTTTGCTCAGCATCGACACTCCTATAACTACCTTGATCTTACTGGCCATTACTATGTTATCAAAGTTTACATGGCAGAGTCTCCTATGCTATATCCAGCTATCATCAAACTTAGCCATAAGACATGTACTTATATTTTATTTCAGCTGAAATAAGTTACCTTTGGTCTGCATACCAGTGGCCATCAGTTCACCATTCTTTCCTTTGATTTTGCACACTCCATTTTTGAATTCAAGAGTGAGTCCACTGTCATTCAGCTGGGCAACACTCAATAGATTGTGTTTGAGATCTTCCACCCAATACACATTGTCAGCACTTCTCTTTCCATTTAGAGAGATGGACCCTCTACCTTTGACCATACATGGTGCATCATTACCAAACGAACCACACCACCATCATACTCTTCCAGAGATATAAACTTGCTCTTATCACTAGTCATATGGTGAGAGAAACCACTGTCAATAATCCACTCATTGGAATTATCAAAGCAAGAAACAAGAGCCTTCTTATCTGACACATCCTCCTTTACTACAACAAACACAATATCTTCATTTTCTTCATCTTTTGATTCCTCATCTATGACACCTTCATCAACTGCTACAAAATAGTTTCTCTAGTTTCCTCCTTTGAATTTCTTGAACTTTCCGCTTTGTCCTTGTTATCACCATTAGGACAGTTTATAGCAACGTGTCCTATCCGATTACAAGAGAAGCATTTAAAAGGAAGTTTACCTTTGTATTTACCAGTTCCCTTAGGAATTCTCTTGGCAAGAAGAGCTTCAAATTCCATCAGAATCTCCTCATCATCCATTTCTCTATTCTATCTTGGTTCACCACTTGTGCTTGCTTCTTTTCCTTTTTTGGAGTGTGCAGCAGATGCTCTAAAAGATGATTTAGTCTTCTGAACACTGCCATCAAAACTATTTAGCTCATAGGCTGTTAACCTTGCAATGATGGAGTCTAGGGATACGTTAGTCTTTTCTATTGATCTCAACTCCTGAATAGCAGCAACCCTTATTGCATTCACCGGTAATAAGGATCTCAAAACTTTGCTAATAGCAGTGGAATCTTCCATTTTACCACCTGTACTCTTGATATCTCCAACAACAGTTTTGATTCTTATTCCATATTGTTGAATGGTCTCATCTTCAACCAAGTGCATGTCTTCAAACTTCCCTCTAGGGATTTCTTCCTTAGCTTGTTTTACATGTTCATGACTGCCATAGATATTCTCAAGAGTATCCCATACTTCTTTGGCATTTTCTTTATCCTAGACATCAATAAAATCAATGTTAGATAAACTATTGATTATGTCTTCCATGACTTGCCCATTCTCTTGAATCTCTCTCTTTTAGTCATCGGTGAGAGTATTGGTAAGAATGGGATAGGCATTTTCAACATAGCTCCAGTGCTGAGCACCCATGCTTTTGATGTATATCTTCATTCTATCTTTCCATATTTTAAAATTGTCTCTGTTGAACTTTGGACCTTCCCTCTTCATCATTACAATAGGATCTTTCCCTCAAGTGGTTAAGCTTACAACACAAAGGACTTGGAGGATGCTCTAATACCAATTGATAACTCAATGATGAATAGTGAGTACCAAATTTCTACTGAGAGTGGGGGGGGGGGGGGGTAAATCGGTACAGGCACAAAAAATTTTCCTGAACCGGTTTGATTGCAGACTTGTAAACTACTAGCAATCCCTAACACCGGTCCGAACTAGATTACTACCGGTTAAACACATTGCAACTGTGAAAGACATGAACCGGTCAATCCTTTTAACTTTCCATACAACCTACTCCCTCATTTCCACTTTGTCCTTATGCATAAACATATAATCTATCATCAGAGATACAATGATTTACCACTAAACAAGAAATAACAAAACATCACATGAAAGAGGCATCACACATGACACGCATATTTTTCACATGGAAACCCAACTAGGAAAAACCATGGTGGGGATGAATACCCACAATCTATTTTTGAACTCTTTAGAAGTCCACTCTGTTAGAAGCCTAGTCCGGTTAAAGACTGTTACAACAAGTTCTATTAGGAACCGATCTTGTTAGGGATCACCCGGTTAAGGGATGGCTAGAATACCCGGTTAAGGGTTAAACCCTGTTAGAGGTTACCTTGTTAGAGGATTTTATGAACTCAATGGCTTTGAGTCACCTTGTTAAAGGATTTATAGCAAATTGGTTAAAGCTACCCTGTTAAGGGATTTTCCAACTATTGAAGTGATTAGGGATCAATAGGTATTACAATGATCTGGTAATAGCACTGAATGCTAATGTAGATCTGCTTTAGTTCCTTCCTTCTGCACACACACTATCCAGGTATCAATCCTCTCAAAATGGTCTGGCAAGAATCACATATCTCTGCACATTGATACAAACACAACATTTGCCAACAACCTCAGCATGAAACACCACATCGACCTTATAGGAAATAGATAGGTCGGTAGCATAAACCCTAAACCCTAAACACTTAGGTTGAGAAATTTAGCTGGTTCAATCTTGACCATTGAACACTTTGCATATAAATACACCGGTCTTGAACAGATCTCAAGACATTCTCCATCATTCATTCTTCACCGCTTCTCAGAGGTGATAATTGATCACGCGTTCTCCACCATTTGTAGAGACTTCACACATTCCTGAGGTAGATAGGATCAATCTCCTTCATGGAAGATCCTTCATGTGTACGAGGCTGATGTGGCAACATGATCTGATCTCTATTACAATGCTAACTCATCACACAAATGCCATCGATTGAAATACACGGGCTTGAAACACTTCAACCAAAAACCCTGAAGCTGAGACTACCAATCGGTAGTTATGCCATATGAACCCTAGATACAAAACATTCCTTATACCGGTTCTTGTTCTAACATATCGGTTCCGATTCACAACATCATACCGATTCACTTGGACAAGCATACCACTTCACATTTTTTCACATATAACGGTTCACTCTTCATCATGTTACCAGTTCTCTTTCAGCATATTGACATCAATGACAACATAGTATCATCATGTCAACATATTTTGTACATATGCCAACAGTTGAAAGAGCAACATTATGATGCGACGGGATAAGAAAGCTAGAGGAAATTAAGCAAAGCGAGGTAGAAAAAATGGGTCACTTATCCCATGAGATAAAACAAAGACATAAATGATACCGCGAGATGAGAAACCAACCAAGCAAAGACTTATCTTGTGGGGTAAAAATAGACCCATAGTGAGCTCGTGGGATAAGAAATTAGTGCAGTTAGTGGTCAAACTCAGCCCATGAGATGTGGACCTGGGGTGCCACGTCGGACATATGTAGGCATTGGATCTTCATGAAGGCTTGATCTGACAATCATGTTTTAATCTTGCATTGGGCTTGTTTAACCCCTAGATGGAGAGATCTCGCGTGTCCATCTTCGTGACAATCTCTCAAATCAATGACCGATTTTCAAATTTGCGGTGGTCATTGGGTTTTGAATGCTATGCAGGGGGTGGTTGTTGACCTGATGGTTGAGGAAGTTTTGTGCTCATTCGATGCCCATTTCGGATCCTATCTCACTCCAACCATTGGTTTTGAATTCCATTACTCTTGAGGTGACCCCTGCATATTGATTTTAGATGCCACCATGCCTTTTCAATGCAATACAAAGATCTTTTGTCTCTGCAACTATGCTCGGCCATGCTTGTCGACATAGATTATTTCTCCAAGGGGTGGTTCTGCTCTTTTTAGAGGTAGTGTCTTTTAGAGGATGTTTTGGCACGTCATCAAATCTGGTGATCCGATCTTCTCCTCCCCTCTCATATTTTGTAGCCTAATCTTGACTAGGGTTAGGCTTTTTCATCAGTTGTAACCATCTCACTTATGTCTGAACTATAAAAGAAATTTTGTAGCTTGTTTAAAAGATCTTCTCCTCTTTTCTCGTACAGTAATCTATGAATTCTGCAACCATAAAATCACTTTGTCTCTGCATTAATAAAAATTTCTTACCTTACCTAGTTTCAGTTTATGCAAACTTGTGTATCTCTTTTACCTGTTTGTATGAATGCACCTTCTTTTACTTTCTCAACATATGTGATAGTGTTGACTCCTCTTAGGCTGGCATTTAAGAATATTGTTCGTCCTCTACCATTGCTAAGAATTCCAACCTTGACTCAATCTTAGAAAGATAGAGTTAAATAGAAACTCGTGTATCTTATGGGTAGTTTTATTGATGTTCTATGCAATTACAAGTGGGGGTAGATCATATTTTAGTCTAGGTGCAAACCCTTTTCCCTTATTTTATGCAACCCTTCTCTCTCTCCTTTTTCCTTGTCATATTGATATATTAGTTTCACTAGTGTTGGGTTGGTCCAATACCCGCATTTAGATTGAAGAGGAAGTTGGCCTAATCCAGAGATTCAACCTCACAACAACGCAAGGTCCCACACTTGAGAGGTTGTTTCCATGTTTCACAAGGTTGGTGATCAAGATTGATCACCAAGGGTGCAAACTTTTGTGACAACATAAACCTCAACATAATTCCCAAATTTGGCCCAAACACCTAGGATCAAAGAACAAGAGAACAATCATTTCTAGCAAGATAACTAAAAATTATGTTGAAATCCAACACTATACACAATGTGACACCAAGGATATTAACCAACATCATGTAGACCACATGTAGACATTCCTAGAACATCCACCAACACTTCCAGATATATCTTTCATAATGCAAAGCCAAGACAAGATGGAAAATTCAAACTGATGCATAACACTTCATTATTGGAATGCTAGGAAACACAATCAAGAGATAAGAAATTGGAAAACACAGTTTTAGAACACTTCATCACCTAAAATATAAACTGAGACATGAAAAAAATACTAAAAGAATGTCCTTTAAACTATAGCAACAAAACCATAAATGCAAAGTATTCTCTAGATCAAATCTATAAACCAACCAAACTACCAGGAAATTGGATGTACCAGAGACATCAACTACAAGGGACCTAAAACATAGTAAGGAAATATCCACAAAGCATAGACATATTATATAAAATGAAAAGACTATGTACAAATGAGGAGGAATGCAAAGTATTCTTCTAGGCAACCTTCAACCAAATTTCTTGCAACCTCACACTTCATCACTTTACAACAACCAAATCATCCTTGTAGAAACATTTTCTTAATTTGGATCAACATGTGAGATATAAAAAAAACTTGTAGTCTTCTCAAACCATCAACATCACATTATTTCATTATCTTGCTTCTAATCATCATTAATACTTTTTATCCTCATCTCAATGCTTCTAATCCTCATCTTAATACTTCTAATCCTCATCTCAATGTTTCTATCTTCATCTTAATATGATATCATCATGATACCATCTCTGCTATCCAATCAAGACAATCAAGATCCTTAATAACATAAGCATCAACATACATATAAACATCTTCATTATCATTATTCTTCAATACATCATTATCATCATTATACATATTAAGTCATAAATACCAAACTGATGGTGGACATCCAATCAAGGACATCATCAAAAATATCTCTACACAATTGCACATCTAATAGAATAATTATCGGCAACATTATCACCTAATTATTCTTCACCTATAGATATGGATCTTCCACCTCTACAAATTAGACATTCAATTCTTCCTATCCATATTATTCCTCCTATGTATGTTGCAATACCACCTCCTACATCTTATAAAACTCAAAGAGAAAATTTCACAACATCTTTTATCTCTCAACCTAGTGAGGCCTCTTACATTCTTGCTTCTAAAGAGGAAGAAAAGAAGCCTATGTTGAATGATCCCCAACTTTCACAAGCTTCGAGTTGTAATAATAGAAATCATAGTGCAAGAGAATGCTAATGCTTATTTTGTGCCATGGATCATGAGATTTATTCACAAAGTGTTTCCTCCCCTAAGTAGTCAAATATTGACTTGGTCCTGCTAGGATAACCTGTGGACAACTAAGAGGGGGGTGAATCAGTTGTCAATAGATTATTACACTTTAAGAACAATAAACCTTTTACTAGAATGTATAAACCAAATACCAAAATAGCTGATATAACAATTAAGCACAAACATAAATCATAGAATAGTTACCAACCATCCATAACATAGAACACAATGATTTGTACATGGAAAACCCAGTAAAGAGAAAAACCATGGTGGGAAGCCTACCCATAGTTAGATAATACTTCTGCACTAATTATGTAATTAAAATAAGAGGGGCTTGCACGTGCAGGAAGGCCAACAACCTAGAGCGCACTGCTCATCACAAAAGGAGCCTCACTGACTACAAAATAAATCCAAACTTCAATCTAGAAAGATGAATAAACTGCAAGAATAGCATCTCCTATGCTTGAGTATAGTTTTAGTTAAGATAAATACCAGAGGTCTTAAACCTCTTTCACAAACCCAATTCGATCACCTATGATCAACCAAAACCTCTGCATATGATTACAACTTTATTCGCACATAGATAATCGCATAACCCATACCATACCATGATATACAAAGAGATCTTACATCATATTTATACCAACTTGGGACCTAAACAATTAGGTTAGCCACCTAAAGACAATATAATAGATCCATTACATAATCCTGCAAACCGATGATAAACCAAGTTGGCCTTAGACCAAAACAACACAAACCAAATAATAAATCCAATCGGTGACACATCGGGAGCATCAATCAACACATTACATAAACCGGTCCATAACCTAACAAAACAACACCGAACCCAAAATAGGTTGCCATAAGCTAAATGAAACACCATGAACAAATGGAACATGAACATGATAACCATCAACATCCTGATAATCTTCTAGAAGCCACACCAACACCACTTATCAAATTCACCAAAAGGCTTACTAGAACATATGATAGCATCTGGATCATCAAATCCTAAACCAACTGAATGTGATATGCATCAGGAACACATGAATAACTAATCCAAACCAATTCCAATAGCCAAATCAAACTGGAGACAAATCTCCAGATCAACATCAAAGATCAACCACTCTACCAGAAGTCGATAGATAGCAAAATAGCTAGTGTTGACATCAATGACAAAAATCAATGCAACACATAATAAATTCCTCCAAATTGCCAATGATCTCCCCCTTTGGCTTTGCTGGCAACACTAGATGTGAAAAATATCCAAGTGCTAAGAAGTTCCAAACAAGTCTCCCCCAAAGAAAGACATCCAACAATCTCCTGAAAATGATATGGCAATGAATATCTGAACCAACTAAAGCAGTCATCGGTGAGGAGGGACCACAAAGAGATCAGTCTGGACCGGTCAGCAAGAGTAAGCACAACAAAAACATATAGATAGGATGGAGGAAATGCAGAACAAATAGTTTTATTGCATGAAATTTGATTACATCCAACCGGTAACAACTGAGTTACAACATATCGACACATAGGCCTAGTAGACTAGGTCACAACTGCGACCTTGAATCAAAAGATCTATCTTCTAAGAATGGTCTATCTATCTGATACTATGATTAATTCTAATTGATTCCATTCTAAAGAATGATTATATATATATATATATATATAGATGCAAAGGATCTAGTCAGACCAAAAGGGATCAAAACCCGAAGAACAAGACCTAACGTGCAAAATAAACAAGGTTGGCCTTCGCCAAAAGATTCCTTTGGAAAATCCAAAGGATGAAAAGTAGATCATGGGAAAAGGTCGGCCACAAGCCAAGGAACATCAAAATAAATGCTCAAGGTTATGCAAGCTTTGGAATGGGTTCCAGTAGATCACCAGAATAGGTCTTATGGAACCGGTAATAGAGGAACAACTGGTAATAAGAAACTGTCATGGAAACTGGTAGTGATATCTTGCCAAAAAGTGATCTAAATGCGATGTGGTCTAAAAGAAAGAAAGATGATCAAGTCTTCAAGTAGAATCCAAATCCACAGGATCCAGTGAGCCAAAACTGGGACATGCGGAAAGGAAAACTGAAACTGCAAACAAAAACCAAAACAAAAAGGAAAATATTTTTGGTTGATGCAAGATTGTTGTGAACCGGGGATGCTCCTGCATAACCAATAGACCAAAGTCCCCCTGTGAATGATATCCTTGTTAAGCTCTATTTTTCACATACATATATCTCCCCCTTTGACATAAATGCCAGAAACATGACATAAATATCAAAGAAAAAACATAAAACCTATGAACCAAACAACTGACTACTCCCCCTGAGTAGTAGCACCACCACATCAATTCAGAATGAATGATAGTTCTGATTATGCATGCCAGACTGATGCCAATCAACATCACTCAATTTGTTGGCATTGTGTTGTCATTGATGTCAACCGGTATAGGGTGGCAACCCGTATGGGAAGATTGATGAGTAGTGTTGTCATTGATGCATACCGGAAATGATGTCATTGATGTCGATGCATGGCAGGTCACTGGTACAAAAGAGAATGTCATTCAACATAATAATCATTAGAGACACCGGTACACAAGTTAGTGTTGAATTGTGTTGAAGACATGGACTGGAGTCCGGTATGGTATAAGATCGGTAAGTGACATGTTGGAAGTGCATTGTTGCCAACCATCAAGAGAGAAAAATGTTGGGCTGTTGCTTGTGATGAAGAGGCAAAATGCTACAAAAATCATATCAACACAAGAGGTGAAGTATGTGTAGGCCACTGGTATGTTGTGTGGATGTCAATAAGCAAGACTCCCACCAGATGAAGATGATATCACAAGTTGAACATATGACTAATAGTGAGTGTGCCTGATTGAAGATGTATCTACTCAATTTCAGCTAAGGCATATTGGTGCAATGCCAAAAGAAGATGAAAAGGATCCTCTCCCACCGGTAAGTGATAATACTCTGGGATAAGTCAGAGATATTAAAGGTAGATGATTGAAGGCTCACACTGGATCAACCAGTCAAACACAAGGATGCCTCAGGTGTATGAAACAAGAGGTGTGCATCAAATCAGCTAGAGTAGGCATGTTGTGCCACTGGGATAGAGAAGGAAGAATAAACAAGTGATGGATTTGTCATGTTGACAAACCGGTTGAGATAATGTTCGGGCTGATGAAGAAGAAGGAAAAGTTGAGCAGCTGTAGATAGAGAGTACATATGGATTGAAGATGGAGTATGTTGAAGGTTGATGACATGGTGTCATCAAGGTGGTTGCTGGTAAGTATGTCCACAAGTAAAGTTGAAAAGGTGAAGAAGTGAAAGGCTCCCATCTATTGAAGATGTGCATGAGGTAGGTTGACAAGTGTGCTGATTGGTTTAGGAGCTCCACTGGAAGAGAAGAAAAGTGCAAGGGTGAAGACATACTAGTTAGGGTAAAACTGATAGGTTTTGCGAATCAATAGATGAACCTGGTTGTGTGGTTGGTTGGTGATATTGTCTAGACTGACATAGAAGACTTATCCAAGGTGGATGTCGACAAAGGAGCCATGTAGAGTTGAAGTGCCATGCATGCATAGGTTAGTGTGGTGTGTCGAT
This sequence comes from Cryptomeria japonica, assembly GCF_030272615.1. Taxonomy (NCBI): domain Eukaryota; kingdom Viridiplantae; phylum Streptophyta; class Pinopsida; order Cupressales; family Cupressaceae; genus Cryptomeria; species Cryptomeria japonica. Next base: position 313,862,320 of record NC_081409.1, on the reverse strand, counting down.
GAGGTTGTTGGCAGTTGGTCCAACATTTAAAGATGAATACAAATCTTGAGGAAGGATGGGAGAGGATTGTGGATCAAGATCAAGGAAACAACAAAGATCCAGTACAAACTAATCTTGTAGATTGAAGTGGGTGAAGGAAACCACAACATGCACATGATTGATCAAACAAAAGGCCAAAAATCATGCTATAGATGGCTAAAGATAAAAGATGTGTGTTGAAAGGTAAAGAGTATGGTGATGTTGATTGATGAGCTATATGCCATCAATCAAGGACATGAGATTTGATTGGATATGATATGCCATGATGATCAGAGATCAACTTGGATGCAGATTTAGAGCACGGTGGAAACCCTAGCACGCAAATGTTTGAACTCACATTTAGGTGGGAAACTTTGGCTATAAGAGTGTGAATAAAAGATGTAAATAGTGTTGCTACATGAGAGAGTGAGGTTAGTGAAGAGAGCCAATCAATCAAGTTCTAAAAAAAAATCAGAGAAGAGATTGAGTGTGTGAGAGAGAACCGGTTTGAAGAGTTCAATCGGCGAGAGTGAGGCAATTGATAGTTTGCCATTAAGTCTGATAGATGAGTGTACCGGTAGTGATTGAATCAAAAGAGAAAATGAAAAGAAGATTGCAAAAAATAGAAGAGCACACTGAGAATCAGAAGAGAATCGGTAAGCTAAGAATCGGTAGGAATCAGATAGCAGACAACTGACTAAGTGAAGAAGATTGGTGGTGCCTAGCAGCAGTGTGATAGAAAGAATAATTGGAAAAGAAGAAGCAAAGGCTTAATCAGTAAGGTTGTAAGAGAGAGTGAGTTGTAGCAGGAGATAAGGTTGCAACAATGAGGAGGTGAGCAAAGAGCCACCAAAGATCTATGTAGAGGTGAACCGGTGGAGAGACATACATGAGAGTTACAAAATTCTTTTGTAACAAGAATATTACTTATGCATTTATAATATGATGCTGTAATCACTGAGTTGGAGCTTGGTGCAGGGGTTGGTGCTCCTTGGGTTGGTGCCTTAAAGAAAGAGTGGTACTCCTTGGGTTGATGCCCTAAATGTTGTAACCAAGGTTTTCATTGTGAGGCTAGATTGGATCAGTAGTCTCTAGCAGCATTTCTCACCGAGCTTTTTCCCATCTTGAGTTTTCCTTGTACATCTAGTGTTATGTGATGTCCCTATTATGTGTGGTTGCATTTGTGTCATTCTCCCATCTAACCAGTATGTCTGCTTTATGTGAGATCAGTAAACCAATATATACACATAGGATAGAAAAGGGAAAAGATTTGGAAATCACTGATTCACCCCCCTCTCAATGACATTTGGTGTTCAACAATTGGTATCAGAGCCTAGGTTCCCGGTTGATAAGATTTCTTTAGCTTGGGTAGATTCTGGTATTTGAATGCAATGGTTTGTTTAGTGTCAATCCCTACTCCTGTATTTGATGGTTCAAATATTTTTGTTTGGAGTTGTAGGATGGAAGTCTACCTATCCTCTTTAGGGTTTGATGTGTGGATGTTGGTTGTTAATGGCTACCCTAGTAAAGTCAGTCCTCCCATCGATTTAGAAGAAGAAAGAAGACAACAATGTAATGATGTAGCAATGAAGGCTATATTATGTGGGTTATCAAATGATGTCTCATCACAAGTGGATAGATGCAAATTGATAAAAAGCCTATGGGATAGATTGAAGAAGCTCTATGGAAATGAGCCTACCACTGCAGAACCGGTTAGTGAAAACAAGATGAGAAATGCAACTCATGTATCTGCAGATGATGAAGGAAGATCTATTAGCAGCCACAACAATGAAGGAGAAGGAACCCACCTCTTTATGGCTAAAAAATTAGAAGATGAGAGACACACATCTAAGAATGATCATGCAAACCATTCCTATTCGAAAGATGTGTTTGGAAATGATAGTGAAGGTGAAGAAGAAGATGAAGCAAAAGCTGATCTTGAAAGAGAACTTGTAAGTGCACTCAAAGAACTTAGTAGAGTGAGGAATGAATACAAGTTATTCAAGAATGCTATGGTTGTGGAACAAAACCGGTTATCAAATGCCTTGAAGAATATAAGAAATATATCTCAGAGTTGAAGACTCAACAAGAAGACACCAATGAGTGCCAGTGTAAAGATCTAGAGTTTGTTGGCAGCAGTGATGCCTTGGATAAAATGCTGAAGAAGAAAAAGCATTCCAAGGATACCAGAAGATTAGGAAGTGGTTCCGGTGAATTCTCCACCAACAAGAATGTCCCCCACAATGACATTTTGTTTGTCTCCTCAAATAGAGATAACAAGGGACAAACCTTCACTATCCACAATACTCCCCAAAAGAAGGTTGATCTAATAGCAATCGATAAATAAATGGATTCAAGGATGAATACCGGTGTTGCAAGAAGAAGAAACAATGCAGATCCCAAAGGAAAAAGAAAGATGGGAGAAGGCAGCTTCATCAGAAGAAAGAACAGAAGAAGACAACATAGAAGATCTCCTACTGGTAGAAGACAAGGAAGTGCTACCTCCCACAAGACAAAGAAAGTGTGCAAAAAGAAGAGATTGGATGGAAGAGTTGCAGAGCATGGACAATCCAAAATCCATCCTAGAGAAGTAGAAATGGAGATACAAACTGGTAAGATCTCCTCGTGCATGGAAAACAAATTTGTAAGTTGTGTGCCCCCTTTCTCCAGTTACTATTTTGCATGCAAAGAATACGGCCATAGGGCAGATGAATGCAAAATGAAGTCTAGGAATAGAAAATATGCTCTTCCTGGAAACAATAATGTCATCCATTGGAGGTGTAATGGTTTTGGCCATAAAATTTATAACTACAGACGGATGAACTTGCAGTCACATGACAACCGGTGTAGCAGCTATGCTCAATATGAAAATGGGTACAGAGAACATGAGAGACAAAATGATGCATGGAACAAAAGGAGAAGAGGTTTTTCTCCTACAAGATTAAGTGGTCCACTGATTTTGGTGGCTGGTTACAATAGCATGACTAGAATAAGATGGTCAAACTAGTTTGACAGAAGGTCCCCAATCATGTGTATGTCATGAACACAATTTTCTTCTATAGCAATGCTTCCGATAGTAATGCTGAATTCTATAGAGAAAGGACCAATCAACAAAAGAAGGAAAGACATGCTCCCAAGACTAAAAAATGGGAAGAAGAATGAGACCAAGTAGGTTTGGAGGAAGAAGCAAGAAGATGTAACCATGGACCGAAACTATGCATTCAATGCTCAAGTGATACGTCCTAAGGCTTAAAAGAGAGATGGGACCTTAGGGGGAGTAGTACACTAACCATATAATTCACCCCCTCAGTGGAAGAGGACACATGGAAGAATAGGTTGTTGCTGGTGTGAAGGAAGAAAATGAGATGGCAAGTGTGTGTAGTGGCTACCTTGGCTACACATCTACAGATAAAAGATAAATCACTTATGCATGCATCAATGGATGGAAAATTTTGCAATTGGGATCACAAGAAAATTGACACAAGAGGATAGGAGTTAGAGGAAGATGCTCCAATAGTGTTGATGGACCGGTATGGGAAACTGGTATGTGCAGTAGGTTACCGATATGAATACTAATTGGTATTTGCAGGTTTTGTGAGACAATGAGGTCCAGGATCATTGTATTAACTCTGGTAGCATGGATTGAGGTGTTCATGTCTCAAGTGGTATTGGAAAAGACTTGAATGACATACAATGGCCTAATAGTTGATCATGTATACATGCATCCTTTTGGGCTAACTGGTTTGATATATGGCATGATAATGATATAGTATGGCATTGTGTACATCTAGGATCATGTCATATGTTGTGGTGGATATGATGGAGCTAATAGGTCATTAGTTGATCACATATGCACAACCCAGCTAGTATATGGTGTAGATTGGAGCTCTAGTTTAGAACCTAAAAGGCAATGAGGACCTGAGATCTATGACTCAGCGGGAGTTGACAACCATGTTTTCTAAGTTGTATCAGACTTTCCAGACATAGGGGGAGTGAAAAATTCTATGGCCCTACTGTTATTTTTGTGTCTTCGGAAGTATCTAGGGTTGTGAGAAATTTCAATGTCTATACATTTGAAATCACAACTAGGCTATTGGGGGAGCTATTTGCAAAAAGGGAGAGTTACCTGCACATGAGAACATGCATTTGGCATCAAAAGATAAACAATTGGTATAAGTGTTAGCTTCAACACTTGGTATCAACAATTTGGGGCCATAATGGTTTCTATATATCAGGGGGAGATGATGTAGTCTAACCGGTAGGTATGTTTTATTCACTGACACATGTGCCTTCAATTTGTTTCAGACTTGTATATCCAATAAGGTTCTAGGTTGTATATACATTTGGGTGCTGAGCAATTGGTGTTAGTTGGTGGTTGAGATCTCCATCTCAAGTGTTGTGAATTGAGAGGGTTCAATATATGATGGTCAAAGGAGGAGAAGCATCTGATAGAGAAAAAAGGGGGTTAGAAAAGTGTTAGTGCCCAGTAGACACAAGGAGGAAAGAAACCCTCTCAGTGCCCTTTGCCATTGTTGTCAAAGGGGGAGAGAGATTCTGTAGTATGCCGCATACTACATGTGTAAGAATCCACAGAACACATAAAGGGGGAGAGAGAGAATCTATAGTATGCTGGATACTACATGTGTTGAGATCAATGCCAAAGGAAGAGATTGTTGGCATTGTGTTGTCATTGATGTCAGTCAGTATATGGTGGCAACCAGTATGGGAAGATTGATAAGTAGTGTTATCATTGATGCATGCCATAAATGGTGTCATTGATGTCGGTGCATAACAGGTCATCGATAAGGAAGAGAATGTCATTCAACATAATGATCATTGGAGTCATTAGTACACAAGTTAGTGTTGACTTGTGTTGAAGACATGGATTGGAGATTGATATGGTATAAGATCACTAAGTGACATGTTGGCAGTGCATTGTTGCCAATCGTGAAGAGAGAAAAATATTGGTTTGTTGATTGTGATGAAGAGGTAGAATGTTACAAAAATCACATCAACACAAGAGGTGAAGTATTTGCAAGCCACTGGTATGTTGCGTGGATGTCAATCAACAAGACTCCCACCAGATGAAAATGATATCACAGGTTGAAGATATGACTGATAGTGAGTGTGCCCAACCAAACCATATGTTCTTAACATAATATATATCTACTCAATGACAGCTAAGGCATATTGGTGCAATACCAGAAGAAGATGACAATGATCCTCTCCCACTGGTAAGTGATAATGCTTAGGGATAAGTTAGAGATATTAAAGGCAAATGATTGAAGGCTCACACAAGATCAATGGTAAAATACAAGGATGCCTCAGGTACATGAAACCATAGGTGTCCACTAGATCAGCTAGAGTAGGCATGTTGTGCCACCAGGACACAAAAGGAAGAGTAAAGAAGTCATGGGTTTGTCATGTTGAAAAATTGGTTGAGATGATGTTCGGGCTGATGAAGAAGAAGAAAAAGTTGAGCAGCTACAGATAGACAGTGCATCTGGATTGAAGATGATGTTTGTTGAAGGTTGATGACATGGTGTCATCAAGGTGGTTTCCAGTAAGTATGTCCACTGGTAAAGCTGACAAGTTACATAAGTGAAAGGTTCCCATCTATTGAAGATGTGCATGAGGTAGGTTGGCCAATGTGATGACCGGTTTAGATGCTCCACGGGAAGAGAAGCAAAGTGCAAGGGCGAAGACAAACCGATTAGGGTAAAACTGGTAGATGAACCTGATTGTGTGGTTTGTCAGTGATATTGTTTGGACCAAAACATAATACTTAGCCAAGGTGGATGCCGACAAAGGGCCCATGTGGAGTTGAAGTGGCATGCATACATAGGTTGGTGTGCTATGTCGGTTAGGTCGTTGGTGACTGGTCCAACATTTAAAGATGACTACAAAGCTTGAGGAAGGATGGGAGAGGATTGCAGCTCAAGATCAAGGAAACAATAGAGATCTAGTACAAACTGATCTTGTAGATTGAAGTGGGTGAAGGAAACTACATCATGCATGTGATTGATCAGACAAAAGGCCAAAAATATTGCTACTGACGGCTAAAGATAGAAGATGTGTGTTGAAAGGTAAAGCATATGGTGATGCTGATTCATGAGCTATATGTCATCAATAAAGGATATGAGATCTGATTGGATATGATGTGCCACAATGATCAGAGATCATATTGGATGCATATTTTGTGTATGGTGGAAACCCTAGCATGCAAATGTTTGAACTCACATTTAGGCGGGAAAAAGATGTAAATAGTACTACTACATGAGAGAGTGAGGTTAGTAAAGAGAGCCAATCAGTTAAGTGCTCAACAATAATCAAAGGAGAGACTGAGTGTGTGAGAGAGAACCGGTCTGAAGAGTTCAACCAGTGAGAGTGAGGCAGTCGATAGTCTTCCATTAAGGCTGACAGAGGAGTGCACCAGTGGTGATTGAACCAACAAAGAAGAGACAAAGAAGATTGCATAAAGAGAAGAGCACAGTGATAATCAAAAGAGAACCGATAAGCTGAGAATCGATAGGAATAAGATATCAGACAATTGACTAAGTGAAGAAGATCAATGGTGGCTAGCAACAATGTGACAGAAAGCAGAACCAGCAAAGAAGAAGTAGAGGCTCAACCGGTAAGGTTGTAGTAGAGAGTGAGTTGCAACAAAAGATAAGGTTGCAGTAGAGAGAAGGTGAGAAGAGAACCAACATATATCTGTGTAGAGCTGAACTGATGGAGAGACATACATGAGAGTTACAAAGTTCTTTTGTAACAAGAATATTACTTTTGTATTTATGATGTGATCTTGTAATCACTAAGTTGGAGCTTGGTGCAGGGGTTGGTGTCCTAAAGCATGCATGGTACTCCTTGGGTTGATGCCCTAAATGTTGTAACCGAGATTTTCATTTTGAGGCTGGATTGGAGCAGTAGTCTCCAACAACATTTCTCACTGAGGTTTTTCCCATCTTGGGTTTTCCTCATACATATGGTATTATGTGATGTCTCTTTTATGTGTGGTTGCATTTGTGTCATTCTCCCATCTAACCAATATGTATACTTTATGTTAGATCTGTTAACTGGTATATAAACATAGGATAGAAAAGGGAAAAGATTTGGAAATCACTAATTCACCCCCCTCTCAGTGACATCTGGTGTTCAACACAAGATTCTATCGGAAAGGCAAAAAATATCAATTTGTCTTTGAAGTACTCAAATGATTCCTTAGAAAAAGGTTTATTGAAGATATCTACAATTTTCTCTATAGTGTTCACATAAACTAGTCTGACTTCATTTTCTTCCACCTTCTCCTTTACAAAATTATACTTGATAGAAATGTGCTTAGTCTTAGAATGAAATACCAGATTCTTTGATATGTCAATAGAAACAGAGTTATCCTATATCCTTCAACATTTTCTTCATCCATAGAACTTGTGTACAGTTAGTAGCAACAACAACATACTCATCTTCAACAGTAGATAAAGAAGTACATGATTGTTTCTTGCTGATCCATGAAACAAGCTTCTTTCAAAGAAAGATAGGTCCACTAGATGTGCTCTTCTGGTCATCAACATCTCCAGCCTAGTTAGCATCTGTATATGAAAATAGTGTAAAGTCATCATTTTTAGGATACCACAAACCATACTCAGTTGTTCCTTGTAAATACTTGGAAAATCCTTTTCACCGCACTCTCATGATTCTCTCTAGGATCACTCTGATATCTTGATACAATATAAACTATGTTCATTATATCCGGTCTAGTCAGAGTCAGATATAAAAAACCTACAATCATAGATTTATACCTTGTAGGATTTATTGGAGCAGATGCATCATTCTTTGTCAGTTTATCACATGTAATCATAGGAGTACCAACCGGTTTGGAATTTTCCATACCAAATTTCTTCAACAACTCTCTAGCATACTTAGTTTGACAGATGAAAATACCTTTTTCATTTTGATTAATCTGCAAACCTAAGAATTTTTTTATCTCCCCAATAATAGACATCTCAAATTCCTTCTTCATATTATCAAAGAATTCCATACATAACTTATCCTCACCTCCAAAAATGGTACCATCAAGAAATACTTCAACAATCATTAGTTATCATTAGTGATCTTATAATATAAGTTACTATCAATATTGCCTTTAGTGAAACCAAGCCTCAAAAGATATATGTCCAATCTAGCATACCAAGCTCTAGGGTCTTGTTTCAATCCATATAAAGCTTTCCTTAACCTACAAACCATGTTTTTGTCATCTGAAAGTGAAAATCCATAAGGTTGATCAATGCAAACTTCCTCTTCAAGATCTTCATTTAAAAATGCACACTTAACATCCATGTGATAAACCTTGTATTTCTTATGGGCAACATAAGAAAGAAATAATTTCATATCTTCAATCCTAGCTACCAGAGTAAAATTCTCATCATAATCAATTCCTTCCTTCTAAGAATATCCTTTACATAGCAATCTAGCCTTATTCCTCACAAATTGTCCATCCTCATTCAATTTATTCCTAAAAACCCACTTAATTCCAATAACATTCTTATTTTTAGGCTGGGGAACTAAAGTCCATGTGTTTTTATTTTCTATCTGATATAATTCCTCTTCCATATCTCTCATCCAACATTCATCTTTACAAGCTTCAATAACTAATGCTGGTTTGACTTGAGAAATTAAACATACATCATCAGCTGCCAACCTTCTTCTTGTCATTACTCCTTTGATCTTGTTTCCATTGATCTGATCTTCTGAATGATTTAGCCTTACATACCTAGGAGTCTTCTATCTTTCTATTTCTCTTCTTTGATCTTCAGTTACTGTTGAATTTTGTGATATTGCTGTGGTAACTAGTTCAATATTCTATTTCAGTACAGGTGCTACTGGTTCAATTATGATCATCTCCACTTTTGGTTCTCTCTCATAAGTTCTAATTTGACTTTTGTACAACTCATCCACCTTGACATTAGCACTCTCCACAATTCTCTGCAAACTTTTGTTATAACATCTATATGCTTTTCTTTTATTAGAATAACCAAGAAATATCCCTTCATCACATCTAGGATCAAACTTTCCAATAGAATCATCTCTTTTGATATAGCATTTATTACCAAAGATTATGAAATACATTACTATAGGTGTATGACCAAACTATAACTCATAAGGTGTCTTACTAGTGTCTCCTTTGATACAAACTCTATTGAATGTATATACCACCATGCTCACAACTTCTCTCCAAAAGATATGAGGAAGATTAGCTTCCATCATTATAGTTCTGGCCACATCCAAGATAGTTATATTTTTTCTTTCCACAACACCATTCTGCTGAGGTGTCTGGGGTACAAACAACTATCTCCTTATCCCATGCTTCTCACAATAATGGTTAAATTCACCAGATGTAAATTCACCACCCTGATCTGACCTTAAGCATTTACTCTTCATTCCTCTCTTTGTCTCAACTTTAGCTTTAAAGATCTTAAACTTTTCAAAAGCTTCAAATTTCACCTTTATAAAAGTAACCCACATCATTCTAGAATAGTCATCAATGATTAGCATGAAATATCTATCACCCTGAAAACATTTTATTCTAGCAGGACCACACAAATCAGTATGAATAAGATTGATAACATCATTAGATTTGTCTTGTATACTCTTAAAAGATGTTCTGACTTGCTTTCCCATTTGACATTCCTTACATACTGGATTATAGGGCTTCACAATCTTAGGTATATCTCTAATAGCCTTAGTTGAGCTGATCTTTACAATGCAATCAAAATTCACATGACACAACCTCTTATGCCATAACCAACTTTCATCAATTTGTGCAATCAAACATGTCTTCTCACCAGAGTTCAAATGAAAGATGTTACCTTTAGTCTATGTATCGGTTGGAATCTCCAAACCAGACCTATTAATGATTTTGCATTTTCCATCCTTGAATTGTAATTGAAATCCCTTCTCCACCAAGTGTCCTACACTCCAAAGATTATGTCTCAAACCTTCAACATAATAAACATTATCAGTATTATGCTTACCATTCAATTATATAGTTCCTCTTCCTCTAATCATATATGCTTTGTCATCTCCAAATCTATTAAAACCACCATCAAATTCTTTCAAAGATTAAAAATTCCTTTTATCTCCAGTCATATGATGTGAACATCCACTATCTATCACCGATTCATCCTTGTCATCAATTTTAGCAGCAAGGGTCTTTTCCTCATTTTGAATAACAGGTGCCAAAGCATCTTCCTTGATAACCAAAAATAACCATTCCTTTCCACTGCCAAATCCACTAGTTGAATCTTGTGTTGGTTCATCATCAGAATCAGTCACACCTTCCTCATCCATATAGTAACACAATTTTTTTTTTCCTTCTGTACTTATGCTTGTTCTGATACTCATGGTTAGACCTAAAAGATCTCCTATCTTTCTCTTCAAATCTTTAATTCCTTTCAGGACATCTAAATGCAAAATGACCTATCTTATTACATGCAAAACATTTAAAAGGAGATTTTCCTTAATACTTACTTCCTGTCGGACCTTTAGGTACTCTTTTAGCAAATAGGGCTTCAAGTTGCTCAAACTCGTCATCTTCTTTCCTCATTTCTTCCAATTCCTTCACATATAAATCCTTCCAATCACTCTTGCCGATTGATGATGTAGGTGTGTGAAAAGCAAATTTAGTCTTTGCAGCTCCTTGAGGACCAAATTCTTCAAGCTCAAAAGCAGATAATTTTCCAACCAAAGTATCCCTGTTAACAAAAGTGTTAGCCATTGTTCTAAGCTCATTAATTTTAGTAGCCTTCTTCTTGTAAGCCAGTGGCAAATCTCTCAATACTTTAGAAACAATCTTATCTTTTGTCAGAGATCCACCACAACACTGAATTCCCATAACAATTTCATTAACTCTTTCCATAAAAGCAGTAATCGTTTCATTTTCTTTCATCTTCAGGTTCTCATACCTCACCCGGTAACCATCAAGTTTAACAATTTTAATAGTAGGGTCACCTTCATTAAGAGCCTCCAACTTATCCCATATATCCTTAATAGATGATTGGTCAGTTAATCCTATAATTTGCTGATCAGAAACTGCACTCAAGAGTGCCTCTCTAGCTCTACAATCATTCTTAATGTCCTTATCTAAGTTTTCTGGAGGAGGATTTCTAGATGTTGAATTATGAGGAGTATAGCCTTTCATTGTGATCTCCCAAATCTCTTTCCCAATACATCTCAAATGAGTTTCCATCTGAATCTTCCATACCCTATAATTTGTTGAATAAAGCTTAGGGGTTTCTCTCAAGAAAAAGATGCAGTTGACCTATTAGTTTCCATAGGATCTTCCTCAAGTGGTTAAGATTTTGCAGAGAGGACCATGCTCTGATACCAATTGTTAGGATAACCGATGGACAACTAAGAGGGGGGTGAATCAGTTGTCAACAAATTATAAAGCTTTAAGAACACAAAACCTTTTATCGGAATGCATAAACCAAATACTAGAATATTAGATATAACAATTAAGTACAAACATAAATCACATAACCATTACTAACCATCCATAACACAGAACACCATTATTTGTACGTGGAAAACCTAGTAAAGGGAAAAACCATGGTGGGAAGCCTACCCACAATTAGATAATACTTCTACAGTATGTATCTGATTACAATAAGAGGGGCCTACACATGCAGGAAGGACAATAGCCTAGAGCACATTGCTCATCACAAAAGGAGCCTTACTGACTACAAAATAAATCCAGACTACAATTTGGAAAGAAGAATGAAGTGCAAGAATAGCATCTCCTATGCCTAAGTACAATTTTGGTTACACTCAATACCGGAGGTCTTAAACCTCTTTTACAAACCCAGTTCAATCACCTATGATCGACCAAAACCTCTACATATGATTGCAACTTTATTCACACATAGATAATCCCATAATCCATACCATACCATGATCTACAAAGAGATCTTACATCATATTTATACCGACTCAGGACCTAAAAAATTAGGTTGGCCACCTAAAAGATAATACAATAGATCTGTTACACAATCTTGCAAACCAATGATAAACCAAGTTGGCCTCAGAACGAAGCAACATAAACCAAACAATAAATCCAACTGGTGACGCATCGGGAGCATCAATCAACATGTTACATAAACTGGTCCATAACCTAATAGAATAAGACCAGACCCAAAATAGGTTGCCATAAGCCACATTAAACACCATGAACAACTGGAACATGAACATGATAACCATCAACATCCTGATAATCTTCTAGAAGCCGCACTAACACCACTTATCGGATTCTCCAAAAGATCTTCAACAAAGCATTGCCACTAAAACCCTCACCGGTAACCAAAAGGCTTACTAGAACATATGAGAGCATCCAAATCATCAAATCCTAGACCAACTCAATGTGATATGCATCAGAAACACATGAATAACCAATCCAAACCAATTCCAACAACTAGATCAAACCAGAGACAAATCTACAGATCAACATCAAAGACCAACCACTCTACTGGAAGTCGGTAGATAAGAAAATGGCTAGTGTTGACATCAATGAAAAACATCAATGCAACACATAATCAATTCCTCCAAATTTCCAACAGGTCCCATTTTCCCAACCGTTTCCTAATTGTAGGGAGGAGCTTTATCTTAATCATCCTTGTAAAAAATTAAAATTATCTTTGCAAAATGATTCTTCTTCTTCATCTCCTCTACATATGCCATCTCCTATTTTGATTAATTTGGATGATGATGTTGATAATTACAATATGTATATTAATGGTTCTAATGACATGTATGAAGTTGTTGAGATGAATCATGAGTTATCTTCAATATTTTCAAAATATTTAACTCTAGCTCCTACAAACACACACAATGATTCATCATTAGAGAATGGTCCTTGTTTGGAGCTAGCGAGAACTCCATCTATAATACTTTATATAGATGCTCTTACATATTTTCACCATCTCTAAATGATGCTAAGTAAGATTTGGAGGTGGATGTTTTTTTTATTCTAGCTTCACTTGTGCAGTGGATTAATTTATGTGTTTGCTTGCATGTGATGTGCTCCCTATGATGCGATGCTTGGCATCTCTTTGTGTTAAGCTCTCATTGGAGTGTCCTTGTTGTTATGTTGGTGTAAGGAAACAAAGATACCGAACCTATTATGACATTCCTCTATTAATATCTTACTTCTATTTGTCTTATACATGTGTCATAAATGTGCTTTTGTTGTAAATGTGCTTTTTAGTTGTCTACTTGGGGATGATGCAAAACATTGAGATCTCCCTATTTTTGGTCTCTTCCACAATAGCCTCAAAATCCTTGTGTTGTCTATCTTAAGTTCTCTTCTTCCATTGTGCTCATAGTTCCACTACCTTTGAGGGATGAGGTTAATTAATTACAATCATACTTGATGTACATGATTCATCTAATGCAATGCTTGTTGGCATATGGGTAGAGTATGTTGACATGATGATATTGTGTTGTCATTGATGTCAATATGCTAAAGAGTGAACCGGTAATATGAAGCCAAGAAACTAACAAGGTGACCCGGTATACTATTGAGAATCGGTATATGTGAAATAGCGAAGCGGTATGTTTGTTCAAGTGAACCAGTATATGGAATGTTTTCTATCAAGGTTTATTATGGTATGACTACCGGTTGGTAGTCACAGTTTCAGGGTTTTTGGCTGAAGTGTTTTGAGCCTATTTTATTCAACTGATGGCATTGTGTGATGAGTTAGCATTGTATTGGAGATCTAATGGAGATCAGATCATGTTGCCATGTCTACCTCATGCACGTGAAGGATTTTGCATGAAGGAGATTGATCCTATCTACCTCAGGAATGTGTGAAGTCTTTGCAAATGGTGGAGAATGCGTGATGGGTTATCACCTCCATGAAGCGGTGAAGAATGAATGATGGAGAATGTCTTGAGATTTGTTCAAGACCATTGTATTCAAATGCAAAGTGTTCAATGGTCAAGATTGAACCGACTGAATTGCTCAACCCAAAGGTTTAGGGTTTATGTTGCCGACTTGTCTGTTTCCTATAAAGTCAATGTTGTGTTTCATGTTGAAGTTGTTGGCAAATGTTGTGTGTGTATCTAAGTGCAAAGATACATGATTCTTGCTAGACTAGATAAGAGGAGTGATACGTACAGAGTGTGTATGTAGAAGGAAGGAACCAAAGTGGATCTACATTGGAATTGAGTTCTATTACCCGATCATTGTAATACCTGTTGATCTCTAACCACTTCAACAGTTGGAAAATCCCTTAACAAGGTAGCTTTAACTAGCTTACTGTAAATCCTTTGACAGGGTGACTCAAAGCCATTGAGTTCATGAAATCCTCTAACAAGGTAACCTCTAATAGGGTTTAACCCCTAACCAGGTATTCTAGCCATCCGTTAACCGGGTGATCCCTAACAGGATCGGTTTCTAACAGAACCTGTTGTAACAATCTTTAACTGGACTAGGCTCCTAATAGAGTGGACTTCTAAAGAGTTTAAAAATAGCTTGTGGGTATTCATCCCCATCGTGGTTTTTCCTAGTTGGGTTTCCACGTGAAAAATATGTGTGTCATGTATGATGCCTCTTTCCTGTGATGTTTTGTTATTTCCTGTTTAAGTGGTGAATCATGTTGATCTAGTAAGTTATTATATTTCTAATGATAGATTACCTATTTATGTACAAGGATAATGTGAAAATGAGGGAATAGGTTTTGTGAAAAAATAAGTGTTTCCGATTTATATCTTTCACAGTCTCATTGTGCTTAACTAGTAGTAATCTGGTTTATGACTGGTGTTAGTGATTGCTAGTCAAGTTCACTATTTGCAGTCAAACCTATTCAGGAAAAGTTTTTGTACCTATACTGATTCACCCCCACTCTTAGTACTGGTTTGGTACTCATTGTTCATCATTGAGTTATCAATTGGTATCAGAGCGTCCTCTAGGTCCTCTATGTTGTAAGCTTAACCACTTGAGGGAAATATCCTATTGTAATGATGAAGAGGGAAGGTCCAAAGTTCAACAGAGATAATTTCAAAATATTGAAGGACAGAATGAAGATATACATCAAAAGCATGGGTGCTCAACACTGGAGCTATGTTAAAAATGCTTATGTTATTCCTACCGGTACTCTCACTGATGATCAAAAGAGAGAGATCTAGGAGAATGGGCAAGTCATGGAAGCCCTAATCAGCAACTTATCTGACATTGAGTTTATTGATGTCCAGGATAAAGATAATCCCAAAGAAGTATGGGATACTCTTGAGAATATCTATGGTGGTGATGAGCATGTAAAAAAAGCTAAGGAAGAAAGCCTTAGGGGAAAGTTTGAAGACATGCAAATGGTTGAAGGAGAGACCATTCAACAATATGGAATAAGGATCAAAACTATTGTTAGAGATATCAAGAGTGCAGGAGGCAAGATTGATGATTCTACTATTGTTAGCAAAGTCCTGAGATCCGTGTTACCGCTCTATGCAATAAGGGTTGCTGCTATTCAGGAGTTGAGGTTAATAGATAAGACTACGGTATCTCTAGACTCCATCATTGCAAAGTTGACAACCTATTAGCTAAATAGTTTTGATGGCAGTATTCAGAAGATTGAATCAACTTTTAGGGCATCTGCTACACCATCCAAAAAAGGTAAAGAAGCAAGCACCAGCAGTGAACCAAGACAGAGCAGAGAAATGGATGATGAGGAGATCCTGATAGAATTTGAAGCTCTTCTTTCCAAGAGACTTCCTAAGGGAACCAGTAAATACAGAGGTAAGCTCCCTTTGAAATGTTTTTCTTGTAACTGGATAAGACACATTGTTGTAAACTATCCTAATGGTGATAACAAGGAAAAACCAGAAAGGTTCAAGAAATTCAAAGGAGGAAACTAGAGAAACTATTTTGTAGCAGTTGATGAAGGTGTCATAGATGAGGGATCTGAAGATGAAGAAAATGAAGATATTGTGTTTGTTGCAGTCAAAGAAGATTTGTCAGACAAGAAGGCTCTTGTCTCCCGCTTTGATAATTCCAATGAGTGGATTATTGACAGTGGTTGTTCTCACCATATGACTGGTGACCAGAGCAAGTTCCTATTTATGGAAGAGTATGATGGTGGTGTGGTTCATTTTGGCAATGATGCACCATGTATGGTCAAAGGCAGAGGGTCCATCTCTCTAAATGGAAAGAGAAGTGCTAACAATGTGTACTGGGTGGAAGGTCTCAGACACAACCTATTGAGTGTTGCCCAACTAAATGATAGTGGACTCACTCTGGAATTCAAAAATGGTGTACGCAAAATCAAAGGAAAGAATGGTGAACTGATGGCCACCGGTATGCAGACCAAAGGTAACCTATTTCAGCCGAATGCTAGTATAAGTACATGTCTTATGGCTAAATTTGATGATAGCTGGATATGGCATAGGAGACTGCCATGTAAACTTTGATAACATTGTGAAGGTCAGTAAGATTAAGGCAGTTAGAGGTTTACCGATGTTGAGCAAACCAGAAAATCCTCTGTGCAGAGAGTGTCAATTGGGGAAAATGTCTTCCTCAACCTTCAAAGGTAAATCTTTTATTACGGACAATTTACTTCATCTTGTGCATACTGATTTGTGTGGTCCTATGAAAACTAGGAGTGTGTAGGGAGATAGGTATTTTATGATTCTTATAGATGATTGCTCAAGAATTATGTGGGTCACATTCTTGAAGGATAAGTCTGAAGCCTTTAGAAAGTTCAAAGCTTTCAGAGCACTGGTAGAAAAGGAAAGTGGTAGAAGAATCAAGTGCCTTAGAATTGATCAAGGAGGGGAATTCACTTCCGGTGAATTCAACAAATATTGTGAAGAGAATGGCATCAAGAGGCAACTGTCTACCCCCCGGACTCCACATCAGAATGGATTAGCAAAAAGAAACAACTGAACTGTGGTTGAAGTGGCTAGAACTATGTTAATCCAAGGAAAGGTTGCTCACACCTTCTGGAGAGAAGCGGTGAGCATTGCAGTCTACACAATGAACCAGGTACTCATCAAAAAGGGAAAGGATAAGACTCCTTATGAGTACTAGACCGGTAAGACACCAGTGGTAAGCTACTTTAAAGTATTTGGTAGCAAATGTTATATCAAGAGAAGTGAACATTAGAGAAATTTCAATGCAAAATGTGATGAGGGAATATTTCTAGGATATTCCACCAAGAGTAAAGCTCTCAAATGTTTCAATAATAGGACTCAAAGAATCGTTGAAAGCATCAATATTAGGATTGATGAAAATTCTGAGAAACCTGAGGAAACTGGTAGTGAGCATGTAGGAGATGAACTGGTAGTAACCTTTTGGGAACCGGTTGCAAATCAGCCCAGTACAAGTTATTGTTCTCCTACACTAGTAGATGCTAATGCGGATGAAGATGAGGATGAAGAAGAAAAGCAAGAGGAATTTGTTAAGAATATACCTAGGTATGTCAAACTCAATCATGATCCAAAGTAGATCATAGGAGACAAAGATGCAGGAATTCTTACAAGAAGAAAGGTTAGAGAAAGGTCATGTATGATCTCTGAATTTGAGCCTAAATCATTCAAAGAGACACACAAAGATGAAGACTGGATCAAGGAAATGGAAGAGGAACTTGACCAGATAGAGAAGAATGGTACATGGTCTTTGGTACCCAGATCGGAGCATAAAAATGTCATTGGAACCAAATGGGTCTTCAGAAATAAGCTGACTGAGGATGGCACAGTGGTAAGGAACAAAGCCAGACTAGTGTGTAAAGGATATGCCCAAGAAGAAGGAGAAGACTATGGAGAAACATTTGCTCCAGTAGCAAGATTAGAAGGAGTTTGTATGCTTCTTGCATATGCAGCTTTTAAAGGATTCAAGGTATACCAAATGGATGTAAAATCTACATTTCTAAATAGAATACTTGAAGAGGAGGTATATATAGAGAAACTAGATGAGTTTTCCCTATCAGAAGACAATGACATAGTGTGTAGGCTACATAAAGCCCTCTATGAACTGAAGTAGGCACTTAGAGCATGGTATGATCACTTGCACTCCCATCTTTTGAAGATTGGATTTGAAAGAACAAGTGAAGATAGCAATATCTACTTGAAATCTAAAGGAGATCAGATTCTGATTTGTGAAGTATAGTTGATGACATAATCTTTAGTGGAGATGACAAGATGAGTCATGACTTTGTAGATGAGATGAAAAAGGAGTTTGGGATGTCACTCATAGGGGAGATTAAGTTCTTCATTGGACTGCAGATTCAGAAAATGAAAGATGGAATCTTTATTACTCAGTCCAAGTATGTCAAAGAGGTGTTGAAGACCTTTGGCATGGAAGATAGCAAACTGGTTGGTACACCAGTGGTGACCGGTTGTAAACTATCAAAAGAGGATGACTCGGCATTGGTAAATGAGAAGGATTATCGATCAATGATTGGTAAGTTTCATTATATAGTGCATAGTAGACCGGACATTGCACATGCAGGAGGGATTACTACTCGGTTCCAGAAGAGCCCAAGAGAATCTCACTTGGTAGCAGTCAAGTGAATTCTTAGGTATCTAAAGGGAAATATTGACTATGGATTATGGTATCCATACAATGATGATTTCAACTTAAGAGTGTTCACTGATGCTGATTGGGATGGTAACATGGATGATTGGAAGAGCACAACTGGTGGTGCATTCTTTCTCAGTGATAGACTAGTCTCATGGATGAGTAAGAAGCAAAGTTGTATCTCTCAGTCTACAGTAGAAGCGGAGTATGTTGCAGCTTTTATGAACTACACCCAAACTATTTGGATGAAGCATGTGTTGAATGGCTTCAAAGTTCCTGTATCTGAACCGGTAAGCATATTTTGTGACAATACAAGTGTAATTAACATCTCCAAGAATCCGGTTTTATGTGCTAGAACTATGCACTTTGAACTCAAGTATCATTTCTTGAGAGAAAAGTTTCAAAACAAAGAGGTGGTATTGGAACATGTTTCCAGTAAGGGGCAGTTAGCAGACATATTCACCAAACCTCTACCAAAGGCTACATTTACCTATTTGAGAGGTGAATTAGGAGTGTTTCCCCTTCAAGAGGTAAACTAAAGTTTTGTGCTCCACATTAGTTAGATCTCACTTTGCTATATCCTTTCGAGATTGATGTGTTGAAGGATGCTACTCCTCAGGGGGAGCAACATAGTGGAACAGGGAAACTTGTGCCTCCACTTTGGCATTGTTGTCAAAGGGGGAGAAGATGTGAAGTGGAGAAGGTATCTGCAGTATTAAGGAGAAGATGTGATGCATACACCTTTATATATTGCCATCGATGCCAAAGGGGAAGATTGTTGGCATATGGGAAGAGTATGTTGACATGATGATATTGTGTTGTCATTGATGTCAATATGCTAAAGAGTGAATCGGTAATATGCTAAAGAGTGAACTGATAAATTGAAGCCAAGCAACTGACAAGGTGAACCGATATACTGTTGAGAACCGGTATATGTAAAATAGTGAAGCGGTATGTTTGTTCAAGTGAATCGGTATATTGAAAGATGAACTGGTATATGAAATGTTTTCTATCAAGGTTTATTATGGTATGACTACCGGTTGGTAGTCTCAAGTTCAGGGTTTTTGGTTGAAGTGTTTCAAGCCTGTGTTATTCAACTGATGGAATTGTGTGATGAGATAGCATTGTATTGGAGATCTAATGGAGATCAGATTATGTTGCCATGTCTGCCTCATGTGCATGAAGGAGATTGATCCTATCTACCTCGGGAATGTGCGAAGTCTCTACGAACGGTGGAGAACACATGATGGGTTATCACCTCCATGAAGCAGTGAAGAATGAACGATGGAGAATGTCTTGAGATTTGTTCAAGACTATTGTATTCAAGTGCAAAGTGTTCAATGGTTAGGATTAAACCAACTGAATTTCTCAACCCAAAGGTTTAGGGTTTAGGGTTTATGTTGCCGACCTGTTTGTTTCCTATAAAGTCGATGTTGTGTTTCATGTTGAAGTTATTGGCAAATGTTGTGTGTGTATCTAAGTGCAAAGATACATGATTCTTGCCAAACCAGATAAGATGAGTGATACCTACAGAGTGTGTATGCAGATGAAAGGAACCAAAGTGGATCTACATTGGCATTGCGTACTATTACCAGATCATTGTAATACCTGATCTCTAACCACTTCAATAGTTGGAAAATCCCTTAACAGGGTAGCTTTAACCAACTTATTGGAAATCCTTTAATAGGGTGACTTAAAGCCATTGAGTTCAGGAAATCCTCTAACAAGGTAACCTCTAACAGAGTTTAACCCCTAAACAGGTATTCTAGCCATCCCTTAACCAGTTGATCCCTAACAGGATCAATTCCTAACAAAACCTATTGTAACAGTCTTTAACCGGACAAGGCTCCTAACAAAGCGGACTTCTAAAGATTTCAAAAACAGCTTGTGGGTATTCATCCCCACCGTGGTTTTTCCCAATTGGGTTTCCACATGAAAAATCTATGTGTCATGTGTGGTGTTATTCATGTGATGGTTTGAGTGATTTGTGTCTAAAGGTAAATTATGTTGATCTAGCTGTTTATATATCTTTGATGATAGATTACTTGTTCATGCACTAGGGTGAAATGGAAATGAAGCATTAGATTATATGAAAAGATAAGTGTCAACCATTTTATGCTTGTCTCAATTATTCTGGATATTGCCGGTTGTACTCGATTTAAGACTAGTGTTACTGTTTGTCTACCAAAGCATAGTGTCAGCTGACAAACCGGCTTTATGATTGTGGTTTTGCCTATACTAATTCACCCCCACTCCCAGTACCAGTTTGGTACTATCCGTTCATCATTGAGTTATCAATAGGTATCAGAGCGTCCTCCAGGTCCTTTATGTCATAAGCTTAACCACTTGAGGAAAATATCCCAGTTTAATGATGAAGAGGGAAGGCCCAAAGTTCAACAGAGATAATTTTAGTATATGGAAAGACAGAATGAAGATATACATCAAAAGCATGGGTGCTCAACACTGGAGCTATGTTGAGAATGCTTATGTTACCCCTACAGGTACTCTCACCGATGACCAAAAGAGAGAGATGTAGGAGAATGGGCAAGTCATGGAAGCCCTAATTAGTAGTTTATCTGACATTGAGTTTATTGATGTCCAAGATAAAGTAAATCCAAAAGAAGTATGGGATACTCTTGAAAATATCTATGGTGGTGATGAGCATGTAAAACAAGCTAAGGAAGAAAGCCCTAGAGGGAAGTTTGAAGTCATGCAGATGGTTGAAGGTGAGACCATTCAATAGTATGGAATAAGAATCAAAATTATTGTTGGAGATATCAAGAGTGCGGGTGGTAAAATGGAAGATTCCACTGTGGTAAGCAAAGTTTTGAGATCCTTACTACCGGTCTATGCAATGAGGGTTACTGCTATTCAGGAGTTGAGATTAATAGACAAGACTAAGGTATCCCTAAACTCCATCATTGCAAAGTTGATAGACTATGAGCTAAATAGTTTTGATGGCAATGTTCAAAAGACCAAATCAGCTTTTAAAGCTTTTATTGTACCATCCAAAAAAGGAAAAGAAGCTAGCACTAGTGGTGAACCAAGTCAGAGCAGAGAAATGGATGATGAGGAGATTCTGATGGCATTTGAAGCTCTTCTTGCTAGGAAACTTCCTAAAGGAACCGGTAAATATAGAGTAAGCTCCCTTTGAAATGCTTTTCTTGTAACCAGATAGGACATATTGTTGTAAACTATCCTAATGGTGACAACAAGGACAAACTGAAAAGGTTCAAGAAATTCAATGGAGGAAACCGGAGAAACTATTTTGTGGCAGTTGATGAAGGTGTCACAGATGAGGAATCAGAAGATGAAAAAAACAAAGATATTATGTTTGTTGTTGTAAAGGAAGATGTGTCAGACAAGAAGGCTCTTGTCTCTCACTTTGATAATTCCAATGAGTGGATTATTGACAGTGGCTGTTCTCACCATATGACTGGTGACCGAAGAAATTTTCTATCCTTGGAAGAGTATGATGGTGGTGTGGTTCGCTTTGGTAATGATGCACCATGTATGGTCAAAGGCAAAGGGTCTATCTCTCTGAATGGAAAGAGTAGTGTTGACAATGTGTATTGGGTTGATGGTCTTAGAGACAACCTTCTAAGTGTTGCTCAGCTGAATAATAGTGGTCTCACTCTGGAATTCAAGAATGGAGTGTGCATAATCAAAGGTAAGGATAAAACTCCTTATGAGTATTGGACTGCTAAGACACCCGTGGTTAGCTACTTTAGAGTGTTTGGTAGCAAATGTTACATTAAGAGGAGCGAACACCAAAGAAAATTTGATGCAAAATGTGATGAGGGAATATTACTAGGATATTCCACCAAGAGCAAAGCTCTCAAGTGTTTCAATAATAGGACTTAGAGAATTATTGAAAGCATCAATGTGAGAGTTGATGAAGCCTCTGAGAAAATTGAGGAAACCGGTAGTAAGCAAGCGGTAAATGAACCGGTTGTAACCTTTTGGGAACAGTTGCCAGTCAAGCAAGTACCAGTAACAGTGTTCCTACACTGGTAGATGTAGATGTTGATACTGATGGAGATGAGGATGAAGAAGAAAAGCAAGAGGAATTTGTTTAAACCATTCCTCGGTATGTCAAGCTAAATCATGATCCTAAGCAGATCATAGGAGATAAGGATGCAGGAATTCTTACAAGAAGAAAGGTTAGAGAAAACTCATGTATGATCTCTGAATTTGAGCCTAAATCATTCAAAGAGGCACGTAAAGATGAAGAATGGATCAAGGCAATGGAAGAGGAACTTGACCAGATAGAGAGAAATGGTACATCGTCTTTGGTACCCAGTTCAGAGCATAAAAATGTCATAGGTACCAAATGGGTTTTCAAAAATAAGCTAAATGAGGATGGCATAGTGATCAGAAACAAAGCCAGACTGGTGTGTACAGGATATACCCAAGAAGAAGGAGAAGAATATGGAGAAACCTTTGCTACTGTAGCTAGACTGGAAGGAGTTTGTATGCTTCTTGCATATGCAGCTTTTAAAGGATTCAAAGTATATCAAATGGTTGTAAAATTTGCATTCCTAAATGGTGTACTTGAAGAGGAGGTGTATACAGAGCAACCAAATGGGTTTTCCCTATCTGAAGATAGTGACATGGTGTGTAGGCTACATAAAGCCTTATACGATCTAAAGTAGGCACCTAGAGCATGGTATGAATGCCTACACTCCCATCTTGTGAAGATTGGATTGAGAGAACAAGCGAAGATAGAAATATCTACTTGAAGTCTGAAGGAGATCAAATCCTGATCTATGAGGTATTTTTTGATGACATTATCTTTGGTGGAGATGATAATATGAGTCATGAGTTTGCAGATGAGATGAAGAAAGAGTTTGAGATGTCACTCATAGGGGAGATTAAGTTCTTCATTAGACTGCAGATCCAGCAGATGAAAGATGGAATCTTTATCACTCAGTCCAAGTATGTCAAAGAGGTGTTGAAGACCTTTGGCATGGAAGATAACAAACTAGTTGGTACACCGATGGTGACCAGTTGTAAACTATCCAAAGAGGATGACTCAACATTGGTTAACGAGAAGGAATACCGATCCGTGATTAGTAAGTTGCATTATGTAGTGCATAGTAGACCGGATATTGCACATGCAGTTGGCATTACTGCAAGATTCTAGAAAAGTCCAAGAGAATCCCACTTGGTTGTAGTCAAGCAAATTCTTAGGTATTTGAAGGGAACTATTGATTATGGATTGTGGTATCCATATAACAAGGATTTCAACTTGAAAGTATTCATAGATGCTGATTGGGCAGGTAATGTGGACGACCGGAAGAGCACAACCAGTGGTGCTTTCTTTCTCGATGGTAGACTGTTCTCATGGATGAGTAAGAAGCAAAGTTGTATCTCTCAGTCTATAGCGGAAGCAGAGTATGTTGCACCTTTCATGAACTGCATTCAAACAATTTGGATGAAGCATGTATTAAATGGCTTCAAAGTTCCTATATTTGAACCGGTAAGTATATTTTGTGACAATACTAGTGCAATTAACATCTCCAAGAATCTGGTTTTACATTCTAGAACCAAGCACTTTGAGGTTAAGTATCATTTCTTGAGGGAAAAGGTTCTGAACAAAGAGATTGTACTAGAACATGTTTCCTGTAAGGAGCAGTTAGCAGACATATTCACCAAGTCTCTCCCAAAGGCTACATTTATGTACTTAAGAGGTGAATTAGGGGTGATGCCCCTTCAAGAGGTGAACTAAAGGTATATGCTCCACATCAGTCAGGTATTGCATAGTCAATTTTTTTTTGGATTGATGTGTTGAAGGATGCTACTCCTCAGGGGGAGTAGCATAATGGAACAGGGAAGCTTGTGCCTCCACTTTGACATTGTTGTCAAAGGGGGAGAAGAAGAGAAGTGGAGAAGATATCTGCAGAAATTGGGGAGAAGATGTGAAGCAGAGAGATATCTTTGTATATTGCCATCAATGCCAAAGGGGGAGATTGTTGGCATTATGTGAATTGATATGAGGACATGATGACATTGTATGTTGTCATTGATGTCAATATGTTGAAGAAGAGAGAACTGGTATGTTACCAAGAACCGGTATATGTGAGAACTACTATAACACTATGAACCAGTATGTGTGCCAAAGTGAAGTAGTGTGTTTATTCCAAGTGAACCAGCATGTGGTTATGAGAACCGGTACATGGAAGCTTTGTATGACTACTGGTTGGTAGTCTCAACTTCAGGGTTTCTAGTTTAAGTGCCTCAAGCATGTGTGACTCAATCAGTGACTTTGTGTGATGAGTTAGCATTATAATAAAGAACACATCATGTTGCCACATCAGCCTTGGGTGCATGAAGTATTTTGCATGAAGGAGAGTGTTCCTATCTACCTTGGGAATGTGCAAAGTCTGTAAATGGTGAAAATGCATGATGGGTTATCAACCGCCATGAAAGCGGTGGAAAATGAATGATGGAGGATCTCTTGAGATTGGTTCAAGATTGTTGGATTTAATGTAATGTGCTCAACGATCAGGATTGAACCATTTGAATTTCTTAACCTAACAAGTCTAGGGTTTAGGGTTTATGCTACTGACCTATCTGTTTCCTAAAAGGTTGATGTTGTGTTTCTTTCTAAGGCTGTTGGCAAAAGTTGTGTGTGTGTATCCAAGTGAAGAGATACCTGATTCTTGCCAGACTTGAGGAGAGAAGTGATACTTGTAGAGTGTAAGTGCAGAAGGTGAAGAGGAGCTTAAGCAGATTTGCATTGGCATTGAGTGTTGTTACCAGATCATTGTAATACCTGTTGATCTCTAACCACTTCAACAGTTGGTAAATCCCTTAACAGGGTAGCTTTAACCAGCTTACTATAAATCCTTTAACAGGGTGACTCAAAACCATTGAGCTCTTGAAATCCTCTAACAAGGTAACCTTTAACAAGGTTTAACCCTTAATCGAGTATTCTAGCCATCCCTTAACCGGGTGATCCCTAACAGGATCGGTTCCTAACAGAACCTATTGTATTAGTCTTTAACAAGATAAGGCTCCTAACAGAGTGCACTTCTAAAGAGTTCAAAAATAGCTTGTGGGTATTCATCCCCACCGTTGTTTTTCCTAGTTGGGTTTCCATGTGAAAAATCTATGTGTCATGTGTGGTGTTATTCATGTGATGGTTTGAGTGATTTGTGTCTAAAGGTAAATTATGTTGATCTAGCTATTTATATATCTTTGATGATAGATTACCTGTTCATGCACTAGGGTGAAATGGAAATGAACCATTAGATTGTATGAAAAGATAAGTGTCAACCGGTTTATGCTTGTCTCAGTTATTCTGGATATTGCCGGTTGTACTCTGTTTAAGATCGGTGTTACTGTTTGTCTGCCAAAGCATAGTGTCTACTGACAAACCAGTTTTAAGATTGTGGTTTTACCTGTACTGATTCACCCCCCCCTCTCAGTACTAGTTTGGTACTATTCGTTCATTATTGAGTTATCAATGTGTGTTATACACTCTACTTTATCATACACTTTATGCATATATCACTAAGATTTGGTTTGTATTATTTGATCACACACCATGATATATTTGGTGCATAATAAATCTATTGGCAATAATGCAACCAACTAAGAGGGGGAGTGAATAAGTTTTCTCTCAAACTTTAAACAACTCAAACTTAAATTCAGATCTGATAAAAAACAATAAAAGCATAAACCAACACTATTAGGTCCCAGAGACAATTGAGAGTGGGGGGGGTGAATCAGTTGTCTAATAAATTCAAACCAAAAACAACTTAACCAAACTTAATGCCGATAGATAGTTTATCAGTTAATTGCAGTACCAGTAAAGATTAATGCATGAAATAGAAAGACAATAACATCCACAACACATAACACCAATGTTTGTACGTGGAAACCCTATAAGGGGAAAATCCACGGTGGGAAACCTTACCCACAATCAGATGATACTACTGTAGATAGTATGTGTATACAATAGGGGTTCTGCACATGCAGAAAGGCCAAGCGCCTAGAGCTCACTGCTTAAACACAAATAGGAGTCACATTGACTATAATTGGACGGTTAAATCTGATAATGATGTACTGCTCAAAATAGCATCTTCATATGCTGGATTCAGTACTGGTTCAATTTTGATATGTATTCACAAAACCTTCCTTCAACCTTCAAATGATGTGTACGTGTATAGCTCTGCTTATTCTCTCATATACCTTGTTACAATTCTTTTCGCATTCACCTTATGTTCTTCTTATTTCGATCAAATAAGATTTTACATATATACTGAAGCATAGGACCAAAATATATAGGTCGGTTTTACAAAAGATATTACAATAAAAACAATTTACAAGTAAAACAATAACCGATGCAATATCCGATTCAACATGTCGGCTTAATGCATTTACAGTAATAATAAATAATCTCCATAGCGTGTTGTGCTGATCTGGAATAGATAGGCTTGTCAGTGCTTATCCTAGGCCTATTTACCGATAACAACAAATATGCAAACACGAATATACCAATGAACAAATCTCCAAGACAAAGTGTCCAAATTATGTCTTCGCAATAACCAAGTGTTTTCCATGTCATTCCAAGTGCCGATGAACAATATATCCTACTAGTAAACAAGATACCGGTGACTGTGCATAAGTCACTTGCTTGTCGGTTAACATTGTCGATTCAGTAGGCTGACCAGAGTTGATAAGTGTTGACATCAATGACAAAACCATATCAACAAATCCAAAATACTAACAATCTCCCCCTTTGGCATTGATGGCAACACAAGATGGAAAAACCATCAAAGTGCCAAAACAGAAATGCCAAATAACAAAAACCAACAATCTCCCAAAAGAGATCATAACCAGAAATCAAAATTTAGATATAGAGAGTAATCAGTCTCTCCCAAAATAATAATCTCTCCCCCTAGGAGTAACATGTTTTTTTCCATATCAATCTCTCCCCCTTTGACATCAAATGCCAAAGCAATACAAAAACTAGGTTCAAATACAAAATACCAACTTATTTAGTATACCAACTACTCCCCCTGAGAAGTAGCTCTCCTCATCAAAGCCAGAGTAAAAGATTTCTTTGTTAATTCTGTCAGTTGATGAAAAACATCAACTGTCTAGTTCTCTACTAGTGGGGGTATGACCCCAAGCTAATCTCTGAGATATTCAAAAGTCTCCTTAGGCAAAGGCTTAGTGAAATTATTTGCAATCTATTCTTTAGTATTCACAAAAAACTATTTTAATTCTTTTGCTTCAACATTCTCTTTCAAAAAATTTAGTTTGATAGAGACATGTTTAGTTTTAGAATGTAGTACCGGGTTCTTAGATATATCAATTGCTGCAATGTTATCACAATAGATAGTTATAAGTTCTTTACATTTTACCTTTATGTCCTTCAACATTTGCTTAAGCCATAATACCTATGTACAGTTAGTTGTTGCTACAACCTATTTTGATTCAGCTATTGATAAAGATGTGCAACTTTGTTTCTTACTCAAGCAAGAAATTAATTTGCTTCCAAGAAAAAATGCTCCGTCGGTGGTTCTTTTTTTGTCATCAACATCTCCTTCCCAATTTGCATCTATGTATGCACATAATTCAAAGTTTTCATCTCTAGGATACCATAAGCCAAGATTTGTAGTGCCTTGTAAGTACTGAAAAATCGTTTTTACAGCTAATTCATGATTTTCTTTAGGATTACTCTGAAATCTTGAAACAATACATATTGCATTCATAATATCAGGTCTTGTTTGTGTTAAATACAATAAACCTCCTATCATAGATTTATACCTAGTCAAATTAATAGGTGTAGATTCATCCCTTAGTGATAATTTGTCATTTGCAGTCATAGGTGTGCTTACCAGTTTAGAGTTTTCCATACCAAATTTCTTTAGTAACTCCTTCAAGTACTTAGATTGACTCAAGAATATACCTTTATCAGTTTGTGAAATCTGCAATCCTAAAAAGAATTTTATCTCAATAGAAAAGTCTTTACACAATCCATCTTCTCCTCCAAAGATTATATCATCAACAAAAAATTCTATAGCCAAGATGTCATCATTAGTCACTTAATAGTATAAGTTTCTGTCAGCATTACCTTTGGAAAAACCAATCTTCAAGAGATATTTAAGAAATCTAGCATACCAAGCTCTTGGATCTTGCTTCAACCCATACAAATCTTTCCTTAACTTGCAAACCATATCTTTGTTATCTGTCAAAGAAAATCTATCGGGTTGCTCAATGTAAACTTCTTCTTCAAGATCTCCATTCAGAAATGCACATTTAATATCCATTTGATATACTTTGTAGTTCTTGTGTGGTGCAAAAGCCAAGAATAATTTGACTGCCTCAATTATAGCTACCAGTGCAAAGGTTTCATTGTAATCAATTCCTTCTTTCTGTGAATATCCTTTACACACTAGTCTTCCTTTATTTCTGATTACCTTATCATCTTCATTAAGTTTGTTTCTAAATACCCATTTTGTTCCAATTGCATTTTTGTCTTTAGGCCGGGGAACTAATGTCCATGTGTTATTCTTTTCAATTTGTTCTAATTCTTCTTCCATAGCTTTAATCCAGTGTTTATCTTCACATGCCTCATTAATTGATGTTGGTTCAATTTGAGAAATAAGACATACCTCTTCATTTTCCAGTCTTCCTCTTGTCATAACTCCTTGATATTTGTTCCCAATTATTTGATCTTCAAAGTGATTCAGTCTTACATACCGAGGTGTCTTTGTTTACTATTGTTCTTCAGTTATAGTGGATTTTTCAGATGATACCAGTATAACTGCATATTCATTCTATACCAGTGTGTTTAATGTAGGTTCATTTGTCAATATCTCTATTGCTGGTTTAGAGTCTATATACCTTTAAGTTCCTCTAAACTGTTCATCAATTTTCACATTTGTACTCTCAACAATTTTCTGCAATCTCTTGTTAAAACATCTATATGCTTTGCTCTTAGATGAATAACCAAGAAATATTCCTTCATCACTTCTAGGATCAAATTTGTCAATATACTCATCTCTTCTAATATAGTATTTACTTCCAAATATTCTGAAATATTTAAGAGTAGGAGTAATACCAAACCATAGTTCATGAGGGGTCTTACCAGTTTCACTTTTGATGTGAACTTTGTTGAATGTGTAGACTGTTGTGCTTACTGCCTCTCTCCAATATACATGTGGTAGATTTTCTTCTGAT
The DNA here is from genome assembly GCF_030272615.1 of Cryptomeria japonica. NCBI lineage: Eukaryota > Viridiplantae > Streptophyta > Pinopsida > Cupressales > Cupressaceae > Cryptomeria > Cryptomeria japonica. The sequence continues at coordinate 313,832,541 of NC_081409.1, read as the reverse complement.
AACATACTTCTAGCTACATCCAAGATGGTTCTGTTTTTTCTTTCTACAACTCTATTTTGTTGGGGTGTCTAGGGTGCTGATAACTGTCTTCTGATTCCATTTACTTCACAGAATGTATTAAAATCCTTAGATGTGAATTCACCTCCTTGATCTGATCTCAGACATTTGATTTTCTTACCGGTTTCATTTTCTACCATTGCCTTGAATAGCTTGAATTTCCCAAGTGCTTCTGATTTTTCTCTGAGAAAAGTAACCCAACACATTCTAGAATAGTCATCAATGATTAGCATGAAATATCTATCACCTTGTAAGATTTTAGTTCTATCTGGACCACATAAATCAGTATGAATTAAGTCAAGAGCATTATTTAATTTTTCTGGAATACTTTTAAAAGATGCTCTCACTTGTTTTCCAAATTGACATTCCTTATAAACCAAATTGTGAGGTTTAACAATCTTAGGTAAATCTCTAACTACTTTAGTAGCACTGATTTTCACAATGCCATCAAAATTTACATGACAGAGTCTCTTATGCCATAGCCAACTTTCATCAATATGTGCAATGAAGCATGTCTTTTCACTGTTATTGAAATGAAAGATATTACCTCTAGTTTGATTACCAATTGCAATTTCCAAACCAGTTCTGTTCATAATTTTGCATTTCCCATTCTTGAATTGTAACTAAAATCCTTTTTCAACTAATTGACCAACACTCAAAAGATTATGCTTTAAACCTTCAACATAGTAAACATTGTCAGTATTATGCTTACCATCAAGAGATATAGTACCTTTTCCTTTGATCAAACAAGCTTTATCATATCCAAATCTTACTAGACCTCCATTATATTCTTGAAAAGTCAAGAATTTTCTTTTATCACTAGTCATATGATGTGAACATCCTAAATCAATGATCCATTCATCCTTAACTTCAATTTTAGCTGCCAAGGCTTGCTCTACCAATTGAACAGTAGGTGTCGGTTGATCTTCTGTTATAGCAACAAAGACCCATCCATTGTCTATTGGATCCTCATCAAAATCATCCGTGACTCCTTCATTAGGAAGATAACAAGACTTGTCTTTATTCTTCTTAAATCTGTATCTCTGATATTCAGGGTTAGGCTTGTATGTTCTTCTAGCTTCTTCTTTCAATCTTGCATGTCTATTAGGGAATCTTGAAGCCATATGACCAATCTTATTGCAGTTAAAACATTTTTTGGGTACTTTACCTTCATACTTACTTCCAACTAGACCTTTAGGCATTTTCCTTGCAAATAGTACTTCGAGTTGTTCAAGTTCTTCATTTTCTCTCCTGCTTTCTTCATGTTCTCTTACATAAAAGGCTTTCCAATCAGACTTGTCAAATGATGATTTTGCAGATGATGTTGATGCTTTAAAAGCTAAATCTGTCTTTATAGTAGCAAGAGGACCAAATTCCTCAATTTCAAAAGATGAAAGTTTTCCAATCAATGTATCCCTAGTTATTGATGTATTATGCATTGTTCTTAATCCATTTATAGTAGTGACTTTCATTTTATATGTCAGTGGCAATCCTCTTAAAACTTTTGAAACAATTTCATCTTCACTTAAGGTTCCTCCACAACATCTAATACCCAAAACAATTTCATTTACTCTTTCCATAAAAGCATAAATCCTTTCATCTTCTTCCATTTTCAGATTTTCATACCTGACCCAGAAGCTTTCAAGTTTTGCAATTTTGATTGTGGAATCTCCTACATTCAATGTTTCCAAATGGTCCCAAATTACTTTAGCAGTAGATCTATCTGATAATCCCATGATTTGCTGATCTGATAATGCGCTCAAAAGTGCTTCTCTTGCTTTGCAATCATTCTCTTCATCTTTAGCCAAGTTAAGTGGATTAGGTTGACCTTGAGTAGGAGCAGTATAGCCATTCTTTGTAACTTCCCAGATGTCCTTCCCAATGCAATTCAGATGTGTCTCCATCCTAATATTCCATATGCCATAGTTGATTCCATCAAGTTTAGGACTGTCCTTCCTAAAATAGTTAGAAGAGATTGGATCTCCTCAAGCTGTTAAACTTCTACAAAAAGAGGACTAGGCTCTGATACCAATTGTTAGGTCCCAAAGACAACTGTGAGGAGGGGGTGAATTAGTTGTCTAATAAATTCAAACCAAAAACAACTTAACCAAACTTAATGTTGGTAGATAGTTTATCAATTAATTGCAGTACCGGTAAAGATTAATGCATGAAACAGAAAGAGAATAATATCCACAACACATAACACCAATGTTTGTACATGGAAACCCTGTAAGGGGAAAAACCATGGTGGGAAACCTTACCCACAATCAAATGATACTACTGCAGATAGTATGTGTATACAATAGGGGGTCTACACATGCAGAAAGGCTAGGCACCTAGAGCTCACTGCTCAAACACAAATAGGAGTCACACTGACTATAATTGGATGGTTAAATCTAATAATGATGTACTGCTCAAAATAGCATCTTCATATGTTGGATTCAGTACCGGTTCAGTTCTGATATGTCTTCACAAAACCTTCCTTCAACCTTCAACCTTCAACCTTGAAATGATGTTTGCGTGTATAGCTCTACTTATTCTTGCATAGACCTTGTTACAATCCTTTTTGCATTCACCTTCTGTTCTTCTTGTTTTGATCAAATAAGATCTTACATATATACTGAAGCTTAGGACCAAAATGTATAGGTTGGCTTTACAAAAGATATTACAATAAAAAAAATTTACAAGTAAAACAATAACCAATGCAATATCTAATTCAACATGTCGAATTAATGAATTTACAACAATAATAAATCATCTCCATAGCATGTCGTGCTGATCTGGAATAGATAAGCCTGTCGGTGCTTATCTTGGAGCTATTTGCCGGTAATAGCAAATATGCAAACACAAATATACCAATGAACAAATCTCCAAGACAAAGTGTCCAAATGATGTCTTCGCCATAACCAAGTGTTTTCCATTTCATTCCAAGTGCCGGTGAACAATATATCCTTCTAGTGAACAAGGTACCGGTGACTGTGCATAAGTCACTTGCTTGCTGGTTAACATTGCCAATTCAGTAGGCTGACCAGAGTTGATAAGTGTTGACATCAATGACAAAACCATATCAACATATCCAAAATACCAACAAACACCACATCAATAACGCACATAATACCAAGATTTTTGACATGGAAAACCTGGTTAAGGAAAAAACCATGATGGGAACCTACCCACAATGAGATAATACCCTATTAGGAGTAAGTGTAAATATTACAATAGGGAATGCACATGCATTTAGGCACACTGCCTAGAGCTCATTTCTCAAATCATAAAACAAGAAGGGCTACAACCTTGGGGTAGGCTCACTACCTTATAGATAGGATTGGATTACATCCAGAGAATCAATGAACTAATGAAATAGCATCTTCTCATGCTTGGTTACATTTTTGTTTAACAACGTATACTTAAACTCTTCTCTTCCATACTTCTTCGCACTCTTTCACACTCCTCCTTTGCTATTGAAAGATCAAATCAATATTTGCACACATAGATACCAAGCAGACATATATTTATATATATCATCAACCTATATTTCAAGGTCGGCTAAACCCTCAACACAAATTACAAACAATAACCTCACACGCTACAACAATACATGGAGACCAAAAAAATATCGGCTAAGACATAGTTTGGGCCTAAACTAAAACCAAAAATACACAACACCTCTAACAATTATGCCTCAAACATCTGCAACATGCTACAATTATCATGAATGTTGCATAACACAAAGAACACCACCGGATCAAGAAAGTGATCAATAACATGCACAACGATTAATGCAGATCATCAACATGGATAGAAGACAATCTAGAAACATCCACAAGCAACGTGAATCACACCAATGCAACCGCAACATCATGACTTACTAGAATCTCCATCATCATTATACCAAACCTCAAGAACACGCGCTGAACTGACTGTCAAATTGAAATATTTACTTATGGACTTCCAAATCCGCAAACCAAGATATAACAATTCCAGAGCAATATGGAGCACAAACCAAAATATTGAATAACACAAACACCTGAATATCAACCACAATACTAGATCACTCAACATGATAAAATCATCATGCGAACCACTGAGACTTCTACTAAATCAACTAGAGATAAGTATCTCTAAACCCATTAAACCGCAACAACTCATCTGCAACACACTGACCAAACCAACTTATTTAATCTAACTGCAACATTGGAATACATAGAAGAATATGTTGACATCAATGACAACACATCATTCCAACAAACTTCTCAACAATATCCAACAATCTCCCCCTTTGGCATTGATGGCAACCTATGAATGTGAAATAATCAATGCCAAGAAATATATTAACAATCAACAATCTCCCATAACTCATAACAATCTTCCCTTGAGATCATCACATGATATAGCAGTTTTCACATGCATCTCTCCCCCTTTGAAATAAATGCAAAAGGCACATACCACATAAATATTGATTCTCTCCCACTTAGATAATCACACAAATTTGAAAAACATACCACTAACTACTTCCCCTGAGTAGCAGCCTCACTCATCAATCTGAATCACAAGATATCTTTGTGAAGTCCACCGGATTGACGCAACTCCATGCATCTTCATTCTCATTAGGAGGGGCAATCACTCCTAGCTTCTCTTTGAGATACTCAAAAGTATCTTTAGGAAAAGGCTTCATGAAGATATCTACAATCTGCTCCTTTGTAGATACATACTCTAATTTTACTTCCTTCTCATTCACTTTCTCTCTCAAGAAATGAAACTTGATTGATATAGGCATAGTCTTTGAGTGCAACACCAGATTATTAGAAATGTTTATAACACTTGAATTGTCACAATATATATCATTAGGCTCATCAAAAATAACACTAATATCCTTCAACATCCACTTCATCCAAATCACCCCAGTACAATTGCTAGCAACAACAATGTATTCATCTTCTGTAGTAGACAATGATATAGCATTATGCTTCTTACTCATCCATGAAACCAATATCTTACCCAAGAAAAATACACCACCACTAGTACTCTTTCTTTCATCAATATTACCTACCCAATCATCATGAGTAAAAGTACTCAAACTAAAATCATCATCTCTAGGATACCACAAACCAAAATCAACTATCCCTTTCAAATATCTGAAAAATTATTTTCATAGAAACAACATGAGATTCCTTAGGATTAGCTTGAAATATAGCAACAAGTTTGAGTCAAATACAATAAACCACCAATCATAGATCTATATCTAGTCTAATTAGCTTTCAAAGAATCATTATACTTTGTCAACTTACATCCAATCACCATAGGTGTACCAACTGGTTTAGAGTCCTCAAAACCAAAATTCTTCAACAATTCCTTCACATACTTGGACTGAGATATGAAAATACCTTTATCCAACTGATTAATTTGCAATCCTAGAAAGAATTTCATTTCACCAATAATAGACAATTCAAATTCATTCTGCATCTCTTTAGAAAATTTCTTACATAGGCAACCATTTTCTCCAAAGATAATGTAATCAACAAAAACTTCAACAATCAAAATGTTATTTAGATCAATCTTGAAATACAAATTACTCTCAGCAGTACCTGTTGGAAATTTTTGTGCCAACCTTAACAGTGATTAAAGAACAAAGGTCTCGCGGGATAAGAAAATAATGATAAGTATTTTACTTATGATTTTGCATTTTCTATCTTTAAACTGAAGTTGAAAACCCTTGTCCACCAATTGACCAACACTCAAAAGATTATGCTTTAAACCTTCTACATAATAGACATTATCAGTATTATGCTTGCCATCAAAAGAAATAATACCTCTACCTTTGATCATACATGCCTTGTCATCTCCAAACCTGACTTGACTACCATTGTAATCTTGTAGGGAAAAAAATTTCCCTTTATCTCCAGTCATATGATGTGAGCATCCACTATCAACTACCCATTCATCCTTATCTTCAATTTTTTCTATCGGGGCCTTCTCTTCATTTTTGATAGCTGGTTCCAATTCATCTTCCTTCAAAGCATAGAACAACCATTATTTTCCATTGTCAGATCCACTAGCAGAGTCTTTTGTCGGTTCATCTCCAGAGTCATCAGTTACTCCTTCCTTATCTGCTATGTAGCATTGTTTACTTTTCTTGAATCTATATCTGGTCTAGTTAGGCTTAAAAGATTTCTTAACTCTTTCCTCAAACCTTGCATTCCTTTCAAGACATCTAGATGCAAAATGACCAATCTTATTGTTACCTATTTTTCACTATAAGCTCAATATGCCTCAGAAGGAGAAACAAGTGCTAAGTATGAAAAGAATACATGTTTTTTGTCTAACTTGTTTGCTTCATGTACAGATACAGGAAAGGTAAAATATAGCATGTGAGTTAAAATGTGGCTCCCATGAGGGTTGAGCCTAGCATGCTGAGGGAGATGAATGTTACATAGATAGATAGATCACATAAATGTTCATGCTCCATTGCAAAATTCATTTTTGAATTTGGAGAAGCTCAAAAACCTTCAGGTAAAAGAAAACTGCAGGGGTTGCATGACAGAGGAAAGGCTCAAGAAGGACCATTTATCCCACATTGGCCACGCGGAGGAAATTTTTCGCATTTATATGCAAGGCCATATATATCCTTAGTGTCAAAGCTTACAGGATTTTGAAAAGGACCAGTTTAGTGTTGGTGGGCCTCCCGCGTGCACGCGCATCTCAAAGAAGCCAAATTTTGTAGTGAAATTGAAAATTAACAGGTGAGCAGGTTGCAAAGGATCTGACGGTTGTCGCTATACCCCTATGCAAAAGTGCTTGACTATTAATCACCATGACTTAGCGATTGGTGAGGTGGCGTCCAGGTGGAAGTTGAATTGGAGCCTGAGTGGATCATGTAGCAAAATAGAGGCATGCCACATGGTGACACCGTGGCATAGGAGAGAGCTGCTTAGAGAGACTAAAGACCAAGAATATTCAGGTAGATCAATGGTGACCAAGAAAGATCCGACGGCTGTCACTATGTCACGATGGGACGATAATCGCCAAATAATCCCCGCGACTTGGAAACAAAGCACGTACTGAAAAGGGAAAGTTAAATATCGAGCAAATTGCTAAGATCCAATTATAGATCAAGGAAGATCGGATGGTGGAGTGACATTTTGGGGCTATCCATGACTGTCATTGTACCACGGTTGTGAAGTGCTCGAAATGAAAAAACCCTCGCGACAGGTGGAAAGTCAAGTGGAGCCGAAGTGGGCTCTGAGCATATCACAAGGTGACATGCCTCACGATAGGTGGCATGTCATCAAAGTGAATGTCAAATAAACCTTGGCTGTGATAGATCTCTAAATGGTTTCATCAAAATAATAGGTATCCATGAAACTGCAGTTTCGATGACACATGAAAAACTATCCATGAAACTGCAGTTTCGATGACACATGAAAAGGGAAGTAGTTTGACCAAAAGACTGATGCGAAACAAACCAAAGTAAAATCATGGGCCCAGTGGTGCAAAGGTGGTGGATGAGGTCATGCTCAGGGAGATCAAATGGCAAACCGAAGATTAACATGTGGCATGGATGGACAAAGAGGTAAGGGTCAAGCAGATCAAGAAAGATCAATGGTAGTCTGAAAGATCCAATGGCCATCGCTGTACCACTATAGAAAGAAGCTCGCTAGTTATCATAGTGACTTGGCGACAAAGCACATGCGGAAAAGGTGACCGACTAAGAGGTTTAAAATTGATTAGTTTGAGGATAGATCAACGGTCGTCGCTATACCGCATGATGAAGATGCTCGCTGGTTATCTCATGCAACTTGGTGACTAGCAAGGGGGCAGTTGAGGTGGCCTTCCAGGTGGGCTCAGAATGAATGAGGATGTGCCACGTGGTCAAGAGAAGATGAAGAACCAAGTCACCAAGTCTAGATGGTAGACAAAGTGGACCCGTGAGAAAATCAGAGGCTGACACGTGGCAAAAGTCTACAGATGAGAGGATGTCTATATTTTTTTAAAAACAACTTTGAACTTGAACTTTGAACCGGTTCAAAGTGGTTCAATGGCTCAAAGTTCATTATCGTCACTCATTCCCATCAGCCCAGGATGAAGAGAGAAACAAGAGAGATAAAAGAAAAAAGCAAAGTGGTTAAAAGCCAAACAGTTTCTTGAAGATCTGAGGGCTATCGCTATACCGCAATGAAAAGGTGCATAAAGGTTAATCCTTGCGACATAGTGACAAGCTGTCAGCAGTCCTGATGGTTTTTGTTATGTGATGATGGTTAATGAAGGTGGCTAAATCAAATGCAGGTAACCAGTAGTGTCCAAGTGAACTCAACATGAAATAACATGAAGTTGTGTCCAGTTTGGCTACTCTTTTTTTTAGTTTTGGAAGAGTTTCTCTCTCAGTTATGCCCCTTGATTTTGAGGAAAAGCTTAGAATTGATGACAACTGATCCCTCTTGGAGCCAAAAAATTCAACTTTGGTAAGAGTTTGAGAGTTTTGGAGATTGTGTAGCAGAAGATACTCAAGCTCCTGTAGCTCATTTTTAGGAGTATTTTCCATATTTGTAATGCAAAACATTCCTTGTTTTCAATAAAGAAGCTAAGTTCCTCCTTAAATTCTATGGTCTAAGTGTTATGATTGTAAGGATTTTGATTAAAATTCTATAATTCTTTTGTAGAATCCTTCATTTTATCTTAGTTTATTCAGATGCTTAGGGTTGAGATACATGTAATAGTGCAAGTCTCTGATTGTGTATGTGATTTTGTTGCATCAAAATTGTGAGAATATTATTATTCTCCTTTTTGTGAATATCAGTAATGCTAGCCTTTCAAGAGAATCGTTTACTCAAACATGCATGTTTGAGTTGTGAGTTTAAGCAGTTTCATTAGTTGGTTATCTTGTGGATTTGTAAGCAGTTTGTAGGTCTTTTACCATTGGTGGATCACCTAGCAGTAGTTAATTTTTAGTTTTATGCATATCCTTCTTTCCTTTTCTTAGAAATTCGATTAAGTTCTTTAGGTGATCAAATAGGAAGCCAACCTATTATCCTCAGGTCTTCTCTCATAATAGGATACCCACAACCTGAGAGCAGTCCAATGTGTCATTGGATTATAGGAATTTCAAGCTTGCATCGGGTGCAAATCCATGTGACAACTATTTTTGGCATGCCCGGTGGGATAGTTGGACTTTATAGTTCATAGAGGCCACCGTATGTTGTCTTGGTGTGTACAGTAGCAAATTATTTTTTACACCTAGCGACTCAAATCTTTGGTATTTTAGCAGTCCAACCTTCCTAGCTTATGAGAAAATACTAGATTAGGCAAAGTGCAGCCTCAGTCAATCATACCTAGCTATCACCCCCAAAAAGGAAAGCTAGGGTAGTTAACAAAGTTCTAGATCCAACGGTTGGTGTACTGCCTGTTAATTCTAATTCTTACCCTATTGTTGCAGCTTATAACAATCCACTATTTGCAAGTTCTTCCAATCAGAATACACCAAATATGACTCTTAATCACCCCCCTAGGGTTGATCCATTTGTGCCTTTTAATCAGGGTAGTCCTTTAAATTTGGTTCAACATGATGACATACCAGCTGCAACACTTAAGAGTTTGCCATTTTTCACTGGAGAGGATCAAACAACAGCTATTGAACATATTAGAGATGTGGCTTCCTTGTGTGGAGTGCATCATATTGTTGCAGAAAATGTTACTTTGAGGCTTTTGGCGGCCTCTTTCAAAGGGAAAGCCCTTCAGTGGTTCAGGGGCCTACTTGTGAACTCAATAGCTACATGGGATGAGCTGGGACAACTTTTAATTCAGCATTTTGAAGACAAGTTAGATCATCTTTCATTGATGGAGCTGCTCACTACCATCAAAAGAGCTCCATATGAGCATATGATGGATTTCAACTACCGGTTTCAAAGGACTTGGAATCAGATTCCAGCATCAGTAAAACCTTCTAATGATTATGCTTTTTTGTTTTACCTAAAGGCTTTGAATAGTGATATTGCACTCATGATACAGTCTATGGGGGGAAATACTTTACCAACAGCATTTGATGTTGTTGTTAGGGCTGAGAATAGTCTTATTCAAGCAAGGAAGATAACACCTATGTCTCCCATGTCAATTTTTCCTGATATACAACCCATTATCCCTGTAGTCCCACTTGTTATAGTTGTTGTACCTTTATTTCCAGCATATAATGCTCAATTTGCAGCTCAAGAGCATGTTGTCCCTAGTCATTTGCAGGAGATAATAAGTCTTAAGGAGCAAAATGCTAACCTACAGAAGACTGTACAAAATTCTAGTAATGAGTTAGTTAATATCAAGAAAGCCCAAACTCAACCACCTTACTAAATTCCTTTCCAAGCTCCCTACCAGGCCTTGTACTAGCCAAACTCTCAAGGTCAAAGAAGGAATTTTAACCAAAGGCCTTTTCAATAGTATAATCCTAATACACCCAGTTCCTTAAGGGATATTGTTCCAGTCTAGAACAACTTGGTAGCTAACTACGAGTGGTGTTTTCCTTGCAACTAGGCACATAACCAATCTACATGCTCCAATGGCATGTTAAATCAGGCATTCATGGTGCAAAATAGTATTGTTGTTCTAAGAAATCAGTCTCAAGAAGTTAATGAACAATAATCTACACCCATGGAACAAGGTCGTCCTGATGTTACTTTGATGAATTGGCAAGGTGAGGAGTTTTGTGGGGTTAATCAGCCTCAAAATTAGTCATATATCCCTATAGAAGCCAACACAAGATCCAAGAAAAGTGCTATCAACATGGGGCATCAAACTAATAAGAATAATGATCATCCTTTCTCAAGTACCCAAGCTTAGGTAGGATCTTTCTCCACTCAAAATACATAGATTCTTCAGAGATCACAACCTGTGGTGACCAAAGATCAGCTAAAAAGCCAACCTCAGCTAGCACAAATGTAAAAGGACATTGTTGTTACTAAGGGACAATAGAAGGTTAGTATAATTGATTTTAATATTTTGGATCAGTTGAAGAAAACTCACGTTAGCATGTCAATGTGGGATTCACTAGCTCTACCTAGGCAAAAAGATTTGTTACATGATGCTTTGTCTAACTTTTCCTTGACTGCCCAACCATCTAATCAGCAAACTTCAAAGGTTGTTCTTACCAATAAGCCTCAACAAAAGAGTGAACAACAGTCTCAACAATCCAAGATAAACAATCCACCTCCCTTTTATGTCACTCTAATCATTGGCCAGCACCTAGTGCATAATTGCATGATAGATTCAGGTGCAAGTAGCTCAGTCATGCCCAAGTAGTTGGTTGACCAATTAGGACTGACTTATGAGCCATTGAAAAAGGGTGTAGTGCAGTTAGATGGGACTGCTATGAATACTGTAGGAGTCATTAAAAATTTGAGTCTAAAACTCCATGCTTGCCCCAATTTTTCTATTCCGCAAGATGTTTATGTGATAGACCTACCACCCTACTTTGCAATTTTCTTATCAAGAGACTTTATAGCCAAATTAGGGGGTTGTTTGTCATCTGACTGGTCACATATGTTTTTTAGGACAAGGTATGGAACTAAAGTTACTATTAAATCAGAAGCTTTAGCCAATGATCACATAGAACCCTATGTCCCTAGTGCTGTCAATGCCAATTTGACCATTCATGAGCAAGATGACCAACCCATTCTACGTGATCCAAACACCCCTATTGATGACATTCCTGACATTATTCGAGAAGAATGGGCAGCTAAGAATCTTGAGGAAGATACTTTTAAAAATATGGATGAGGTAAACCTTGGAGTCTATATGTTTCATGAACAAGGTTCTGTTGTCCCAAATTTGATGAAGGATGCTGGACAACAAGATAATCAACATCAAAATGAGCTTTGGAAGCTCTATCTTGATGGGTCAAGAAGTAAGAATGGTGCTGGTGGTGGTTGCATGCTGATTTCCCCTATTGATGATAAGTATTATGTAGCTTTTAAGTTTTCTTTTAGTTGCACCAATAATACAATTGAGTATGAGGCCTTAATTCAAGGTCTACAATGGGCAAAGAAGAGAGGAATCAACTGTTTGTAGGTTTATGGTGACAATGAATTGGTTGTCAATAAAGTAAGAGGTCTCCATACCACTAAGAATGATCTTTTAAAGTCTTATAGACATAGGGTATGGGATCTTATTGAAGATTTCCAAGCTTTCAATTTGCTGTCTATTCCTAGAAATCTTAATAAGCATGCTGATAGACTTGCTACAATAGGAGCATAGTGTGATATTCTAGGTGATATCAACAATATTAATAAACATAAATATGTAAAAGTGATTGTTAGGTCTTCTATTCCTAACAATGCTGATCATTGGCAAGTTTTTTATACTGATCAGCAAATTATTAACTTTTTGAGGGAAGAGGCAGAGTTTTCTAATACCAACCAAGAGAAGCTTAAGCAATAGTATGATGATCAGGTCATACAGCTGAAAACAAACAAGCTACCTAAGGGTTTGGTAACATTGGAGTCAATTTTCAATGAGGATTATCAAGTGAGAAAATAAAAATCTAGCTTGCAAATCAAGGAGGAACATTATGAAAATGTTGAGATTTTCAAGGATAAGTTGTTAAAGCTTGGCAAGGTGTGTACTTTAGAGGAAAGGAATGCATTTGTTTTACTATGCCAAGAGTTTAGTGATATATTTGCTTGGCAGTATTCTGATTTAAAAAGATTTGACCCTAGTATTGCCCAACATACCATATAGCTTGAGCCAAATACTAAACCACTAAGACAAAAATAGAGGCCTGTTAATCCAAAGCTTGAGCCCCTTATGGTCAAATAACTTAATAAACTCATTGAGAGAAACATCATTTTTCTATTAAACGCACCTCTTGGGTGTCAAATCTTGTCCCAGTTAGGAAAAAGAATGGTGAAATCAGACTTTGTGATGATTTCTGAGATCTCAATAGAGCCTCATTGAAGGTTAGATATCCACTGCCCTCTGTGGAGCAGATTCTGCAAGTTGTTGCAGGTTCTGAGAGATTCTCCTTGCTAGATGGTTTTTCAAGTTATAACCAAGTTTTAGTAAAGGAGGAAGATCAATTTAAAATAGCTTTTACAACTAAATGGGGCATTGTGGCCTATAAAAAGATGCCATTTCGTTTCTCAAATGTTGGTGCCACTTTTCAACATGCTATGGATATGGTATTTCATGGTTTGATGTATAAATTTGTACTTGTTTATTTGGATGATATCACTGTTTATGACAAAAATTCAGTTGAACACCTAGCTCACCTAAAGAAATTTTTTGAGGTGCAAAGAGTTTGGTATATCTCTTAACCCAAAGAAATGTGTGTTTTCTGTTCATGAGGGTAAGCTCCTAGGCTATGTGGTGTCAAAAGAGGGTATTACTATTGATCCAGAAAGGGTAAGTGCTATCCTTTCCTTACCTCTACCAACACACAAGAAGGGCTTGCAAAGCTTCTTGGGTAGGATTAATTTTGTTAGGAGGTTTATTCCAGATATTGTAGAATTGTTAAAACCTCTAACTTCTATGTTGAAAAAGGATATTCCTTTCAGCTAGTCTATGCTCCTACTTTGCTAAACCCAGATTTATCAAGAGACTTTATTTTGTATGCTTATGGCAGTATTGACAACATCTCAACTATGTTGGTTCAAGAAAATGAGCATGGTTTAGAGTAGCCTTTGGCTGTTTTCAATCAAGACCTTAAGGATTATGAGGAGAAATATTCTTTTGTTGAAATATATATCCTTGTTGTTGTTAGGAGTTTGAAAAAGTTTAAGTATATGTTGTCTAACAATAGGATTAATTTGATGATTGCTCACCCCCTAGTTAAAGAGTTTTTGCTTAGCAAAGACTTAAATGATAAGAGGGTTGGTTGGGTGACTAAGGTGATGGAATTTGATGTTGATATTAAGGTCACCAAGCTAGTCAGAGTTAAGGGACTATGTGAGCAGCTTTCTGATCACACAAATAGCAGTGAAGAGGATGAGGAGAAGGTGGTTTTAGCCCTCCAAGACAAGGAACAATTAGTTGTTCCTATTCCTCCTATTAGTTAGGTACAATAAATGACCCATTTCTTGCTGACCGGTGAGTGTCCTCATGGATTGAGTAAGTCAAGAAGAAGGTATTATATACTTGAATGAATTCCCTATTTACTCTTGAATGGTTTTCTATTTAGAAATGATTTTCATGGTGTATTATTGAGGTGCATAGATGTTGATCAGGTTGATAAGGTATTGCATGAGTTTCATGAAGGATCAATAGGAGGACACTTTTCAGCAAGAGCTACAACTTTGAAAGTTATGAAAGGAGGCTATTATTGGCCTAATTTGTTTAGAGATGCACAATCCTGGATTAGAAAGTGTAAAGAATGTGCCATGTTTGCAAGAAAAGAGAGGTTGGCACTATTGCCATTGCAGCCTATTCAGGTAGAACAACCCTTTATGAAGTGGGGTTTGGATTTCATTGGAGTCATAAATCCACCTTCAAGTGCTAGTCACAAATGGGTGCTCATAGCTACTTATTATTTTACTAAGTGGACTGAGGCTGTAGCATTGAAGGAAGCAAATGAGATAGCTATTTTGAACTTTTATGATGAGTTGATAACTAGATTTGGTGTCCCTGAATCTATTGTTTGGGATAATGCTCTTGCTTTTGTAGGGAGTTGCATATCTAATTGGGCAGTAAAGAATGGTGTTTATCTCAACATCTCATCTAACAATTACCCTTAGGGAAATGGACAAGCTGAGTCCACAAATAAGAATCTGCTCAGAATCATCAAAAGGACCATGGAAGGAAATCAACAAGCTTGTCATACCAAGCTTAAATCAGCCTTATGGGCTGATAGAATCACACCAAAGAGGTCTACTAGAATGTCTCCATACATGCTTGTGTATGGGAAAGAGGTAAGGTTTCCTATTTCACTTGAGTTTCCAGCCCTTGATTTATCTAACCAATTGGATATGATTGAAGAAGAGCCTATGTCAGCAAGATTGGCTCAACTGATTGAGCTAGAGGAAGTTAGAAATAAGGCAATGAGGCAAATTGAGCATCACCAAGCTCAAATGAAAAGATCTTTTGATAAGAGGGCTTCTCCTAGATTGTTCAAGGAAGGTGACATTGTTCTGAAATAGGATGAATTCAAGAGCAGGTCAGGCAAGATACAAAATTTGGTGCTTTTTGGAGTGGGCCTTATATGATTTCTGACTGCAAGCAACACAATGCCTTCCAACTGTCTAAGTTGGATGGTGAAGTTGAAACAATCCCAGTTAATGGGATTCACCTCAAGCATTTCTTTTGAGGTATGCCTAAAATTTGTACATATTTTAGTTTTCCTAGTGGTAATAAGTGCTTTGCACAATAGGTCAGTTTGTAGTTTTGTTTTCCCTAAGTGCCTAGTGCATTGTTGGGGAGGAGTAATAAGAATCATACTATTACAATCCATCAAAGATATAAAAGAGAGGTGTTCATCATATGAAACAAGGAATATGTTTATCCCCTCTCACACACAAAAGGCATCTTTTGTAGTCATGTGTGATGTGTTGTTTCAATTTTCTATCAGTCTCAGTGACTCTGTGCCCAATGGAATGCATAAGGCAGCGGGTGAAAATATTTAGCAGGCAAACATATAGTAGATGTTGCCAAAAATGTTACCTATTTTTCACTATAAGATCAATATGCCTCAGAAGGAGAAACAAGTGCTAAGTATGAAAAGAGTACATGTTTTTTGTCTAACTTGTTTGCTTCATGTGTAGATATAGGAAAGGGAAAATATAGCATGTGGGTTAAAATGTGGCTCCCATGAGGATTGAGCCCAACATGCTGAGGGAGATGAATGTTACATAGATAGATAGATCACATAAATGTTCGTGCTCCAATGCAAAATTTATTTTTTGAATTTTGAGAAGCTCAAAAACCTTCAAGTAAAAGAAAACTACAGGGGTCACGTGACAGAGGAAAGGCCCAAGAAGGACCATTTATCCCCCATTGGCTACGTAGAGGAAATTTATCATATTTATATGCAAGTCCACATATATCCTTAGTGTCAAGCTTACGTGCTTTTAACAAGGAGTAGTTTAGTGTTGGTGGGCCTCCTACGTGCGCGCGCATCTCAAAGCAACCAAATTTTGTAGTGAAAGTGCAAATTAACAGGTGAGTAGGTTGCAAAGGATCTGACAGCCATCGCTATACCGCTATGCAAAAGTGTTCGACTGTTAATCATCGCGACTTAGCGATTGGTGAGCTAGCATCCAAGTAGAAGTTGAAGTGGCACTCGGGTGGATCTTGTAGCAAAACAGAGGCGTGCCATGTAGTGACACCGTGGCATAAGAGAGATCCACTTAGAGAGACTAAAGACCAAATAGATTTAGGTAGATCAACGGTGATCAAGAAAGATCTAATGGCTTTCACTATGTCATGATGGGAAGATAATTGCCAAATACTCCCCGCGACTTGGCAACAAAGCACATGTCAAAAAGGGAAAGTTAAAGCTTGAGAAAATCAGTAAGATCCAATGACAAATCAAGGAAGATTAGATAGTGGAGTGACATTCTGGGGCTATCCATGACTTTCATTGTTCCACAGTTGTGAAGTGCCCAAAACAAATACCCTCACGATAGGTGGCAGGTCAGGTGGTGTTGAGGTGGACTTTGAGCGTATCACAAGGTGACACATGGTGACACGCCTTGCAACAGGTGGCATGTCATCAAAGTGAATGTCGAACAAACCTTGGCTGCAATAGATCTATAAATGGTTTCACTAAAGGCATCAGTTTTATCAAAATAATAGGTATCGATGAAACTGTAGTTTTGATGAGACATAAAAACTATTCACCGAGGGAGGTAGTTTGGCCAAAAGACTAATGCCAAACAAACCAAAGTAAAATGGTGGGCCCAGTGGTGTTGAGGTAGCAAATGATGCCATGCTTGGGGGGATCAAGTGGCAAACTAGAGATTGACATGTGGCACAGATGGACGAAGAGGTAAGGGTCGAGTAGATCAAGAAAGATCAATGGTAGTCCAAAAGATCTAATGGCCATCGCTATACCGCTATAGGAAGAAGCTCACCAGTTATCATAAAGACTTGGTGACAAAGCATGTGTGGAAAAGGTGAGTGGCTAAGAGGTTAAAAATCAATTAGTTTGAGGATAGATCAATGTCCGTCGCTATATAGCATGATGAAGGTGCTCGCTGGTTATCTCATGCGACTTGGTGACTAGCGAGGTGGCAGTTGAGGTGGTCATCCAGGTGGGCTCAGAATGAATGAGGATGCACCATATGGTAGAGAGAAGATGAAGAACCAAGTCACCAAGTCCAGATGGAAATCTAGATGGTAGTCAAAGTGGACCTGCGAGCAAATCAGAGGTTGACACGTGGAAAAAGTCTAAAAATGAGCGGATATCTATATTTTTAAAAAAACAACTTTGAACTTGAACTTTGAACTGGTTCAATGTTTCAAAGTTCATTATCGTCACTTATTCTTGTGGGCCCAAGATGAAGAGAGAAATAGGAGAGATAAAACCAAAAAGCAGAGTGGTTAAAAGCTGAACAGGTTCCTGAAGATCTGAGGGCTATCGCTATACAACAATGAAAAGGTGCTTAAAGGTTAATCCTTATGGCATAGCGACAAGTTGTCAGCAGTCCCAGTAGTTTCTGTTATGTGTTGATGGTTAATGTAGGTGGCTAAATCAAATGGTCAGGTAACTGGTAGCATCCACGTGAACTCAACACGAAATGACGTGAAGTCGTGTCTAGTTTGGCTACTCTTTTTTGCAGTTTGGGAAGAGTTTCTCTCTCAGTTAAGCCCCCTAATTTTGAGGAAAAGCTTAGAATTGATGACAACTGATCCATCTTGGAGCCAAAAATTTTTGAATTTTTTCCAAGCTTTGGTATAAGGGTTTTGTTTTTCATTCTTTTGGAAGAGTTCAGGAGTTTTGGAGATTGTGTAGCAAAAGATACTCAAGCTCCTGTAACTCATTTTTAGGAGTTTTTCCAGATTTGTAATGCAGAAGGTTCCTTGTTTTCAATAAATAAGCTGAGTTCCTCCTTAAATTGTTTGGTCTAAGTGTTATGATTGTAAGCATTTTGATTAAAATTCTATGATTCTTTTGTAGAATCCTTCATTTTATCTTAGTTTCTTCAGATGCTTAGGGCTAAGGTACATGTTATAGTGAAGGTCTCTGATTGTGTATGTGATTCTATTGCATCAAAATTGTGAGAACATCAATAATGCTATCCTTTCAAGAGAATCGTTTACTCAAACATGTATGTTTGAGTTGTGAGTTTAAGAAGTTTCATTAGTTGGTTATCTTGTAGATTTGTAAGTAGTTTGTGGGTCTTTTATCATTGGTGGATTACCTAGCAATAGTTAATTTTTAGTTTTATGCATACCCTTCTTCCCTTTTCTCAGAAATTTGATTAAGTTCTTTAGGTGATCAAATAGGAAGTCATCCTATAATCTGGAGGTTTGTTCTCATAATAGGATACCCACAGCCTGAGAACAGTCCAATGTGTCACTGGATTGTAGGAATTTAAAGCTTGCATCAGGTGCAAATCCATGTGACAAAACTTATTACATGCAAAACATTTAAAAGGTGTTTTTCCTTCATACTTACTTCAAGTTGGTCCTTTAGGTACTCTTCTAACAAATAAGGCTTCAAGTTGCTCAAGTTATTCATCTTCTTTCCTCATGTCTTCCAATTATCTTGCATATAGGGCTTTCCAATCACTTTTTCTGGTAGATGTTGATGATGATGCATGAAAAGTAGGTTCAAACTTTATAGCTCCAAAAGATCCAAATTCTTCAAGCTCAAAAGCAGATAATTTCCCAATCAGAATGTCTTTGTTAATTGAAGTGTTTGCCATTATTCTTAACTCACTAATTGTAGTTGCCTTCATCTTGTAAGCCGGTGGAAGGGATCTCAAGACTTTGGAAACTATTTCATCTTCACTTAGAAATCCTCCACAACATTGAATTCCCATAACAATTTCATTTACTCTTTCCATAAATACAACAATTCTTTCATTGTCTTCCATTTTCAAGTTTTCATATCTTACCCGGTAACCATCAAGTTTAGCAATTTTGATAGTAGGATCACCTTCATTCATAGTTTGCAATTTGTCCCACATAACCTTAGCTAGTGATTTATTAGTCAATCCCATGATCTATTGATCAGTAAGTGCACACAAGAGGGCTTCTCTAGCTCTGCAATCATTTTCAATATTCTTATCCAAGTCTACAGGAGCAGGATTTCCAGATGTCGGATCATAAGGTGTGTATCCTTTCTAAGTGATCTCCCAAATATCCTTGCCAAGACATCTAAGATGAGTCTATATTCGAAGTTTCCATATCCAATAATTTGTTCCATCAAGATTAGGGATCTCTTCTAAAAATAGTTGTCGGTGGATTAGAAGTGTTAGTTGCCATAGTATCTACCTCAAGCGGTTAAGCTTCTACAAAAGAGGACCAAATCTTTGATACCAATTGTTAGGATAACCAATGAACAACTTAGAGGGGGGGGGGTGGTGAATCAGTTGGTAATAGAACATTTAATCCACAATATAACCTTAAACAAATCAAGTACAGGTAAAGCACATATAGATGTCGGTAGGAACAAATACCGGTGAATAGTACAACTTAATAATTAACCAGATAATCAATGCAAAGAAACCATACCACATAGCACCATTATTTCTATGTGGAAAACTTGAAAAGGGAAAAACCACAGTGGGAAGCCTACCCACAGTCAGATGATACTTCTGTAGAAAGCATGTGTTACAATGAGGGGCCTGCACTTACAGGAAGGCACACTTCCTAGAGCTTACTGCTCATTACAAAAGAGTCTCACTGACTATAGAGAGGCTCCAACAATCTCAAGATAAATGGACAACAATCCAATAGAGTGAACTACCGTAAATAGCATCTACCATGCCTAATTACAGTCTCGGTTAAGCTCAATGCCGGAGGACTAAATCCTCTTCTGAATCCAATTCGATCACCAATGATTGACCAACTCCTCTTCCTGAATGATATTACAATATTCGCACATTACATTCTTTGAATATGACCTTTTATTTAACCATGATTCTCTACAAAGAGTTTCTACCTCCTATTTATATAGACCCTAAGGCCTAAACCAATTAGGTCGGCCACCTAAAAGGTAACCAAAACCTGTATGTCAATAACCACTCATAACAGCTAGTGTTGACATCAATGCAATACATAATCAATTCATCTATAATACCAATAGAAAATATGTATCTGGAAAGGACACACACTATAACCAAGGAAGCTATCCATGTTGTGACTGGTTTTTGATTAGCTGGTGAAGTTCCCAAGCTAAGGCGAATTTCTAAAGAGACTGTAACCAGTTTAACTTCATCTACCTCTGATGGGCGTTAATTATATGTTAACAACATTAAGGACCCAAGAGTTAAACTGGCTACTATGGTTATAGGCTACATGATATTCTATTCTAGTAGAATGAACAGTGTGCCATCTATAGCAGTGCATACAGCCTATAAAATGATCATTGAGAATGCAGATTATGACCTATGTGAGGCCATAAGGAGTCAATTGATGTTGAATCTATAGTAAATTAAGAAGGACAACAATCAGAAGTTCAAATTCGGTCAGTTATTGATTGGTTTATTCTTTTACTTTCAGAATTTCCTACTGGGAATTGGTGATATGGATGGTCTAAAGACCTACCAGTAACTGCTTAGATCAAGAACAACATTAAGGTTGTTAAGAATACTTTCTCTACTACAATGAACAAGTACTTCAATGAATTTTAGAAGAAAATGAGTATGAGGGTAAGGCTACCTGAGGATGTGGTGAAAAACTTTGTTGAGAACATCATTTTCATAGTCACCACTAATTTATGTCTGATGGAAGCTATTGAACCAAGAGAAGATGAAATGGAAGACATGAGCTATGAAGTCAATTATGACATTGATTGGTTATGCCAATAACCTGTTGGCATCTCAAGTGGACAAGAAGAAGAAAAGACTAGATACTATTAAGGAGGAAACTACAAAAGCTGAAACCAGTAGTGCTCCACCCTGTAGTGGTAAAGGGAAAAAGAAAAAGGTTGAGAAAGCGCCTTCGGTGTCAACAAGTTCTAAAGTGACACAAAGTGTCCAAGGTAAAAAGGAACTGACACCTATGGTATACATAAATAAGAAGACTGCAACAAAGAAAAGAGGCTGACAACTAATTCTTCAAGCAGAATTTGATAATACCGACACTGAGGAGGTGCCTAAGAAGG
The DNA here is from genome assembly GCF_030272615.1 of Cryptomeria japonica. Taxonomy (NCBI): domain Eukaryota; kingdom Viridiplantae; phylum Streptophyta; class Pinopsida; order Cupressales; family Cupressaceae; genus Cryptomeria; species Cryptomeria japonica. The sequence goes on along the minus strand of NC_081409.1, from coordinate 313,811,240 downwards.
TAAAGGCAACTAGCAAGAAGGCCAAACCAGTTGAAGCCACCTCTCAGCAGAGTATTCCCATTAAAGCTTTGTCTTACAAGCCTATGACTGATTTTGAGAGAACGGTAAAGATATTAGGAAGGAATAGATTTGATAATGTTAAAGAATGTTTTGATTCATTTAATGAAGATCAGAAGGAACAAATTGTTCAACAGGTAATCAACTACTTATATCAATACAATTGATTACTTGAGGATCTTAAAAAGGATATTTCTGATTCTTTATATTCTATTCTTATGAATAAGTGGGAAAAGGTTGTGAAGAAAGATCAAGAAATTATTGATAGTACTTTTATTCAATATTTTCTTGATTTGTCTAAAGATGAATTAGCAGCATTGCTTGATAATTATAAAGGACAATTTCATTTTAAGATAAGAAGATTGATGTTAATGAATGAAAAGGTGTAATCTGTTGAAGTAGGAACTCATCAGATAGCCATAAATGTTCAATGGATGCATGAGCATTCAAAGTCTCATTATGATGATCAAATAGAGACTGGAGGAAAACTAGAGGCGGTTGAAGAAGAAATTGTTTCACCAGAGATTGATAAGAAAAATGGTGACACTACTTCCCAACCGGTTATCTTTGTTGATGATATTCAAGAACTATTGATCTATCTGGGAATATTATTGAACTAGATAATCAGCCACCTGTCATTACTGATTCATAGGTTAATATAATAGATATACGGACAACTCAACCAAGTGTGGATATTCCACCCCCACTGATTTCACAACTCCCACCGATTTCACAGGCTACCTAGGAGAAACCCTCAGAAAACATTACAGAGAAGTCCTCTGAACAAGAAAAGAAGAAACAACAAGAGGAAGAGAAAACTGTTGAACTAGAAAAATCATTGGTCAAGAAACAAAATGATGATGATGATGACTCATTTGGCATCAAAGGGCCTATAGATGTTGACAATATGAGTGCATCAGAATTATTGGAGGTTGCAACTATGATGCAATCTAGAGCACAAAAGAAGAGGCTTAAGGAATAGAGGAAGGAAGCAGAAACCATCCAAACTGCTGTAGAAATTTTGTCAAGTCTTCTACCGGAGATTGCTATAGAAAATTTGTCAACTCCCATTGACAAGCTTGGCTAGTTGGTTGCTAAGCTTCTGACCAACTTAAGTCCCTTGAGGAAGTAGCTTAGGCTATGGCTGAGAAAAACTATAGGAAGAAAAGAGGAGAACAAATAATGAAAGATATTGATACAAGGAAGATTGTTTTATCCTTGAACAAAGATCTTTTGAGAAAAGCTATTGAGTCAGTAGGAAGAATTCTAGCGTACACATCTAATGTTTCATTTTTCTATGCTGATATACTTAAGAAGCGAATAGAGACAAAACTGGAATTGGAAAAGATATGTAAAGCCTACATACCTTTGCAAGACTCAGTCTTAGCTTTTGGAAAATATGTGGATGATTTGAAAAATCGGTTAGATGTCTATGATTATGAACAAGCCAAGAGACTCTGATCCTTGAAATAAATAAAGAACTAGTTAAGACCTTAAGTGGACATCTTACAACGAGTATACAAGGATGCAAAAGTGGTTTTGGTGACTCTAGAGATGAGCACAATTGATGCAATGGAAGAATTTTCTACACAGATTATGACAACCATTGAGATCACTGAAAATTTACTGGAAACATGGGAAAATGATTTTTCTCAAATGAAGATTACTTTTAGTGACATTTTCTTGCAAATTGAAGTGAACATTCCTTAATATAGACTTTTTGTAAACATTTGATGCAAATTTTTCTATATATATGTATTTTACTTTTCAATTTGGCATTGTTGTCAAAGGGGGAGTAGAAATATGTATGTGGTGAAAATTTTGTGTGTATTCTTAAGAGGGAGTAGAAATATGTTTGTACATTTTTTTTTGTAAGCACACTTAGTTGTAAAGTCGTAAAATTTTCTAAGTGTTGCCATCAATGCCACAGGGGGAGATTGTTGGCTTGATGATGATTCTAATGAATGACTTCATATATTGTCATTGATGGAACATGTACACACACACATATGTTCACATTTTCTACTGGTATTACTTCTAAAGTTACTTGTATTACAACTAGTATTGGAAGTTTAATTTATGATGGTTTAGAGAGTGTCAAACTGGTACATGTAGACAACTGGTATATGTAGGAATGATTTGACACCAACTCGGAGATTCAGCATAGACCACCAAAGAAGAAAATGGAGGACAATCAGTTTACATGTTGACAGTGGTTAACTCTAACCGGTATTGGTGTTCCAACTGATATTCATTGATTGTGTGATGTGTTATCACCGGTCATGATCCGTTACCCCTAACTAACAAATTTTGGTGGTAATTTGTGATGAGTTATGTTTGATTGTCTAGATACACTGTACCTAGGAAATTGTGATATGATTTCTAAGCTGACATGAAATCTAAATGTTTATATAAATACATTATCATGAACTATTTCATATGAGATGACTTGATGCGAAGATAGTAGTGTTAAGTTGTTGAAGGTATTGCAGAATATGTTGGTGATGTAGTTTTGAGTGCACAGAAGAGGATCTATTCAAGCAAGTTGTGCTACTTCTAGATCACACCACCTATTGTTTTCTAATCACTACAACAGCCAAATACCCTAATTGGGTAAGCTCTAACAAGATTCATTGTACAAATCCTTTAACAAGGTGATCCATTAGTTTGGATTCATAAATCCTCTACCGAGGTTACTCCTAATAGATCTTTGAGATCTTTAACAGGATTCGCTCCTAGTAGAGCACTTTTGTAGACCTTAACCAGTCAGTTACCTATTACTGCAGATAGTTAACTTGTGAGTCCCATCTCACAGTGGTTTTTCCCATTTGGGTTTTCCATATATAAACACTTATTTTATGGTGGATGTTTTACTTATTGTGGATGCTTTAATATCATTTTAGATTGAATGCATAGTGTTTAGTAAACTTGTTAAGTATATCTATTGATCAGTGTTTAAAGTAGTATTATTTTCTTGTCACTGATTCACCCCCACCTCTCAGTGCTTTATAAGTCTATCATATATGACTAGAATCAGAACTTATGGAGATTACTGGAAGGCGTGTTTCAAATTTTGGATGAAGTTTTGCTAAGGTTTTAGTAGGGTTTAAGGACCAGTGAAAAATCACCAAATCGATAATAATTTTGTTATGGCGGTGATCGATGACGAGTCTACATGATGTTGGTAACATGACACAACCCACGTGAAAGATTTAATTATTTTTTGGCACGATTCAAGGAATATTTTCTTGGGAATCAACAAAATGCTTAGTAGAGTATTTTGAGAATATAGGTCAGATTTTTGTGATGGGTTACGATCAACCAACGGTTGATATTGCATTGTAATTTGTTGTAATAATCTGTATAATGATCTATGATGATTTCTTATGATTTAAATTATAAATTCATGATGTAATTAGGTTTTATGGCCGACCTAGTTGAGATGGCTATTTAGGATGACGCAATTGATGTTTATGGTGTCGGTGGTCTTAGAGAATGTGTTAAGTCATCAAAGTGAAGTATGAAATCTTCCTAAGAGTTGTAGAGTATTGTGTATAACTAGATCTAATTCAGCAAGTAGAGAAGTGCAAGTAACAGATCATATTCTTATTGTTGCTCCCTAATAGTTGGAGTAGGTGAAATCCCTTAACCGGGTAGGTCCTAACAAGTCTTAAACATTTAAGTCCCCTAACAGGGCAGCTCTTAAAAGAGTGTTCAATCCTCTCAAGAGGTTGATCCTAATAGGTCATCAAGCTCCTAACCAGGCTGCTAGGCAAATCCCCTAATAGGGTCTTCTCCTAACCGAGTGTATTGTAAGCTCCTAACAGGGCATACTTCAAAAGAGTACAAATACTTGTGGGTACCAACTCCCACCATGGTTTTTCCCTATTTGGGTTTCCATGTCAAAAAATTATGGTGTTCATGTGTGGAATGTTTTTCATGTGATGTTCTTGTTTATATTTTATTTCGTGCATTATTTCTGAGACACCAATTATGATGTGTTATCAAAAGTTTATTAGAGGTTACCGGTACTAATAAGAAGTTTTTAGAGAAAGTATTTGATCTGACTGATAAGGTTAATGAGCTCATAAATGATCAAGTTTATATGATTGCTTTGGTGGTGAAAGTATTGATAGTTGTGATAAATGATTTGATTAATGTTTTAAGCAAATTTGATAAAGAGGTTATTAGATTTGATTAAAGAAGTTGAGATATTTGTTAAATGGTTTCAGATCTGAGATAAGTTTGTGTGTCGACTTGAATTGCATCCTCAAAATGTTACCTACAACAAAGTTAGTTTCACAAAATACAAATGGAAATGTTATAGGAAATCCAAATTCAACCAATGAAACTACATGAAGTATGTATGAAATAAAATACTGATATTACCTTCATGGCTTATGTCCCATTGTGTCCTAACTCCACTGTTCCTGGTTGTAGATGGTGTGCTCTCAGACAATGCATTGATGGCTTCATAGATGGCATATGAAGAATGGACTGATAACTTGTAGTTAACTGATACTATGATATGAAATACTACATGGTTATGCTAAAAATGATTATGCTATATGATAATTGCTATTTGATTATGCTATTACTATTTTGCTTCAAAATTAAAACTCATGGATGCATATGATTAGCTTGCAAATGCACTTGAAGTCTCTTGAAGTCTAACTCTCTGTCAACTGAAGCTCTTGATTTTATAGACCTTGAGAGGATTAGATGATGTGGCTTAGATCAACGGTCTTGATCAGATCTGTAGATTTGGATGGTTGTGAGCAATGGTGAAGGTTGAGAGAAAGGGGGAAGGAGAAGACAAGTTTCACTCATCTCACCTTGACTGGGTTATTGACTGAGAGAATCTAGGGATGGTTGGAGGAAATTTAGGCATGATAGGACAAGTGGACTCAAGTCCTTCCTAATATGTAGGGGGTGTTAGAGAGAATATAGTAAATGGTTATGAAATATGTGTACGTTGTTGGCATTATGTGAACCGATATGAGGACATGATGACATTGTATGTTGTCATCGATGTCAATATGCTGAAGAGGAGAGAACCTATATATGTGAGAACTGGTATAACACTGTTAACCGACATTTGTGCCAAAGTGAAGTGGTGTGTTTGTTTAAGGTGAACTGGCATGTGGTTATGGGAACCAACACATGGAAGCTTTGTATGACTACCGGTTGGTAGTCTCAACTTCAGGGTTTCTGATTGTAGTACCTCAAGCCTGTGTGACTCAATCGGTGACTTTGTGTGATGAGAGAATTGTAACGAAGAACAAATCATGTTTCCATGTCAGCCTTGTGTGCATGAAGGATCTTGCATGAAGGAGATTGTTCCCATCTACCTTGGGAATGTGCGAAGTCTATAAACAGTGATAACGTGTTATGGGTTATCAACCACCATGAAATCAGTGGAAACTGGGGGAGAAGATGTGAAGCAGAGAGATATCTTTGTATATTGCCATCAATGCCAAAGGGGGAGATTGTTGGCATTATGTGAACTGGTATGAGGACATGATGACATTGTAAGTTGTCATTGATGTCAATATGTTGAAGAGGAGAGAACCGGTATATGTGAGAATTGGTATAACACTGTGAACTGGCATTTGTGCCAAAGTGAAGTGGTGTGTTTGTTTAAGGTGAACCAACATTTGGTTATGGGAACTGACACATGGAAGCATTGTATGACTATCGGTTGGTAGTCTCAACTTCAGGGTTTCTGGTTGTAGTATCTCAAGCCTGTGTGATGAGTTAGCATTGAAACGAATAACAAATCATGTTGCCACATCAGCCTTGTGCGTGTGAAGGATCTTACATGAAGGAGATTGTTCCCATCTACCTCAGGAATGTGTGAAGTCTGTAAATGGTGATAACATGTGATGGGTTATCAGCCACCATGAAATCGATGGAAAACAAACAATGGAGAACATCTTTAGATTGGATCAAGACTGTTGCATTGAATGCAATGTGCTCAATGGTCAGGATTGAACCATTTGAATTCCTTAACCTAACAGGTTTAGGGTTGAGGGTTTATGCTATCGACCTATCTGTTTCCTATAACATCGATGTTGTGTTTCTTTCTAAGGTTGTTGGCAAAAGTTGTGTGTGAGTATCCAAGTGAAGAGATACATGATTCTTGTCAGACTAGAAGAGAGAAGTGATACCTGCAGAGTGTAAGTGCAGAAGGTGAAGAGGAGCTAAAGCGGATCTACATTGGCATTGAGTGTTGTTACCAGATCATTGTAATACCTGTTGATCTCTAACCACTTCAAAAGCTGGGAAATCCCTTAATAGGGTAGCTTTAACCGGCTTGTTGTAAATCCTTTAACAGGGTGACTCAAAACCATTGAGTTCTTGAAATCCTCTAACAAGGTAACCTTTAATAGGGTTTAACACTTAACTAGGTATTCTAGCCATCCCTTAACCAGGTGATCCCTAACAAGATCGGTTTGTAACAGAACCTATTGTATTAGTCTTTAATCGGACAAGGCTCCTAATAGAGTGGACTTCTAAAGAGTTCAAAAATAGCTTGTGGGTATTCATCCCCACCGTAGTTTTTCCCAGTTGGGTTTCCACATGAAAAATCTATGTGTCATGTGTGGTGTTATTCATGTGATGGTTTGAGTAATTTGTGTCTGAAGGTAAATCATGTTGATCTAGTTGTTTATATATCTTTTGATGATAGACTACCTATTCATGACTAGGGTGAAATGGAAATGAAGTATTAGAATGTATGAAAAGATAAGTGTCAACCGATTTATGCTTGTCTTATTTATTCTGGGTTTTGTCGATTGTACTCTATTTAAGACCGGTGTTACTGTTTGTCTATCAAAGCACAGTGTCTGCTGACAAACTGGTCTAGGATTATGTTTTTGTCTGTACTGATTCACCCCCCCCTCTCAATATTGGTTTGGTATTATCTGTTCATCATCGAGTTATCAATTGGTATCAGAGCATCCTTCAGGTCCTCTATGTTATAAGCTTAACCACTTGAGATAAAGATCCCAGCCTAATGATGAAGAGGGAAGGTCCAAAGTTCAACAAAGAAAATTTCAGTATATGGAAAGACATAATGAAGATATACATCAGAAGCATGGGTGCTCAACATTGGAGCTATGTTGAGAATGGCTATGTTGCCGCTACCGGTACTCTCACCGATGACCAAAAGAGAGAGATGCAGGAGAATGGGCAAGTCATCTAACATTGAGTTTATTGATGTCCAAGATAAGGTAAATCCCAAAGAGGTATGAGATACTCTTGAAAGTATCTATCGCGGTGATGAGCATGCAAAACAAGCTAAGGAAGAAAGCCTTAGAGGGAAGTTTGAAGACATACAGATGGTTGAAGGTGAGACCATTCAATAGTATGGAATATGAATCAAAACTATTGTCGGAGATATCAAGAGTGTAGGTGGTAAAATGGAAGATTCCACTATGGTAACCAAAGTCTTGAGATCCTTATTACCGGTCTATGCAATAAGGGTTGCTGCTATTCAGGAGTTGAGATCATAGGAGATAAGGATGCAAGAATTCTTACAAGAAGAAAGGTCAGAGAAAACTTATGTATGATCTCTGAATTTGAGCCTAAATCATTCAAAGAAGTACATAAAGATGAAGATTGGATCAAGGTAATGGAAGAGGAACTTGACCAAATAGAGAAAAATGGTACATGGTCTCTAGTACCTAGACTGGAGCATAAAAATGTCATTGGCACTAAATGGGTTTTCAGAAATAAGCTGAATGAGGATGGCACAGTGATCAGAAACAAAGCCAGACTAGTGTGTAAAGGATATGCCCAAGAAGAAGGAGGAGACTATGGAGAAACCTTTGCTCCTATAGCCAGATTGGAAGGAGTTCATATGCTTCTTGAATATGTAGCTTTTAAAGGATTCAAAGTATATCAGATGGATGTAAAATCTGCATTCCTAAATGGTGTACTTGAAGAGGAGTTGTATATAGAGCAACCAGATGGGCTTTCCCTATCTGAAGATAGTGACATGGTATGTAGGCTACATAAAGCCTTATATGGTCTAAAGAAGGCACCTAGAGCATGGTATGAACACCTGCACTCCCATCTTGTGAAGATTGGATTTGAGAGAACAAGCGAAGATAGCAATATCTACTTGAAGTCTAAAGGAGATCAGATCCTAATTTGTGAGGTATTTGTTGATGATATTATCTTTGGTGGAGATGACAAGATGAGTCACAAGTTTGTAGATGAAATGAAGAAAGAGTTTGAGATGTCTCTCATAGGGGAGATTAAGTTCTTCATTGGACTGCAGATTCAACAGATGAAAGATGGAATCTTTATCACTTAGTCCAAGTATGTCAAAGAGGTGTTGAAGACCTTTGGCATAGAAGATAGAAAACCGACTGGTACACTGATGGTGACCGGTTGTAAACTATCCAAGGAGGATGACTCAGCATTGGTTAATGAGAAGGAATAGCGATCCATGATTCGTAAGTTGCATTATGTAGTGCATAGTAGACCGGGTATTACACATGCAGTTGGCATTATTGCAAGGTTCCAAAAAAGTCCAAGAGAATCCCCCTTGGTTGCAGTCAAGTGGATTCTTAGGTATCTGAACGGAACTATTGACTATGGGTTATGGTATCCTTACAGTAATGATTTCAACTTGAAAGTATTCACAGATGTTGATTGGCCAGGTAATGTGGATGATCGGAAGAGCACAACTGATGGTGCATTCTTTCTCAGTGGTGGACTGGTCTCATGGATGAGTAAGAAGCAGAGTTGTATCTCCCAGTCTACAACGGATGCAGAGTATGTTGCAACTTTCATGAACTGCACTCAAAAATTTTGGATGAAGCATGTATTGAATGGCTTCAAAGTTCCTGTATCTGAACCAGTAAGTATATTTTGTGACAATACTAGTGCAATTAACATCTCCAAAAATCCGGTTTTACATTCTAGAACCAAGCACTTTGAGCTTAAGTATCATTTCTTGAGGGAAAAGGTTCAGAACAAAGAGATCACACTGGAACATGTTTCTAGTAAGGAGCATTTAGAAAACATATTCACCAAGCCTCTCCCAAAGGCTACATTTATGTACTTAAGAGGTGAATTAGGGGTGTTGCTCCTTTAGGAGGTAAACTAAAAGTATATGCTCCACATCAGTCAGGTATTGCATAGTCAAATTTTTCTTCAGGATTGATGTGTTGAAGGATGCTACTCCTCAGGGGGAGCAACATAATGGAACAAGGAAGCTTGTGCCTCCACTTTGGCATTGTTGTCAAAGGGGTAGAAGAAGAGAAGCGAAGAAGATGTCTACAAAAACTGGGGGAGAAGATGTGAAGCAGAGAGATATCTTTGTATATTACCATCAACGCCAAAGGGGGAGATTGTTGGCATTATGTGAACCAGTATGAGGACATGATGACATTGTATGTTCTCATTGATGTCAATATACTGAAGAGGAGAGAACTGGTATGTTACCAAGAACCGGTATATGTGAGAACCAGTATAACACTGTGAACTGGCATTTGTGCCAAAGTGAAGTGGTGTGTTTGTTTAAGGTGAACTGACATGTGGTTATGGGAACTGACACATGGAAGCATTGTATGACTACCGGTTGGTAGTCTCAACTTCAGGGTTTCTGGTTGTAGTATCTCAAGCCTATGTGATGAGTTAGCATTGAAACGAAGAACAAATCATGTTACCATGTCAGCCTTGTGCGTGTGAAGGATCTTGCATGAAGGAGATTGTTCCCATCTACCTCAGAAATGTGTGAAGTTTGTAAATGGTGATAACATGTGATGGGTTATCAACCACCATGAAATCGATGGAAAACAAACAATGGAGAACACCTTTAGATTGGATCAAGACTGTTGCATTTAATGCAATCTGCTCAACGGTCAGGATTGAACCATTTGATTTCCTTAACCTAACAGGTTTAGGGTTTAGGGTTTATGCTACCGACCTATCTGTTTCTTATAAGGTCAATGTTGTGTTTCTTTCTGAGGTTGTTGGCAAAAGTTGTGTCTGAGTATCCAAGTGAAGAGATACGTGATTCTTGTCAGACCAGAAGAGAGAAGTGATACCTGCAGAGTGCAAGTGCAGAAGGTGAAGAGGAGCTAAAGCGGATCTACATTGGCATTGAGTGTTGTTACCAGATCATTGTAATACCTATTGATCTCTAACCACTTCAATAGTTGGAAAATCCCTTAACAGGGTAGCTTTAACTAGCTTGTTGTAAATCCTTTAACAGGGTGATTCAAAACCATTGAGTTCTTGAAATCCTCTAACAGGTTAACCTTTAATAGGGTTTAACCCTTAACCGATTATTCTAGCCATCCCTTAACCGGGTGATCCCTAATAGGATCGGTTCCGAACAGAACCTATTGTATCAGTCTTTAACCAGATAAGGCTCCTAACAGAGTGGACTTCTAAAGAGTTCAAAAAAAGCTTGTGGGTATTCATCCCCACCATGGTTTTTCCCAGTTGGGTTTCCACGTGAAAAATGTGTGTGTCATGTGTGGTGTTATTCATGTGATGGTTTGAGTAATTTGTGTCTGAAGGTAAATCATGTTGATCTAGCTGTTTATATATCTTTTGATGATAGATTACCTACTCATGCACTAGGGTGAAATGGAAATGAAGTATTAGAATATATGAAAAGATAAGTGTCAACTGGTTTATGTTTGTCTCAGTTATTCTGGGTTTTGTCGGTTGTACTCTATTTAAGACCAGTGTTATTATTTGTCTATCAAAGCACAGTGTCTGCTGACAAATCGATTTAGGATTGTGTTTTTGTCTGTACTGATTCACCCCCCCTCTTAGTACCAGTTTGGTACTATCTGTTCATCATTGAGTTATCATACGTGCACAATTTTCATTAAGTTTGGAGGTTGGAGATAAATGATGAATAAATATTTAAGAAATATTAATTTCTTTAGCCACATGTTTGATGAGTTGGCAAAGGGAAGATGAAGTGGAGATGGAAGGTGAGTTGGATAAGAAAGATTAAAATATCTAAGAAATTATTTAATATTTGAGACTATAGGATAGGAGAATAACTATTAAATATTAGATATTTAATTAACTTGGTTAAAAAGATAATTAAATATTAGATATTTAATTAACTTGGTTAAAAAGATAATTAAATATTAGATATTTAATTAATTAGAGGAATAGGATAGATGAATTAATTAATAAAATATTAATTAATAGAAAGACCCGAAAATTATTTAAATTAATTAATCTTTTCAAATTAACTATTTGATAGAAGAATAATCATTAAATAAATATAAAATTATTATTTAACTGCTCATAGCCATTTTTATGTGTATACATTTTGCCCCTCTTTGAAATGATGTCGAGACAACATTGTTTCAAAGATTAAATCAAGTCTTGATAATGCGCCTGATGGAGATTAAAAATCCTGATTGTGTGCCCCCTTAGGAGATTGATCGTGAAATTGTTGAAAACTCTGGTTTGAATGATTAATCTCATGATATTTCATAAATTTTTAGTCAATTAAATTCATTTGTAAAAACAAATTAAATTGCCCCATTGAATAGCATTAATTACACTTCCAAAAAGTAAATATAAAATTAACCAAGGTTAATTTTTATTTCATTGTTATCCTTGTCAGCTTGTGAAGAAAATATTCTTGCTGAGGTGGCGAAATAGTGATTCCTATGGAGAACCATCGTTTTGAGCGTGTTCGGCAATATCAATGACCTCCCAAGTATGGGCATCCCATATGTATCTTATCTCGAGCTTTGTTTTCAACTTTTCGTTTGATTGTGCATGGTTTTAAGCGCGTTTTTGAATTTTTAAATTTTTTTTGCAATTTTCGGCATTTAAGTTAGCGCATATGCAGTTCGGTTTAGCAATATGCATAGATTAGCGCAAATGATTTTTTTGTTAGTGCATATTTTAAGGATGTTAGCGCATATGCATAGGATAGCGCAAATGTTTCGTTTGTTAGCACTTTTGCAGCTCAAATTAGTGTTTTTGCTTGGTTTTGCGCATATGCTTTTAGAGTTAGCACATTTGCTCAAAAAGATAGTGCATATGCATTAGTTTAGCGCATTTGCATTTAGATTTAGTGCATATGCTATAGTTTAGCGCTTTTGCTCAATAGGATAGTGCAAATGCTTAAAATTGATATTTTTGATAAGTGCAAAGGCTAAAAATTACTTTGATGATTAGATTTAATGTGTGTAATACACATTAATGATGAAATAGGGACTTGATTGAGTGATTGTGTGATGTTGGATAGATAAATTAATTGCTTGATTTATAGATTGATCAAATTGCTTGATTGTTTGATTGCTTGCTTGCTTGCTTGATTGATTGATTGATTGATTGCTTGATTGCTTGATTGATTGCTTGATTGATTGTGTTGGCTCAAAGAAACCAATTTAGTTTTTGATGCAATAGCTTATCAAAGTTTTGATTTAGCTCAGTGATTGATAGAAAACCATGATTGGTAGGTTTTAAATTGATTTGATAGCTTAAGTTTCTTCAATTTGATTTGATAGATAGATAGCGTAGATTGCTTATGTTTGATTTGATAGATAGTTGATGATTTGATGATTGATTGATTTCTCTTGATAAATAGGAGAAACTTGATGTTCTCTAGTGTCGGAAGAAATTACCGACAGTGCGTCATTTGGTGCTAGAGCTGACACAGGCATAGGTTAGACATATAGATTCATGTGGTTTACACCATTTGTTGTACATGCCTGAGATTGTGCACAATAGAGGATTGTTGACAACATTAGCCGAGAGATGGCACAGTGAGTATAACACTTTCCACTTGCCCATGGGTGCGATTAGTGTGATGCTTGAGGATGTCTATAGGATTCTGCACATCCCAGTGACTGGCGAGTTAGTGCAGTATGATTTTCAGGATCGTGTTAGGATAGAGGCTTGCAGAGCCGTGTTTGCTGATGATAGAATTGGTAGAGGAGAGATCCAATGGGAGGATATGGTGATGTATTATGAGACTCTCCCTATAATTCTTGTTGGTTTGATTGGAGGATTTATTTGTCCTGATAGGTGATCATGAGGTTTTTCTGTTGGATGGAGTGAGATTCTCCTGAGTATGATGTAGCATCATACTCAATATGCTTGGGGTGTTTGTTTGTTGGCTCATTTATATCATGATCTTCATCAGGTAGTGTATGATGAGAGTGTGAGTTTGTCTATAGGATGCACTTTATTACAGGTCTGGTTTTGGGAGCACATTGCTGTTACTCAGCCTATCCATTACAGAGTGTGTGGAGAGAGACAGCCATATTTATATTTTTATGCAGGTATCCTTACTCAGCATAAGTTGGGTAAGATGGAGTATTGGTGTTGGGTGCTTGATTCATTGGATAGCATTACTTGGAGACAATATGTTGATTGTGAGCCATGGACAGATGATGCACGAACCTTACCATTTATCATGCAGAGTAGATATCTCATTGGTCGGATGCCTTACATTATTGAGTGATAGTTGATTAGTCACATTTTGAGACAGTTTGGTATGATTCAGCCAATGCCTACTAGTGTGACATTATATGCTCGATAGTACAGAGATAGATGAGATTGGGGACCTTCTTTGTCATTTGAGATTGCTCATGTAGAGTTTATTGCTACTCCTAGAGTGGCTTATGATATGAGATTGCACATTCTTGATCCTGGGGTTACTGCAGAGTATGCTTAGTACATACTAGCTCATCCATTTCCTTGCAAAACTGATCCAACAGATCCTCCTCCCAACTCAGGAGATGAGGATGATGATTCAAATGATCTAGTTTTTAGGAGACATAGATGGAGATGAGAGCTCAGAGATGCTCAGGAGGCTAGGGGAGGTTGAGATGAGGGTGGGGATGGAGGTGGTGGTGGTAGGAGACCTAGATGGAGGGGAGGTCGACTGAGAGTCCATGGAGGACCGTTTGGACCGATTGGTAGGATTGGGAGACCACGTCCTATGGGTGGGAGGGATGTTGGACAGATTGGGAGGGAGCATGGCAGGACAGGGATGAGATCACCAAGAGGGTTGCCATTGTTAGGAGGAGGCAGGATGGCTGGATTGGATGGGGGTTGCGTGAGAGGCATTGATTTTGGACAGATTCAGCTAGACCCTAGGGTTATTGCAGCACATGGTGGAGATGATGAGGATCCTAAGGATCATGTTCCCCTCATTAGATGATGGTTTTGGAGAGTTACTCAGATGGAGATTCCAGCAGTTGGACAGGTTGGTGGTGAGGAGGGGATTGGGATTCATGCACCACAATAGGATTTGCCAAAGCAGGATGCACTAGTGCATGATATGCTAGAGCAGGAGACCATTGATAGTCTTAGAGCATAGATTGATCAGCTTTGATCACAGGTGCAGACTCTTATGGCTGAGAGGGATAGAGTTGTTAGGAGACAACAGGATACTCAGGGCCTTCTTGATCATATTCAGCAGGTTGGATCAGGTACTCTCTTAGCTGAAATTGTTAGAGCATTAGTTTGGGTCAGGAAGGAGACTTCCCACTGGCAATGGCAGTATGAGGAGGCAGTTGCAGAGAGCCAGAGAGCAGGTAGTTATCATACCACTGTGTTGATGAATACTAGCAGTGGTGGGGTCATGGGACCTCCTCAGAGGAGTGGTGATCATGGGAGACAGGCATCTGGAGGATCTTCTCACCCACAGCCACAGAGATAGATAGAGTCAAGTGGTAGTGGTACAGGACAACCATGATTTGATTTGGAGGCACTTGTATTGTTTATTTGATATCATTCTATACTTGGACTTTTATTGTTTTATGAATGATCTATATGCAGACATGGACTTTATATGATGATGATCTTTATTATGCATGTTCTATTTGATGATGATCTATATGCTTTGTTTATATGGATGATGTTATGATATTTTCTCTTCATTATGATGATGCAATGATAAATGCTTTTGTTGATTTTCAACTTTGATGATTCTTGGATGCAAGTGAAAATGATTACTAAGTTAACTGATATGTAAATGATGCAAAATGCAATGATTGATATGGAAATGCAAATTAATGATTGATTTGAAATGGTTTTTTTGATTTATGTTGATGTAACTGCAAATGATCTACATGAAGTGTTTTTGACTTTATATGTAATGCTTATAATGATTATGAATCTAAGTGCAAAGATGTAACTAAATTATCTTTAATGAACTTTTAATGATAATGCAAAATACTAATGATGACACACTACATGATTAATGAAATGCACTTAATTTGAATGTAAATTAATGCAATGATTTATATACAACTAAATGAAAATGGATGATGATTAAAATGATTCTAAAATGAATGCACCTATAATGATCAAATGCAAATTGTTTTTGGTTGTCCAAGTATACTCAATCTTTATTTATGACCGTTGATCTATTAATGAAATGATATGCTTATAATGCAACTGACAAATGAATGCTTATAATGCAGTCAAATAATGAGCTAACTAAAAATTGTTCTACCATTCTTCATATGCTATCTTTGTAACAATGCTTTGATATCATCATTGAACTTTAAAATGTTGTAAGAAAATACAAGCAACTTGACATAATGATTCAAGATGACATGAGTATTCCTTACATGGATTTTGATATAGCAAGTTAATACAAACAACTTGATATAATGGATCAAGTTGACCTGAGTATTGCTTATAGAACATACAAGGATTATCTCATTTCATGCATGCCTTGGAACATCCTCCTTGATCTTTTGTCGATCATATCTTGAGACAAGTACATACCATAGTAAGAGATAAACCACAGACAACAATCAAAGAAAATAATAATGCGTCATCATATCTTCTCTAGTCATGGACATCCTTGAGTTGCATAGAGTACATGATTAGCAATTAAATCAAGATAGAAACACTGAATCTTGCATGTCATTCACATGTTCTAATGGTCATTAACTAATATAATCATCTTAATGAATGATCTTTGATAATCCCGTATTACTTGCTGGTTTATTCTTCAGTTTCTAAGTGTCACGATTTAGTTGTTATGAAATGCCTTGATTTTTGTTACTTTGTTGCTTGTTATTTGTTTCAAAATCCTAGGTGTTTTTGTTTTTTCTAACTTTTCTGAATGTTTTGGGATTTTCAAAGATTCAAAAGATCACCTTAGCAAAAGGAATGAGGATTTTGCCCCTAGTGGAAACAAAGGTTTATTATGAATATATGAATTGATCAAGATCCAAACCATGGCAGAATAGAAATGCAGATATGATTGATTTTGATAAAATCTAAGACAGTGACTATGACAAGTATGTCAAAGATTGATAATTGTTGGTGTAGACACTTGAAAATGGTCAACACTTGCAGAGTCATACTTTAACATTTGCGCATTGCCTCATTTTAGGTTTTTGGGTCACATTAACATTTCTCCTATGTCACGCACATGGTCTTTATCATTTGCGAGCATCGAGTCTTTCTTCTACATTCTTCATTCGTCTCGCTTTCAAATTTGGTCTTGTCGACAACAATCTTCAATCATGATTTTGGTCGATCTTTGTCCTTGTCAATCTTGTCATATTGCAATCGATTCATCATTGATCCTTGTCCTTTTCAATCATGTCAATTTGGTCAATTTGTCATTGATTTTTGTCAACCAATCTCAATCAAATCATTTATCAACACTGGTCATTTATCAATTCAAAATCATGATCGAATCGATATCAATTATCTTTCATCAAGACCTAATTGTCATTCTCGCATTGCTAATTCGTCTTCTAGGGTTTTATGATTTAATCATTTAACCTTGTGTGTCATTTCCTCCTCTAGGATTAATAAATTGTTTATTTATCCTAAGTCTTCTCATTACAATTAAATGTTAATTTAATTGGCTAATTATTCCTCTTTGTGAATTAATTAATAAATGAAAGATTATTAATTAATTTACCTAATTTCTCATTTTCCTAATTTTCTAATTCCTAAATTCACCTCATTTCTAATTTTCTAATTTTCTAAATTCTTAATTTCATTTCCTCCTATTTCTCTCCTAAATTCATGGGAATGATATAGAAATTTGTCATAATTGACAATCAATCAATTCTTGACATAGAAATTTGTCATAAATTGTCATAAATCATCAATCAACAAATTTTGCATAGAAGGTGCATAATTTGTCATAAATTTGTCATAATTGACATAATTGATTTGTAATTTCCATTTGAATTGAATCATGCTAATTTGATCATTTCTCCAATTTATCTATAAATTGGATGATCTTCATCAATCAAAGCTAATTGGTAATCAGACTATCGAATTTCTAGTCAATCACGCTTCGAGTACTTTTGAGCAATTTTCTTACCTACTTGCTTTCAATCATGTATGTGCACTTGTAGGTGAGATCCACAACCAAACCATTTGAAGAGGAAAGAAGAACAATGGAGCCACATGAAGGAAGCATTCAGATCTGCATATGGTTTGCATAGTATTTACTTTTGAATGTTTTAATCTTTATGTCTCTATTGAATGTGTTTAGGATAGATCATTGCATTTTGTGCTTTTGTGATTGAGCTAATGACCAATATCTATATGTTTGTGATGATTTCCTATTTCCTAACGTACAGTTGGTAAGCTGCATATTTCTACTGATCCTTCAAAGCAATGGATGCGAAGGATGGAATGGATAAGCTAAGATAGATGGAAGCGATAGATGTAGTAGGATGGAGTAGATAGGTGCACAAAGTGATCTCATAGATGGAGGAACTTACTTCTTAGATAGCCCTCGTTTACCAAGTTTTTACCATCTAAATTTATTACATTTTTTTTTTTTGGATTTTATATGCTTTTTATTGATTTTTTCAAGACTTTATATGCTTTTTGATTATTTTTTTAGGACTTTATATCTCAAGCATGAAATTTATTGAGATGGATAGAATTGATAGGTTCATCAAACCAATCACCTTCAGGGGTAGATAACTTATATGCTCTTGATCCATATGTTGCTACTATGACAAAGGGTCCTAACCAATTTGGTTCAAATTTTCCCTTCTTTTCCCAGTCTTGCTGATTTCTTGGATTTTCCCTTAGAACTATATCTCCAATCTGGAAAATATGTGGCTTGACTCTGTGGTTATAGCTTCTTGCCATTCTTTGTTGGTATACTTTCAAATGTTCTGTTGCATTTTGGTGACGTTCCTGAATCAGTTCTAGTTCATGGAGTCGAGAGACTCGTTGTTCTTCTTCTGGTATAAGACCTTGCAAGGATACACGTAGAGAAGGTATCTCTACTTCTATAGGTAATATGGCTTCTGATCCATAGACCAAACAATATGGAGTTGCCCCTGTTGGAGTGCGGATGCTAGTTCGGTATGCCCAAAGAGTAGGATTTAGCTGAACGTGCCAATCTTTTCTAGATTCATTGATTGTTTCCTTCAAGATTTTAAAGATAGTTTTGTTTGATGCCTCAGGTTGACCATTACCTTGTGGATAATATGGAGTAGAGAACCTATGTTGGATATGAAACTGTTCACATAGCTCTTTCACATCTTGATTTTTGAATGGTCTTCCATTATCAGTGATAATGGTCATAGGAGTTCCATAGCGACAGATTATATAATTCAAAATGAATGATGATATTTGTTTTCCTATCACTATTGTTAAAGGCAGTGCTTCAATCCACTTAGTAAAATATTCAGTAGCAATCATAATAAACTTATGTCCATTAGAAGATGAGGGATTGATCTTTCCTACCAAATCAAGGCCCCATTGTGAAAATGGCCATGATCCTATCATAGGATATAACTCTTTTGCTGGTGCATGAATGAGATTTCCATGGATTTGACATTGTTTACATTTTCTAGAATATGTGAATGAATCTCTTTCCATAGTAGGCCAAATGTAACCCATATGAAGAAGTTTCTTAGCCAATGTTAAACCACTTGAGTGTGTCCCACAAATACCTGCATGATTGTCATTAAGAACTCTCTTAGATTCATCTTTTTCAAGACATCTCAACAAAGTACCATCTAGACCATGCCTATATAGGATATCAGCAATAATAGTATAGCGAGAGGACTGACGGATACAATTTCTTCTCTGATTACAAGATAATTCAGGAGGAAGGATACGATCTTTTAAATACTGATAAGTTTGACCGTATAAGGATTGACTAGTCTTGATATATGAAAAATTTGATAGGTATGCTAGGATTGAATGGTAGGGATTAAGATATCTTCCATGAGAAATTTGTAACACTGTTGATTCTCCTTATTTTGGAAGAGAGATGCTATTGTAGCCATTGCATCTGCTACTTTATTCTCATTTCTTGGAATCTGGGTGAATGTGATTTCTTTAAAGTGTTCTTTAAATTTCTCTACCAGTTTATTGTATGGCATAAGCTTATCATCCTTTGTTTGATATTCATCATTTATTTGGTTGATGATAAGTTGTGAATCACCATAAACATGTAGTTCTTTGACATTCCATTCAATGGCCATTTTAAGCCCTATAGCTAATGCTTCATACTCTGCGGTATTATTGGTGCATGGAAATCACAGTCTATACAATTTCGGAATTGTGTGTCCTTGAGGTGTGATGAAAAACTTTCTTTCTCCTAATCCATATTGTGTATAAGAACCATCAAAGTACAATTCCCAAAAAGTTTTTACTTACTGTCAAGATATCTGCATTAGGAAATTCGATGTGCAAAGGCATATCATTTTGTAAAGGTGCATCAGCCAATTGATTAGCGATGACTTTCCCCTTGATAGCTTTCTGATCAACATATTCTATGTCAAATTCACTCAGTATCATAACCCATTTGGCTAGTCTCCCTGTCAATATTGACTTACTTAACAAATATTTGAGAGGATCTATCTTTGCTATTAGTTTCATAGAATGAATCAACATATAATGTCGCAGCATCTGAGTTGCAAATACAACTGCTAGACATGTCTTTTCAATTGAGGGATAATTTAATTCATAGCCAACAAGCATTCTACTTATATAATAAACTTCTCTTTCTTTTCCTTCATCATCATGTTGAGCTAGGAGAGTGCCTAATGATACACTTGTTGCTGAGACATAGACTAACAATGGTTTCCCTTTGGTTGGTGATATCAGTACTGGAGGAGTCATAAGATATTATTTTATTTGCAAAAAATCTTCTTCACATTTTAGATCTCATTTGAATTGAACATTTTTATGTAGAAGATGGGTAAATGGAAGGCATCTATTGACCAACTGAGAAACAAATCTCCCGATTGATTGCAACCTTCCTTGTAAATATCACAATTGACTTATGTTCTTAGGTGACTCCATCTCCATGATAGCTTTGACTTTTTCAAGATCTAATTCAATGCCATGAGCTGATATAATGTACCCAATGATCTTTCTAGAGGTTACCCCAAATGCACATTTCTTTGGATTTAATCTCAATTGATATCTTTCCAGCCTATCAAAAATCTTGCCTAAAATGTTCAAATGTTCTTGTCTTGTATGAGATTTTGCAAGTATGTCATCGACACAATCTTCCATAAATGTATGCATCATATCATAGAAAATTGTCGTCATAGCCCTTTGATAAGTCAGACCTGCATTCTTAAGCCCAAATGGCATAACATTCTATCAATATGTTCCCCATGCACAGGTGAAAGCTCTCTTCTCTTGATCTTCATGTGTGATTCTTATTTGATTATATCTTGAGAAGCCATCCATTAATGAAAACATCCCATGTCCTACTGATAAGTCCACTATGATATCAATGTTTAGTAGTGGGAAATCATCTTTTGGACATGATTTATTTAGATCTCTGAAATCTATATAGACTCTTATGCTTTTATCTGGCTTTGACACTGGTACAATACTTGAAACCCATTTTGGATAAGAAACAGGTCTTATGAAACCCACTTCTAACAGTTTCTTCAACTTGGTTTTTACAAGAAGAGCAATGTGCGGATGCATCTTTCTTAGTTTATGCTTAACGGGTTTTTCTTTTAAATCCACAATAAGATGATGCTTGATAAGATATGGATTAAGTCCTAGCATATCTACATATGACCAAGAAAAAATTATTTTTCTTTGCATAAAGAATACCATGTATTCTTTCCTCTCTTTTTCTGACAACGAGGCGGCAAAATGAAGTATTTAAGGATCCTTTGATGTACCAATGTTTACTGCTTCTATTGGTTCTATCAGGATAGCAAATCTCTCTTGAAAATATGTAGGAAGAATGTCAAAATTTCCATCTTCTAGCACCTCAAGGAGGTTTTCACCATTAGACACATCCTTTTTTTTCTCTTTTGATTGATCTAATGTTGCCATGAAATGGTTTTCGACAATAGGTCTCTTTCCTTGTTTTATTTCGCTTTTGCGACTGGAAAGTTTGGCATTCTCCTGACTACGAGAAACATCACTTGATTTTGCAATGGAAGATATCTTAGGATGGATGGGTTCAATAATGTTAAGGTACATGACTAA
This sequence comes from Cryptomeria japonica, assembly GCF_030272615.1. Lineage (NCBI taxonomy): Eukaryota > Viridiplantae > Streptophyta > Pinopsida > Cupressales > Cupressaceae > Cryptomeria > Cryptomeria japonica. The sequence goes on along the minus strand of NC_081409.1, from coordinate 313,789,751 downwards.
GTCATGATCATTAGAAAAGACATTCAGTTCGGGGTTGTCTAAATTATCCCAATCAATTAGTTCAGGATGAAGAAGGGGTAAATCATAATCACTATCATCATTAGGTGTTTCAACGTTCATGACATAATGATCATAATTTGGCATAGAATAGGTACTGTCATAGATTAAATGTTTTTGAGAATTGTTTTTCTCAAGCGTTTCCGAATTAGCCTTAACAAAATCAATATTAGCATTTTTTAGTTCACACTCATGTGGTTCTTCAATTGACGTTTGTCCCTTAAATGAATGGATTATATCAACACACACATCTTTAATACTGCAAATCCCTTCTTGATTGACCTCATTTTCATTTTGGAGTTGACATACTTGTGTATATGATAAAGAGGATTCTTTTTCTAGATTTTGTCTCCTTTCAAACTCAACTTCTTCTAGACTAATAGTCAATCCAGCTTGACTATCTCTTAATTCTTCTATGGTTTTTCCATATCTAGATACATCTTGTTCCTCTTTTGATGAAAATCTTGTATTTATAGATGCTTGATCTATCTTTGTTTGTGCTTCTTGTGGCCTTACTTCTTTGTCTATCATTTCCATTCCTTTTTGCATATGCCTCTTTTCTCTGAACTCTGAGTTTTTCTTGCCTTCTTTCTAATTTTATCTTTTGTTTTGCAATAGACAAGTCTTCTTTCATGATAGCTACTTGGTCTTCATTGTGTTCCTTACTTGATGTAGTAGATAAGACATCTAAACGCCATTCATACTCATTAGAATCTGTCTCTGAATCCTGATCTAAGATTACTCCACTATAACATAATAGAATGTTGTATGGTGCAAAAAGTTCTCTGATTTCTGCCATCTCTATTTTTACTGCTTCTGAAATATCTTGTTCAAATTTTGCATTTGTTTGTATTTTCAGAACTTGTTGACAAGATTTATCTTTACCTTGGATGGTAATCTCCTCTTCTTTCTTTTCATGTTCTTCTTTCTTCTTTTGTTTATTGGTTACTGTTTTGATCGCTTGATGTAGCTTTTCTTGCCAATTTTCTTCTTTAGAAATTGATTTTTTCTTCCATTTGTGTTGTTGATGATTATGTCACCTTTGATTGGATTTTAGATATCCCAACCCTGATTTATCTTCTGTGGATTGTGAGTGTGGACAAATAGGTTCTGAAATACCTTGATGTTGCTTACCAATTGGTCCTTTTCCTTCATATCCCATTTTTTGCATGATTTCATATCCTTTGCCATATTGTTTTATGGGAATATTGACTTTTGCTGCTATTGCTATAGTTTTATCTTCATCCTTGTACAACCAACCAAGAATGTCTTTGTCTTCATTTTCCTCTTCAAGAGTTCCAACACTAACAAATGTTCCTTTAAACATATTTTTTGATCTTTCTGATGACATTGATTGAATATCTGTAGGCTTTCCATATGACTTAGGGGAAAGTGGAAAATTATGCAAAGAATACTTTCCCATTCCTTCATCATTTAACTTGAGATTTTCTTCAAAAGTTTCCCATAACTTTGCTTGAATTTCTTTGGTAGGATATACTAGTTCTCTATTATGTGGAACTCTTGTATCTTGTGTTGGCTTCAAATTATTGCAATATTGACTGGAATCTGCAATTATAGTGATCTCTTTTCCTTCATGAGTAAATTTTACACATTGATGATATGTAGAAGGAACTGCTTGCATCTTATGAATCCATGGTCTTCCTAGAAGAATGTTGTAAGAGAGGTTCAAATCTAAAACCTGACACAATGTATCCCTTTCCACAGGTCCTATTCTTATTGGTAGTACAATAGTTCCTTTAGAAGAATGTTCTACTTCATCATAAGTCTTGATGGTTATTTTCTTTTTCGGGTCTACTGCATTTTCTAAATATCCCAAAGCTTTTATCAAACTTAATGCACAAATGTTTAAGCCAGCTCCTCCATCTATGAGCACACATTTGACATGAGTTTTATTAATGGAGAGTTCAACATGCAAGGGAGCATTGTGAGGATGTTGTAAGGATGTGTCATCCTTTTTAGAAAATGATAAGCAACAAGGAGCTACAAGGTGTCCTACCATGTTTTGGAACTGATCTACATCCAAGTCTTTTGAAACTGTTGTTTCCACTAAAGCTTTCTCCAAAATTTCCTTATGCATAGATGAAACCTTTAGAAGTTCCAGAATTGATATTCATTGTAATTGCTCTACTAAATTGTATTGTTGTGAAGTGGATGTTGGATTTTTTGCTATACTTGGAAAGGTAGCCTTTGCTTTGCTTCTCGTAATAACATTGATTGGTTCTGAAGATGGATTATCTTTAACAATGATCACATTTACCACATCATCATATGTATAAGTGTAATTCACTTTGGCTTTTCCTTTGTCATCTTTTAATTGGGATGATTCACCTTTGTCATAATTCGGAAGTGGAGTTTTGAAAGCCAAGTGTGATTCATTTGTCTTATGGCTATCCACTGTGATGGTTCCATTATCTATTAGATCTTGGATAAGGTGTTTCAATCTCTGACAATCATTTGTTAGGTGTCCTTTATTCTGATGGTAATTGCAAAAATGATTGTTATTCCACCAATTTGGCTTGACCGATGGTTCATAACTTCTTGCTTCTAGTAAAACAATCAATTTGTTGGCAAGCATAGTTTTTAGAGTTGATTCTAAAGGTTCTCCAATGTTTGTGAATTTCCTCCGAGGATTGGAGAAAAAGGAATTGGCTTTATTGTTCTTTGGATTGTTATTATTTGGGATTTGACTTGATAGATTAAAAATTGGTTGTTGTTGTTTTTTAGTACTATTATCGTCATTCCCTTCATTGCTGGCATTCCTATTCTTTGACCAAGACTTGGGTTTGTCATTGCTGTTGTTGTTGATGTTTGAATTATTGTAAATTTTTAGTTCTCCTTTCTTTACCATTGCATTCTCTATTTTCAGACCATTCTCGATCATTTTGGCAAAAGAGGGAGGATATTTCATCCTTAGTCGATAACTCATTTCACTGATAAGATTATCAATGAATATGCCCATTTTTTCTTGATCAAGTACATCTCGGGGATACCTATTAAACCTGCATTTCCATCATTGCAATAAGATCATAAAGGATTCACCATTCTTTTGTTTAACATTGTAGAGATCCAGCATTGTTATTTCATTCCTTATATTGTAGGAGTATTGTGAAATAAACCTATTCACAAGTTCTTCAAAAGATTTGATTCTGAATGGTAATCTTGAAAACCACTCCATTGATTGTCCATTTAGACTCCTAGGAAAAAGACACATAAGGTATGTTTCATCATGAGCAAATTCCTTGCTCATAGTACAAAACTCCCTAATGTGATCCTGAGGATCAGATTTTCCATCGTATTTGTCATATTTAGGAATCTCGCAATGTTGCAAAAATGGTATCATATTCAGATTTTTATCAAAAGGATATGGGCATATATCTTCTAATGAATACTTCCTGGAGCTTGTCCCATTTTGCATGTCTTGTATCTGTTGTTGTAGAGTTTGTATTTGTTGAGTAAGGTTTGACAATGGATTATCCACATAGTTTCTCTTTGTTTCTTCATGAGTTCTCTTATCACTATGCTCTTTTCTTTTGTCATCCCTTTCTTTCCTTGTTTCTTCATTGCTTTCTTTGTTTACATCTTCATTATTTGTCTCATCTGTGTTTTGGGTGTTACTTATGTCCGCATCTTGTTTCAATCTTTCTATGTTAAAGTCTTGTGGTAGTTTAGCTCTAGATTTTGCCATCATCAAGAGATATTTCTCTTTTTGCTTTGCCAATAATTTTTCCATTAGCCTATCAAATTTGAAATCTTGCTCAAGGTCTCTAATGGTGCTTGTAGACACCCAAAATTGTCATGTCTAATTAAATAAATATTTTATTTATTTAATTATCTAAGCTTAATTCTTCTATTAATTAAATAAATCTTTATTTATTTAATTAATTCATTTATCCTCTTCTAGCCTTATTTCTCATTTAAATAAATACATTTATTTATTTAAATTATCATTTTCCTAAATTAAATAAATATCTTATTTATTTAATTAATCCCACTTCTTCTATTAATTAAATAAATCTTTATTTATTTAATTAATTCATTAGCCTTTTCTACCTATGACACATGTCATTCATCTCTTAATTCATACACTACCTACCCCTTTCATATTTTATTATTTCTTTTACCTACCCTCTAATCATAGCTGACCTCCTTTTACACCTCTCAATCTTATCCCTCCATTTCATATAGTGTCTTCTATATAAGGAGATGCTTCCTTCATTATCAAACCCTAATCATTCATTCTAATCAATCATCCTAACTAATGACTTGATCAATTGACTACACTACGATCCTACTTGCAACCACATTCCGCTCTTTGTTGAGCTCTTGTGCATATAAAATCTGAGAGCAAATATATCAAGCAAGATCAATGGAGATAGGAAGAATGGAGATCAAAACCCTATTGGACATGTGATGGTATAATCTTTGTGATTTCATGTGATTTGCATTGTCTTAGGTAATCTTCATATGTTATGGTGGATCTTTGTTGATTGTTAGGCTAGGGTTTTGTGGTTGAATTCAGTGCTATTGACTACATCTTCGTCAACAACGATAAATCCAAAAGTTTGGAATACGGGATTATCTTCTTCCTCCATTTGTTTTTTGTTTTCTAAGTTGTTCGTGTTGGGCTCTACTCCAAACTGGAATGTGATTATTTCAAAGATTAAATTTTACAAAGGACAAATTTAATAGGTGATTATTGGTTTAGGAAGATATGCCTTGTTGATTTTACCACTATTGTTTCTTCGTTGGGATAAAGCGTCTCTTTGTTGAAAAACATGTCTTTACAAAATTTCATCGTCAAATTCTGTATTGCAGCCACGTAAGTAGTGACGAAAACGGTGTAGGAATGTCCTATGTTTCAATAAGATCTTGTGATTGATATAGAATAATCTTATCCTTTTCTAAGTAGCTTTATAATTGGGTTTTCTTTTCTTAAGGTGATACTTCAAAGTCATATAAGCATTTGACAATTTACAAGTTTGTTTGATTCCAATGTTGGTGCAATTCCATTTTTTTGATATAACCTAGGTTCAAAATAGGAAAGATATATCCAAGATTATGAACCTAGTATATATTGATCAAGATTTGTGATAGAGGATTTTATTATCTTGATGAGAGACTTTACAATGGATGTTGTTTTTTTTTGCACTTAAGATGTTTGAATCAATAGCTTGTTGAATGTTGATGTTTATGGAACTTCTTGGGAATAACCTTTGGGATTAGTGCCCTAGTTTGTTGAGCTAGTTAGAAAAATACATGATGGTTTAGAGACAAACTTACTTCGAGAATTATTTTGATACTAATGTTTTGACACTCTGGTTTTGACCTGGTATTTCAAGTATTGGAAATCTTTTGTATTACTCTTTTGATCAAACTTTTTCAGCAATTTGTTGGATTTTTGCTCACTTGTAGATGATAATTTTCTTCAATTTTTGACCATTTGGAACATGTTATAGACATAGAAGACACAATGTTTAATAAACAAAATGTGCAAGCAAGTACAAATCCTATGGCAGGCTGAGACAATAGTTGTTGAATCTCACGTGGGGTTTCCCCTGAGGCTAGGCTATTCAAAGCAGATATTTAGATGCTTGACCCCACTGGTTCCACCCTCGACACTCACTTCTTTGGGGCAGCCAAGTACCAGTTTCCATGAAAACTCCCCATGGAAAACTTTATATCTCTACTAGGAACCGTATGTATGTGAGCCGTTTTAGAGGTCCGACCTCCTGTGCCAACAACTAGAAGGATTTTGGCAACTAGTACAAGTGGTTTTTAGTAAAGGCTTCTGGTCATGTGGCCATACATGCGGCACTTTTAGCTTTGTAAATACAGAAGGTTCCCAACATATAGAGGTTACGCTCCATAAGGTTTATGGGGAAACATAGTGTCGGTATGAACTTATCAGCACATGTTGTTTGGGACTTTCATCACAAACACGATTTATTTATAGTGGATTGGAAGGACTTGGTTTTAGCCCATTTCCACTTTCGGTCATTCCCCTCTCACTGCCACCCTCAAGGCAGCTCAAGAAGGTAGGCCCTCTAAAGGATTTAATTGCTTGAAAGTAAAGAAAGCATCAAAGAGTGGGTTTGGCATTTTGGTCACCCAATTAAGGGGAGAGCATATACCTACCACTTTTGAGACACATAATATAAGAGTTCTTTTAAATCCTTTCAAAGCAATTGTTGGCTAAGTCCTATTTGGAGATGTTGCTCCAACAAGCATGGTGTTTATTTTAGCCTTTTTTTTAAGAAGTCTATGTGCAACCATTTTAGAGAAGTTACTAAAAAAATGCAAGTTGCATGTTGTCAATTCATCCTCTTAGTTAAGCTAAATGAACAAGATATGATATGTTACTTCCCAAAATAAGGCTTTTAATTAACTAGACGATGAAATGCATAAAATTTGTCTTAAATACCATCCTGCACATGCATGTTAGTAGTATGAAAAATCTGATTTCTTGGACATTCGGACCTATAAATTTTTTTTGTTAATTTGTAAAATAGAATCACTAATCTAACATATGTGCTATCTTCTTGCTCAAAAACGCTAACCTGTAGGTCAAAAGTGATAACCTAGACTACAAAAGCGTTGCTCTATGGATACAAAAGCGTGATTTCTTTGACAAATGTGCTAACCTAGGACACAAATGCGCGAACCTATGATGCAAATGCATAGACTTTAAGACAAAAGTGCTAACCTAAAATTCTTATGTGCTAATTTATGGTGCAAATGCGCTAACCTAGAATGCAAGTGTGCTAACCTGTGGAACAAAAGCACTATCAAAATTTACACACGCGTGAATCTACATTACAAATGCGTTAATTTTACTTTTTTCAATATTTTTAAAGGTATATGCGAGGTCCATGAGCCCCATAGTGGGTGCCAAAATGTGTCGACTTGAATTTAATGCTCAGAATGTTACCTGCAACAAGTTAGTTTCACAAAATACAAATGGAAATGCGATAGGAAATCCAAATTCAACCAATGAAACTACATGAAGTACGTGTGAAATAAAATACTAATATTACCTTCGTGGCTTATGTCCCATTGTGTCCTAACTCCACTATTCTTGGTTACAGATGGTGTGCTCTTAGACAATGCACTGATGGCTTCCAAGATGGCATATGAAGAATGGACTGATAACTTGTAGTTAACTGATACTATGATATGCAATACTACATGATTATACTAAAAATGATTATGCTATATGATAATTGCTATTTGATTATGATATTACTATTTTGCTTCAAAATTAAAACTCACAGATGCATATGATTAGCTTGCAAATTCACTTGAAGTCTCTTGAAGTCTAACTCTCTATCAACTGAAGCTCTTAGTTTTATAGACCTTGAGGATTAGATGATGTGGCTTAGATCAACGGTCTTGATCAGATCTGCAGATTTGGATGGCTATGAGCAAAGGTGAAGGTTGAGAGAAAGGGGGAAGGAGAAGACAAGTGTCACTCATTTCACCTTGACTGGGTTGCTGACTGGGAGAATCTAGAGATGGTTGGAGGAAATTTAGGCATGATAGGAAAAGTGGACTCAAGTTCTTCCTAAGATGTAGGGGGTGTTAGAGAGAATAGCAAATGGTATGAAATATGTGTACGTACACTATTTTCATTAAGTTTGGAGGTTGGAGATAAATGACGAATTAATATTTAAGAAATATTAATTTCTTTAGCCACATGTTTGATGAGTTGGCAAAGGGAAGATGAAGTGGAGATGGAAGGTGAGTTGGATAAGAAAGATTAAATAATCTAAGAAATTGTTTAATATTTGAAACTATAGGATAGGAGAATAACTATTAAATATTAGATATTTAATTGTTTGGAGAAGATAATTAAATATTAGATATTTAATCAATTAGAGGAATAGGATAGATGAATTAATTAATACAATATTAATTAATAGAAAAACATGAAAAATGAATTAAATAAATTAATCTTTTCAAATTAACTATTTAATAGAAGAATAATCATTAAATAAATATAAAATATTTATTTTATTGTTCATAGCTATTTTTATGTGTATATAGTTTGTTTTTGAGTTAAAGTTTCAGTTGGTCTTAATACTGATTCACCCCCCCTTTCAATATAATGAACACTTCAATCAAGTCATTACATGCATGGTTGATCAGATATAATCAATGAATAATAAACCATAACAAATTGACCCATTGCCTTCTAAAAGATGAGAGTATAAGATTGCTCTCAGATTATAAGCAATACTAGTGACTAGACAACATCAAGATGAAGGATTTTATCTATATGAGCATGATGAATGCTAGATGGATGCAATATTAATCTAACAATTTTTTTGCAATATTAAACTAAATGATTTAATCAATATGAAAGAATTAATATGCAATATATCAATGAAATCCTAGAGAAAAAACAGTATAATAACAATATATTCTCCAGCCTCTTTTGAATGAGAGATGATCCTGAATTTATAGAAATTTCATAAAGAAACCAACGGCTAAGATCAACTAATGATGAGCGGTCAAGATTTTCCAAGAGGAAGCACAATCCAGGTGAATTGATGTGACTGGATGCTTTTATCAATTTTAAAGGAAGTTGAACTAAATTTAAGATTAAAATCAGGAAAAAAATTGATTTATTCTCTATTTCATTCAATTTTAATATTTAATTGTTTTAATTGCTTTCTTTGAGATTATTTATCAATTTTTAATTTGTTTTTTCAAGATTGTTTCCAATTGATTTCTTTTCTCAATTAATTCCTTTCTTGGTCAATTAATTCATTTTTTGATTTATTTCCATTTTTGAAGATTTGTGCTCAATTGATTTATTTAATTGAATTAATTCCTCTTTTTGATGATTTAATGACAAATTGATTTATTTAATTAAATATGCTAGGATATTTAATAAAATAAATAAGATAATTGTTTAAAATGATTTACTTGGAATGATTTAATTAATTAAATAAATATTTAATTAATATTGAGTGATTGATTTTGTCATGTGACATTTGATGATTAAAGAATTAATTGTGTGCTCAAGATTTATTTAATTGCCTTTGGTTAGGACTTTGGTGACGTTGTCAAGATTAGGGGCTCATGGTTTAGATGACCATTTTTAGGGTATTACAGTTAGGAGATAAGTCCGATTAAAGACTACCTTGTGAGAGGATTTCAGATCCACAAAGGTGAACCACCTTGTAAGAGGATTTGCAAAGGATTTTCTGGGCCTACCCGGTTAAGGGTTTCAGACTTGTCGAAGATGTGAGTAATCAACAAGTGAATGATCTAGCAAATAGCATAGTCTGCTTGGTTAGATCCATGATATCTCTTTGCTAATGCATTTCAGCATTACTACAGTCTTCAGTAAATCCACACTCTATTACAACACACATACTTGATCTTCTCTTCTAAGATCGCACATATAAAAACTCATCAACCACCAAAAACCCTAACAACTACTCCTACTAAAACCCTAGACATGATGTCCTTAAAAAGGAATATGATTTCATGTTGGTCCAATAGGATTACATTGCAAGTTCCTAGGTTCATTGCATCTAGACACATTTGGTAACATGACACAAAATCACTGTCAAAGTGTCGGTGGATGGTAACTCATCACAGAGTATTACCGGTTCATACAACTTTATCGATTACTAGTTGGTAACTCATCATAGAGTAATACCGGTTCAAACATTAAACCAGTTATCGATTGTCAAAGATGAAGACTGGAAAAATGCTAACTGCCGCTTTGTTTCTTCGTGCCACTTAGTGATCCTCAAATTGCTTGAGGTCTTCATACTGCTTGGGATCGGTAAACACTTTTTGCAAAACACCAATAGGCTAATGACTGTAATACACAATACCGGTTTGGAACAAATACCGGTTGAGCATAACTCATACATACAAAAAGTGATCTCAAAGCAAGTGTGTGTCCATCAATGAAAATCACAACATAATCATCAAAACTGCCAACAATCTCCCCCTTTGGCATTGATGGCAACACTTAGGAAAAACTTTGACGTCTAAGTGTTTTACAACAAAAATATGCCTTAATCAAAATTACTCCCCCTAAGCATATACACTATCCCTTTTGCAAAAAATACAATGTATACTACTGCCTTATAGAGATAAACATGAAAGTATACATAACATGCATCAAAATTTTAAATACAGAATACTACTCCCCCTTTGCCAACAATGACAAAGAACAATTGAATAACCCCTATTTCCATTATCATTAAAATAATAAGTGTTTATGACAATAAAGAGTGAAACTTGTCAAAAACTAATTTAAAGTCCTACATAAATGTCTTCATGGATAAAGACCATGATTCAAGCAATGAGGTAGCAACCTCACTTTCTGTTTGCATCTGGGATACATGTTCTTCCATGGCATCGAAGGTACTCATCTCTTGAGTGACCGTTAAGGCATCCAAATTGAGATAGCATTTCTGAAGTATTTGCAGTCTTGGTAGTAGAACTAGTTGAAATTCCTGCAGATCTCAGGTCCAGTTGTTGATCTCTAACTCTATTCTTGCAGCCTGGAGTTGAAACTGGTGAATGGTTTTCCCATATGCAGTGAAGGAATCATAGGGCATCTTGAAGGTGCTTATGTATGTCTATAAGTTAGATTGCAGTTTGTCTTTCTGAGCAAGCACATCATCACATAATAGATGGGGTTGGCATATCTTACTTAGCATCAGATTCCCCTCATCCAGAGCATCTCTTATGTCCTTTTGTTCTTTCTGTAGTTCAGACCTGAGCTCATTTAACTTCTTCACCAAGGAAGTGTTCGGAGCCTTTTGATGTTTCTTTTGAGCATTGGCTTCAGCAACATCTTCCAGGCATTGCACCTGGTCCTCTACAACTATGCATAAGAGTTTCAGTTGAGCTAGAGAGGAATCGGTACTTGGGTAATTGGTACCGGGAATCAAATTGGTAAGGGTTTCCATCGCAGTTTGAATAACATCTTGCTCCTTCTTCCTCCTTAGCACTTCTAGTCGCTCTTGAGCAAGCTTAATGCTTTGTAGCAACTGTGTTTCATTTCTGGATTGGAGGTCAATGGGATTGGTGATGTCATCTGGTTTGGCTTGACCACTGGTTGCCTTTGGGGTCTCCACTTGTACACTCTTTGCCACTTCCTCCTTGTCCTTGGCTTTTTGCTTTTCTTCTTCTACCTTGTTTTTCTCCTCTGCTTCTTTCTTTCTTTTCTCTTCTTCCTTCTTCCTTTCTTCTTCTTTTCGCTTCTCTTCTTCTTTCTTCTCCTCTTCCTTCTTCTTCTTCTTCTCCTCTTCCTATTTCTTCTTCTCCTTTTCCTGCTTCCTCTTCTCCTCTTCTTTTCTCTTCTCCTCTTCCTCTTCCTATTTCTTTTCTTCTTCTTTTCTCTTCTCCTCTTCCTCTTTGCTCTTTTTCTCCTCTTTTGTTTGTTTCCTCTTCTCTTCCTGTTTTCTCTTTTCCTCCTCTTGTTTCTTTTTCTCATTCTCCGATTGCTCTTTGTCAGCCTTTTCTTTGTCCTATTTCTCCTTGTCCACTTTATCTTTATCAGCTTTGTCCTTTGTTGTATCTGGGCTGACATTTTCACCATCTAAAGCATCAACGTCAATAGGGTCCATTTGGTCAGTGACCGGTTCTCCTTCACTCTCATACACCTCATCCAGTTTTTGAATTTATGATTCTTGTATAGTCTTCTTGTTGGCTTTGGACACTTGGTGCAACCTTAGAGCGGCTTTGGCATGAGAGAGGGTATCTTTTACCACTTCAGGGACTTTCCCTTCTAGCAACAAGAGTCTCCTTCTTCTGATGAAGAAGAGGCCTTTATATTTTTCCATAACTTCATAAAGTTCTGAATTAGACACATCAGGAAAATATTGAGCAAATATTTCCTCTCTTATTTCTTGTTCCTTTTCTATGGCAATGCACCATTTGATATCTAAAGAATTGTATAAAGAATTCGGTGTAATAGATTTAATTTCTGATGGTGACCAGTCATTAATACATAAATATTGAATGACTTCCTGTTCTACTTCCTCTTTCTCATTGTCATTGAAATCATCAAAATAATCTACTAAATAACTCAGCACTTTTCTCCTAATGTTTTTAATAGTTCTTTGATGATGTGTCAAAGGTTTGTAAGAGGAAATATCAATATTTACCAGTGTTGATGATGCCAGTTCATTGTAGGTTGTCTTTGTCTTCTTCCTCATTTGCCTAGTCTTCTTAGGCTATTCTTCAGATTCTGTATCCTTTAAGTCTGGTGTGTTGCCTTTTGTCTTCTACTTCCTCTCAAATACCTTGGCGGGTGCAACTTTTAGTTTCTTCTTTGCCAGTGACCACTTGGTCACTTTAGGAATTGCTGAAGTAACCAATGTCGATACAGATGGCACTACCTTTCCTTTCTTCACTGAGGGCTCTTCAACCGGTGTAACCCTTTCCAGATAGGTGTCGGTTCTCTTCTTCTTAGGATCAAGCGGTGAGGAAAGTAGGGTAGAAGCATACCCATCTAGCATATCATACATTACCTCATATCACATAGGTTCCACCTTTTCTTTTCTAGGCTCAACTGCCTCCATTATGCACTCATCTACTCTGATGGTGAAGCAGATGTCCTCTTCATACTTCTTGACAATATCACCAGATATTCTCACCCTTTGGCTCATCTTGCATCTAAACTCATCAAAGTATTTTTTTCAGGACTTCAGGATAACCGGTTCCAACTGCTTGAAGACTTTCTCTGATTTTCTTGGCAACCATTTGGTCAACAGACCACTGAATATCCCCGACTTCTGGGAAATAGCCTTGGAAGTAGAAGAACAATCCAACCAATAGCTGTCCAAATTTAAATTTCAAGGCATTGTCTTGTTTAATTGACTTCAAGTTCACTAGAAGTTGCCTTTGCATACAGGTGCATAAATCAAACGAGGCATCTTCCATGATCATCCAGTAGGTGGCATTTACTGCTACAATAGAGACAGAGTTGATTCTACTAGCATAGAATGTCCAGTAACCTATCACCATGCAGACGTATTTGACAAAGTCATTCTTGATGGTATTGACTATCATTCCTCATTGATCTATCACAGAACCAGTGAGCTTGGTCATTTTGGTCTTGATGACCTTCCTTAGGGCTGGCACTTCTCCAACATTATAGAAATTATTGATGACATGAATCGCTTTCGATGTGATGTCATGTGTCCACTCTAAATACATTTTGTCACCATGCACTCTCCTTAGAATGATGCGGATGTGATCATCTGTAAATTCTTCAAGGAAATAGACCACATTATGAAGCTTCTTCTTTTCCAAGATGTTGTATTTTGGTTTGATCTTCTTGTCCTTCTTGTAGAATAAGCTTAACTAAGAATGGATCACTAGAGATCCTAGGTCTTCAATTTTACAGTCAATATATTTTGAAATACCTTCCTCTACTATAACACCATCAGGTATTTGGGATAGGGCATTATATTTTGCCTTTCGTTGAATGAAATCTATTGAATCAATGGGTGCACAAGAACTAGAGTGCGATGCAGAAGCCATAATAAATAGAGAAGCTCGAAAAATACCTTCACAAGTCAAAATTTAGGGCTTGCAAATTCCGCTTTGAGTTTTACACTTGACTGATTGATATTATCTTCAAATTCTTCTTCAAGGTTATGAAATCTCTCCAAATCGCAAGATAAATCGCCTTTTGTTGCTCTGCAGTTGAAAAATTCTTCGGTCACAAACTGATAAGTGAAAATGACTTGCAAATCCCTTTTAAACAAATTCTTCACCTACCATAATAAGTTCTCCACCATTAGGGCATAAACCCTAATTTGCCTTTTACCATTTCCGGTCTTCTGCCAATTGACAGGTATCGCAAACCGGTTAAGGTCTTTTACCGGTGTAAACCGGGGGTTCAAAACATTTCACCAATTTGTTCCCCCTAAGCTTTTCTATAGCTTAGTTTGCCAGTTCAAAAACCGGTTCTTCTTGAGACACTTCTTCTAGCTTATTTTTCTAGGTTTTCTTCATATTCGCTTGAACAGTTTCAATATCAATCTTTCCTTCCGGAGTGACTGGTTTATCATCCGATATATTCTTTCTCGTTCTACAGAATCTAGCTATATGACTCGGTTTGTTGCAATGAGAGCAAACCATTCCAGGTGCTCTCCAAGGTCCTTTATTCATGTTTCCATTCTTCCTTCTACATGTTGTAGTAGTGTGACCATTACCATGACAAATCAAATAGGCTTATCTCCATCCGGTTGCCACTTGATAGCCACCGCTTCTTGATTGATGATTATAGGTATTAAACCGGTTTGGATTTCGGTTCCAAGAGGGTTCAGGAAAAAATCCTTGACTCCTTCGAGGGTACCTTCTGGTGTTGTGCATGACGTACCTGCATTCAAATGCTCTATGCCCAAACTTGTTGCATGCATAACAATTTCCACTGAATCTATTGGATCTAGGCTTATTGTTTAGAAAATAAGGAAATTTATTGTAAGCCTTATTTCTACATACATTAGTAGTATGTCCTTCCTTGAGACAATTAAAGCAAATAGGTTTGAACTTTTGCTTACCTTTATCCTTTGATGTCGATTGCTTCTTTGATTCTATACTTTTTGCTCTAGAGGTCTCAACTTCCTCATATTCAAAGAAACCAAGTCCATTAGTATTCTTTACCAGTTTAGCTGATTCAAGCTTTTGCTCTAACTTAGTAGTACTCTGATTGAATTTGGCAAGTATCTCCTTTGATTCAGTGAGTTCTTTGGTAATAGCAGCATTGAATTCCTTCAAGGTTGCATTCTCAGAAATAGCCAAGTTTAGTTCACCTTCCATTTCTTCTTTTTCCACTTTACTCTATTGGAGATGAGCAGTAAGTGCACTAATTTCTTGCTTCAACTTGGAGATCTCATGATCTTTGTCTTTTACCAGATCTTCAACTTTTCTCTGGTTCTCAAGCTCTTGACACATCCTAATAGTCAGTCCTTCCAATTCCCTTCTTAGTTGGCATTAGACTCATTCAGTTTTTCAACTTCTTCAATTGGGGCTTCCATGTCCACTTCATCAGAGGAACTGTTTTTAGTAAGCTCCATCAATTTCTCAGCATACTCTCTTCTTTTTGCCAGAGAGGCCTTATACTTGACTTTGAGTTCATCATAGGCTTTCTCAGTCTGAGTGAGCTGATGAGTAAGTTCACTCACAATGTATTCCCCCATATCTCTTTCCAAGTGGTTAAACTTATAGAAAGGTTGGCTCTGATACCAATTGATGAATACTAAGAGGGGGGGGGGGGTGAATTAGTATACCCAAAAATACTGAACTCAAACACTTAAACAGTTTAGCAGTAAACTGGTATAACAGTTTTACTAACAAACTGGTTAATACAAATGCAAACCAAACAACAAATAAGGCATTCACCCACAAAAGAACAATCACCATAACACAAGAGATTTTGATGTGGAAACCCAAATGGGAAAAACCATAGTGAGATGAAACTCGCAAGTAACTATTTGCAGAATAGTAACCAGACTGGTTAAGGTCAAACTAGTTAAGGTCATACAATGTTCTTCACCAGAATAGATCCAGTTAGGAATCTCAATCTCTATTAGGAGATAAGTCCGATTAAAGACTACCTTGTGAGAGGATTTCAGATCCACATATGTGAACCACCTTGTTAGAGGATTTGCAAAGGCTTTCCATGGCCTACCCGGTTAAGGGTTTCAGACTTGTCAAAGATGTGAGTAATCAAGAAGTCAATGATCTAGCAAATAGCACATTCTTCTTGGTTAGATCCGTGATAGCTCATTGCTAATGCATTTCAGCATTACTTCAGTCTTTAGTAAATCCACACTCTATTACAGCACACATACTCGATCTTCTCTTCTAAGATCGCACATACAAAAACTCATCAACCACCAAAAACCAACACAAAATCACCACTCTATCCTAGGTTCATTGCATCTAGACACATTTGGTAACACAACACAAAATCACCGTCAAAGTGTCGGTGGATGGTAACTCATCACCAAAATACCAGTTGGTAACTCATCACAGGGTATTACTGGTTCATACAACTTTACCAATTACCGGTTGGTAACTCATCACAGAGTAATACTGGTTCAAACATTAAACCAATTACTAGTTGTCAAAGATGAAGACTGGGAAAATGATAACTACCGCTTTGTTTCTTCGTACCACTTAGGGATCCTCAAACCGCTTGAGGTCTTCATACCGTTTGGGTCTTCATACCACTTTCTACAAAACATCGATAGTCTAAAGACTATAATACACAATACCAGTTTGGAACAAATACCAGTTGAGCATAACTCATACATAAAAAAAGTGATCTCAAAGCAAGTGTGTGTCCATCAATGACAATCACAACATAATCATCAAAACTACAAACAGCCTCATGTTTGGTCATTACTGTACACTAAGGGTTTTCCCACCAAAAAATAATTCAAAAATAAATATTATTGAGCCTCTAAGAAATCTACCCTATAGGCAGATTGACCTCCAACATTAATTGCATCTTCTTCTAGTTTTGGATGTATCTTTGAGATCAAATTACTGCATTTAGTAATCTTCACCTGCTTTATGTCTTGATGTCTTGTCGACTGGAGATATTTTGATATTCTCATGGTTGTGGGATTAGATATTTTGGATCCGCTCAACAAGCAACAACTTTTATTCCATTAAATGCAACTAACTCACAATTCTACTTGTGATCAAATCAGATTAGACTTCAAACTACCCCATTCGATGTATTCATGAAACCCATCTCTGCAAGAAAAATATTTCTTTCCATCCAGATGGACATTGATTCATTCTGTATGCTCTACATCCTCAACATTTCCATCTATGTCATCTGGTCAACCTTAGTCAATCGCCCCACATGGACCACTCATATATCAACATGCACTATAAGGAGAAAAAACATGTCATTTTTTGTCTATCTCAACTGTAAGAGGTATTTTGCCAAGACGTTGCATGCGTCATAGCGACAAGAAACCATATCGCTATAGCATCAACTATCTGGCAAGAAGCACTTTTGGTTTTTCCAAAAGGCTATGTCACACTGAAACAAAAACATTATCACCAAGACTCCTTTAGGGTCACAATGAAAAGAAACCTATCACTATAGCACCAAGGGGCGACATGAGAAAAAACTCATCTTGTCAAAGAGAAAAGTCATGCTAAAAAGGAAACAGTTTTGGCAAGACATCTCAGGGTCACAATAAAGAGATTTTTATAGTCACAGCACCAAAGGTCCGACAAGAGACAAAATGAGTCTTGTCAAAAGGCAAAGTCTCATCAACAAATGTAGGTGCCCTGTTCCAACACTATGGAGATAAACATGGCATGTTATGTACATCACAATTTTGTAAGTGGTTGGGAAATCTAACTAACATATCATGTTATGTGCACCACATACCATCTACCCAAGACAAGGTTGGGCCCACCCACCTAATCAATGGCTATTGTTGCATCGTGGCCTCCTTTTCTCTGACACATAATCTGCCCATAGATGGATGTCCACTATTAGATGTGTTAGTGATGGAAGTTTGCCTTGCAAATATGCAGAGACCATAGCGATAGCAATAACACAATGTGTTATGCTATCCCTATAACAATGGACGACTAACAAAATATATTATTGTATTACTGTGATTGCACTTTTTCTGAGTCAGGCCAGTTTTATCAAGGCTTTACTAACTCAATCGCCAATGTTTTATTTGTCCAAATACAAGTCCCAATAACACAATTCATGCTTGCCTTCTATATCTTCTCTGTGGCCTTTGACTAAATGCGATAGCAACCTCCAAGCTAGTCGAACTTCCACACATACAATCAAATCTACTCACCTTTTCCAACCTGGGACATTCACCATCTTGCATCTCAGTCCAACCTAATGCCTCTACATGTCTTTGTCCAGTGCATTTGCTGAATTGATGACATCAATGACAATCTAATGCCAACATGCATGAGGCTGTAAAATCAATTAGAAACTCCTTTGGCATGTCACTTTCCCTAGCTCTCTTCTAAGTATCTGTTGACCCCAAAATTTTAGCAATAATCTCATAAAAACTTCCTTTTTCCTTGGTTAGATGATTCAACCATTTCTGGTTCTTTAGGGTTTTTACCTAAATAGAGGACAATCGATTGCACCTAGGGATTCTAATTGAGTTATAAAGAACACTCTAAGAATGCTTATCTACACAAAATTGTATTGAAAGAAGATAAAACTAAAGGCAGAGTACAATGGATGAGCACAAGATTATTGGGAGCCAGTACAACTCTTAGTTAACTAAACCTAAGATAAAACCCAAGCATGCAAGAATTCAAATCGCATAGATAATAGAAAATGCTAGAATTATTAGAAAATGATTTGTAAGGTTAAAGTAGAATGATTTGGACAATAATTCAGCTTATAATGGTGAAAATGGATCATTAATTATAGGCATGTAACTGCTTGGTTCACACGAACTAATCATTCCAATTCATATTTGAATGTTGTGATTACAATAATTATTTACCTATTTTAGGTACCGACCAATGAGAATAGAACACATTGATTTGTAAATAATCATTGCATGGCTGTGATCTTATTAAGACCGATAACCATTCCTTAGTCGTGCAACAACGCGCAAATCATAACTATCAATTTTTTCATACTATTTCCACCATTTAAAGTTCATCGTTTAGTTGACCGCAAGGCTACGAAGTTCCCAATTAAGGCAACTTTTGCTAGTCACACAACAACATGAGCGTGCCTATCCATCGATCAAGCTTGATATGAATGTCCTTTACTTAGCTAATTAATATGGGCCTTGTGGTATTGACTAGCCTGTTAAATATCTAGGCAACTGAGAGGGGGGTGAATCAGTTGATAACTTAAAACAATTTCTTTTAATCTTTTCACATTCTGGATTCAAACCAACAAAATTAACTAAGATAGACATAATATGAAAACATAACCATATAACACATCACACAATGAACACCAGATATGATGTGGAAAACCCAAGAAGGGAAAAACCACAAAGAATATTAGTTCTCAATATAAAACACTGATTAAGGTGACACCTATTAAGCTCATTTTTACAAAGGGTGGCTCACTTTCAGAATGCTCACTATAGGTGGGCTCATTGCCCAGAAAAAGGCTCACTTTCAAAGAAAGAAAGAAAGAAAGAGTCCACCACTAAAACATAATTTTCAAATCAGACTACTTTTGGTGCCTCAACACCAACACGCTCTCACTTATCACCAACAAATAGATCTTTCCTTTCCAATCTTGCATATCTTCAAAATCATGAACCACTTTTCCTATATCTAACACAATCAGATCATCCTCATATATATGTTGGCATTTTCATGAAGATTGCATTAATGATATGTTATGTTGTCATTGATGTCAATAAACCGGTAATGATATTGTTGATATTGTTGTAATATTGTTATTGTAACTGGTAGGAAGAATTTGTGTAGTGAACCGGTAACCGGTGTAAACCTTATCTATTGATGTAACTGGTTAACCCTACCTATTGTTTTTTGTAAACCCTAACCGATTAAGTCTGGTGAATTGGTTATATTGGTTTATGATTTGATGATGAGCGGTAATGATGATGACACACATGATTATTGTATGAAGACAATTCAAAGAGATTTTGGCAAGTTGTTGTAACGGTTTTTGTCTAGGGAATGAGAAAATTTATTGCATCTAATGCAAAGAGTGTGATGAGTTACTAAGTTCGATGAAGTGGTGTTCAATGAGCGATCAAGGTTTTCTTGATTGATGTGTAGAGATTGCTATGTAATCCAATGGTCATACTTGAACCGAATTTGTTTGTAATCCCTATGGGAATTAGGTTTTTGTTTTTGTTACCGACCTGATTGATTTGTATTTAAGGTTGATTAAGTTGTTTAGTTTTAGAGAGTTGGAAAAGAGATATACATAGTTCAGTTGAGTGTGTGGTTGCCAAACCAGATGATGTATCTGTAGTTTGAGTAAAAGCAGATAGGAGCATAAAATGGATCTGATCAAGCAAGTGTAGTGCTATTCAGACATGTCAACAAACTCCTATTGTTTTCTAACAATTACAACAGAATTGAAATTCCCTAACCGGGTAAGCTCTAACAAGCTTGGTACTATTCAAATCCTCTAACAAGGTGGTCCATTAGATTGGATTTTCAAATCCTCTACCGAGGTTACTCCTTACAGGGTATTGCTTCTAACAAGGAATTTGTAGTCAATCCCTTAACTGGGTGATTCCTAACAGGATCAGTTCTTAACAAGACTTTTGTAAAGCTTTAACAGGATAGGCTCCTAACAAGGAGAACTTTGGAAGAGTTCATATAGTTATCTTGTGAGTCTCATCTCACCATAGTTTTTACCTATTTGGGTTTCAATGTCAAAAATATTTGTGTCAAGTGGTGAATGTTTTTTGTGGTTATGTTTTCATGGTTGATTTACTTAACTAATTAACTATTTTGATAAGTCATGATAACCAGAAGAATTGAGAAATCAAGAAGTTGTTTACTATTAATTTGTGGTAACAGTTAACCGATTTATCTTATGAGTTTTTATCTTGACAGTGGTATTAGATTAAATTTTTGAGATTTGTGAAGTTTGTATCAGTTTTTCTATCTATTGATTCACTCCCCCCCTCTCTTAGTAATTGACCAAATACTTATTCTTTCATCATACCATCAATTGGTATCGAAGCATAGCAGGTCTTCTAAGGTCTAAGCCTAATAGCTTGAGGTAAAGATCTGTAGATCATGATGAAGAAGGAAGGTTCGAAGTTTAATAGAGAGAATTACATGATATGGAGTGACATAATGAAAATTTATATCAAGAGTTTGGGTATTCAGTATTGGGAACATGTCAATACTAATTATGTTGCACCTACTAGGATGTTGACTGATGATCAAAAGTAGGAGCAACAAGAAAATCATCAAGCATTGGAGGCTATTATCAGTTCTTTGTCTGATGTAGAGTATGTATATGTTCGTGGTCTTGAAACCTCATACGAGGTATGGAAAAAACTTCAAGAGTTTAATAGCGGTGATGAACATGTTAAGATTGCTAAAGAAGAGAGTCTAAGAGGAAAGTTTGATGACATGCGAATGGCTGAAGGTGAGAATATCCAGCAGTATGGTCAAAGGATAAAAGAGATAGTCGGTGAAATTAAGAGTGCAGGAGGTAAAGTGGAAGATTCCACAATGATCAGTAAGGTACTGAGAGCCCTGCTACTAGTCTATGCTATCCAAGTTGCAGCTATTCTGAAGTCCATTGATAAAACTAAGGTAACTCTTGACTCCATCATTGGCAAGCTTACTGCTTTTGAATTAAATGGTTATGATGGTAGTGTACAGAAATCTAACTCTGCATTTAGAGCTTTTGTTTCTAACCCATCTATGAGGAAAAGTAGAGATGCCAGTCATAGTTATGAATCCAGATCTAGTAGAGAAGTTGATGATGAAGACAGTTTAGTTGATCTTGAAGCATTGCTGACCAAGCGGTTTCCTAGAGGTACAGGTAAATATAGAGGCAAACTACCTTTGAAATGTTTTGCATGCAACAAGATTGGACACATTGATGCTAATTGCCGTAATGGTGATAATGAGCACAAACAAGAGAAATTCAAGAAGTACAAGGGTAAAGGGAAAAGAGATTGTCTTATTGTTGTTGATGGTCATATCACTAATGAGGAATCTGACGGTGATGCTAATGAAGACATTGTGTTTTTAGCCATTAAAGAAGAGATGTCAGACCATAAGGCATTAGTATCCAGGATGGATAACTCTGATGATTGGATCATTGATAGTGGTTATTCACATCACATGACTGGTGATCAGAGAAAATTTCTTTCTCTAAAGGAATTTGATGGTGGAGTTGTAAGATTTGGCAATGACTCACCCTACATGGTTAAAGCTAAGGGAACTATTTCTCTTAATGGAAAGAGTAGTGCAGATGATGTCTACTGGGTTGAAGATTTAAAGCATAATCTTTTGAGTGTGGCACAACTCAATGGTAGAGGATACCCATTGGAGTTTAAAAATGGTATGTGCAAAATCTATGACAACAAAGGTGAACTGATTGCAACTAGAAAGAAAACTAAAGGTAACTTGTTTCACCTTAATCATAAAGTCCGCAACTGTTTAATTGCAAAGATAGATGATAGTTGGCTTTGGCATAGGATATTTTGTCACATAAACTTTGATAACATTGTTAAAGTGAGTAAGTCAAAGACAGTGAGAGGTTTGCCTCAGTTAGACAAACCGGTTAATGTTTTGTGCAAAGAATGTCAGTTGGGAAATATGACATCCTCAAATTTCAAGAGAAAAATATTTTTCAGCAAAACATTTGTTAGGTTTGGTTCATACAGATCTTTGTCGACCAATAAGAAAAAAAAGTATTCAAGGTGACATATATTTTATGATCTTCACTGATGATTTCTCAAGGATGATGTGGGTCACATTCTTGAAGGATAAGATGAAAGCTTTTGGTAAGTTCAAGGCATTCAGGGCCTTAGCTGAGAAAGAGAGTGGTAAGAAGATAAAGTGTCTGAGGACAAATCAAGGTGGTGAATTTACTTCTGAAGAATTCACTAGGTATTGTGAAGAAAATGGTATCAAAAATGGTATCAAATGACAACATTTTGCACCAAGGAAACCATAGTAGAATGGTATTGCAGAGAGAAACAACCAATCAGTTGTTGAAGCTGCTAGGATGATGTTGATACAAGGAAGTGTAGCGAAACCTTTCTAGAGAGAATCTGTCAGCATATCTATCTACACTATGAACTAGATTTTGGTAAAGAGAGGTAAGGACAAGACTCCTTATGAATATTAGTATGGTAGATCACCTGATGTTAGTTATTTCAGAATATTTGGAAGCAAATGTTTTATTAATAGAGGTGATTATATTACCAAATTTGAGGGTAAAAGTGATGAAGGTATATTTCTTAGCTGTTCCACCAAGAGTAAGGCCTACAAGTGTTTTAACAACCAGACACAAAGAATTGTTGAGAGTGCTAATGTTCGAGTGGATAAAAATCCTAAAGTCTCAGAGGAAACCAGTTCAGAGAAAAAGGATGAAGATCCTTTCATTTTGTTTTTGGAACCATAAAGTGTGAAATTTGAAACCGGCAAAGCAAATACTGATGTACCAGTTCAACCAGAATAGGTAAATTCAGAAGAAGATGATGATAATGAAGAAGTTGAACTTGAAGATAATGATCATGTTATTCCAAGATATGTGAGACTGAATCACAATCCTGAACAGATTGTTGGGGTTAAGGATGCTCGATTACTAACCAAAAGAAGAATCAAAGAGAATTCTTGCATGATCTCCACTATTGAGCCAAGAACTGCTAAGGAAGCATTTGGTGATGATCACTGGGTTAAAGCTATGGAGGAGGAACTTGATCAAATTGAGAAGAACAACACATGGACCTAGGTACCTCGACCAGTAAATAAAAATGTGATAGGTACTATGTGGGTTTTTAGGAACAAGTTGAATGAAGATGGTGTTGTAGTTCGCAACAAAGCTAGGTTAGTTTGCAAATTTTTACTTACATTCGCAGCACACAAGAAATTCAAGGTATACCATATGGATGTTAAATCAGCATTTTTTAATGGGATACTTGAAAAATAAGTATACATATATCTCAAATTTGAAGGAGATAAAATACTAGTCAATGAAGTATTTGTTGATGATATCATATTTGGAGGTAATGATGACATGAGCAACAGTTTTGCAGATGAAATGAAAAATGTGTTTGAAATGTCTTTAGTGGGGGAAATAAAAAAAATTATAGGCTTGCAAATACAAGAAATGAAGAATGGAATTTTCATCACACAATCTAAGTATGTGAAAGAGGTCTTGAAGATATTTGGAATGAGTGACTGTAAACCAGTTGGAACACCTATGGTTACAAGTTGTAAGTTGTCTAAGGAAGATGAGTCCAAATCCGTTGATGAGAAGGAATACATGTCAAAGATTGGAAAATTACACTATGTTATTCCAAGCAGACCGGACATAGCTCATGTGGTTGGAATATTTTCTAGATTCCAGAAGAATCCTAAGGAAACACATCTGATAGCATCCAATAGAATTTTTAGATATTTGAAAGGTACTATTGATTATGGGTTATGGTATCCATATGGAGGAAATTTTGACTTGAAGGTGTACACAGATGCAAATTGGGCAAGATATGTTGATGACTGAAAAAGCACAACCGATGGAGCATTTTTTCTTAGAGGAAGACTTGTTTCATGGAGTAGTAAGAAGTAGAGTTGTACTTCACAATCTACTGCTGAAGCTAAGTATGTTGGAGCTTACATGAATTGCACACAGGCTATATGGATGAGGCACATTTTGAAAGGTTTTAAGATGAATATTTCAGAACCTATAAAGATTTTATGTGATAATACAAGTGCCATAAATATTTCCAAGAACCATGTTTTGCATGCACAAACCAAGCATATTGAATTGAAGTATCATTTCTTGAGGGAAAAAGTTCAAAATAAAGATGTGATCTTAGAGCATGTTTCTACCAAGGAGCAGCTTGCAGATATTTTTACTACACCTCTTCCTAAGACTACTTTTGAGTATATTAGAAGTCAGTTAGGGGTTGTCCCTCTCCATGAAGTCAGTTAAGTATGATGTAGATTACATCAGTCCCAGAGCTACTTGCAAAATTTATAGAAGGATTGGTGTAGAAGTGGATGTATTCCACAGGGGGAGCATCAAGTTGTAGATTGTTGATGATGCACAATGAAATTTGACATTACATGTTTTACTTTCAATTTGGCATTATTGTCAAAGGGGGAGAAGAATTATGTGATTATGGGAAGCAGAACCAGCGACAAGCTAAAGACACAGAGAGCATTTGAATACTTGGTAATGTAAACCAGGATTCCTATTCACAATCACACAATAATCAATGGTATTGATATTTGTATTGCCATCAATGCCAAAGGGGGTGATTATTGGCATTTGCATGAAGATTGCATTAATGATATGTTATGTTGCCATTGATGTCAATAAACCAGTAATGATATTGTTGATATTGTTGTAATATTGTTACTATAACCGGTAGGAAGAATTTGTGGAGTGAACCGGTTACCGATGTAAACCTTATCTATTGATGTAACTGGTAAACCCTACCTATTGTTTTTGATAAACCCTAACCGATTAAGTTTGGTGAATTGGTTATATTGGTTTATGATCTGATGATGAGCAGTAATGATGATGACATGCATGATTATTGTATGAAGACAATTCAAAGAGATTTTGGCGAGTTGTTGTAATGATTTTTGTCTAGGGAATGAGAAAATGTATTGCATCTAATGCAAAGCACATGATGAGGTTACTAAGTTCAATAAAGTGATGTTAAAGAAGCGATCAAGGTTTTCTTGATTGTTGTGCAGAGATTGCTATGTAATCCAATGGTCATACTTGAACCAAATGTGTTTGTAATCCCTATGGGAATTAGGTTTTTGTTGTGTTACCAACCTGATTGATTTGTATTTAAGGTCAATGAATTTGTTTAGTTTTAAAGAGTTGGAAAAGAGATAGACATAGTTCAATTGCATGTGTGGTTGCCAAACTGAATGATGTATCTGCAGTTTGATTAAAGGTAGAGATGAGCATGAAATGGATCTGATCAAGCAAGTGTAGTGTTATTCAGATAGATCAGCAAACTCCTATTGTAGAGTAACCTATAAGGAGTAACCTTGGTAGAGGATTTGAAAATCCAATCTAATGGAGCACTTTGTTATAGGATTTGAATAGTACCAAGCTTGTTAGAGCTTACCCAGTTAGGGGATTTCAATTCTATTGTAATTGTTAGAAAACAATTGGAGTTTGCTGATTTGTCTGAATAGTACTACACTTGCTTGATCAGATCCATTTCATGCTCATCTTTGCCTTTACTCAAACTGCAGATACATCATCTGGTTCGGCAACCACACACTCAACTGAATTGTGTCTATCTCTTTGCCAACTCTTTAAAACTAAACAAATTCATTGACCTTAAATACAAATCAATCAGGTCATTAACATAAAAAAAACCTAATTCCCATAGGGATTATAAACACATTTGGTTCAAGTATGACCATTGGATTACATAGCAATCTCTGCACAACAATCAAGAAAACCTTGATCACTCCTTTAACAAAACCATTCACCACTTGACATAAATATTTTTGACATGGAAACCCAAATAGGTAAAAACCACGGTGAGATGAGACTCACAAGATAACTATCTGAAATCTTCTAAAGTTTGCCCTGTTAGGAGCCTAGCCTATTAAAGCTTTACAAAAATTCTTGTTACTCTTTCCACACTTGACAAAATCACCTCCAAACAAATGAAAATGAGAGATACAATGATGGCGATAAGGATAGAAATGAAAGACATCAACTAACAATGCCTAAACCCATGGCATGCAACCCAAAGCACTCCCAACATAAGGTGTTTATAGCAGAAAACTTTGACTTGCATAATAAAATCCATTACTCCAAGAAAACCAACAAAAACTTACAAGATGAACCACCCATGGCATAGGAGAGGAATCAGCAAATACCCAGAATGATCTGATGTACACACAAGGAACTACAAACAAAAATATGCTTCGGCCATGCCAAACCAGCAACATGGAAAAACACCTCTAACAAAGTGGTCCATTAGATTGGATTTTCAAATCCTCTACCAAGGTTACTCCCTATAGGGTATTGCTTCTAACAAGGCATTTGTAGTCAATCCCTTAATCGAGTTATTCCTAACAGGATCAGTTCTTAACAAGACTTTTTGTAAATCTTTAACAGGCTAGGCTCCTAACCGACTGAACTTCAAAAGAGTTTAGATAGTTATCTTGTGAGTCTCATCTCACCATGGTTTTTACCTATTTGGGTTTCCACGTCAAAAATATTTGTGTCAAGTGGTGAATGGTTTTGTGGTTATGTTTTCATGGTTGATTTATTTAACTACTTAACTATTTTGATAAGTCGTGATAATTAGAAGCATTGAGAAATGAAGAAGTTGTTTATTGTTAATTTATGGTAACAACCAACTGGTTTATCTTATGAGTTTTTATTTTGACAGTGGTATTAGATTGAATTTTTGAGATTGGTGAAGTTTGTATCAATTTTTCTATCTAATGATTCACGCCCCCCCTCCCCTCTCAGTAGTTGATCGGATACTTATTCTTTCATCATACCATCAATATATACTTTCTTCTGAGAAGCATAATTTTCCAAGTCGGTCAAGATAGAGATCTAAAATAGGTCAACACTAAACATTTCAGTGGTGGGAAGGAATGAGAAGTATACCATAACACAACACACATCAACATTCAGATTAACATGTTACAATCATTACAAATTCTAGACCCAAAACAAGAATCACATGGTACACCAAAAGCCACTACACATCCTCAAATTTTAGACTTAACCCAGACCTAAACATCATTGCCCAAAACATCAAGAATAAGAATGGAACCAAGATACACATGAATACCATAGATCAAGACCATATCCGATAACCAAAAATATCTGGATCACCAACAACACATCTTCCATAGCAATAAAGATTCTGGAAGCACATATTCCAGATCACCAATGCTAAGAACATCAGAGACATCAATGACAACCATTATGTTTGAATCAATGACAATCACTCAAAATCATCACCATCATATCTATAACTATCTCCCCCTTTGTCATTGATGGCAACATCCATCAACAACAAACATATGACACACTCTGCATAACTCTACAATAACACAACAATCTGAAACAATAATTTGAATCTCTCATAAACTCTCAAGATCTCTCACCCTTTGACATCAATGAAAAAGGTGGGCATAACTCCCCTAAGAAACTTACTCCTACTCCCCATATGTGGACGCACCCAAGCATCAGTCTAGATAAAAATATGCAAGTTGTGCACTAGACTAATGCACATCTAAATGTACATTAGTTCACACTAGGAAGGAGTAATACCCCTAACTTCTACTGTATATACTCAAAAGCATATTTACACAACACCTTCATGAAGATATCTGCAATCTGCTCTTTTACAGGTACATACTTAATCTTTACTTCATTATCCAACACCTTTTCCCTCAATAAGTGATACCAAATGGATATTTGCTTTGTTCTAGAATGTTGTATCGGATTCTTAGAAATGTTTATTGCACTAGCGTTATCACACATAATAGAGATAGGCATATTGAATGTTACACCAATATCCTTCAAAGTCTGCTTCATCCATAGAATATGTGCACAACATGAAGATGCTATAATGTATTCTTCTTCAGCTGTAGATAAAGAGATAGAATCATGCTTATCACTTGACCAGGAAACTAATCGACAACCAAGAAAGAATGCTCCACCACTTGTAATTTTCCTATCATCAACACTTCCAACCCAATTTGCATCAGTATAAGTTATCAGAGAAAAATTTGAACTTCTAGGGTACCACGAACCAAACTCCTTTGTTCCTTTTAGAATGTGATTCTTTTAGTTCTTTCTAAAATCTATCCACCAAACAAATTACATACATGATATCTAGTCTGGTAGTAGTAAAATATAACAGTCCTCCAATAATTGATCTGTACTAACTTGCATCTTCTTTAGGGGACATCATCTTTTGTCAATTTTCATCTGGTAGTCATAGGTGTACACACTAGTTTAGAGTTCTCTAACCCAAACTTCTTCAACAATTCCTTAATGTATTTAGATTGAGAAATGAAAATTCTTTTATCATTTTGATTTACTTGCAAACTAAGAAAGAAATTCAACTCACCAATCATAGACATCTCAAATTCCTTTTGCATTTCATTAGCAAATTTTTTGCACATACCTTCATTTCCTTAAAAAATTATGTCATCAACATACACTACAACAATTAATATTTTACCTGAATCAATTTTGAAGTAGTCAAACCTTTCCAAAATCCTTGATTAATCAAGTACTTATCTATCCTTCCATACCAAGCTCTAGGAGCTTGTTTTAATCCATATAGGGCCTTCTTTAATCTGCAAACAATGTTCAGATCATCTTACAACTTAAATCCTTCTGATTCTTCAATGTAAACTTTTCCTTTCATTTCTTCATTTAAAAATATTGATTTCACATCCATCTGATATACTTTGAAATCCTTAAAAGATGCAAAAGCCAAAAACATCTTGATTTCCTCCATCTGAGAAATCAAGGCATAAGTCTCCTCAAAATCCATGCCTTCAATTTGAGTATAACCCTTGCAAACCAACCTTGCTTTGTTTCTCACAACCTTTCCAT
Organism: Cryptomeria japonica; assembly: GCF_030272615.1. Classification (NCBI taxonomy): domain Eukaryota; kingdom Viridiplantae; phylum Streptophyta; class Pinopsida; order Cupressales; family Cupressaceae; genus Cryptomeria; species Cryptomeria japonica. The sequence continues at coordinate 313,760,392 of NC_081409.1, read as the reverse complement.
TTTCATCCAGATTGTTCTAGAATACCCACTTTGTTCCAATCACATTCTTATCTATCAGTCTATTAACTAATTCCCATGTCTGATTCTTCTCAATATGATCCATCTCTTCTTTCATTACCTTCATCCAATTCTGATCATCGCAAGCTTCTTCTACTATTTTTGGTTCAATCTTTGAAAGTAAATATAACATGACTTGTTCTTGAGCTTCTTTTCTTCTTGTGATGATACCTTTCTTTTTATCTTCAATAATCTGATCCACTAAATGATTCTTCTAAACATATCTTGGTGTCTTATATGTAGATTTTAGAGCTTCCTGGGGTTGTTTTTCTTCTTCTCCTTCTCTGATGTTTTCTTCCCTTGATCTATCATCTAATTCATTAGACTCATATCCTACCAATTTGTCAAATTCTTTAGAAGTGTCTTCATCAACCTTCACATTTGTAATTTCAACAATCTTGTTCAACCTCTTGTTGTAACATTGGTATGCCTTTCTCCTTATAGAGTATCCTAGGAAAATACTTTCATTAGCTCTGATATCAAATTTTCCAAGATTATCCTCATCTCTTTGGATGTAGCACTTGCTTCCAAATACCTTAAAATATTTCACTATCAAAGTTCTACCATGCCACAGTTTATAAGATGTCTTTCCATATCTTTTTCGGTATAGAATTTTGTTAAGAGTGTAGAGTGCAATATGTATTGCTTCTCTCCAATAGAGTTATGGGAGTTATGCTCCTTTGATCATGGTTTTGGCTGCCTCTTGTATTGTTAGGTTCATTCTTTCAAGTACACCATTTTGCTAAGGTGTTCTCAGGGAAGACAAATGTCTTATAATACCATGTTTCTCACAAAAGTTGTTAAACTCACCAGAAGTAAATTCTTCTCCTCTATCAAACATCAAACACTTAATCTTTCTATCAAGTTTATTTTCAACTTTAGCCTTGAATATTTTTAATTTCTCTAATTCTTCTGACTTCTCTCTCAAAAATGCAACCCATGACATTCTAGAATAATTATCAATCAAAAACATGAAATACTTCTCACCTTGTATACTCCTTGTTCTGGTCGGATTGCATAGGTTTGTATGTACTAAATGTAATGCCCACCAAAATACCCTAGAGAAATATAAGTAACTAACATGCAATAGAGATTTTTTTTTATCAAAACATCAACTAATGCAACACACATATAATTGAAATACTCAAATGTATTAAGCATCGAACTACTAAATATGCACTTAAATAACTTAAATCATACTCATAGAATATGACACGCAAGGAGCAATAAACACAACTTATCAATTAGTATTCCCTAGGGTATCTCAATGCCATCAGTTAAAGTAACATTAAGAATATAACATCATGTTTACTATTACAATCTGATACAATCTAACATTACTTTCTATTATTACATTTTACAACAACATAAGAGAACATCCATCAATTCAACTACCATGAACACATCTAATAATAATACAAATTCCATTGAACCCCCTTAGATTCATTTTAAGAGAACCAATCCAAATGTTCCTAGTCTCTCATTCTCTTAATTACTAACATACCATCATTAATCCATTACTAATCATCTCCTACAACATATCTAATCCATTTCCTTTAACATCAATAGTCATGTACATCAACATAATACTAAATGTATAACCATGCTCAATAGGCAAGTACAATAAGGAAATAATTTCTTTTCCAACTAAGAACACATACTCTATTCCATTCAAGACTAATCCAATGACATATTTTATTAAATCATGAATCTAAATCCCTACCCATAAATGATTAATAACCAAGGTACAACATAGATTCAACAAGAATATCAAAATCATATCCTATCACAAGAATCATGATCACAATCCTATCACTTCACTTTTATTACATATGAATACAAGATCTTCTTACATCAAGATACATAGCTCTCAAACTACAAATATAACTATCTTATTAGTCCTTCTAATGTAATTTCCACATGAATCATATTACATCTATTTTCTCCAAGAATCTAACCATAAGGTGAAGAGATAAAGAATTCACATTCATGCATAAGAGAATCCAATGAAGAACATCCCAATGGAAGAAGGCATCAAACCACTCGACCATGTGGAACCAATATGGAACCACCCTCATGCTATGAAGAATGACACAAGGTCCCACATACACTATAAACCTAGGTTGACACCTAACAACCACCACAACTGAAAAGAAACCACATAAACAATAATCCAAATCTCATCACAAGGCTAAATCAAAAGCATAAAACTCCTAGAGGGCAATCAACAACCATGGCATAAGGAAAAAGGACACATGTAGGGAAAAGTGTCATCCCATGGTATCCTCACATAGAATCTCCTAAAGTTGTTAAACTTCTGCAAAAAAGAGGACTTAGCTCTGATACCAATTGTTAGGACCTGGAGGCAACCGAGAGGGGGGGGGGGGTGTGAATCAGTTGTCTATTAATTTCAACCCAAATATAACTTAATCAAACTTGATGCATAATACCGGTAAACCAAACTTAATGTTGGTTGATAGTTTAACAATTAATAACAGTACTTGTGAAGCTTAATGCATGAAACAGAAAGAGAAATAACATCCACAACACATAGCACAAATATTTGTACATGGAAACCCTATAAGGGGAAAAACCATGGTGGGAAACCTTACCTACAATCAGATGATACTACTCCAGATAGTATGTGTGTACAAATGGGGTTTACACATGCAGAAAGGCCAACTACCTAGAGCTCACTACTCAATCACAAAATGAGAGTCACACTAACTACAATAGGATGGTTAAATCCTAGATAATGTACTACTCAAAATAGCATCTTCATATGTTGGATTCAATACCAGTTAAGCTCTGATTATCTTCTTTAAACCTTCCTTGAATCTTCAAATGATGACTGCGTGAGTAGCTCTACTTATATTTGCATATACCGAATATCACAACCTTACCATACCATATTACATTCCTCTACATAATCTCACAAATGAGATCTTACATATATACCAAAACCTAAGACCAAATGTGTAGGTCGGCTCACTAAGAATATTACAATAAAATAAATTACAAATGAATCAATATGTGATGCATCATGTTGGCTCAATGCATTTAAAATAATAACCAATCAATAAATCATCTCCAGAACATGTCGTGTTGACCTGGAATAGATAACGTATGCCAGTCCATAACCTAGATCAATTTACCGGTAACAACAAATATGCCAAATCGATTAGACCAATAACCAAATCACCAAAACCAAGTGTCCAAACCATGTCTTCAACATAACCAAGTAAGATCCAGAGGATAACAAGTCATCCTTCATGTCGGTGAATAGTATAACCTATCGGTGAACCAGATACCAGTGACTGTGCATAAGTCACTGAACTTGTCGGTGAGCATAACCAAAGATCTCCTCAAAGATAAGTGTTGATAAGTGTTGACATCAATGACAAAACCAATGCAACACATCCATAATACCAATATTGAGTTCAAAAGAGTGGAAAGGAAAAGGAAACCCTCACTAGTACCCTCTCCTTCACTAAAGAAAACAAGAACATTAAGGAAGAAACGTCAGGCAGCTAGGGAACCGAAGAAGAAAATCACACCTAAGAAGAAGCTTACTCCAAAGGAAAAATAGACACCGGTTACCCCTTCACTGAATGATCTACTTAATGAGGTTACACATGATGGAAATCTGTCAAATGTGAACAAGTTATATCATTCTTTCAATAACACTGATAGGGAAACTATTGAAGAAAGTATTATCTTACATTTGTATATTTACAAGAAAGTTTTGATTGAAGTTATTGATGAGCTACCAAATGATCTCTACATGAGACTAGAAGAAAAAAGGCTATATGTGATGGAATTAGATAAGAAATTGAAAGTTGAAGTACTCTTGGTTGTTCACCTGAATAACTCCAAGGAAGAAATAGATGAACTTATTTCTAAGGCTAACCGATTAGTATTTGCTAGTGGACACTGGCAAGTGAGCCTGATGGCTGGAAGAGTGAAGGAAATTGTAGATGAGACTACGAATAAATAGGATATATTATTTGTGGAGAAAGAAAAGAAAGAAGAAAAGAGCAGACCTAAAAAGACATTCAAAGTGTATCAGAAAGACAATGACAAGGGTAAAGGCAAAATTGGTGGAGTTCCAAACATTAAAATTACTGACAATCTTCCACCGCCACCTTTGGATAATACACCGGTACACTCAGAAGATCCATGGGTTAATGATACTGAAGGAATAAGACATGATGATACTAATCCTGAGTCGGAGATACTTTTTACAATGAATGTGGATACTCAAGAAGTAAACATTGTTGTGGATAAGGATAAGTCAGAGGTTAAGGCGGACAATATTGATAGTAGCAACATAGCAGAGAAATCGGTACAAACTATTGAAACTTAGATACCAACACAAACAAAGCAACTGGCACAGACTAAAAAACCTACTGCAGATAAAGGTACTAACACAGGGCCACTGGAGATAGAAAAATAGGCAAAGAAATAAACTGAGGTAGAGGTGCACTCAGAGATAGTGAAACCGACAAAGATAGAAGTTCATGTTGAGACTAAAAAACCAGTAGGTACAGAGACACTAAAACCGATTGAGAAACCTTTAAAGGTTGAGATGCAAACATAGACTGATCCACCATAGGAAAATGCAAGCAAAATGGACACATCTGATGGAAGCAAAGAGGTAATAAAAATGGTTGGTCAGACATCCAGCGCATCTATAGGAGAATTTAAACCTACCAATGTTACACACGTACTTTTGGATTCAATTAATAAGATAACAGATTGCAATGCATTGGCCTACAAGGAAATTGACAACACATTACCTACTCTTAATTTGATTGCACCAAATTGTAAAATAGATCACATTACTGATTCTTTGGGTAAATTGGACACATTGTCCAAATTTATTGCTGATAATGTAATAACTATTGATAAGGTGAATGAGGACACAAATAAGGAGAGAGTTGAAAAGAGAAAAACACATTCTTTCAAGACACTATAAAGAAGTGTACAGATCATGTAAATACATTATTACCGGTACTTAACTCTACAATTTTGGAGTACAAGGAGCTATATAGGGAAACATGCAAACCTCACCTTTTGACAAAGGACATAGATGAGGAGATTAGAAAAACACAGAAAGAAATTGATGATATAGCAGATAATATAATTGGTTCATCCGGACACATCAGTTTTTGAGTAGGAAATGACAATTTTGAGGAGAAATTAGAGAAACTTGAGAAAGAGAAGGCAAGGATAAAGTCAAATGCTCGAGAACTTAAAAACAAACTTGGTCCTATGTTGGAAAATCTTATCACTCAGAGAATTGAAATATCTAAGGCATTAGTTCAAGGAGACTGATCACCGGAAGTACGCATGCATTATCTCACCGATATGATCCAACAAACTAAGGCAACTTTGAATGATAGAAAAATTTTTATGCAGAATCTGAATTTAGTTTTCACAGAGATTTTTTAGATTGTAACCAATCGGTTATAGACTTTGAGGTGAAATTTTTGCACTCGTTTGATTATTTTTGACAACCTTTGTCATTGATGTCAAAGGAGGAGTAGTGGAGATAAAAATACGTGTACAAAGGAGATCACTTGATCAGGGGGAGCACATCCTTTTGGAATTTTTTTGGACTTTAGTTTTTGGAAATAGTTTTTGGATTTTTCTCATGAGTGTTGCCATCAATGCCAAAGGGGGAGATTGTTGGCATTATACACTCTTATCAGAATAGTTGATGTTGTCATTGATGGCAACCCACTGACAATAGATTTCTACATACACCGGCAGACATTGGCACCGACAGACACTTCACCGGCATCGACAACAATGCATACTAGCACTCAGGCTGACATGGAATAAATTTTTGTTTATTGTATTTTAATGTAAATATATTTTGTAAGCCGACATGGTACATTGTAATAGACTCATATATGTATGAGATCTTATAGGTCATTTTGATATAGATGTAGATGGAAGAAAGTTATAATGTGTAATAAGGCAAGTTTGTATAAGGTGATATAGTTGACAGTGAAGGTTTTGGTTATTGACTGAGCTTAAACTAGTATTGAACCTAGCATGAGAGATGTTGTTTTGAGTAGTAAATTGTATTGGATTTGAGAATCCATTTTGTAGTCAGTGTGACTCTTTATTGAGCAGTGAGCTCTAGGCAATTGGCCTCCCTACATGTGCAGACCCCTATTGTAAGTAGTATTTATTCATTGGCTAGTGAGTAAATATTGTGGGTCACAAATCCCACTGAGTTTTTTCCCACAGCGGGTTTCCTCATTAAATATCTTGTGTTATGGTGTGTTTTCTATGTTGTCTCTATTATAGATGTTTATTGCAATAATTCTTATTTACCGGTACACTATTTTGGGATACAAAGTTATTAATAAGTTTAAATATTTTGTATACCAATTAGACACTGATTCACCCCCCCTCTTAGTGTCTTTGGGATTGTCATTGAATCTAACAAGAGAGAATCACAACGTTATATCATGCTCATAATGAGTGGTATGACATGGTCTCTATCACGAATATAGTAGTAAGACAATCATGATCATCATAGCATCAACAAATCCAATATAATCACAAAATAGAGTTAGTACTAGCAAGATATCATCATGTCATCATAAGCAATATAGTCCATCCATAAATAATTCAAGTGCATATAAACCATGAAATGTAAGTCCATACATCATAATAATCCAAGATATGTCAACATCCACATAAACCATCATATATCAAATGTCCATATAAAATGTCTAGCATCATCAATAAGCATCTGAGATATAAATGAAGTCGTAAGTATATGTCAAACATCATCAAGAGTCTAAACATGTCTATCAATGCACAAAATTAAAGATGAATTAGGGAGGGACAGTACACTAAATCCAACAATCCAATGGATGAATTCTCCTTCCTCTATAATTTCCTTTTGTCTACTTTCCAACTTGGCATTCTCTTCAAATGTTGTTATCCGATTTGGTTAGCCTTAGTAAATCTCTCACTACACTTAATTAACTAATATTCACCAACTTCTCAAAATTGATATGACACATCCTTTGGTGTGAGAGCCAGCTATCATTAATTTGAGATAATAAACAATATTTTGTACCTCCTTCTAATAGATACATGTTTTTGTCATTCCTTTTCCCTACTACAATAACAATTTCGGATCCTTTCCGGATCTCACAACCATCATCCTGAAAAACAACGTTGTAACCATTTGTGTACATCTATGCAACACTCAAAAGATTATGATGCAACCCTTCACATAGTAAACATTGTCAGTATCATTCTTTCCATCAAAATAAATAGAACCAATTCCCATAATTTGTGATATCTGATCATCTCTGAACCTAATAGAACCACCATCATACTTATCAAGTCTCACAAACCTACTTTTGTCACCAGTCATATGATTCGAACATCCACCATCAATCAATCATTCATTTCTATCTCTTCTAACATGTAAAGTAGTAGCAACAATCTTAGGTATATCTCTCTACCAAGAACAAACAATCACCATCTTCATAATATGATTCATCATCTGAAATACCAGCATCATCTTTGACATAATAGGCCTGGGATCTCTTATTAAATTTTCCTTTATCTTCTCTAGATTTTTGTCTTCAACCTTTTTATGGACACCTAGTAGCAATATGACCTTTCCACATCTAAAATATTTAAGAGGTAACATACCTTTGTATTTGTTGGTGTCTTTCTTCAATCTCCTTACAATGTTTTCTTCCATCTCATTTGAACTTTCATCTAGATCTTCCTCAAAAGATTTAAAGGAAGACTTAGTCTTAGCTTTGTCTTTTCCAAACTTCCTTATCTCAAATGTTGATAAAGTACCATAAAGCTAGTATACTTCTTAATATCATAGGTTTCTTCAATAGCCGAGATCTTGTCACTGTAAATTTCCAATAGGGATATCAAGATCTTCTCAATTATGTCTTCATCTGTCAAGGTGCCACCAAGTTCTCTGATTTCATTTACTGCACTATCAACCTTTTGAAAGTATCTAATTTTGTCCTCTCCTTCAAATTTCAAGTTCTCATATGTATGCTTAGCTATTAGTTTCTTTGATAATTTGACTTTGTCATTTCCTTCATAGATATCTCTCAAATTTTCCCAAACTTCATAAGCAGTATTCAAATAAATAACCTTTGTCAACTCAGTCTTTGATAAATCACTAAATATAGCATACCTTTCCTTTTCATTCTCTTCATAAGCTTAAATCTCCTCAGGAATGGTAAGACCATTTTTTGGTTGAACATACTTAGTTTCCACTGCTTTCCAAGTGTTGTACCCCAAAGATATCAGGTAGCCTCTCATCCTTAGTTTCCAAAAACTGTAGTCGAATCCTTCAAAGATAGGAATAGTCAATTTATATGCCATCGGATTAGGATCTACCTCAAGCAGTTAAGCTCTTCTCCAAGAGACCAAATCTTTGATACCAATTTTTTAATATCCAGGAAACTGAGAGGGGGGGATGAATCAGTTGATAACTTGAAGCAGTCACTGGCTAGGGACCTCAAAGAGATCAGTCTAGACTAGTCAGCAAGAGTAAACACAATGGAAACACAAGGACATGATGGAGGCAATGCAAAATAGATTGAATTATAACATGAAAACTATTTACAAACAATCGGTAACAACTGGGTTACAGAAACTCTCTCACAGGCCTGCTAAAACATGCTCAAAATATAGTACAGGTTAAAATCGGGACCTCAAATCTTAAGATCTATCTTCTATGCTCAGTCTAACATATTGATTACATTCTACTTCCCTATTATAATGATTTATACAATCCAAGAGGATCCGATCAGCCCAAAAAGGGATCAAAACCTGAAGAACAAGACCTAATGTGTAAAACCAACAAGGTCGGCCTCCGCCAAAGAAATTCCTCCGCAAAATCCAAAGGATGAAATGTAGATCACAGGGAAAGGTTGGCCACATGCTAAGGAACATCAGAATCAATGCTCAGGGATCCGTAAGCTATGGAAGGGGATTCGGTAGATCACCAATGCAAATAGGTCTAGGCAATCGGTAACTGAAAACTGTCTCAGAAACTGGTACTGATAACTTGTTGGAAAATGATTTAAATGCTTCATGGTTTGGAAATAAGGAAGATGTTAAAGTCTTCAAGTAAAATCCAACTCCACAGGTTCTGGTGAGCCAAATACGGGACACACAGAAAGAAATGTTGAAACTGCAAACAGAAAGAAAAACAGAAAGGAATTATTTTTGGTTGATGCAAGATTGCTATGAATTGGGGATGCTTTGTTGGCCTTTTGAGTTTGTTGGTATTTTGCATAGAGATTACATTAATGATATGTTGTCATTGATGTCAATTGAACCGGTAATGGTATTCATGTTATTGTTGATATTGTTGTTTTTGATATTGGCTAGTAACCGGTAAGAAGAGCTTTGTAGAAGATGTTGTAAACCGGTATGTAAAGTTTGTGAGTTGAACCAGCAAGAAGAAGGAGAGGATTATGGAGAAACTTTTGCACCAGTAGCAAGAGTAGAAGGTGTTAGAACATTGCTTGCATTTGCATCTCATAAGAAGTTCAAGGTATACCAGATGGATGTTAAGACTATATTCTTGAATGGGATACTGGAAGAAGAGGTTTATATAGAGCAGCCTGATGGTTATGCATTGACAGATAAGGAAGACATGGTATTTAAATTAAATAAAGCCTTGTATGGATTAAAGCAGGCACCCAAAGAATGGTATGAATAGATTCATACTCATCTAATGAAGATAGGATTTGCTAGAATCAGTGATGACAACAACATTTATCTCAAGTCTGAAGGAGATGAAATACTAGTCAGTGAAGTATTTGTAGATGACATTATATTCGGAGGTAATGATCACATGAGTAACTGTTTTGCAAATGAAATGAAGAATGAATTTGAGATTTCATTAGTAGGGGAAATAAAAAATTTCATAGGCTTATAGATTCAGCAGATAAAGAATGGCATTTTCATTACTCAATCCAAGTATGTGAAAGAGGTTTTGAAAACTTTCGGTATGAGTGACTGTAAACCAGTTGGAACCCCAATGGTTATAGGTTGTAAATTGTCCAAGGAAGATGCATCTAAGTCTGTAGATGAAAAGGAATACAAGTCAATGATTGGAAAATTACACTATGTTGTTCACAGTCGACCGAATATTGCCCATGCAGTTGGTATTGTTGCTAGATTTCAAAAGAATTCAAAGGAGGCACATCTGATGGCAACCAAGAGAATTTTTAGATATTTGAAAGTGTTTGCTAGGAATCTAGAAATCATCAAAGAAAATAACAAATTGGACTAGTTCAATCATGAAAACTGAATTGCAATGAAAACAATCCTAAAAACATGAAAACAAGACATTCAAAATGAAATCTAAGCAAACCAAATGTAGATGTCTACTTCATGTGGCTCCATTGTCCTTCTTTCTCCTTCAAATGGATTTGTTTTGTGGATCTCACCTACAAGTGCATTAGCATAATATGAAAGCAAGATTGACAAGACAAGATGACAGCATAAGGGTACTAGAAGCGTGATTGATTCGACCATGGACCTTGATTGAAGAAATTCATCCAATTTATAGACAATTCGGAGAAAAGACAAGATTAGCATGAGGAGATTCGAATGGAAATTTCAAATCAAGAATGACAATTATGACAAATTATGACAAATTGACACTTTCTATGCAAGATTGATTGATTGTCAATTATGACAAATTACTATGTCAAAATTGATTGATTGTCAATTATGACAAATTATGACAAATTTGCTATGTCATTCCCATGAAATTAGGAGAAATATAGGAGAAAAATAGGAAATTAGATGAATTAGAAATTAGGAAATTAGAAATGAGGAAATTAGGAATTAGAAAAATTAGAAAATGAGGAAATTAGGAATTAAGAGTATTAATTAACAATTTTTCATTTATTAATTAATTCACAAAAGAGGGAGGAATTAGTTAGCCAATTAAATAAACATTTAATTGTGACAAGAAGACTTAGGATAAATAAATAAATTATTTAGCCTAGAGGGAGAAATGACAAACAAGGTTAAATGAATAAATCATGAAACCCTAGAAGATGAATTAGAAATGCAAGGATGACAATTAGGTCTTGACAAAAGATAATTGATATCGATTCGATTTGATCATGATTCTGACTGACCAAGGACCAATGTTGACAAATGATTTGATTGATAAATGTGCCAATTGACAAGGAACAATGAATAATTGATCCAAATTGACATGATTGAGAAAGACGACGATCGATGACAAATTGATCGCGAGACGACAAGATTGAAAATAACAACGATCGATGACAAATCGATCGCAAGTCGACAAGATTGAAAATGACAATGATCAATGACAAATCAATCACTAGATGACAAGATTGAAAAGAGGACAAAACCCTAATTAGGATTGATGATGTCCAAAATGATAACAAATGAGCACGCACATTGATGCGACAGGATAAGATTGACCAAAATCATGACTGAAGATTGTTGTCGACAAGACCAAATTCAAGATCGAGATAAATGAATAATGCAGAAGAAGGACTTGATGTTCGCAAATGATAAAGACCAAGTGCGCGACATAGGAGAAATGTTAATGCGATGCAAAAACCCTAAAATAAGGCAATGCGCAAATGTTAAAGTATGATTCCGCAAGCGTTGACCATTTTTAGACGTCTACATTTTGCCCCTCTTTGAGACAATGCGAGTTTAAGCATTGTTTCAAAGAACAATAATGAAAATGTCGTAGATAATGACAATGACATAAGCATGCCCCCTTGAGGAATTGGCCGGAAACATCTAGAAAAGAGGCCAATTGATTGATAAGAATGATAGAAAATGATAGGAGCAAATAGACTAACAATCGGAGATCAGATGCATGAAGGACAAGCAATTGAAGGTGCAAAAGACCATGACTAGCATGAGATGGAGAGAGTGCACATCCATCTATGCACTGACAAAGAGCTATAAATGAGACAAAGAGAGTGAAAAGAGCTCATTTGCACTAGCTAAAGAGGAGGATTGGTTGCTCTGAAAAAGGACTCTTGCAGAGAGATGGCGAACATTCCAATGGTAGATCACCTTGGGGAATGTGTACGCACCTACAGATGACCGAATGATGTGGGAGCAGCAGTATGAATCTCAAAAACCCATATTGTCAATTTTATGAATTTGACTTGCTTGCGGGACATTGCGAGGCCCACAGAGAATGCAGAAAGTGACTTCTGTTCCTATGTGAGTGCATCCTGCACTTGTGTAGGGTATCCTGTGCTTGTGTAGGGTACACGGGCGCAAGTTGATGCAACACAGGTGCAGGATATAGCACATAGGAGCAGTTGTGCACTGGGAATGCAAATTTGGTCAAAAACATCATGCGAATGATCCGAAAAGGGGGATAAGGGTAGGATAGGTCAAAATAGATTAGAAACACCCTAATTTGGACATGAAACAAGGAAATGTAGCCCATAGGAGCAAACCCTAAAACTGACAAAATGTGCCCCAATTGTGATGCAGAGTCGACAGTATCCATTGATCACGCGGGAGAACCGACCTGACTGCTTCATGTTACGACATAGACTCAGGAGCACGGACAAAGATACATTAGTAGGAATTAGAATATACTATATCACATTCATGCCTGAGATTAGGGCAAACACAGGACTGCTTACCACATTGGCAGAGCGATGGCATTCAGAGACCTCCTCATTCCATCTGGCGATTGGAGAGGTGACTATGACACTAGAGGATGTATGGCGTATCCCCCACATTTTGATTCATGGGGAGATGATAGAGTATGACCCAGTGACAGGGAGAGATGCTTTGTGCAGATTAATTGAGTGCGATGCAAATGATCTGGATATTGTAGAGAGGGAGATCGGCTGGGAAAACATGACATCAGAGTACGATCGGCGATATGTGGTGATAGCATGCCTACTAGCAGGGGACAGACGAGGACATAGATTCCCTATTGGATGGGGAAGAGTTCTAGAGTGAATGGCAATAGAGGGGATGGTGTATGCATGGGGACCATGTGTACTTGCTATGCTATATTTTCAGCTGCATCAGATAGCATATCAGGGAGTGCAGACTTTGAGCTGTGGAGTCACACTACTACAGGTATGGGTATTTGAGCACATAGCCATATGTTGACTGATTGCAGAGAGATAGGTAGTACCACATCAACCATATGTGTACTACTATGGGGGAGCACTAAGACAAGGTCCATTCGGATACATACTGTATTGGCAACATGAGCTAGATAGATTGAGAGAGTTCACATGGAGGCCATATCTTGATTGCCCTGGATGGTTAGATGATAGTGATGAGCTATCATATTGTAGACAGGAGAGATACCTGATTGGGTGACCAATGAATCACCAGAGAGTGATTGAGATGTACCTGCTAGATAGAGTCAGACGATAATTTGGAGAGAGGCGGGATGTACCTAGAGGGACTGCACACTTTGCCCGATCTCATAGAGAGACGAGTCAGTGGGGGAGGATGATTCAGCCACATATATCATATGCTGACTTCACACAGCTACAATAGAGACAGTGGGATTGGAGATCATATGTGGTGGACCCCGGGATGACAGAGGAATATGAGCAATGGTTTGCACGACGGCGGCCAGTGCCATTGACAGATCCTGATATCCCAATACCTAAGAGACAGGAGGACTTCCCACTCGTAGGAGAGGAGGAAGATGATGAGGATGAGGACGAGGATGGGGAGGATGAGGGGGATGATGAGGACAGAGATGATGAGGATGATGACTATGAGCCAGATTCAGCTGATCAGGAATCATTGCAGGATATACCCATAGAGCCAGAGATAGCTAGGATAAAGGAGATGGAGATGTGCAGGGCTACCATAGCGAGTCAACATGATCATATTGTGACATTAGAGAGATAGAATGCCATCTTGAGGATAGAGCAAGATTAATTTAGAGCAGAGATAGCCAGACTTACAGCGGCTCGAGATACAGCAATAGCCCAGGCACAGCGAGAAGAACAGAGAGTCACTGAGTATATTGGGTTGATTAGGGATGCCAGTGCATGTGAGATGGCACAGATGTTGGTAGAGACTAGAGAGGAGATATGCCATTAGAGGACACTATATGAGAGTGCAGTTCCACCAGAGTAGAGAGCATCATCATATCGGGCACGATCGAGGACAAAGAGCAGGGCACGCTCTCGGAGGTTAGTGAGCAGCATGGGGGTGAGTGGACCTATGAGACCACCACAGCCAGGACCTGGGATAGGAGGGACATCATCCTTGAGACATGGCAGGGATGAGGAGGATAGAGGGAGCACCCAGTGATAGAGGCACGTGCTCCTTATGATAGACAGTTGACATTATGTAGTCAGCCTGAGGGCCATACTGAGGACAGACAGTCCAATTTTGTACTCCAATACTTTTTGATAAATGATATGATATGCAGCGAGATCATGGGATGCAATGTGTGATGGTTGATGTGTTTACTTTCCATGTATGGATGGCTTATGCACTGTTGATGTACCATTGTGGAACATGTATGGATATATTTTTTTATGTGTTTTTGATGCATTTATAATATGAAATGGATAAAATGCTTGATATGATGCTTGATGTGATGTTTGATATAATGCAAATATACTAACCAATGAATGTAGGATGCAGCATATGTGTTTGGGGAAATTGGAGCACTAGACTGAACTGACTATCCAAACAGATGAAAGAAATGTTAGTAAGAAGAAATGAGACAGAGGACAGTTAGAGACGAAGAAAAACTTGCTTTTAGTAATGCACTTTGTAGGTGAGAACCTTTATTTAATGTAGTAAAACGGATGCATAGCATCATGGCATTGAAGGCTAGAGCTGAAATGCAACCCTTTTTGCAAAAGACAGACACATCGGACACAAGGAATGAGTGAAGCATCCTAAGGTGCATACATCAAGGGTCGAGGTATGTGCGGCATTCACAAAGCAAACATACTTATCACAGACACCCAATGATATAGTTGCACCAGTTTGTGACAAACATTCCACAAACAACAATCACAACAAAAAAGAAAGGGACCATGAACCATCCTGGTCACTCTAAATCACTCAGTGACATCATCGAGCAACATAGGAACATGAACAAAAATAAATCAATAAATGATAAGACTCGCTAATTCCAACAAGTCAAACAAACATCTTGATCTTCATTGTCAAAAGTTGAAAGTGTTGATAGGACGATCATGCTATCTGGTTTCAGGACATGTGGTACCCCATCTAAGATAGGACACAGTTTGGTTTCAAGTATACCACACCCTGTATAAGACCCATGATAGTAGTGACAAGGACAAATTATATTGATGCTGATGTTCGATTGAGAAGACAATTGTGATCAGTTTGAATGTCTGGTTTGATTGAAAAAGTTCATCTGTGAATGCGTGATTTCATTAAAGCACAATGTGTGATTGCATGTCGTTGGAGGGCTGCTCAGTGATCTGTCTTATGCACAAAGGGGATATTTTTATTGCAAAATGCTTGTTTTTGGATTTTAATGTTTTGAAAAAAAAAAATTTGTTCATTTTTCAAGACTTTATTTGACTTTTTAGGGATTTTTTTAAGGACATTATTTGACTTTTAGGGATTATTTCAGGACATTATTTGATTTTTTAGGGATTTTTTAAGGACATTTTTCAATTTTTTTATGAGTATTTCAGGACATTTTTCAATTTTTTATGATTATTTCAGGACATTTTTCAATTTTTTTGGATTTATTTCAAGACATTTTTCAATTTTTTTATGATTATTTCAGGACATTTTTCAATTTTTAGTGATTGATCATGACAAGGGGAATGCACCCAATGCACATCGGAAAGACATATATAGAGACTAGGACCGAAACATATGCACAAGAAACGAAGTATGCAAGAGAATGATGTTGACCAATCACAGGCCTGGAACAACACATTGGGTCAGGACATGATAAACCTGTAGAAAGAAAGCATAGCTAGGGGTCAGGATAGATGACGGAGCAATGATCTTTTTACACATGGCGCCTATTTACCAGGTTTTCACCATGGTACTTGCCCAAAGCACCTGTTTGCCAGGTTTTCACTAGAGGGCGAATCATTTTTCTTTACTTTTTTTATTCTTTTTCTTTGTTTTTCTTTTTTCACTTTTTTTTGTATTTTTTTGAGCTTTTTGATTTTTTTTTGTATTTTTTCAAGATCATATTTGAAGAACTGTTGATAGAAAATTATGCCCAATACTTGCGAAGGTGCATGCTATTTATAGGATCTGACAATGGTTCACCTTCTGGAGTGGCAAGCTGATATGCCCCCGAGCCATAGGCTGCAGTCACTATGAAAGGCCCAACCCAATTAGGTTCAAACTTGCCTTTGATGACATTAGTAGATTGTGCATTCTTGGGGTTTGCCTTTAAAACTAGATCTCCCACTTTGAAGTGTCACCCTTTGACCTTCTTATTATAAGAGTGACGGAGACGGTTTTGATATGCTTGCAAATGTGTCAGAGCTGTCTGACATTTCTCATCTAACATTTCAAGCTGATGCAATTGAGAGACTCTGTGCGTTTCATCATCAATTAGATGTTGCAAGGAAACACGCAAAGAAGGAATCTCCACTTCCAAGGGTAAAATGGCTTCCGCACCATACACTAAAGAATAAGGTGTTGCTCCAGTAGGTGTGCGGATAGAAGTGCGATAAGCCCATAGTGCTGGATTCAACTAGACATGCCAATCTCGACCAGCATCATTGACAACCTTTTTCAGGATCTTGATAATGGTTTTATTTGATGCTTCGGCTTGACCATTACCCTATGGATAATATGGACTAGAGAAACGGTGTTGGATATGAAACTTTTCACAGAGTTCCTTGACATCTTTATTCTTGAAGGGACGGTCATTATCAGTGACTATGGCAAGGGGAACCCCATATCGGCATATGATATAATTCAGTAGGAATTTTGAAATTTGCACACCAGTGATATAGGTCATGGGGATAGCCTCGATCCATTTTGTAAAATACTCTATGGCTATAATGATAAACTTGTGTCCATTTGCAGATGTCGGGTGAATCTTGCCAATAAGATCCAATCCCCATTGAGAAAAGGGCCACAGAGATATGACAGAATGAAGCTCTTGGGCTAGTGCATGAATGTAATTTCCATGGATCTGACATTTGTAGCACTTCTTAACAAAATCATGAACATCCTTTTCCATAGTGGGCCAATAATACCCAGCACGAATCAACTTTTTGGCTAAGCTCAATCCATTGAAATGGCCCCCACATATACCATTGTGAACCTCGTGTAAAGTCATTTGTGCTTTGTCAGAATCCAAACACTTGAGGAGGGTATGGTTAAAGGAATGATGGTAAAGGGTGTTGGAAATGATGACATATTTGGCTGTCTGTCGGATGAAGGCTCGGCGTTGGTTAGCGGAAAGGTTAGGTGGTAAGGTTTGGGATTTCAAATATTGATATACATCATTGTACCATGGGGAGTTAGGACCAACAAGAACGCACATCACATCTGCTTTTGGAATGTCAAAAGAAGGGACAAGCAACTGTTCGACCAAAAATTCACATTTGTCCATGTTGTGGGGCATATTCAACATGGAAGCAATCGTAGCCATCGCATCTACCGACTTGTTTTGAATTCTTGGAACTTGACTGAAATGGATATCCGTGAATTTTGTCTTGAAGAAATCTGCCATATGCTTGTAGGGAATAAGCTTTTCATCTTTTGTTTTGAAGTCATCATTCACTTGACTGATGACTAACTGAGAATCTCCATAGACTTGTAAATGTGTGATGTTCCAGTGGACCGCTACTCGGAGTCTTGTGACTAGAGCTTCATATTCTGCAATGTTATTGGTACAATGGAAAGTTATTCTGTAGGATTTGGAATAGCATCACCTTGAGGGGTGACAAACAATATACCTGCTCCGGACCCAAATTTGGTATGGGATCCATCAAAGTATAACTTCCATTCATTAGAAGATGTAAGAGAAAAGACTAATTCATCCAGAAAATTGGTCAACATGGGATGATCATCATAAATAGGAGCCTCTACAAGTTGATCTACTATGACTTGTCCTTTTATTGTCTTTCACTCCATGTACTCAATATCAAACTCACTGAGGATCATCACCCACTTTGCTAGGCAACCTGTCAAAGCTGCCCTACTAAGAAAGTATTTCAAGGGATCAATTTTTGCAACTAGCAATGTATGATGACTTAACATATAGTGTCGAAGCTTTTGCGTTGCAAAGACTACTGCTAAACATGCCCATTCAATAGTTGAATAATTCAACTCATAGCCCACTAATGTCTGGCTGATATAATAAATAGCTCGCTCTTTGCCATTCTCATCCTGTTGGGCCAAGAGAACTCCTAGTGTCATTTTAGTTGTAGAAATATACAATATAAATGGCTTTCCTTCTATAGGAGGCATTAGAATAGGTGGCGACAGCAAATTGTCCTTAAGAGCTTGAAATGCTGATTGACATTGCTCAGTCCATTTAAAAGTGACTCCTTTATGCAATAAATGTTGGAATGGATGACATTTGTCTACCAATTGAGCTATAAAGTGGTGGATTGACTATAGCTTTCCTTCCAAACTTCTTAATTACCGGAGATTGGAAGGAGGAGGCATATCCATTATTGCTTTAACCTTGGTAGGGTTGACTTCAATGCCTTTGTGAGAAATAATGTACCCTAGTAATTTGCCAGCTATAACACCAAAGACACACTTCTTCGGATTGAGTCTGAGCTTGTAGGTCTCCATTCGGTCAAAGATTGGGCCCAGGATGGCTAGATGACTATCTCTTGTGACAGATTTGCATAATAAGTCGTCAACATAGTCTTCCATCAAAGTATGCATGAAATCATGGAAAATTGTCGTCATCACTCTTTGATATGTTGCGCCAGCATTTTTAAGACCAAAGGGCATCACATTCCAATAGTAGGTACCCCAAGCATAGCTGAATGTAGTCTTATGTTAATCTTTAGGAGCAATGCAAATTTGGTTATAGCCAGAGAAACCATCCATTAACGAGAGCATCTCATATCTAGCAGTCATGTCAACTATGATGTCTATATTTGGCAGTGGAAAATCATCTTTAGGGCATGCTTTATTGAGATCCCTAAAATCTATATAGATTCTGATGCCCCTAGTTACCTTGCTAACTGGTACCAAATTTGAAATCCAGTCTGCATAATCAATGGGTCTAATAAAGCCCACATCTAGTAATTTTTTCAGTTCTACCTTGACCAAAAGAGCCACCTGAGGATGCATTTTTCTGAGTTTCTGTTTAACAGGCTTGGCATCTACTTTTAATGGCAAGTGATGAAGGACTAATTCTGGATCAAGGCCAGGCATATCTACATAGGACCATGCAAAACTGATCTTCTTCTCAAGAAAGAAATTGACAAAATCTATCTTTTCCTATTTTGATAAAGAAGGAGCGAAATGAATGACCTTAGGGCTGTCAGGTGTACCCAAATTGATTTCTTTGGTCATTTCCACAAGCAATGTTGATTTATCCTGACTTGATAGGGGTATGTCCAATCTTCCACCTTTGGGCACCTCAGAGAGGTTTTCACCCGTAGGTACATCTTTTATTTTTACTTTTGTATGATCAGAGAGTGCCTTACGGTTTTCACTCAAAGACGTATTCTTTTGATTTTTTACTTTTTCTTTTCTTTTTTCATTTTGATGACTAGAAGATGGAGTTGACTCCCCAAAATATGTTGTGGAATCCAAATCAATAGCAAATCCTGCCTTATGGTCTCCTTGTGGTATGCCTTCTCGTAGTCCCAGGAATTCTGCAATTGCTTCGTCATTTTGAAAATAGTCCAATGTGAGTGGTTCTTGTTGGTCATGTTGGATAAGCTGGGGATAAATGAGGGGCATGTCATCATCAGGTTTAAGGAGAGAGAGGACTGAGATGGTAAAGATGTAAACATCCGTGGTATCACTATCTAAACTGCTTGTATCTGATTCGGAGCTTCGGTCCCAGAATGACTCTATCCAAGCATTAGGACATGTTTTGGGAAGGGGAGTTATTTCATGTTTGTCTTCCATAGGCAAATCATCAGGGTCAAGGAAAACATTGTCAAGGGCGTAGGAACTAGAGGAAAAGGAACTCCACTCCCATTCATTGGAATCAGTTTCGGGTCGGGTATCCTCAGGTGTTGTTTCATCATTAGAGTCATGCCCCTTTCCACACGTGGTCACTTTGGTAGACGAGGATCCAATTCGCAATGGTACAAAACCTAACCCTAAAGTTGGAGGTCACCTCTTGGGTATAATGGGTTCTAGCCTTCCATTCTTTTTAGGTCCTAAGCCACTGCAGCCATCATATCCTTTCTTTTGTAGCATAGTAAATCCTTTATCGTACCGCTCCACTGGCAACCTGATAGGTGGTGTCTCAGTTGGATCCTTATAAAGCCAATCTATGACATCATCATCCAAGGTTTCTTTGTCAAGTTCACCCCATCTTGTAAATGTAGTGGGGGGCTGATATTGAATGACTATCTTAGGTTCCTTTTGCAACAAATGTGGCTTGCCATGTGATTTTGGAGATATTGGTAAATTCCCAATGAGGAATGTTTGAGCCATTGAATACTCTCTGCATCCTTGGTCCCGTATCTTCAATTTACCTTTGACAGCTTCTAACAACTCATTAGGATCCACGTAACTATGTGAGTGAGCCTCTCTATTAACTGGGACTTGCTGCTGCGGAGAATCCTTTAGAGTAGCACAAAATTGAAATGGATTAGGATCTCCTGGAATTGTTATCTCAATTCCATTATAAGGATATTTTAAACATTGATGATAAGTGGATGGAACTGCTTTCATTGCGTGGATCCACGGATGACCAAGAATCATATTGTAAGGGAGATCGAGGTCTAGGACCTGCAGGAAAGTATCTTCTGTTACTGGACCGACTCTGATAGGCAATGTAATTATTCCTTTGGATGGGCGCTCAGCATCATCATATGCTTTGATTGTTATTCTTCTGGAAGAATCAATATCCTTTTTTGTATAACCAAGACCGATGACCACTCTCAAGGTACAAATATTAAGACCCGCTTCACCATCTATCAAGACTCGTCAGATTTTGCAATTATGGACAAAGACTTCAAGATTTAAAGGATCATTATGAGGGAGCTTATCAGGTGAAATATCATTATCAGAAAATGCAACGTGTTGGGAAACAGCTAGATGTCCTACCGGGCTTGAAACTGGTCAACATCAATGTCTGTCGGGACAGTGGACTCAATTAAAGCTTTATCTAGGAGTGCGCGATGCATAGGGGACATTTTCAACAACTCAAGGATCGATATTTGTGCAGGTGTCTTTCCCAGATGATCTAGGAGATTATACTGACTCACAGGAGCTGATTTGGGAGGAACTGCAGGAGCTCCTTTTAGGACTATTTTGGATCGACGAGTGGTGACTGCGCAAGAAGGATCTTGTCCCTTTATTCTTAGGGTGGAAACATACTCGTTTGATGCTCAAAAATAATTGATGACATTGTTATAACCAGTATTCGCATAATTTGTTGTTTGGGTAGAGTTTGAAGAAGATTCTTTACCCTTGTCATGATCAAGCAAAGGAGTTTTGAAAATTGTATGATCAGTGTTAGAGGTCGCATTGGGTGGATCTACCTCAATTACTCCTTGCTCTAACAAGTCTTGAATCATATGTTTTAATTGAAAACATGATGCAATTTTATGTCCTTTTGATCGATGGTATTCACAATATGCATTATCATTCCACCAATGCGGCTTTACCACTGGTTCTACCTTGATATTTGGTAACTTGATAAATTTTGCTTGTATTAATTATTTCATTACTGACTCAATAGGCTTTCCCAATGGCGTAAACTATCGAGGAGGTCCATCCCTTGATCAGAAAGGTTTGTGTTGCTGGTTTTGTTGCTAACCTTGTTGTTGATTATATTGTTGAGTGTATTATTGAGTATGTTGTTGGTATTGCGGCTATTGAGTAACATTGCTCACTGGTGTTTGATTTTGTTCCATAGTTGACATACTAGGAACACTCAATTTCTTGATTGTGAATGGGGGTTGATTTGCATTCACCATTCTTGCATCAACAACTCCATCATTAGTGACATTCTTATTTTTGTACCAAAATCTATTTGTCTCCTGAATTGTTTGTGTTGTCACTATCTTTGTTGAGCTTAATGATTCCCTTGGCTACAAGAGCAGTTTCAATGTTCATCCCTTTCTTAATGAGTTTCTCAATAGTACTAGGACTTTTCAATTTGAGTTCATACATCATTTCTGGAATAAAACAAGTTCACTTGTTGTTCTTTAGGTATATCTAGGGAAGAACGACTATACAAGCTTCGCCATCATTGCAAGAAAGTCACTAATGGTTCGCCTTGCTTTTGCCTGGTGTTGCATAAATCTGACATGGTCACATCACTGTCAATGTTGAATACGAAGTGAGATATAAACTTTTGAGCCAATTCCGACCAAGTCTTTATATTTCCTGGCAGATGCGAATACCAATCCATGGCTTGTCCCGTGAGACTTCATGCAAATAAGTGCATTAAATATGTTTCCTCATAACTCACTTCAGTACATGCCATGAAAAATGCTTGAATGTGATCTTTTGGATTACCATTCCCTTTATATTTCTCAAAATTAGGTGCCTCAAAATGATTTGGGAAGGGAGGCATGTATAAGCTCTTGTCAAATGGATTAGGACATAAATCTTGATCTGTGTACAACTTCTTTGTTCCTTTGGTTTATAATGCATTGACTTGTCATTGCAACTTCTCAAGTTGTTATGCAATTGTATCAGATTTTGGAGGTCCATCATTAATCCTAGTGGGTACTCTTTGTCAATACATCATGTTTCTGATTGGTTGTTGATGCTCTGAAATTGCCGTCTTTGGTGTCTCTGGCATATAATGTTCTTGGTACACCTCTTGTTGTTGTGGTTGTGCCATGCCTTGATATTGACCTTTTCGTTGTGCTTCTTGTGGTGGAATCATTGTTTGTAGCCTAGGTTGATATTGCAATTGAGGGTGTTGTTGATATTGCATAGGCGTCAATTATGGTTGTGAAGTATGATAGCTTGTTTGTCTTGGCACATATTGAGGCACATGTTGTTGTTGATGCTGATGAATCAAAATTTGCTGACTTTGTGCCAATTGTTGTTGTCACGGTGTAAATCCCATCATTTGCAAAAAACTCTGTTTGGGTGGTTTTTGTTGTTTCTCCTTAAGATGGGGTATGGCACTTGCATTAACTTGTTGTGTTGTTTGTCCAATCCATTGTGGTGGTTGCAAGTTTGCATTAACTTGTCATGGTGCAAAGGGTACTGCAACTTGTTGTCGAATGCGATATTGTTGTTGTTGAGCATTGTTTGTTTGCACATTTGATTGTACCTTTTGTGTATTACTCAATTGTTGCAACATTTGTTGTTGGTGCAAACCACTATCTGTAGCTCTTTGTGTCGCCATTATCGAAGGATCTGTCACAATAGTCTGTATAATAGGTACTTGAGTGTTTGGTAAATATATTGAACTTAGTGGGACATAGGAACTTTGTTGCATTGTAGAATTGTTTTGGACATTGGTGAGATCAGGCATTTTAGTCGTGAATCTTTCCTGCATCTTAGATTTTGATCCAATTTTATGCATGTGAGGAACCACTTCTTGTTGAGGGACAGCTGTCAATATTTGTGTGGTCTTCATTTGATCTTGTGTTACAGGTGTTGTGTTAAATAATGGATTATTTATTGTCTCAAATGGTGACTTTTGAGGAATAGTCACTGTCAATGCCTTTGAAGCACATTTACTCATCAAGGTAGGTTGAGTTTCTTGTTGCACATGTTCTTCATTTGGATGCGGAGAGAAACTTAATAGCTCATCACCTTTTTGTTTTTGCACATTGATTTGCTCACTTGAGCAGGTCACATTACTCATCATGTCAAGATATTTTTGTGGGAACATCTTAAAGACCTTGTTCAAGAATTTATCCATCCTTTTTGTCAACTTTGGATCTTGAAGGAACATATCAACATCATCAGAAGCATTGGAATCTGATGAAGAATCTGGTAAAATGTTTTGATTTGTTTCTTGTTGAATGCCTTGATCTGAACCAAATCCTTGTGAAAGAGTTTGTTCCTCATATAATGTTTGAGTTTGAATGTCATGTTGCAGGTTTGGTTGATTCCAATCGAAAGGTGCATTTCCTCTTGGTGTTGGTGGAACACTCCCATGTCCTAGTTTCATGGGTACAAACACTGGTTCATATAATGGAGGTGGTCCAAGTTGAACCATTCCATATGGTGGTAATGATGTGTTTGATGAACCTTCAATTTGTATTGTTTGACTAGTTTGAAACTGTGAATTTGATATGTTGTCAACGGGTTGATACGTTGGTTCGCCCATCTTTTTAGATTTTGACCTTGTCTCAATAGGCATGTCACTATGTGAATGCAATATTTTTGAAATTTTTCAAGGATAATATATGATATGCAACTAAATGCAAACTAAAATAGAGGAGAATGCAATCTATGGCAAGAATGCAACCTATGTTTTTGTTGTTTTTTGAGATTTTGACAAACCTTTAGGGATGCAAATCTAAAAAGAGACCCTTAGGAAATTGAAATGATGTCTATTCCTCAAAGGACAAAAGGAGCGAGTGACAATAGGACAAAATGACAATGTCTCCCCTATATGCTTGGATACTAAGCTAGGTTTGATGAAATGAAATTGATGACAAAAAACAAAAGTTTGATAAGGTCTTGACTTCTTAACAATGACTTAGGGTTTATTCAAAGATTTGGATTACTCAAGTATGACAAAACCTAGTTTTTGAGACTACACACAAGAAAGAAATGATTATGACAATGACTTAGGATATGATATGAAAATGATCTAAAAGATATGATATGACAATGCAATGATAAGGATATATGGAAACCAATGACTTGGAATATGCGAAATGCAACCTATGCAACCTAAATGGAAGTGCAAAATGAGGATGCTTGCAATGAAAAGGACTAAAATGAACAGAGATGACAATATTCGTTAGGACCTAAGTGGGACTATGCAAAACCTAACCTAAAGTGACATGAATTTTGAGACAAGATTTTGAAAAATGTTTGACAACCATGTTTGAAGGTGTTTTGAACTTTGTTGAATGAAATACTCTTGTGTTTAACCTTGTTTTGAATCAATTTGTCTTGTTTTTGAAATGAGACACAACTCAACTTTTGACAAGAAAAGAAGACAAGATACTTCAACTTAGACTCAAGACAATCATGCTCATTCACACATTTCTTATGGATGGCAAGGACAGTAGGTACTTGAGAGGTAGACTCGTTATGAGATTCAAGGAGAATATATAGATGCTTGACCCCACAGGCTCCCCTCCACGGCACTCACTTCTCAGGGTGGCCAAGCATCAGTCCCCATGGAAATCTCCCCATGGCAAACTTAGTATCTCTTCCAAGTATCCAAACTTGTCCTTCTCAAGCAACTAGAAGGATTTTTGGCCTCTAAATACAAGGTGTTTAGTAAGGATTTCTGTTAAGCATTACTCCTTGGTGTCATGCAAGCGTGATTGAGACATTAAGCCCACCAAGATACCAAACAAATGTAGTCATGCAAGCATGATTTAGACCATGAGGTCCTACTTAGATGTTGATATGAGAAAGAGTTCAAGGGTCATCACTTCCCAAGTAACTGCAATTCCCACGTAACCCTTCCTTCAAAGCTTTCGCCCATCAGGTATTTATTTATAGTGAGTTAGAATGCCAAGGTACTCTGGCTGTGCTCACTTTGGGTTGTTCCCTTCTCACGATTGTCACTTGCTTGCAAAAGAAAGCAAATGGTTGGGAAGGCAGGCCCTCTTAAGGTAACAAACAATTCGAGCCATGAGAATGGTATCGAAGATCTAGATTTCTGATCACCCTAAGAAGGATGAGAGCATACTCTCCTACTCCAATGTCAAACTCGACAATAAAAGAAAACACACGTTCATTCCATCCTACTTAGCAATAATAGTAGGTGCCTAATTATGAATCACAAACACAAAAGTTCGGTTGAAATACAAGGCAACTTGCAAAATCACCAAGTTAGAAGTTTGATTTGTTTGGTCTTTGACTAGCGAACCTGCATAAAATTTGTTAGTAGTTTCATTTTTTGTCTTTGTCATGCATAATGCCAAGGTGTTGCATAGAGAATCAGTACCAAAGAAAAACCAAAAAGCAGAAATAGAATGCAAAACAAAGCAATTTGCAAGTAAAAACACTGCTTTTTACCTTGGTTTCTGGCCTTACATAGGCACAGAATGTCTCACACAGGTGTAGAATGCAGTAACATAGGCACAGAATGCAGTGACACAGGTGCAGATCCCTTTGACACAGGCGTAGAAGTCCTTGACATAGGTGCAGATTGCTTGACACAGGTGCAGATTGCTCCTACACAGGCGCAGAAGTTCTTAGAAAGCCCTACATTACCCTGTTTCTTGGGTTTTTTACCTGCAAAACATCTCAAAAGCACTCAAAAGCATGGTTAAGGGGTTAGTTCACATCGGGTTCACCAATTAATGTTGATAGGAAATGTGGAAATCATCAAAGAAAATAACAAATTGGACTAGGTCAATCACAAAAACTGAAATGCGGTGACAAATCCTAAAAACATTCAATGAAAACATGAAGACAAGACATTCTAAATGAAATCTAAGCAAACCAAATGCAGATGTCTCCTTCATGTGGCTCCATTGTCCTTCTTTCTCCTTCAAATGGATTTGTTTTGTGGATCTCACCTACAAGTGCATAAGCATAATATAAAAGCAAGACGACAAGACAAGATGACAGCATAAGGGTACTAGAAGCGTGATTGATTCAACCAGGGACCTTGATTGAAGAAATTCATCCAATTTATAGACAATTCGGAGAAAAGACAAGATTAGCATGAGGAGATTCGAATGGAAATTTCAAATCAAGAATGACAATTATGACAAATTATGACAAATTGACACTTTCTATGCAAGATTGATTGATTGTCAATTATGACCAATTACTATGTCAAAATTGATTGATTGTTAATTATGACAAATTATGACAAATTTGCTATGTCATTCCCATGAAATTAGGAGAAATATAGGAGAAAAATAGGAAATTAGATGAATTAGAAATTAGGAAATTAGAAATGAGGAAATTAGGAATTAGGAAAATTAGAAAATGAGGAAATTAGGAATTAAATGAATTAATTAACAATTTTTCATTTATTAATTAATTCACAAAAGAGGGAGGAATTAGTTAGCCAATTAAATAAACATTTAATTGTGACAAGAAGACTTAGGATAAATAAATAAATTATTTAACCTAGAGGGAGAAATGACAAACAAGGTTAAATGACTAAATCATGAAACCCTAGAAGATGAATTAGAAATGCAAGGATGACAATTAGGTCTTGACAAAAGATAATTGATATCAATTCGATTTGATCATGATTCTGACTGACAAAGGACCAATGTTGACAAATGATTTGATTGATAAATGAGCCAATTGATGAGGAACAATAAATAATTGATCCAAATTGACATGATTGAGAAAGATGACGATCGATGACAAATTGATCACGAGACGACAAGATTGAAAATAACAACGATCGATGACAAATCGATTGCAAGTCGACAAGATTGAAAATGACAACCATCAATGACAAATCGATCACTAGATGACAAGATTGAAAAGAGGACAAAACCCTAATTAGGATTGACGATGTCCAAAATGATAACAAATGAGCACGGACATTGATGCGACAGGATAAGATTGACCAAAATCACGACTGAAGATTATTGTCGACAAGACCAAATTCGAGAGCGAGATAAATGAAGAATGCAGAAGAAGGACTCGATGTTCGCAAATGATAAAGAGCAAGTGCGCGACATAGGAGAAATGTTAATGTGACACAAAAACCCTAAAATAAGGCAATGCGCAAATGTTAAAGTATGATTCCGCAAGTGTTGACCATTTTTAGACGTCTACAGAAAGGTATTGTTGACTATGGGTTATGGTATCCATATAGTGGAAATTTTGATTTGAAAGCATACACATATGCTGATTGGGCAGGAAATGTTGATGACTAGAAGAGAACTACTGGTGGAGCATTCTTTCTAGGAGGAAGGATAGTCTCATAGAGTAGTAAAAAGAAGAGTTGCACTTCACAATCTACCGTTGAAGCTGAGTATATAGTAGCTTATATAAATTGCACACAAGCTATGTGGATGAGGCACATTTTGGAAGGTTTGAAGATGGAAATCTTAGAACCAATAAAGATTCTATGTTATAATACAAGTGCAATAAACATTTCTAAAAATCTTGTTTTGCATGCAAGGACTAAGCACATTGAATTGAAATATCACTTCTTGAGGGAAAAAGTTCAAAGTAAAGATGTTATCTTGGAGCATGTTTCTACTAAGGAGCTGCTTGCAGATAGCTTTACCTAACCTCTACCTAAGACCACTTTTGGGTATCTTAGAAGTCAATTGGGAGTTGTCCCTCTTCATGAAGTTAGTTGAGCATGATGCTGATTACATTAGTCCTTGAACCACTTGCAAAATTTTACATGGATTGATGAAGAAGTGGATGTATTCCACAGGGGAAGCATCAAGATGCATAATGATGTTGATGCACAGTGAGAGCAGAATTACATGTTTTACTTTCACTTTGGCATTGTTGTCAAAGGGGGAGAAGAATTATGTGATTGAGGAGAAGAATTATGTGTCTGATTAGGTGAACCAACGACATGCTGAAGACAGATAGAGAAAGGTGAATACTTGGTAATGTAAACCAGGATTCCTATTCACCAATCTTAGCAACAATCAGAGGCATTGATATTTGTATTGGCATCAATGCCAAAGGGGGAGATTGTTGGCATTTTGAGTTTGTTGGTATTTTGCATAGAGATTGTATTAATGATATATTGTCATTGATTTCAATTGAACCAGTAATGGTATTCATGTTATTGTTGATATTGTTGTTTTTTATATTGGCTAGTAACTAGTAAGAAGAGATTTTTGGAAGATGTTGTAAACCGGTATGTAAAGTTTATGAGTTGAACTGGTGTAAAGGGTTAAACCTTTCTATTTATTGCAACCGATAAACCCTATCAGTTGTTAAACCCTAATCGATCAAGTTTGATGGTTTATTATCTGATAAGCGGTAATGATGGAGAAACATGTAATCATTGATTGAGGATATGTTCAAATTGTTTTGGCACATTTGTTTTTTTGTCTAGGGAAGGAGCAAAGTGGATTGCATCTAATGCACAGGGTGTGATGAGTTACAAAGTTCGATGAAGCGATGATCATAGAGCGGTTGGAATTTTCTTGAAGAATGTGAAGAGATTGTCATGATTTCTAACAGTCAAGATTGTACTGACTTATTTGTAATCTTGATGATGAGAATTAGGTTTTTGTTGTGTTACCGACCTAATTGATTTCTATTTAAGGTCGATGAAGTTGTTTGTAAAGGTTGTTGGCAAGATTGATGAAAACATATTGAGTGTGTAGTTGCCTAACCAGTGAATGGATCTACACTTTGAGTGAAGGTAGATTGAAGCTTAGATGGATTCGATCAAGCAAATGTAGTGCTACTCAGACAGATCAAGAAAACCTATTGTTTTCTAACAATTATAGTAGAAGTGAAATCCCTTAACTAGGTAAGCTCTAACAAGCTTGGTTACTCATTAAATCCTCTAACAAGGTGATCCATTAGCTTGGATTCTTAAATCCTCCAGTAAGGTTACTCTTAACAAGGCATTGTTCTTTTCATCAAGGCATATTTGTAAATCCCTTAACCAAGTGATTCCTAACTAGAATTAGTTCTTAATAGGACTTATTGTAAAGCTTTAACAGGCTTGGCTCCTAATAGGGAAAACTTCAGAAGAGTTCAAATAGCTATCCTTGTGAGTCTCATCTCACCTTGGTTTTTACCTATTTGGGTTTTCCACATATAAACATTTGTGTCAAGTGGTGAATGCTTTTGTGGTTGTGATCTTATTTGTTGATTTGGTTAATTTCTGATAAGGCATGTTAAGTAGAAGCATTGAGAGTTGAATATGTTGAGTTATGATTAAGCATTGTTGATGTTTACAAGACTAAAGGTGTTTGCTGTTAAAGTTGTCATAACAGTTAAACCGGTTGATGTCAAGTATTCTTATGAATATTGATCTTGACTGAGATATGTTTACTTTGTTTGACTGAGTTTGAGTTTGGGAACTTTGTATCGGTTTTTCAATATACTGATTCACCCCCCCCCCCCTCTCAGTATTCTACCAGATACTTATTCTTTCATTATACCATCATGCTCTTGCATCATAACTTAAAAAATATTCTTATAATCTTTTCACATCTGGATCCAAACCAATAGAATTAACTAAGACAAATATAATATGAAAAAAATAAAATAATAGATCACATAATGAACACCAGATATTACATGGAAAACCCAAGAAGGGAAAAACCACAGAGAATGTAAGTTCTCAATATAAAACATCAGTTAAGGTGATTTTTACAAAGGGTGGCTCACTTCCAAAATGCTCACTACATGTGGGGTCACTACACAGAAAAAGGCTCACTGCCAAAGAAAGAAAGAAAGAATCCACCACTGAAACATAATCTGCAAAACCAGATTGATTCTGGTGCCTCAACACCAACACACTCTCACTTATCACCAACAGTCAGATCTTTCATTTCCAATCTCACATATATTCAAAAAAATACAACACCTTTCCTATATCTAACACAATTAGATCATCTTCATATGTATACTATCTTCCAGGAAGCATAATCTTCCAAGTTGGCCAAGACATAGATCTAAAATAGGTCAACACTAAACATTTCGGTGGTGGGAAGGAATGAGAAGTAGACCATACCACAACACACATGAACAATCATAACAACATATTACAATCATTACAAATTCTGGACCCAAAACAAGATTCACACACTACACCAAAAGCCGCTACACATCCTCAAATTTCAAGCAATTCGGACCCAAAGATCAAGAATAAGAAGGGAACCAAGATACACATGAATACCATCGATCAACACCATATCCAATAATCAAAAATATATAAATTACCAACAACACATCTTCTAGAGCACCAAAGATTCCAGGAACACATATGGATCACCAATGCTAAGAACATCAGAGACATCAATGACAACCATTATGTTGATATCAGTGACAATCACTCAACATCATCACTATCATATCTGCAACATGGCCCACCAAAGAAAAGGCTCAAATATTTGGCAAACTCCTGTTCGTCTAGGTTTAATGATTTGTATTTGGTCTGGGCCACCTTGCCACATTTGCGAGGTGGAGTCGTAGAACTAAGTAGAATGTGCATCTTTCACTTACTACACAATCACACGATGATCTAGACCATTGATTGAAAATGAAGAAGCATGAGTCAAAAGACCAAAGACATTGACCGTAGGCTTGTAGGCTTAGCCTCAGTGAGAAAGTCCTCCTAATCGTGCAACAACACACAAATTTGGACCGTTGATGCAAGCACAGATGCACAATTAGTAATATAGAGACAAAAGCCAAAGTTGGTCAAAAAAGATAACACAAGGGGGTTAGTTATCAGGACATTACAAAATGCATAAGTTATTACTTGAATTATTGGAAACTTCCTATAGAGGGTTAGCATGAATTATAATGGAGCATAAGAAAATCCTTTATACAAGGGCTTAGGTTTTAGGCTTTAAGGCTTTAAGGAAAGATAAAGAAGGCCTCCTATTTTTATACCCTAAAACCAGGAATGACGTGTGATTGCAAGAAAAAATTTGATCTCCCAATAGTATGGATGTTATTTTTGTTATTTATATAATTATTGTAAAGATCTAAAAAAATTTGCATAACCCTCCTCTCAAGGCTAGTTTAGGAAGTTATTCAACTACCTTAGTTTCATAAAAAAAAAAAAAGAGATTATAAGAAAAGTGTGAATTATACTATCATTAGAATGTTACTAAAAATTTGATATGATATTATGATACTATGGTTATCAAACTAACTACATTGTTCATTGCATAAGGTGGATGTAGGAGAATATTTTCCTCTTCCTAGACAAGGAGATATAGAACAATTGGAGAGAGGGAATCAAATTCAAAAGAATCACATGCACACCATGGCTTCAAGAATGAAAATACACATTCATTAGATATTTTTTTCTTACATGTGTAAGGTTATGTTGTTTCCCATGAGTTTGTAGGTGAAATGGTTTGTGTGTGGAATTAGGATTTTAGTATTGTTTGTTCTCATCTCCATGGTTATTTCTATCTTTAAAATGTAGGGAAATGAGGTTCACTAGTCTGAACATGCAAATTAGGAATCAAACCTAATCCCATCAATTTCATTGGAGAAAAATCAGTTCGATCTAAATACATTCCCTTAGGAGAGATAGTCACTTAAATTGATTGTTCACTTTTGATTGATTATGATTGGATGTGATAAAGATAAGAAATGATGTAAGAACTAAGTTAAATGATGCAAAATTGGTGATAATCAACATAGATAGATAGATACAAAATTGAGAGTCAACTGAGATCTATAAAATAGGAAATGAGGTGCAAAGAGGAGCCTATGACAACAAGTAGAAGTCAAAATGACTATTCACTATAGCTAGGCATCATAGTCCAAACAAATGTTCAGGTGCAAATGAGTGTCAAAACTAATCTTAGGAGCCTCCAAATTGTCTTCCTATCAACATCAGGTTAAACTACTAGGACTATGGTGCTAGGAATCATAGACCTAGTGGAATAGGGTGCTAGGAACATTATACCTTACCTATTATGTTGATTTTTGTTTGGTATCTCTACATCAGTCTACTTTATGCTACTGTACCTACAAATTGAGATTGAAACTTGTTTCTAATCCTACAAATGCATAAAAGAAGAGGAAAATGGTGTTGGGCTATATAGGGGCTTGCCTAAGTGAAACCTTGAGTAGGAATTAACCTCTACTACAATAATGATTAAAAGAGAGTTCACCCACGGTAGGGTGGAGGCTACTTCTGAAATGAAATATTTAATTGAAGTGTTGAAATGAAATGATTATGCCTTTGGTTGTGTTACCCTTCCTTGATTCTCAATTCTTAAGTTGAACAACTCTTGGCAATGTTCTTTAGAGTGAAGCCTTGTGTAAAGTTTATTTATATGTCGGTTCATAAATTCTTTGAACTTTAACCTTTCTGTTGAACTCATCCAAGGTACAAAGTTCAGGTTCAAGTGGTCTTGTCACTCTGTGGTCATGTTTTTAGTAATTTTTTGTCGGGTGGGTCTTTGAACTTGAACCTTTGAATCATCTTTGAAGAAAGTTCAAGGTTCAAGGTTTAATATGTGTGAGAGTGGAATTTGGTCTGAAGTCTTGTCTTTAGCAAGGTCTTTTGTATATTCTTATGTTGGTTCATCAGTAGACCATTTTGGTTTTGTTGAACTTGAACCCTTGAACCATCATTGAAGAGGTTCATGGTTCGAGGTTCAACATCGAATGAATGCAGCTTCAAGCGGAAAAGGAAAGCATCATGTTGGTGGGTGTTTTGAAAAAAAGTATTCCAAATTTAAAGAGAACCTGAGATAATAAGTTGTGAGGTGTACTATATTGCATGGTAATCATAGAGAGGAAGGAATAAGCTGAATAATTAATGAGATGTCAAGAAAGGGTCTTTTCAAAGTAAGAAGGCATGGATAAGTCAATTAATCTTGAATGAATCGTGTGAGCAATTATCTCTCCTTTACTTGAGTTCTTTTTTTTAAAATCATTTCTCATACTTGCCCATTTCACAATTAAGCAAGTGTTGGACACTACACATGGTGACTTAACCTCTATTTTTTGCAGTCCAGAATCCTCTTTAAAGATGAGTTTTGTTATTTTTCCCTCATCCTTATCATTCCATGTATTATGGAGCTCTGTTAATTTTTTCTTGCAAAGGGTTTTTTTACCTCTCAATCCTGTGTAGAAACCCAAGATGAGATCGACATTGCCCAAAATTGACTAAAGCTCAGGGTTAGTTTGTTGACATCCATATTTAGGTGATACTTTCCTCCCATCAGTAGATTTAGAAGAATTTTATGAGAGAGTATGGGATTCTGCAAATTCCCTTCTCATATAGAAAAAATTGATAGTGGGTTAATAGAAGCGGTAGCTTTTCTACTAGTCATCCCCTGTCCAGAATTAGTCCAAGAATGTATGAACCACTATGACCTTGTTCAGAGGAGCATCAAAACCGCAAATGGTGAAGTTAGCCTAAAAGTGAATTGGGAAACCATTGTTGCAGTCATGAAGATTCCTAAGAAAGAACGGTATGAAGACTGGATAGTGTCTAAGTCACAGGGGCTCTTCTCTGAAAAGAAGACAATGTATTAAAGTGTTATTGCTCAAAACTAGTTATTGAAGTTTTAGAGGGGTGGATTTCATTTATGTAGACCATTAACCAGGTAACATTTGATTAGAGAGGTATGAGATATTGTCATCTTTCTTCATAGGATTAGAGGGAATCAAATGGCCTTCTTTTGTGAAGATTGGATGTACTTCTTTTTTCAAGTTATTTTAGATGATGGGAAATACATAGATTGGGTGAAGTAAATTGCTAAAAGGATGCATGAGGGTTTAAGTTGTTTTGGTAAAAAAAATTATATATGTCATCTTACCTCATATACTATTTAGCTTGCACTCGCCAATGGGTTGGCTTATATCATGAAGATTGGTGAAATGACATGACAATATATTACTATCACCCACATTTGCAACAGAATAGAGCCACTGAGAATTATCACAAGCTCCATGATGTTTTCCTTGGGAGACTAATGTTTGAGTTGAAAGGGGATATCCATTAAATATTGACCAAGGAAGATATGCAGTTTGTAAGCACATATGGGAGCTTGTATATTTAGTTCTCCAGATTCACTTATTTGAGGGTTGACGATTTTGAAGGTGAGCCATATAAGTTTCCAAGATATGTCTTTGATAGGTAAATTTTAATTGAAGTGTGCTGGCAACTTTCTTATATAGACAAGAAATATAGGGCGAAGCATGGGACAGGAGTTTCTTTCCCCATTGAGTTGAATTATTACACCTGTAATAATGTCTTGGATACCCTAAATTTAGAATTGGAGTTCAAGAAGCTCAAATTTCAGTTGTATACTCCTAGAATTGTTTTGATGCTAAGGGGTTTGCAGCCACTCACCTTACACTCAGGAAGGATTTTCAATATTTACCAAACTTAGAAGACTTCTGGGCAGATTGCATGGATCAATATGAGGTTCAAAGAAGAGCTCACTTAAGACTCTTAGTACAACAAAATAGGAATTTTGGTCTGAAGATGAATACTACAAATATTGTTGATGATGAAAGTGATTTGCTTGTTTCCCAGTTTGTTGATGATAGGAGGAAGGGGGTAATTTCAGAAATAGATTGGGGAAAGAATGAAGAGAGCATATTCAAACTAGGACTTTCTTGATTATCCGAAGAACAAAAAAGTGGATTAGAGAATGGAGACTGAGTAGAAGTTTAACAAAAATTTCAACCTCTCCCACTAAATCCCTGGTTTCTAATCCCCTTGTTCCATCTTGTGCAGGTCCTTCTAGGAAAAAGGAGAGGGGTGAGTGGGTAATAGAAAGGGTACAGAGCAAAGAAGATTTAACAATAGGTAGAATCACTCATTCTAGGACTAAGAGTAGAAGAAAATCTTCCCCTACTGATACAATAATTGACCTTGAGACCGCACCTAAGATGGATATTTCTTCTTCAAATCAAAATATGGGAGTACAGGATTTAGATGATGAGGGTGACAGTCAAGAGGTAGGTGAAACCCTAAATGTGGTCACTACCTTAGTAGTGAGGGATCAAAAGGAGGCAAAGATTGGTTCAAACAAATCTCTCACAACCCCAGGGCCAACTTGGTTGGAGAACACATTAGCTAGTAAGAAAAATAACATTGTTCTAGTATCTATCTCAGTCAAGGATATGGTCAGTAAATGTCTAGGAAAGGTTTCCAAAGCCAATAGGTTAAAGACTATATCAAAAATTGAATTTAAAGAAGATATAGGTAACTGGACTATGGAGATTGCCCGCCCAAAATTTGATGAAACTATGGTTGATCTGACAAGTAAAGATTTCATGGTGAAAAAGGTGAACT
This sequence comes from Cryptomeria japonica, assembly GCF_030272615.1. Classification (NCBI taxonomy): domain Eukaryota; kingdom Viridiplantae; phylum Streptophyta; class Pinopsida; order Cupressales; family Cupressaceae; genus Cryptomeria; species Cryptomeria japonica. Next base: position 313,724,106 of record NC_081409.1, on the reverse strand, counting down.
TAGGGGTAGGAACTTGCACAACAAATGCATTACATTTGGAAGTTTCAACCAACAAGATGTTGAAAAGATCCTGGAAGGATGAAAAAGAAAAGTCTGAAATGAAAGAGATAATGAGGAGCATGGCAGAATACATTGAGGCCATCAATAATCCTAATCTGTAGCCTATTTCTCAGACTCCTACATCTTTTGAGCCTAAGTCACCTGTCAATCAAAAAATTATTGAGCAAATTAAAAAATGCAAATTAATGATAGACGTTGTTGTGGGTTGGCTGGACAAAATTCAAAAAGCAAGAGGGAAATATTTTGTGGATCTGAGTAAGGTTCATGATGATGCAAACACGGTAACAAAGGAATTGGAGAATGAAATTGTAAAATGGAAGAGTGAATAAGCTGAGTGGGTGAAAAGGGTAGCTCAGATGAGAGAAGTACATAAACATGGTGTAATGAAGTTCTTGTAAGAGAAGCCAGTTCCTGCCTTGGATGACAATATTTTGTATGTATGCCAATGAAATGTAGAATGGAGAAATTTGTTGGTGAGATAGGCATATGAAGAATCTACCAAATTAGTGAATCAACTTGTAGAATTGGTATCTTCCATGCACAATGATCTTTGTTGCATTGGTTTGAAGTGTTTAAAAGATGATGGAAAAACTCTAGAAATAGTTGAGGTCATAACAGGGTCGTTAGAAGAGAAAATCAACCACATCAAAGAAGCCAAGGGCTTGGTTTCAAATGAATTGAGCCTCATGTCTAAAATAGAATCCCTTCTTTTCTTGTGCATTCAAAACCTAGATGAGCATTTAGATAAAGTAGTGCAAATACATCACGAGAAGGAAGTATCAAAGCAAAGAATGGCACATGTGGGGCTACCGCATAGCACAATCATTCAACACTTTGTCATTGCTTACATAGATTGGAAGAAGAAAATAGTTATCAAAACTACTTAGGAATGTTCTATGATGTGATGTCTCTTTTCAATTGTTAGTTGTGAAAGTAGTTTTATTTTTCTATTTAAACACTAGCTTCTCTGGATTCATGGGATGAAAATGGTTTGTTTTCTATGTTTCTCGTATGAACTGTTAGCCAGGTTGTGGCTATAAAAATTGATTTACTTGACTTTGATAAGGTTCGAGAAATTTTGGTGGTGATAGATTAGCAGACTTTATTTTCTTTTGAAAGTGTTGAATTTTCAAGGAAGACATTTTATCAGTGAATAGAATGATACTTATTCCACAGCTTTCAAATCTGTGTTTGAATGTGAATAGAAAATCTCTGTTGGGATATATTTGTTTATGCAACATCTGTTGCTTCTTTGGTAATTCCACGCTCATAACTTTGTGAATGAATTTAATAAGTAGGTCTATTGTTAATTTTGCATGGATGTTCTGATCCCCCTTATCCTGTGAGATAGGAGTGAGACTCGATCAAATCCATGTTAAGAGGAAATTTTCTGAGAAGTGAAGCTATTTTGGTTGTAAGTCTGTGAGTTTACATACATAATATTTATCTTTGTAGCATTCATGTGATGTTGACTTACGAATGTGAATGCCTTTACTCACTTCCTGGTTAAAAGTGAAGTCATAATTTGTGTATGTTTAAAAAAAAGTTAAAAAATCATTGAATATCATACAAGAAATTGCGCCCTTATGCAGAGGGTGAATTATTCATTAATTTACCCAACTATTGGTTTAATTTTTCTTTCAACAAATAAGGGTAACATGATGAATACTAAGAGGGGGGTTGAATTAGTATACCAAAAAATATTGTACTTAAACACTTTAACAGTCTAGCAGTAAACCGGTAAAACAGTTTAACAAACAAACCGGTTAACAAACATGCAAACCGAATAACAAATAAGGCATTCACCCATAGAAGCACAATCACCATAACACAAGAGATTTTGATGTGGAAACCCAAATGGGAAAAACCACGATGAGATGAAACTCACAAGTAACTATTTGTAGAATAGTAACCAGACTGGTTAAGGTCAGACCGGTTAAGGTCATACAATGTTCTTTACCAGAACAGATCCTGTTAGTAATCTCAATCTCTATTAGGAGATAAGTCTGATTAAAGACTACCTTGTGAGAGGATTTCAAATCCACAGATGTGAACCACCTTGTTAGAGGATTTACAAAGGCTTTTCTAGGCCTACCCGATTAAGGGTTTCTGACTTGTCAAAGATGTGAGTAATCAACAAGTGAATGATCTAACAAATGGCACGATTTGCTTGATTATATCCGTAGTAGCTCATAGCTAATGCTCTTCAGCATTACTTTAGTCTTCAGTAAATCCACACTCTATTGCAGTACACAGACTTGATCTTCTTAGTTAAGATCACACATACAAGAGCTTCAACGATCACCAAAACCTAACAGCTACACTCATACATACACACACAAAACCCTAGACATGATGTCCTTAAAAGGAATCTGATTTCATGTCGGTCCAATAGGATTACATTGCAAGTTCCTAGGTTCATTGTATCTAAACACATTTGGTAACATGGCACAAAATCACCGTCAAAGTATCGGTGGATGGTAACTCATCACAAAAATATACTGGTTGGTAACTCATCACAGAGTATTACCAGTTTATACAACTTTTTCGGTTACCGGTTGGTAACTCATCACAGAGTATTACCGGTTTATACAACTTTTTCGGTTACCGGTTGGTAACTTAGAGTAATATCGGTTCAAATAGATTTTCAGTTGACAAAAATTGAAGACTAGGAAAAAGATAACTGCCGCTTCTAGCTCCTTTGCTCCGCTCCACTTGAGATCCTTAAACCGCTTGATCTCTCTATGCCGCTTGGGCCTTTATATTGCTTGAGATCGGTAAACACTTTCTGCTTAACATCAATAGTCTAAAGACTACAACATGATACCGGTTTGGAACAATTACTAGTTGAGCATAATTCATACATTCACAAAGTAATCTCATATCAAGTGTGTGTCCATCAATGACAATCACAACATAATCATCAAAATTCCAACAATCTCCCCCTTTGGAATTGATGGCAACACTTAGGAAAAATTTTGACATCTAATTGTTTTACAACAAAATTATGTCATAATCAAAATTACTCCCCCTAAGCATATACACTATCCCTTTTGTAGAAAATACAAAGTATACTACTTCCTTACTAAGATAAACATGAAAGTATACATAGCATGCATCAAAATACAAAATACTACTCCACATCAATATTTCAAAAAACTGAATACAGAATACTACTCCCCCTTTGCCAACAATGACAAAGTACAGCTGAAAAACCCCTATTCCATTAGCATTAAAAACTGGTTTAAAGAGTTTATGACAATAAAGAGTGAAACTTGTCAAAAACTGATTTAAAGTCTTGCATAAATGTCTTCATGGATAAAGACCATGATTCAAGTAATGAGGTAGCAACCTCATTCTTTGTTTGCATCTGATAGACCTGCTCTTCCATGGCATCCAAGGTACTCATCTCTTGAGTGACCGCTAGAGCATCGAGGTTTAGATAACATTTCTGAAGAATTTCCAGTCTTGGCAGTAGGACCAGTTGAAGTTCCTACAAATTATGTGTCTGGTTTCTTATCTCTGCCTCTATTCTTGCAGACTAGAATTGAAACCGATGAGCAGTTTGTCCATATGTGGAGAAGGAATCATATGGCATCTTAAAGGTTCTTATAAATGATTGCATATCAGATTGTAGTTTAGCTTTCTTAGCAAGCACATCATCACATAATAAATGAGGTTGACATATCCTACTTAGCAATAATTTGCCCTTATCCATTGCATCTCTAATGTCCTTATGTGCCTTCTATAGATCAGACTGGAGCTTTGTTAACTTTTTTACCAAGGAAGTGTCCAGAGCCTTTTGATGCTCCTTCTTGGCATTTGCTTCTGCAACCTCTTCTAGGATTTGCACTTGGTCTTCTACAACTGTGCATAGGAGCTTTAATTGTGCAAGAGAGGAATCGGTACTGGGCAAGTTGGTACTGGGCATCAAACCAGTAAGAGTGTCCACCATAGCTTGGATCACATCTTTCTCTTTCTTCCTCCTTATTACTTCCAGGCACTCTTGGGCAACATTAATGCTCTGTAGCAACTCTGATTCGTTTGCAGACTGGAGGTCAATTGGACTGGTAATGTCAGCCAGTTTGTCTTGACTATCGGTTGCCTTTGGGGTCTCCATCTGAGTGCTCTGTGCCACTCCCCCTTTCTCTTTAGCTCTTTTCTTGTCCTCTTCTACCTTCTTTTTCTCCTCTTCTTTCTCCTTCTCTTCTTCTTCATCCTTCTTCTTCTTCTCCTCTTCTTACTTCTTCTTCTCTTGCTCCTTTCTCTTCTCCTCTTCCTTTCTCTTCTCCTCTTTCTTTTTCTTCTCCTCTTCCTTTTTCTTCTCCTTTTCCTGTTTTGCTTCCTTCTTCTTCTTTTCTTCTTCTTGTTTCTTATTCTCCTCTTCTTTTCTCTTATCTTCCTCTTTTCTCTCCTCTTCCACTTTTTTCTTCTCTTCTTCCTTTTTCTTCTTTTCCATTTCTGCCTGTTTTCTATTTTCTTCCTCTTGTTTCTTCTTCTCTTTCTCTACCTATTTTCTCTTGTCTTCCTCCTATTTCTCCTGACCTTTTGTTTCTGTTGGCGCATCTGGAGTAACATTTTCACCATTCAAGGCATCAACATCAATCAGGTCCAATTGAGTAGTGACTGGTTCTCCTTCACTATCATATACTTCATCTAGTTGAGTGATTTCTGGTTCTTGCTCAGCCTTTTTGTTGGCTTCAGCCACTTGATGCAAACTTAAAGCTGATTGAGTAAGGGAGTGGGTATCTTTGACCACTTTCAAAACTTTTCCTTCCAACAATGGGAGTCTTCTTCTCCTCATGAAGAAGAGGCCCTTATATCTCTCCACCACTTCGTACAGTTCTATTTTGGGCACATCAGTGAAGTATTGTGTGAATACTTCCTCTCTTATTTCTTGTTCCTTTTCTATGGCAATGCACCACTTGTTATCTAAAGAATTATACAAAGAATCAGGTGTCTCAGATTTAATTTCTGATGGCCACCGGTCATTAATACAAAAATAATTGATAACTTCCTATTCAACTTCCTTCTTTTCATCATCATTAAAATCATCAAAGCACTCTTTCAAATCACCAAGTACTTTTCTTATAATATTCTTAATTGTTCTTTGACAATGTGTCAAAGGTTTGTAAGAGGAAATATCAATATTTACCGGTGCCAATGTTGCCAGTTCATTCTTTGTCTTTTTCCTCGTTTGCCTAGTCTTCTTAGGTTGTTCTTCAAAGACAGTGTCCTCTAAGTCTGGTGTATTTCTTTTTGTCTTCCACTTCCTCTCAAAGACTTTGGTGGGTGCCGCTTTCAATTTCTTCTTTTCTAGTGACCGCTTGGTCACTTTGGGACTTGCTATGGTAACCAGTGCCGATGATGAAGGCACTGCCTTTCCCTTCTTTACTGAGGGTTCTTCAACCGGTGTAACCATTTCCAAATAGGGGTCAGTTCTCTTTGCCTTTGGATAAAGGGGTGAGGTGATTAGGGTAAAGGCATATGAATCTAGCATGTCATACATTACCTCATATCCCATCGGTTCCACTTCTTCCTGTCTAGGCTCAACCGCCTCCATTATGCATTCATCAACTTTGATGGTGAAGCAGATGTCATCTTCATATTTCTTGACAATATGACTTGATATTCTCACCCTTTGGTTCATTTTGCATCTGAACTCATCAAAATATTTGTTCAGCACTTCCGGATAACCGGTTCCTACCGCTTGTAGGCTTTCCTTGATTTTCTTTGTAACCGGTTGGTTAGCAGACCACTAAATATCACCTACTCCTAGAAAATAGCCTTGGAAGTAGAAGAACAACCCAACCAATTGTTGTCCAAACTTAAATCTCAAGGCATTGTCCTGTTTGATCGACTTGAGGTTCAATAGAAGTTGTCCTTGCATACCAGTGCACAGATCAAAAAATGCATCTTCCTTGATCATCCTATAGGCGACATTTACCGCTGCAGCAAAGACAGAGTTGATTCTGCTGGTATGGAATGTCCGGTATCCTATCACCATACACACATATTTGACTAGATCATCCTTGATGGAATTGACAGTCATTCCCTATGAGTCGCTCATGGAACCGGTGAGTTTGGTCATTTCTGTCTTGCTGATCTTCTTTAGAGCTGGCACTTCACCGACATTACAGAAACTGGTGATGGCGTGAATTGCTTGCGGTGTAATATCATGCGTTTGCTCTAAGTACATTTTATCACCGTATACTCTGCTCAGAATAATGCGGATGTGATCATCTGAAAATTCTTCAAGGAAATAGATAGCATTGTGAAGTTTCTTCTTTTCCAGAATGTTGAATTCTAGTTTAATCTTTTTGTCCTTCCCACAGAACAAACTCAATTAAGAATGGATCATCACAGATCCTAGATCTTCAATCTTATAGTCAATATAATCGGAAATGCCTTCCTCCACTATAACACCAATGGGTATTTGAGATAGGGCATTGTACTTTGCCTTCCATTGAATGAAGTCTACAGAATCAACAGGTGCACTAGAACTAGCATGTGATGCGGAAGCCATGATAAACAAAGAATTTTGAAAAATACCTTCGTAAGTCAAAATTTAGGGCTCACAATTTAAACTTCGCTACAAACTCCTTTGGTTGCTGAAATACCACTTTGTGTTCTATACTTCACCAACAGATGTTTGCTTCTAATTCTTCTTGAGGATTTTGATAAATTCTTTGAATCGCAATCCAAATTGCTTTTCTTCTCTCTGTGCTTGAAAACTTCTTCGCTCGTGAACTGATAAGTGAAAAATGACTTTGAAAAATTCTTTTAAACAAGTTCTTCACCTACCACAGTAAATGCTCCACTATTAGGGCATAAACCCTAATTTGCCTTTTACCATTTCTGATATTTTTCCAACTGACAGGTATCACATACCGATTGAGATCTTTTTCTAGTTTAAATCAGGGGTTTGAGATGTTTCACCATTTTCTCCCCCTAAGCTTTTCTGATGCTTAGTTTGCCGGTTTAGTGACTTCCACACTAGGTGCAGAAACCGGTTCTAATTGAATCACTTTTTCTGGCTTCTTCTTTCATTTTTTCTTCATATCTTCTTGAACAATTTCAACATCAATCTTTCCTTTCGGAGTGACTGGTATATCATCTGATATACTCTTTCTTGTTCTGCAAAATCTTGTTGTATGACCCGGTTTGTTGCAATGATAGAAAACCATTCCAGGTGCTCTCCAAGGGCCATTATTCATGTTTCCATTCTTCCTTTTGCATGTTACAACAGTGTGACCATGACCATGACAAATCCAACAATTTTCTCTCCATCCGGTTGCCGCTTGATAGCCACCGCTACCTGACTGATGATTATAGGTATTAAACTAGTTTAGATTCCAGTTCCTAGAGGGTTTAGGAAAAACTCCTTGACTCCTTTTAGGATACCTTCAGGTATTGTGCATGACAGACTTGCATTCAAATGCTCTATGCCCAAACTTGTTCCATGTATAACAATTACCATTAAATTTATTGGGTCTAGGCTTATCGTTTAGAAAATAAGGAAAATTATTGTAAGCCTTACTTCTGCATACATTAGCAGTGTGTCCTTCCTTGAGACAATTAAAGCAAATGGGTTTGAACTTTTGCTTACCTTTATCCTTTGATGTCAGTTGTTTCTTTGATGCTCCACTTTTTGTTCCAGAGGTCTCACTATCCTCATATTCAAAGAAACCAAGTCCATTGGTATTCTTTACCAGTTTAGTTGACTCAAGCTTCTTCTCTAGCTTGACAGTGCTCTTATTGAATTTGGCAAGTATATCCTTTGACTCAGTGAGTTCTTTGGAAATAGTAGCATTGGATTCCTTCAAGGTTGCATTCTCAGAAATAGACATGTGTAGTTCACTTTGGATTCCTTCCTTTTCCATTTTATTTTCAAGAAGATGAGCGGTAAGTGCACTGATCTCTTGCTTCAGCTTGGAGATCTCATGATCTTTGTCTTTTACCAGATCTTCAGATTTCCTCCGGTTCTCAAGCTCTTGACACATTCTGATAGTTAGTCCTTCAAGTTCCCTTCTTAGGTTGGCATTGGACTCATTCAGCTTTTCAACTTCTTGGTCTAGCGCTTCCATGTCCGCTTCATCAAAAGAACTGTTTTCAGTTAGCTCCATCATTTTTTTAGCATGCTCTCTTCTTTTTGCCTAAGAGGCTTTATATTTGACCTTAAGTTCATCATAGGCGTACTCAGTCTGAGTGAGCAAATGAGTAAGTTCCCTCATAGTGTATTCCCCCATATCTCTTTCCAAGTGGTTAGACTTATAGAAAGGTTGGCTCTGATACCAATTGATGAATACTAAGAGGAGGGGGTGAATTAGTATACCAAAAAATACTGTACTTAAACACTTTAATAGTCTAGCAGTAAACCGGTAAAACAGTTTAACAAACAAACTGGTTAACACACATGAAAACCAAATAGCAAATAAGGCATTCACCCATAGAAGCACAATCACCATAACACAAGAGATTTTGACATGGAAACCCAAATGGGAAAAACCACAGTGAGATGAAACTCACAAGTAACTATCTGCAGAATAGTAACCAGACTGGTTAAGGTCATACAATGTTCTTTACCAGAACAGATCCTGTTAGGAATCTCAATGTCTGTTAGGAGATAAGTCCAATTAAAGACTACCTTGTGGGAGGATTTCAAATCCATAGATGTGAACCACCTTGTTAGAGGATTTACAAAGGCTTTTCTGGGCCTACCCAGTTAAGGGTTTCTGACTTGTCAAAGATGTGAGTAATCAACAAGTGAATAATCTGGCAAATGGCACAGTCTGCTTGATTAGATCCATTGTAGCTCATAGCTAATGATCTTCACCATTACTTCATTCTTTAGTAAATCCATACTCTGTTGCAGTACACAGACTTGATATTCTCAGTTAAGATCACACATACAAGAGCTTCAATGACCACCAAAACCTAACAGCTACACTCATACATACACACACAAAACCCTAGACATGATGTCCTTAAAAGGAATCTGATTTCATGTCGGTCCAATAGGATTACATTGCAAGTTCCTAGGTTTATTGTATCTAGACACATTTGGTAACACGACACAAAATCACCATCAAAGTGTCGGTGGATGGTAACTCATCACAAAAATATACCGGTTGGTAACTCATCACAAAGTATTACCAGTTTATACAACTTTTCCGGTTACCGGTTGGTAACTCAGAGTAATACCGGTTCAAACAGATTTTTGGTTGACAAAAATTGAAGACTGGGAAAAGGATAACTATCACTTTTGGCTCTTTTGCTCCGCTCCGCTTGAGATCCTTAAACTTCTTGATCTTTCTATGCTGCTTGGGTCTTTATACCACTTGAGATCGGTAAACACTTTCTGCATAACATCAATAGTCTAAAGACTACAACATGATACTGGTTTGGAACAATTACCGGTTGAGCATAATTCATACATTCACAAAGTGATCTCATAGAAAGTGTGTGTCCATTAATGACAATCACAACATAATCATCAAAATGCCAACATAACATGAGTCAGTCATCATAAAATTTATACAAGATAAATCTGTTAACCAACAGGTTAAAATGTAATCTGATTCCTATCTTCATGTGCCTTGACATTTTTTCTTTCAGCCATCTTTTGGAGTCTCTTGTTGTAACATTTGTATGCCTTTCTTCTTGTTGAATAGCCAAGGAAGGTCCATTCATCACTTCTTGAATCAAACTTTCCAAGGTCTTGTTCTCTTTTGATGTAACATTTTCTACCATTTTTTTTAAAACACTCTATTATTGTAGATATTCCATGTGATTCTCATCAAGGGTCTTAGAATTACTGACCCTCAACTACACTCTATTTAGAATATAGATATAAGTATGTACAAATTAATTCCAATATAAATCAATAAGATTGGCATCTTTTAACATTGTTATTGCCATGTCTTGGACTATTCTATTCTTTCTTTCTTCTACCCCATTTTATTGAGGGGTCATAGGAGCAAATAGATGTCTCCTAATATCATGATCTTCACAAAAAATTTCAAGCTCATGTGAATTAAATTCATCACCTTTGTTATATCTCAAACATTTGATATTGGCATCTATCTCATTCTCAACCATAGATTTAAAAGCTTTAAAGTTCTCTAGGGCTTCTAATTTTTCTTTAAAAAATGTAACCCATGTCATTTTACCACTAATTCCTTTTGTCTTGGTTAGTCCATATAAATTAGTATGTAATAACTCTAAAGGCTTAGTAGTAGAATAATCCTTGTTCTTAAACCTTGTCCTTGTCTTCTTTCTCATTTGACATTCCTTGCATAAGGTGAACATTGTAGGTTTGATGATCTTTGGCATGTCTCTCACCACATGTGAAGAACTGATATTTATTAGTTTATGTGGTCTCCTAATACCATGATCTTCGCAAAACTTATCAAACTCATGTGAATTAAATTCATCACCTTTGTTATATATCAAACATTGGATCTTGGCATCTATCTCATTCTCAACCATAGATTTAAAATATTTAAAGATCTTTAGGCCTTCTGATTTTTCTTTCAAAAATGTAACCCATGTCATTTCACCATTAACTCCTTTTGTCTTGGTTGGTCCATATAAATTAGTATGTAATAACTCCAAAGGCTTAGTAGTAGAATACTCCTTGTTCTTAAACCTTATCCTTGTCTGCTTTCTCATTTGACATTCCTTGCATAAGGTGAACATTGTAGGTTTGATGATCTTTGGCATGTCACATGTGAAGAACTAATATTTATCATGCTGTCAAAATTTATGTGACCTATCCTTTTGTGTCATATCCAACATTCACTAGTGTGAGACATCAAACAACTTCTTTCTTTAGCCTCTTTCAAATGATAAACATTTCCATCAGTTCTTGTTCCTTCTGCAACTAGTCCCCTTGGGCTTCCTTTTCTGATTTGACAACCTTTGTCATGAAATGTTAGTTTATATCCTTTATTATTCTTTTTCCATAAATTTAAGTAGGATCTTCACTACTAAACTTAACTGATCCACCATTCACATCTTAAGTTGATAAACATCCCTCTATCACTAGTCATTTTATTGAAACACCCATTGCCAATTGCCCAAGGATTTTGTTCCTCTTTATCATGAAAGGCAATCCATTCAATATTAATTTTTCATTGTTTGTATCATCCTGCATTATATCAAACTTCTTACATTTTTCAAAATTAATCACTTTGTCATCAAATTTCATAGCCATAAATAGTGTATCATCATTTGAATAATTATAATTTCCTAATCCTTAGATAAATAGCTACTCCCTTTGGAATAAATACTTCTTTTGGACACCTCTCTTTTGATTCTATCTCCTCCTCTCATATAGTTATCTTCTTTGAAAGTACATTTAGAAGAAAAATGACCAATTCTTCCATAATTAAAACATTTGAAAGTTAACTCGCCTTTGTATTTTCCAATTCCTTTCTTCAACCTGCTCACAAAGTTTTCTTCAACTTCAGTAAGGCCATCAAGATGACCAACAACTCCATATTCTTCCTTTTTAATAACATTCAATACAACTTCTATTTTCGGGGCATCATTACCAAACTCTCCTCAATAGAAGGTACCTTATGAGCATAAGACTTGGGAAGAGATCCAAGTACCTTTTTCACAACTTCATCTTCTTTCAATTCAACACCAAGACCCTTAATTCTAGTTACAACCTCATCAACCCAGAACATATAGCTAGCAATATCTTCATCCTCAAACATCTTCAAATTCTCAAACTTGCACTTGAAATTCTAAAACTTGATTTGTTTTACCTTATCATCTCCTCCATACATCTTGATAAGTTTTTTCCACATTTCTTTAGCTATACCATAGTGCATCACCTTCACAGATTATGAATTTTCTAATCTACTCATGATTGCATTTCTTTCCTTGCCATTTTTCTCAAACAAATTAATATAAATTACATCTGTAGGAGTAGGGGGGTATGTATAACCATCTCTAACTGAGTTCCAAAATCCAAACCCTAAAGAGGTTAAATATCCTTCCATTCTTACTTTCCAAAAGGTGAAGTTTGTTCCATGAAACTTAGGTGCCTTGTGAGCTCCATCTTGTGTCATATTAGACCTTTTCCTCAAGTGATTAAGCTTCATCAAAGGAAATAATCTCTAATACCAATTATTGAACACACCTAAAGACTAAGAAAGGGAGGTGAATCAGCCTTGAAAAAAACTTAAAACTTTATAGCACAATTCAAATTCTAAAATCCTTAATCTGGTCGACAATAATGAAAAATAAATAAATGAGCACACATGCACAAGAGAACACTACATTTATGTGGAAAATTCAAGAAGGGAAAAACTATGGTGAGAGTTAACTCACACTATATGAACAAGTATTATGATATTTATTTTAAGGCCCACTACACAAGGAAGCTCACTACTCTTGGAAAAACTTGTAGGCTAAAGTTCACTCCCTCAAGGAAACATAAAATTGACTTTCTAAGGATAATCTCTATATTTGAGAAAGATACATCAAAATATGAGTTAGAATAAATAGGCCTTTAGCATCATTACATCCAACAACCTCCCTAAAATGTAGCTACTCTTGGCTGACTACCTCAAGTAACCATTTGAAAATTTAGCTCCAAAAATTCTACCACACACTTTCATTACCTCAAATTCACATCTTCCTCAATCCATAGAACTCCACACAACTTGAAAATGAAATTATCTTTTATTTATACTATCTACATCATTTCAAAACATCAATTAGGTCAGCTAGAAAAGGGGATAAGGAATGATCTCATCAAGTCGACCATAAAACATAATTGAAGTGAAATAAATCCAATATAAGAAATAGAGAGGAATTGAAAACATCTTATTACATCATCCAATATAGTCCAAAACATGACACACATTGGCATAGATCTTCCAAGTCAATAATACAGTAACATATAGATAAAATTATGTAGCACATAACTAGTCAACCCAAAATACATCTTCTAAATAAAATTACTCAATGTGGATCCCCACAAGCCATAATAGAACCCAAAATAATTCAACACTAACTCTAATGCAAGCATAGACCCCCAAGGATACAACACAAGAAGAAGAATAAACCTTATCTACCAAATAACAACAAATTACCTTGAAAACCAACCTTACACACAATGCAACACCAAAAAGATCAACCAACATCATATGGACCACATAAAGACATTTTAAGAACATCCATCAACAATTTTAGACTTCATACTATCAAGCCAAGAAAAATTTGGAAAAATCAAACTGATATAAATCTTTTCATTACCAGAATGCTAGGAAACACATTCATGATATAAGACATTGACTGACACACTTGCAGGACACTTCATCACCTGGAATCTATTGCACAAACACTATAAGAATTTTCTCCAATTTTTAGCAATAAAAATATCAATACAAATCATTCTCTAGACTAGTTCTAACTAGCCATCAAATTGGAAACATACTACCTTAAACTAGAAACACCAATTGCACCACTATGGACCTAAAAAGATAAGAGTACAACATCCAAAGAGGATAGATATTTAATTTCAAATTGCAAGACCATAGCATAAAATGTGAAGCAACATAGAGAATTCTTCCAAATTGTCTTCAACATATTTTTTGGTATTCACGTACTTCATCAACTTCCAGAGGCGAGAACAACTTGTAGCACCATTTTCTCACTTAGGAGCAACTAAAAAGACATCACAAAATCATGTAACAATTACAAGGCCATCAACACTATCAAAAAAATATCCACCTAATCCTAATGCTTCTAATCCTCATTAATACTTCTGATCTTCAACTTAATTCTTCTAGTTCTCATAATATCATCATGATAACATCTTTTCAACCACCATTACTCTCTATCACCATTATAATACATCATCACATCATTATCAAAATAACATCATAGAAAACATCACACCAAGTATAGACATCAACTCCAAGAGGGTGGACATCTACAAAAAGGAACACCTTCAATAATGTTTTGTCTACACATTCATCTGAATCCACAACACCTAGCCACCAATGATAACAACTCCAACAATTCTTCATCATATCAATGCACATGACTATATAATGTGACAACAATCACCATGTCATCAATGTCACCACACAAGTTGAGGGTCGACATTAATGACAACAACTACCAACAATAAGTGTTAATATGGACATCTTATGTTGCACATCAATCAAAATGGCATGACATCACTAATTAAAAATTAAAAATATTCATATGATGTCACACAATACCTCGTCATGGTGGTTATCAATCTTGAGATTTACCAAGCATTTCTCACTTACCAAATCTTTATGGTCCTTTTGCAACCATGAAATATTATATGCATGTGGATATTTCTTCCTTTCTAATTGTAATTTTTTAACCAATCTTGTAAAACAATATTAATAGTGCTACCACTGACAATGATATTATTACACTTTTTACCTTGACAATGATAATATTACACATTTTACCTTCACAATTGCACCTTGTGTGAAATAAATTCTTCCTCTACACTAAATCTTTCTCTTCCTCTAAATTTATACTATATTTTGTGTTCCTTTTAGAATTACAAATGTAATGTTTTCATTTATTTTTCTCTACTAAAAAAAGGATGAGTATTTTTAAAGGATCTAGTGATACTTTAGAATTAGAAAATTAGTTATTCATCACACATTTAAAATAAAGCTATCTAATAGGATACAAAGCATGATAAGAAAGATGCTACAACATAATTATTCCTTTTAAAAAAGAATATTTCAACTATCCAAATTCAACATAGTATAATTTTTTAAATATTATTTATCTCCACATGTGCAAAAGAACTCACACATTCTAATTAATATTATATAAAGGAAAAAACTTGAATTTAGACACATTCAATATTAATTTTTCATCATAGATCATATTTTCGCTCACTAGGCCACATGGAGAACAATTAGGGTTCATAATTCACAAGATTGTATATTACCTTACTATATGAATAATATTGTCATAATAAGGAAGGATGAGATTCATTGATATGAATTATAAATAGTCCTTTACATTAACTTTAAATATTATGAATACAATGAGATTATCCATATAATTATAAAGAGACATAAAAAATTATAGGCAGAAATTTTTAATTATAAAATATAAAATAAGTGGAATGCCTCATGAATCTAACATCTAGAGTAATAACAATTTTTAAAATTTCTAATGTTATCACAAAGCTACATAATAAGAGAAAAAATATCCTAAGTATCATAGTATTGAGAAAAAAAAATGCCTATAATGAATCATATCCAAGATCACAAATCAAATATTAAGAGAAGAATTGGGAATAAAAATACAAGATAGGATAGCACTATGAACCACATACTAGGATAAAATTTAAAAAAGAGTAGGGGTTAGTCTTACATAAATAGGTATGGTAACCAATGGTCACCCTAAGCTAATATATCAACATAATATAATAAATTATTTATATTTCCCACTCCTTGATACTTAATTCAACACATGCTAAGGTCAAAAAAACTAAGGTTAGCTCTTAATAAGCTTCACAGCCAAGCAACTATACAAGTATGAATGTTTCCTCTACTGGTAGCTATGAACACAATCCAAGGATTGATGTACAATATAAAAATATGATGGATACACAAATCAAGTGTATCACATTCACAACACATCACATGCATACTCAAAATGAGGTGCTAACATTCACATAGGATTAGAAAAATAAATCTAGTTTTCTTATTCATTATTTAGTACTAAAAATAAATTTATTATACAATATTTTAAAGTATAATCATTAAAAAAAAATTCTAATAAGTGTGAAGGTGAAAAATGGAATCAGGTAAACTAGGACCTAATCCCACTTCCATCCAAACATTAAAATACGAAAGAGCCTAAGGAAGTGATTCACTTTGACTAACTCTTCTGAAAGAGAGTCAAGGAATACTTTTATGGTTTCTATTCCTTCCCTAATATGAAAGGGAATGTGTTCAATGTAGGACAATTCAAAGCTATGCTGATAGGATGAACAGAATCAACTAGAAGAGAAGAACTAATAAGCTGATACATAGATGAAACCAAAACACCAAGTATAGATTTGGAAAGGGAAGTATGATGTGCACCTGATGTTAAAATCTAAGCCTGATTTGACAGGACTAAGGCACTGGGTGCTCTAGTCCTAGTGACTATACTAATCCGTAAATTGCAAGTCTACAAATTGAGTTGTTGTGGATCAAAAATACTAAGGTTTGCACCTAATTAAGGAGGACCAGGGTGTTGGGTGCTTCAGTCCCTGAGATCTAAGGCCGAATTCCAGAAATGGGTCTATGGCAGATTGTTGAGATCTCCAAAAAATTGCCCTCTCCAAAAGAAACCTATACCTATGCCTACAAGTTGGAAAATGGTGTGTTTGTGGCTAGATAGGGTTTTTCCTTAGTCAAAACCCCTTTTTTTGGTAATTTTCACCTCCACAAATAGACAATAAATTACTAAAAAGTGTGTGTCCTAGAATCTCATGTGTTTGTAAGATTCCTATGAGCTAAAATGCAAAGTAGAGTTCTACCCTATGCTTGGAGTAAAATCCCTAAATGAACATAATTTAAATGCTTCAAATCATAAAATGCAATGTAGATATAAAGCAATAATTTAAATCTAGAAATGAAAGATACGTAGATCTGAAAACTCACATAGAGATATCAAAATAAAATGAAACCATACCAAACCCTAAGCGAGAGGTACAAGCCATTCAACAATCGGTGATCTCCTTATTATTTTTCAACATCTCCTAATCTTCCATGGGTGATGAAAAAGGATGATGAAGACCTGATTGATGATGAATTTTTTGATTGTATACTTCACATAAAACCAACATTTTCACTTCATAAGAGGCTCCTTCAATTGCTTGATTGTTGGATCCTTCAAATGAGGAAAGAAAGGGTTATATATATATGAAACCCTAACTTTAATTTTGATCATAGGCCGACTTAGAATTGATTAAATTCCACATAAAGTAGAATTTGAACATTATAATACTACCAAATTAAGCTCTTGAAATTCAGGGAGAAAAAGTCGGGACCGATGTGGTGGTCACTACAGTCCAGCCATTTTTTTCCAAATTTCTAGGGATGCAAAATATCATGATTACAAAGTCAAATCCAGCTCAATGGGTCAATCCAATGTGTTTAGATGAGTGCAATGTTCTTTGAAGATGAAAATTATGACTTTATCAAGATTAATTAAAATAAAATAAAAAGGGGCACACTTAGGGTTAAGGGCCCAATTTTATAATATGTGGGTTCATGAGAGAGGACCTTAGATTTAATTAAATTAATAATTAAATGCTTAAATGAATCTTGAAAATGCAAATGGGACACACTAGGCAGATGCTAACCTAAGCGTGAAATTGGACAATCCTAATTAAGGGTGTACAATTTATGACACTATAATAAGTTTATCCAACCATCAATTAAATTTAAAAAAATTATATATAAATATAATCCAACCATACTATTCTATTAAATATTAAAGAATACAATTTAAAATGCTCACTAACATACTAGTATTAACATACTTTGTCATAATTAAGTTAAAATGATAATATTTTGAGTGATAGGGTGGTGAATTAGAATAGAAAACACAACATCGATTTATTTTTTAGCCAACATTATAATAATAATACATATAGGTATAGTAATCAAATTCATTCAATAATGGAACATAATAAAAGAGCCAAATTAAAGACTTAAGCCTTTACCCAACCATTCTATCTTATCAATGCTAATCACTTTGCCTAAACATTTTGATATACATAACTTTTATTAATACCCACATATTGTCAATAGTATAAAATATTGTATTCACATAATAGAATAGGATAAATAATATAATTGTCATATGCATTATCATTCAAATATGATACATAAGCAGAAATAAAATTAGGAACTCTTAATCTAACCAAACAATTAACTCCTTCAAAGTCACAATTTATCTTCATAAACCACATACACACCAAATAAAATTTTAAACACATGGTTATGATTGAAGGAACACAAACAATCCATTGAGAGGGGGGAGGGGTGAATCTATAGTGGATATAAAATTCTGATTTGCTAAAATTTTAAAACACTAAAGTCAGAGATCAAGAATATTAATGCAATAGAAAGATGAATACACACGCATACAAAAAGTATACACATAACACCACATAAACGAGGAAAACCCACCATGGGGAAAAACCTCGGTGAGAATAACTGTTAGAGTCTACTACTCTAATCCAACCTCATAGTGTATAAATCTTGATTACAAGTTTATGGTCACCAACCCAAAGGAACACCAATCCCCGATTTTATGGGCACCAACCCAAAGGAACACCAATCCCTGGTTTTATAGGCACCAACCCAAAGGAGCTACAACACCTAATCTAATCACCCACTCAGATGATATATAATAAATAAATTTGAATATCAATTATGTACCTTGTTACAAATGAAGTTTTGTAACTCTCTGTATTTTTATCCACTTGAGAATACTCCTATATTCTCTATCTCTACTACTTCAAATAAACTCTCTGCTTCTTCTCAGCACAGTTTCCAAATATTGTCTCTCTCTCAGTATCTTCATTCACTCACTGTCTACAACAATTCTCTATCCCTATCATCGTGTCTCTACCTTCATCACTCCCCACACTTGATCACTATGTGTGTATTCTCTTTATGTGTCAATACACTCATTGGATGCATTAGTCTCCACTCCTTAACACCATGTGTTCTTCTTTTTTGTCCCCTATTATTCTATTAGAGTTCTCTCTATTTTACAGACACTCACAATTCTTTCTTCTACTCCACCATTACACCATGTATTGTTGTATTTCTTATATTTTATGGTCTCCAACCCCAATTCAAAAATATCCTACCATCCTTGACTTATTTCTCTTCTCAGGCCACAAAAATATTTGATCTTTCACATACCTTCCAGATTGTTAGCTACCAACATTAAATACATCATTTCCATAATTTTTCTCAAATCTCTACGTGCAGATTTGGTTCATGCCAGAACTACCACATTTAGTAGTTTCACCTATAATTGTGTCATGTAGACTCTCATTTAATACTACATATTGCGGGAAAGCCAACAAACAAGGATATATATAATATCTTTGTGTAGTGCACAGCCCCTTCATCAAATCCTCAAACCGACCAAAACAAACTCTCTTCGACAAGCAAAATTCACATAAATGGTGATCCTTGACAACACCATGTGATGAATACTAAGAGGGGGGGGTGAATTAGTATACCAAAAATTACTGTACTCAAACACTTTATCAGTCTAGCGGTAAACCGGTATAACAGTTTAACTAACAAACCGGTTAACACAAATGCAAACCAAACAACAAGTAAGACATTCACCCACAGAAGCACAATCACCATAACACAAGAGATTTTGACGTGGAAACCCAAATGGGAAAAACCACGTTGAGATGAAACTCACAAGTAACTATCTGCAGAATAGTAACTAGACCGGTTAAGGTCAAACCGGTTAAGGTCATACAATGTTCTTTACTAGAATAGATCCTGTTAGGAATCTCAATCTCTGTTAGGAGATAAGTCTGATTAAATACTACCTTGTGAGAGGATTTTAGATCCACAGATGTGAATCACCTTGTTAGAGGATTTACAAAGGCTTTTCTGGGCCTACCCGGTTAAGGGTTTCTAACTTGTCAAAGATGTGAGTAATCAACAAGTGAATGATCTAGAAAATAGCACAGTCTACTTGGTTAGATCCATGATAGCTTATTGCTAATGCATTTTAGCATTACTTCAGTCTTTAGTAAATCCACACTCTGTTACAGTACATAGACTTGATCTTTCCTATTAAGATCGCACATATAAGAACTCATCAACCACTTCAAACCCTAACAACTACCCACATATTTAAACCCTAGACATGATGTCCTTAAAAGGAATCTGATTTCATGTCGGTCCAATAGGATTACATTGCAAGTTCCTAGGTTCATTATATCTAGACAAATTTGGTAACATGCCACAAAATCACTGTCAAAGTGTTAGTGGATGGTAACTCGTCACAAAGATATACCAGTTGGTAACTCATCACAGAGTATTATTGGTTTATACAACTTTACCAATTACCAGTTGGTAACTCAGAGTAATACCAGTTTGACTATTAAACAGATTACCGGTTTGTAACTCAAAGTAATACCGGTTTAGTAGATTACCAGTTGATAGAAATGAAGACTGGGAAAATGATAACTATCGCTTCTAGTTCCTTTTCTCTATTCTGCTTGAGATCCTCGAACCGCTTGAGGTCCTCATGCCGCTTGAGATCGGTAAACACTTTCTGCAAGACACCGATAGTCTAAAGACTATAACATAATACCGGTTTGAAACAAATACCGGTTGAGCGTAGCTCATACATACAAAAAGTGATCTCATAGAAAGTGTGTGTCCATCAATGACAATCACAACATAATCATAAAAAATGCCAACAATCTCCCCCTTTGGCATTGATGGAAACACTTAGGAAAAATTTTGATGTCTAAGTGTTTTTACAAAAGAAATATGCCATAATAAAAAATACTCCCCCTAAGCATATACACTATCCCTTTGCAGAAAAGAAAATGTATACTACTTACTTACAAAGATAAGCATGAGTATACATAGCATCCATCAAAATTTTAAATACCAGAATACTTCTCCCCCTTTGCCACCAATGACAAAATACAGTTGAATAACCCCTGTTTCTATTAGCTGAATAAATATTTATGACAATAAAGAGTGAAACTTCTCAAAAACTGATTTAAAGTCCTACATAAATTGCTTCATGGATAAGGACCATGACTCAAGTAATGAGGTAGCAACCTCACTCTCTGTTTGCATCTGGGATACATGTTCCTCCATGGCATCCAAAGTACTCATCTCTTGAGTAACCGTCAAGGCATCCAGATTGAGATAGCACTTTTGAAGTATTTGCAGTCTTGGTAGTAGAACCAGTTGTAGTTCCTGCAAATCCTTGGTTTGGTTGCTGATCTCCAAATCAATTCTTGCAGCCTAAAGTTGAAACCGGTGAACAATTTTCCCATAAGCGGTAAAGGAGTCATATGGGGTCTTGAAGGTGCTTATGAATGTCTGCAAATCAGTTTGTAGTTTGTCTTTTTGGGCAAGCACATCATCACAGAATAGATGGGGTAGACATATCTTACTGAGCAGAAATTTCCCCTCATCCATTGCATATCTGATGTCCTTTTGTGCCTTCTGTAGATCAGACCGGCTCTCATGTAACTTTTTCACCAAGGCAGTGTTCAAAGCCTTTTGATGATCCTTTTTGGCATGCGCTTCCACAACCTCTTCCAGGCTTTGTACCTGGTCCTCCACAACTGTACATAAGACTTTCAGTTGGGCTAGAGAGGAATCAGTACTGGGGAGGTTGGTACCAAGTATCAAATCGGTAAGAGTGTCCACTGCAGCTTGGATCACATCTTGCTCCTTCCTTCTTATCACCTCTAGGCGTTCTTGAGCAAGCTTAATGCTTTGTAGCAACTCTAATTTGTTAGCAGATTGGAGGTCAATGAGACTGGTAAAGTCAGCCAATTTGACTTGACTACCAGTTGCCTTTGGGGTCTCCACCTATGTGCTCTGTACCGCTTCCTCCTTCTCTTTGGATGTTAACTTAGCTTGTTCTACGTTGTTTTGCTCCTTTGCTTCTTGTTTTCTTTTCTCTTTTTCCTTCTTCTTCTCTTCTTCTTTCTGCTCCTTTTCTTCTTCATCCTTCTTCTTCTTCTCCTCTTCCTGCTTCTTCTTCTCCTCTTCCTGCTTCCTCTTCTCTTCTGCCTTTCTCTTCTCCTCTTCCTTCTTCCTCTTCTCCTCTTCCTTTCTCTTTTCTTCTTCCTGCCATTTCTCTTCTTCTTTCTTTTCTTATTCCTTCTTCTTCTCTTTTTCCGCTTGCTCCTTGGTAGCCTTTTCTTTGTCCTATTTTTCCTATCCTACCACTTCTGATGGTGACATTTTCACCATTCAAGGCATCAACATCAATAGGATCCATTTGATCAGTGACCTGTTCTCCTTCATTGTCATATACCTTATCCAGTTTATTGGTTTTCGGTTCTTTCTCATCTTTCCTATTGGCTTCAGCCACTTGATGCAACCTTAAAGCAGCTTGGGCATGAGAGTGGGTATCTTTTACCACTTTAGGAACTTTTCCTTCTAGCAACAAGAGTCTCCTTCTTCTCATGAAGAAGAGGCCCTTATATCTTTCCACTACTTCATAAAGTTCAGTTTTAGGCACATTAGGAAAGTATTGTGCAAATACTTCCTCTCTTATTTCATGTTCCTTCTCTATGGCAATATGCCACTTGTTATCTAAAGAATTATACAAAGAATCAAGTGTCTCAGATTTAATTTCTGATGGCCACTGGTCATTAATACATAAATAATTGATGACATCCTATTCAACTTCCTTCTTTTCATCATCATTAAAATCATCAAAGCACTCTTTCAAATCACCAAGTACTTTTCTTCTAATATTCTTAATAGTTCTTTGACAATGTGTCAAAGGTTTGTAGGAGGAAATATCAATATTTACCGGTGCAGATGTTGTTGGTTCATTCTTTGTTTTTTTCCTCGTTTTCCTAGTCTTCTTAGGTTGTTCTTTAGACACAGTGTCCTCTGAGTCTGGTGTGGTGTCTTTTGTCTTCCGCTTTCTCTCAAAGACTTTGGCAGGTGCAACTTCTAGTTTCTTCTTTGTTGGTGATCGCTTGGTCACTTTGGGACTTGTTGTGGTAACCGGTGCCGATACTGAAGGCACTGCCTTTCCCTTCTTTACTGATGGTTCTTCAACTGATGTAACCCTTTCCAAATAGGTGTCAGTTCTCTTTGCCTTTGTATCAAGGGGCGAGACGAGTAGGGTAGAGGCATACCCATCTAGCATGTCATATATTACCTCATACCCCATCGATTCCACTTCTTCCTGTCTAGGCTCAACCGCCTCCATTATGCACTCATCAACTCTGATGGTGATGCAGATGTCATCTTCATATTTCTTGACAATATCACCTGATATTCTCACTCTTTGGCTCATTTTGCATCTGAACTCATCAAAGTATTTGTTCAGAACTTTTGGATAACCGGTTCCAACCGCTTGAAGGCTTTCCTTGATTTTCTTTGTAACCGGTTAGTTGGCAGACCACTGAATATCTCTGACTCCTGGGAAGTAACCTTGGAAGTAGAAGAACAACCCAACCAATAGTTGTCCAAACTTAAATCTCAAGGCATTGTCCTGTTTAATCGACTTTAGGTTCACTAGAAGTTGCCTTTGCATATAGGTGCATAAGTCAAATGATGCATCTTCCATGATCATCCGGTAGGCAGCATTTACCGCTACAATAGAGACAAAGTTGATTCTACTGGCGTGGAACATTAGGTATCCTATCACCATACATGCATATTTGACCAGATCATCCTTGATGGAATTCACAGTCATTCCCCGTGAGTCGCTCACTGAACCGATGAGCTTGGTCATTTCCGTCTTGCTAATCTTCCTTAGGGCTAGCACTTCACCGACGTTACAGAAACCGGTGATGACATGAATTGCTTTCTGTGTGATGTCATGCATCTACTCTAAGTACATTTTATCACCATGCACTCTGCTCAGAATGATGCAGATGTGATCATCTGAAAACTCTTCAAGGAAATAGACTGCATTGTGAAGCTTCTTCTTTTCTAGGATGCTAAATTGTAGTTTAATCTTCTTGTCCTTTGTGTAGAACAAAATCAACTGGGAATGGATTACAAGAGATCCTAAGTCTTCAATTTTACAGTCAATGTAATTAGAAATGCCTTCCTCCACTATAACACCAGCGGGTATCTAAGATAGGGCATTATATTTTGCCTTCTGTTGAATGAAGTCTACTGGATCAATGGGCACACTAGGGCTAGAGTGTGATGCGGAAGCCATGATAAACAAAGATATTTTGAGAAATACCTTCATAATTCAAAAATTAGGGCTTGCAAATTACACTTCGTCACTCACTCCTTCGGTTGTTGAAATACCGCTTTGTGCTCTACACTTGACCGATTGATATTCGCTTCTGATTCTTCTTCAAGATTTTGAGAATTCTTCAAATCGTAATCCAAATCGATTTTTGTCGCTCAGTGCTTAAAAAAACTTCTTCGCTCGAGAACTGATAAGTGAAAAATGACTTGAAAAATCCTTTTAAACAAGTTCTCCACCTACCATAATAAATGCTCCACTATTAGGGCGTAAACCCTAATTTGCCTTTTACCATTTCTGGTCTTCTACCAGTTGGTAGGTATCACTTACCAGTTAAGGTCTTTTATCAGTTTAAACTGGGGGTTTGAGATATTTCACTGTTTGCTCCCCCTAAGCTTTTCTGATGCTTAGTTTGCTGGTTCAGTGACTTCCACACTAGGTGCAGAAACCAGTTCTTCTTGAATCACTTCTTCTAGCTTCTTCTTCCAGGTTTTCTTCATATCTGTTTGAATGGTTTCAACATCTATCTTTCCTTCCGGAGTTACCTGTATATCATTCGACATATTCTTTCTTGTTCTGCAGAATCTTGCTATATGACCCGGTTTGTTGCAATGATAGCAAATCATTCCAAGTGCTCTCCAAGGTCCATTGTTCATGTTTCCATTCTTCCTTCTGCATGTTGCAGCAGTGTGACCATTACCATGATAGATCAAATAGGTTGCTCTCCAGCCAGTTGCTTCTTGATAGCCACTGCTTCCTGACTGATAATTATAGGTATTAAACCACTTTGGGTTCCGGTTCCCAGAGGGTTTAGAAAAAGCTCCTTTACTCCTTTGAGGATACCTTCCGGTGTTGTGCATAATAGACCTACATTCAAATGCTCTATGCCCAAACTTTTTGCATGCATAACAATTACCATTGAATCTATTAGGTCTAGGCTTATCGTTTAGAAAATAAGGAAAGTTTTTGTAAGCCTTACTTCTACATACATTAGCATCATTTCCTTCCTTGAGACAATTAAAGCAAACAGGTTTGAACTTTTCCTTACCTTTATCCTTTGGTGTCAGTTGTTTCTTTGATGCTCCATCTTTTGTTCCAGAGGTCTCACCTTCCTCATATTCAGAGAAACCAAGTCCATTGGTATTTAGCTGACTCAATCTTCTACTCTAGCTTGACAATGCTCTTATTGAATTTGGCAAGTATTTCCTTTGACTCAGTAAGTTCTTTGGTGATAGCAACATTGGATTCCTTCAAGGTTGCATTCTCATTAATAGCCATGTGTAGTTCACCTTGCATTTCTTCTTTTTCCATTTTATTTTCATGATGATGAGTGGTAAGTGCACTGATCTCTTGCTTAAGCGTGGAGATCTTATTATCTTTTTCTTTTACCAGATCTTGAGCTTTCCTTCGGTTCTCAAGTTCTTGACACATTCTGATAGTTAGTCCTTCAAGTTCCCTTCTTAGGTTGGAATTTAACTCATTCAATTTTTCAGCTTCTTGAACTAGGGCTTCCATGTCCGCTTCATCAGAAGAACTATTCTCAGTTAGCTCCATCAGTTTTTCAGCATGCTCTCTTCTTTTTGCCTGAGAGGCCTTATATTTGACTTTAAGTTCATCATAGGCTTGCTCAGTCTGAGTGAGCCGATGAGTAAGTTCACTCACAATGTATTCCCCCATATCTCTTTCCAAGTGGCTATACTTATAGAAAGGTTGGCTCTGATACCAATTGATGAATACTAAGAGGGGGGTGAATTAGTATACCAAAAATTACTATACTCAAACACTTTATCAATCTAGCGATAAACCGGTATAACAATTTAACTAACAAACTGGTTAACACAAATGTAAACCAAACAGAAAGTAAGGCATTCACCCACAGAAGCACAATCACCATAACATGAGATTTTGATGTGCAAACCCAAATGGGAAAAACTACAGTGAGATGAAACTCACAAGTAACTATCTGCAGAATAGTAACCAGACCGGTTAAGGTCATACAATGTTCTTTACCAGAATAGATCTTGTTAGGAATCTCAATCTCTGTTAGGAGATAAGTCCGATTAAAGACTACCTTGTGAGAGGATTTTAGATCCACAGATGTGAATCACCTTGTTAGAGGATTTACAAAGGCTTTTCTGGGCCTATCCAGTTAAGGGTTTCTAACTTGATTAAGATGTGAGTAATCAGCAAGTGAATGATCTAGCAAATAGCACAATTTGCTTGGTTAGATCCATGATAGCTTATTGCTAATGCATTTCAGCATTACTTCAATCTTCATTAAATCCACACTCTGTTACAGTACACAGACTTGATCTTTCCTATTAAGATCACACATATAAGAACTCATCAACCACTTCAAACCCTAACAGCTACCCACATATTAAAACCCTAGACATGGTGTCCTTAAAAGGAATCTGATTTCATGTCGGTCCAATAGAATTACATTGCAAGTTCCTAGGTTCATTGTATCTAGACACATTTGGTAACATGACACAAAATCACCGTCAAAGTATCGGTGGATGGTATCTCATCACAAAGATATACTAGTTGGTAACTCATCACAGAGTATTACCAGTTTATACAACTTTACTGATTACTGGTTGGTAACTCAGAGTAATACCGGTTTAGCAGATTACCAGTTGACAGAAATGAAGACTGGGAAAATGATAAGTGCCGCTTCTAGTTCCTTTGCTCCATTCCTCTTGAGATCATCAAATCACTTGAGGTTCTCATGCCGCTTGAAATCGGTAAACACTTTCTGCAAGGCACCGATAGTCTAAAGACTATAACATAATACCGGTTTGAAACAAATATCGGTTGAGCGTAGCTCATAGATACAAAAAAGTGATCTCATAGCAAGTGTGTGTCCATCAATGACAATCACAACATAATCATCAAAAATGCCAACACCATGCTTAACACATCTATAGGCCAACGTCCTATCGAAACACCAAAAATATTTCAAATAATTATCCCCGATGATCTCAAGTCTCTTTGATGAGGCTATATTTCATACAATCATTGAACCATCAATGAGACTCTAGAAAGCTCACATCGATATCACTAAGACTCCTCAATGGAGATGGGCTTATTCTACCTTGACTAAATGGTGAGACATACAGGATATCTTATCGACATATCAATGTCATGTCAATGGTAATCCACAAGTCTCCCATGTGCACACTTCCTCGGCTGATCATTGAGACACAAGATATATCTCATCGATATACTAGTGAACTTCTTGCCTTTTGACCATGGTGATTCTACGTGCCACCTCATTTGCCATGCTTTTAGTCTTTGTTGACACTTTTCATGCATTGGGTCATCCACATCATCAAACACATCACCTTGTCTGATTGATGAGACATCCAAATTATCTCATTGATATACACATATCACCTCGATGCCTATGTCACACTCTGGCCTCTCTTCATGCTTTATGTGACATTGCCATATCGGTAAGACTAAGATTTACTCTCACCAAAAGCACTATGTCTCATCAACACAAGTTGCATTGAGAATGCTCTAAGTTGAATGGAAAAACCATGTGAGCTATTGCTCATATTAACAATACACGCGAGTTGATAAAAAAACTCAAAACTGCCACCATACTACTAATGTGGGATAAATGGTTAAAACCATCACACGCACAAGTTTGTCCATTAAACGCTTGATCTATCTAGTCTACTGATTGAGATCAATACTTCATTCATCTCTCCTATGAATGCACATAGCCACAATAGTGAAGTAATTCATCCTTCTAGCATCACAAGAGCTTTTCTTCTTTGTTTGAGCCTACTTGTTCTATTCTATCTACTCGATGCCTTCTCATCTTTGTGACACTCAATTGCTCAAAGTCACATGGGCTTCACTTAGTGAACCTAGGTTATATCATGTGTGTTCATGGCATACTAAAGAACGCCCCTATTTTAAAAAAAATATTTCCCTAAACTCCTTTTTTTTCAACCCCTCCCAATACACAACCTGAATTAAAAGCTCCCCTATTTTAACTAGATATTGCATTTTTTCATAGCTCAAATTAAAAACCCCCCTATTTTCATTGATAGGAAATATATTGTACCCTTATTTTTGGGATATTAAACACCCCAATATGAATGTACGTGATATAATATTGCCTAGCCAATGAAGCCCCGGTGATCAAAGTTGACATTAATGATAAATATACCAATAATGATCACCAAACACATAATCACTATTGATATTATTTTTAAATTTTATCTCATTTTTTATGAATTATCATGCATATCACTTGTACATAACTCTTTTTACAAGTTTGTATGCTTCATTTACTATTGAGGAATAGAATGTTTCACTCAACGCATAACTATAATAGCATCAAGAAGGTCCATCACACACATGTGATGTAGACTAAAGTAGAATTAAATTATGTTACTATCTTTCCCATTGTATACTCCAAAATAAAAACCCATGAAATAAATACCAATTTAAAAATGAGATACACATAAGAACATGACTATGACAAGACCCAACCCACATAAAACATAGAGCTCCCAATGTTACAATATGAGCTTTGATACAAAATTTAATACCACAAAGTTAGACCAAAGATATTAATGGCTAATATAGGATAAATAATTAATTTGTGATCATAGAGTAACATTCCACAAGCACCCTAGTTTTATACTTAATTAATCAAAAACATGCCACAAGAAACAATTCACTCTTTAATATACAATACAATGTCACAATAACGTGTGGTGACATAGAAAGAACACACACCAATACATAATACAAGATGAGATAATTAGTGTTGGCATTTGACTAAACCGGTAAAGATTGTTGTAGCTCTGAATCAGAGTCTCAAAATCCTCTTGCAAGGTTGATCCTAATAGGGTTTATCATTCAAATCCCTTAACCGGGTGACTCTTAACCAGGTCTACTCCTAACAAAGCATAGTTGTAAGACCTTAATCAGTCAAGATTTCTATTCTGCAGATAGTGAATCTTGTGGGTACCAACTCCCACCATGGTTTTTCCCTTTTGGGTTTTCCACGTATAATCTCTTATGTTATGTGGAATTTGTTTTATTGGGCATTTACTTATGTGGTGATATTTCTCATATGCTTGATAATGTTAAGTTGTTAAAGTTGGTGATCAAATTTATATTGTTTTTGCTTGCATTGATTTAGCCCCCCTCTCTATGCCTTATAAGTTCATCAATTGGTATCAGAGCCAACCTTCTTTGAGGCCTAACTGCTTGAGAAGGATTCCTAAGGTAGACATGGGTGACATGAATTATAGAGAGATGGCTCTTAAACTTGTTGAAACTGAGCATGGCCTAGAAACTTTGAGAGGAAGGTATAAAAATTCACTTCCTAAAAGGAAAGAGCTTACTGAACAACTTTTGGAAGTCTCTGACAATAGCTCTTTTGATGAAGAAAAAATAGATGCATTGGTTGAGGAAGTGAAGAAACTAATTGGTGAGAAAACTAACTTGAGGAGAGATCTTGAATCCCTTACAATCTGGATGATTCAAGAACTTGAAGCAAGGAGGGCATCTGAAGACAAGATCAATAAGAAAGATCATGAGATCTTTAAGATAAATCAGGGAAATGACACTCTATATGCACACTGGCATGAGGAGAAAGAAGAAAAATAAGAAATCAAAGAAGATCTTGATATGGCAATGTCTCTTAGAGAGACTCTTATGAAGCAGAATGAAGATCTTACTAAGGAGCTTGTAGAAGCTAACGAAAAGCTTACAAAATTCAACAAGAGTTCTACCATGTTGAATGAACAAATCCAATCTTAGAGGATGAATGGTGATACATTTGGGTTAGGATACAATACATTTGAGAAAGGAGAACCTTCTGGTACTAAGGTCAACATGCATGAAGGTAAACCTACTCCTAAGACTCACAAAAACCACTGGTAAGAAATCGTAGAAACTTGTTTGTTTCAATTTCCATGAGCCAGGACATACTGCTAATGTTTGTAGAAGTAGATCTGATGTTAATACTAGTTATAGACCTAATACTTATAAGAGATATATACCTAGAAGATTTGAAGGTTATTGTTACACATGCAAGATGTATGGGTATAGATCTATTGAATGCAAGTATGGAACAAATATTCTCACTCCTCACATGAAATAAAGATCTATTGGTGATTGGAGAAGGAATTTAAATTATCAGAGAAGTCCAAATTAGAAAAGACCCTATGCTAACTAGTCTAGTCCCTATGAGATGGAGAAGAGAATGAATGTGGTATGCACAATCTATAATAACTTTGGTCATGTGGCTATGAACTGCAGAAGAAGGACTAGTAGAGGCAATGATGGACCTTGGAAAGCTTCTGGTATGGCTTGTTATCATTGTCATAAACTGAGACATATGGAAAAGTTCTGCAGAGCTAAAGTGAACAAACAGGCGAATCAATTAGGTGACTAGAAAGAGAAGACCAAAGTGGACGTGGAGGAGACCAGAGCATAAATGAATAGAATCTGGAAAAAAAAGGATAATGAGGTAACTGAAGTAAAATCATCTAAAGATCCTATTTCTTCACCTAGTGTGGACAACCCTTTATAGGCAAGCTAAGTTGTTTATACAGCTTAGGGGGAACTTAATGTTAGATCTATCTCCGAACCCCCTGAAGGACCACGAGGTATGTGAAATCTACATACTTTGATGTTTTATGATGTTAAGAAGTGATTTTGTGATCAAACCAATAGGTTTGATGTGTTATGTGAACTGATATTGTTTTAAGACATTTTAGGGTTTTACCAATAATGGCATTTAATGTGGTAGATAATGGGAAAATAAAATGAACCTTTTGAATTTTATTTGTCACATTGCATTTGTATGAGCATTTGGAGAGTGAATAGAGAACAAAATAATTTATGTTTGCAACATCTAACCTGTTTGATAGAGATTGAATTGTTTTGGTGTGATTTATGATCAACAATCGGTTTAGAGAACTTCATTGGTGTCTGAAACCCTAGTGTAGAAGCGAGAAAAGGTATTTTTCATAATCTAGTTATTTGTTTTTGAAGATTGATTTGTTGAAAATGGATACACCACATCTAGTTGATGTTACTAATAGGCCACGACCCAAATTCAAAAGATATCTATTTAAATCCAAAGAAACTGATCCCATCGAAGCCCTATCTGGAGTACCCTATGGTGTATTACATGTTGAAGATGTTAGATCATTTTATCACTGCAAAATGGAATATTTGGGTATGGTTGCTATTTTTGATCAATATAGAGCACTATGTGATGAAAATGGTATCTTGAAGGAACAATACAAGAAGGTTACTAACAAAGCGTTTCATCATGCACTTAAATTAATTGATGATTTTGTTGATGAACGTGTTAGATATGTTCTTAGCAGGATACATGATCAGTTTATATGGATTGACTGACCACATAAAATCTCTAAGGAAGCCATTCATGCAATCACCAAACTTTGTGCCATTGATGAAGTCCCTTTACTGAGATCCATTCCAAAGAATGATGTAGAAAAGCTAACATGATCCAAATGGGATGGTAGAGCTATGAAAATGAACAATATCAGTGATCCGATAGTGAAATATGCTTCAGTGGTGATTGATTGCAGGGTATACTACTCAATCAAAATGAACAGTGTACTGGTAGCTACTATTCATACTGCTTACCGGATGATCAAAGAAGATATTGATTATGATCCATCCGAAGCATTGAGAAGTCAATTGATGCTGAACTTGGAGGCTATTAAGAAGGACAAAAGATTGAGGTTCAAATTTGGTCAACTCATTCTTGGTCTATTCTTTTATTTTCAAGATTCTTTTCCTGGTATTGGTGATATTCAATGGATTGGAGGCACTCATGCTTTGATGCAAATGAAGAATAGCATTAGGATGCTAGGTAATTATTTTGATAAAATTGCATGGGGATACTTCAAGGATTTTCAGAAGAAAATGCATGCAAGAGAAAGGATACTAGCAGATGTAGTTAACCAGCATGAGAAAAAAAATTATTTTATGGTGGACACAGATACTTGTATAATGGAATTTGTAGAACCCTAGACTACTTGGGTTATGCCCATGGGGTATGAAGTTGATAAAGAACTGTTGATTTCTTATGCTGACAATCTACTTGGGCAACCGGTTGATACCATAATAGAGAGGTATGGCACTTACAAGGAGAAACCCCTTCAAGTTCACTCAAAACTTAACCAACTGGTGATAGCTAAGAAAGTGAGAAAGGAAGTTAGAGCATTTGCTATGCAAGCTAGATTCACAAAGGAAGCCATTGTTGAAGCTAGAGCAAAGAATGTTGCTCGATAGGCTGGAACATCTAGTACTCCAACTGGCACCTCCACCGACATAAAAAATAGAGCTGGAAAAGGGAAAGTTGCAGAAAAAGAGAAACCAACAGCTGTAAAGAAAGAGAAACCAACAGTAAAATCTTCAAATATTTAGTTCTAGAAAAGAGGTTTGGTTGTTGATCCTCCAACTGAACTAGTTAAAATTGGTAAAAGAAAGAAGCAACACACTTAGAAACCAGCACCAGTAAATGCAGATGATGAAGACACTAAATCTGAGAAAGAGAAGAAAGTCCTAAGGACTAGTCGCAAGAAATCTAAAGTTGTTGGAACCTCCACTGTCAAATCTGTGGAGAAACCGGTAAATAAACCTACTGCGCTTGATAAACTGTTAAAAAGTATTATGGAATATGGTGTTATTAAGGGATTGAATAAACTATGGGATAATATTGGTGAGAATGAACAAAGATTAATAGAAGATGCAGTAGTGTATATGATGAATAAGTATAGTAAAGCCCTTATTGAGCTACAAGGGAAAATTTCAAATTCATTATACAACAAAATTGATGCAAGGTGGCAAGTCGTAATGAAGCAGGACAGAGAATTTGTTGAGTATTCACTTAAAAGTCTTCAACCAGAAGCCACAAAGGAAGAATTAGATGATATTTTATTGAATGTAAAATCTTCCTTCAGATCTAAGAAAAGACTAACAAGGATGTTAATCGGTGAGACTCAATCAGTCTAGCAAGAGAGTGAAATTTTGTTAAAGAAGTCTTTGGGTCTAATTCCTACCGAAGAGGAATATGATAAGGATGCTAAACCTATAAAGCTTAAGGGTGAATATTTTCTAGAAGGTATTAAACCAACTGATTTTAAGCTTGATGACATTGTGTTAGATGACCAACCAGTGAACACACAAACAAAACCAATATTTATTCTCGATGATGATATTAGTGATAATGTTGATAATATCATTGATAATATAGATGTGTATGACGTATATGTTGAGATGTCTGAACAACATGATCATAATCAAGAACATGAAGGAAAGAAAGATGAAGAAGAAAAGAAGGATGAGGAGCCACCATCAGATAATCAGACTGTAGATACTCAACTGCCACTGGTAACAGACATTAATGAAGATAAGCAAGAAGAGAAGAATGAAGAAACTAAAAAGGAAAAGGAAGAAGAGAAAACTGACAACAAAGAAGGGATAGAGGAGAATAAGGCAGAAAAGACTGAACCCATAGTAACACCTTTGTCACTTGATTCCAAAAAAAAAGCTGTTGATGAAGAAGATGATGATGATGCATTAAGCATCCAAGGACCCCTTGACATGGATAAACTAAGTTCTACTGAGTTGATGGAGATTGTGATTGCCATGCAATCCTGAGCTAAAAAGAAGAGGATGAAAGAACAACAGAAGGAGGTCGAGACCATAAGGAATGTTGTAGATATTTTGTCTAGTATCCTACCAGAGATTGATATAGGAAATTTTGCCACACCTATTGACAAGCTTGGACAACTTGTTTCTGATGTCAGAGAGAAGATGAAGTCATTAGAGGATGTAGCTTATGTCAATGTCGAAAATAATTACAAGAAGAAGAGGACATAACACTTGATGTCTGAAATTGATAAAGGTAAAGTGGCTCTTACTTGATGATGCAGTTTCACAATGATGTTGGTGATAGGTATTTGGAGCTATGTTCTCAACCACATTGGCAGATTCAACTAGATGAGCAAGATTTGATTTACAGAACAAACAAATTGGTAGAACACTTAATCGGTACTGATTTAGTCACTTAAATTGGTAACATGACACAAGTTTTAATTTGTTATGTCGGTGGCCGACATATGTAAAGCATGCGATGTAAGTTTTTCTAGATTCATTAAACCTAGGAAATTTTTCCAAGGTTGTAGCCGACTTAATGTAAAATGTTTATTAAAAATGTGATGAGGTATAAAGTCAGTATGTGTGTGAAGAGATAATTCATGAGCGAATATTATGAATGTGATCGTGCGGTGATTAGGGAAGTTCTATAATGAAGTGTTGTTGATGTTTCAAGGATCAGAAGTGGATCTTATCAGGCACAGAAGGTGTTTCTTGAAGATCTTATCAGTCTTGTTTTTCTAACAGTTTGCAGTAGCAAAATCCCCTAATCGGGTAGGTCCTAACAGGCCTTAATCTGTAAATCCCCTAACAGGGTAGCTCTGAATCAAAGTCTCAAATCCTCTTGCGAGGCTGATCCTAATAGGTCATTGCTCCTAACAAGTCTTATCATTCAAATCCCTTAACCGAGTGACTCTTACCCGGGTCTGCTCCTAACAGGGCATAGTTGAAAGACCTTAACCGATTAAGATTTCTATTATGGAAATAGTGAATCTTGTTGGTACCAACTCCCACCGTGGTTTTTCCCTTTTGGGTTTTCCATGTATAATCTCTTGTGTTATGTGGAATTTGTTTTATTGGGCATTTGCTTATGTGGTGATATTTCTCATATGCTTGATAAGTTTTAAGTTGTTAAAGTTGGTGATTAGATATACATTGTTTTTGCTTGCACTAATTCACCCCCCCCACTCTCAGTGCCTTATAAGTTCATCAATTATAAGACTAAAAAATCATGAGACAAAATAGCATGGTTATCTTTTCAAGCCAAGTTATAAATCCTAACAACTTGCCTACCAATGTACTCTAACATTTTGGAAAACAAAACCAAGTAGATAATCTTTTATTGAATTAGGATTTAAGGTCTAAAATACAAAAAAATAGACCTAAGAGGATTGTCTACACTACTCAAGATCTAGGAATAATTTTGTATAGGCTTAGACTAATCATTTGACCTTGTAACTCATTCTTGCAACTTGGCCTTTCAACTTGGTGTTGCAATCTAGACTCATAATTTGGCCAAGCAACTTAGCTCATAGTTAGGCCTATCAATTCATCATTTGGCCTTTAAAAAATATTTTACACTTAAATTGACACCTTATACTTTGGTATTGGGTTATAATTTACATCCAACAACACCCACTTGAGGTTCAAGCTTTAGGTTGCAACCTACCTCATGCATCACCTGATTGAACCTCCAAGATAAAATCTAAAATTATTAGGATTTGGAGTCTAACCAACACTAAAAATAAATTAAATACCTCTTAAAATTTTGGTTTTATGTAGATCAAGAACTTTAGACTTAACAATTAAATCAGCACTACACAACTAATCAAGGATATTAACAAGTTTGAGCTTTAAAGGTTGTTCCATGTAGTTTTTGGAGTCCAAGTATCAATATTAATTTCATAACTCAAGATCTAAAATAAAACCTTCATAATGTACAATTTAATGTAAGTTTGAGCATTTTCACTCTTGCAATCTTAAACTTTGAGATCTAAATGATGAAATGTATTTTAGAGTGTAGCTATTGAAATTTAACTCAAACTATGCAAAACCTCAATACAATTTTGAGCCAATATACTTCCAATAGTAAATAATATTTATGGTTTGAAGTTTATTTTAAAACATATAAAATATGAAATACAAAATTTTAACTCTAACCCCTTGCACAGTGTATACTTAAGGCTCTAATATTTTGCAATTCAAATTGTGAACTTTGATTTGCATTGGTATATTATAGAGAAAGAACAAGTCCAAAAACTAACAAGCTAAAATTTTGTAAATAATGAAGTATAAATTGCTGAATTTTCATGTTTAATGAAAATGAATTGGACCAAAAAAGTGAGAACATACTTGCTCTAAATTGTACAAACAAGAATCCCCAAAATGCACACAATTCTCAACAAGGTAAATTAAATACTCATGTTTCTAACATGAGCACCAAAATGAACATGATAACATAATAGTCATAGCATAAATAGTAAACTAATCTACATAGTATATCAAACTTATAAAAACAATGCAACACTATTTCAACATACATTGTTTACATATAATAAAATGATAAGTTGAAAGAACAAAATGCAACTTGCATGCCAGAAGTGAATGGTTTATATGGATTATAGGTTTGATTATGACTGTTGTTATTCTCAAATTCTGATTCCCCCTATCCTCTCTATAAGAAAATTTGATAACTATGTTTGCATATGAAGAGGACAACAAGAAAATAGAATTCCAGAATAACATATAACAAGGTTTCAGCAAAACCTTCTACACTTTGAACTTATCCAAAGCTCAAGTGGGTATACCTTTTGTGAATACATTCACACTTTTTAATTGAGATCCACAGTAAACCAATGCTAAAAACCTATGGACTTCATCACCTAAATAAAATTGAAACATTAAAGAAAACTTGTGCTCATTTTCAGTCTTGATCCCAAGAAAAATAGAAAGAATTCCACAACTGATATCAGTGCCTTATCTAGGCTACAGAGTCACCCAAATTAAACAAGAGTTCCAGATCTAAACATTCCCATACATTTCATCACTTAGGCTTTCATTAACCCTATACATGCCTGACATATATATAAGTTCTTTCCCTTTAAACTAAAACCGTTTATCAAATTCAAAGCAGCAAACAATTGATTTACTGACAAAGATATTTCACGCATGTTTAATTCCTCTCCTGAAGAGAAAAGCCATAAACATATCTATAAGATTGCCTTAAAATCCATATTCAATCGAATAACCCTAAATTATTCAAATGGAAACAACAAACTAATGAATGCACACCAAAAGACAATGAAGATTTAGACCTGAAAAGCTTTGAACTATATATTAATATTCATTTTTGAAAAATCTTACATAACTCAAGGTTACTTCAAAATAACCAGAAACCCCTAAATATATTTTAGCAGAGTTTCTTTACAAATTCTTGTTATATCCTATCCTTAAGTCCTGGTATCCATTTATAATAATATGGATGCAAAACAAGCTTTGGACTTTCCTAAGAATAGTTTGTTACAACTACAATTTCTTCAAAAAGAAGTTACAAGTCACTTTCAATCCTAGCAGCTTTTAAGTTTGTTATTCTGCTGCAGCATCTTCTTGAACCTCCGCTTCTTGTACCGTATACTTGCTTTTCCATTCCTAGAACACGTCATCACTAGGCTAGGAGAAATTAATGTTGGAATTTTTGATGATGATGTTGTGATTGTCATTGATGGACACACACTTCCTTTGAGATCACTTTTTGTATTTATGAGTTATGCTCAACCGGTATTTGTTCCAACCGGTATTATGTATTATAGTCTTTAGACTATCGGTGTTTTGCAGAAAGTGTTTACCGATCTCAAGCGGTATGAAGACCCAAAGCGGTATAAAGACCCAAAGTGGTATGAAGACCTCAAGCGGTTTGAGGATCTCAAGTAGTACGAAGGGACTCAAGCGACAGTTATCATTTTTCCCAGTCTTCATTTTTTACAACTGGCAATCGGTAAATGTATGAACCGGTATTACTCTGTGATGAGTTACCAACCAGTATTTTTGTGATGAGTTATCATCCACCGACACTTTGGTGGTGATTCTGTGTCATGTTACCAAATGTGTCTAGATGCACTGAACCTTGGAACTTGCAATGTAATCCTATTGGATCGACATGAAATCAGATTCCTTTATAAGGACATCATGTCTAGGGTTTTAGTTGTTAGGATTTTAGGTGGTTTATGAGGTTTTTGTATGTGCGATCATAGAAGAGAAGATTAGGTATGTGTGAAGAAATAGAGTGTGGAGATATTGAAGACTGAAGTAAAGCTGAAATGCATTAACAATGAGCTACCAAGGATCTAACCAAGCATACTGTGCTAGTATTTACATCACTCACTTGTTGATTACTCACATCTTCGACAAGTCTAAAACCCTTAACCGGGTAGGCTGGGCAAAGCCATTGTAAATCCTCTAACAAGGTGGTTCACAACTATGGATCTAAAATCCTCTCACAAGGCAGTCTTTAATCGGACTTATCTCCTAACAGAGATCGAGATTCCTAATAGGATCTGTTCTAGTGAAGAACATTGTATGACCTTAACCGGTTTGGTTTCTATTCTGCAGATAGTTACTTGTGAGTTTCAGATCACCGTGGTTTTTCCCATTTGGGTTTCCATGTCAAAACCTCTTGTGTTATGGTGATTGTGCTCTTGTGGGTGAATGCCTTATTTGTTTTTTGGTTTGCATTTGTTTTAACGGGTTTGTTAGTAAATCTGTTATACCGATTGACTGCTAAATTGTTTGTGTTTGAGTTCAATATTTATTGGTATACTAATTCATCCCCCCTCTTAGTATTCATCAATCGGTATCAGAGCCAACCTTTCTATAAGTATAACCACTTGGAAGGAGATATCAGGGAATACACTGTGAGAGAACTTACTCAACGGCTCACTCAGACTGAGAAAGCCTATGATGAAATCAAAGTCAAATATAAAGCCTCTCTGACAAAAAGAAGAGAGCATGCTGAGAAGTTGATGGAGCTTACTGAAAAATAGTTCTTTTGATGAAGCAGACATGGAAGCCCTAGTTGAAGAAATTGAAAAACTGAATGAGTCTAATGCCAACCTGAGAAGGGAACTAGAAGGACTGACTATCAGAATGTGTCAAGAGCTTGAGAACTAGAGGAAAGCTGAAGATCTGGCAAAAGACAAAGATCATGAGATCTCCAAGCTGAAGCAAGAAATCAGTGCACTTACCGCTCATCTACAAGAGAGTAAAGTGGAAAAATAAGAAATGCAAGGTGAACTAAACATGGCTATTTCTGAGAATGCAACCTTGAAGGAGTCCAATGCTTCTATTACCAAGGAACTCACTAAAACAAAGGAGATACTTGCCAAATTCAATTAGAGTGCTACTAAGTTAGAGCAAAAGCTTGAATTAGCCAAACCGGTAAAGAATACTAATGGAATTGGTTTCTCTGGTTATGAGGAAGGTGAATCCTATGGAGCAAAAGATGCAGTATCAAAGAAACAACCGACATCAAAGGATAAAGGTAAGAAAAAGTTCAAACCTATTTGCTTTAATTGTCTCAAGGAAGGACATACTACTAATTTATGTAGAAATAAGGCTTACAATAATTTTCCTTACTTTCTAAACAATAAGCCTAGATCCAATAGATTCAATGGAAATTGTTATGCATGCAACAAGTTTGGGCATAGAGCATTTGAATGTAGGTCTGTCATGCACAACACTGGAAGGTATCCTCAAAGGAGTCAAGGATTTTTTCCTGAATCCTCTGTGAACTAGAATCCAAATCGGTATAATGCCTATAATCATCAGTCAGGTAGTGGTGGCTATCAAGCAGCAAATGGTTGGAGAGCAACCTGTTTGATCTGTCATGGTAGCAGTCACACTGCTACAACATGCAAAAGGAAGAATGGAAACATGAATAATGGACCATGAAGAGCACCTGGAATGGTTTGCTATCATTGCAACAAACTGGGTCACACAGCTAGAATCTGCAAGATGAGAAAGAACATATCGGATGACATACCGGTCACTCTGGAAGGAATGATTGATGTTGAAACAATTCAAGCGGATATGAAGAAAACCTAGAAAAAGAAACCAGAAGAAGTGTCACAAGAAGAACCAGTTTCTGCACCAAGTGTGGAAATCTCTGAACCGGCAAACTAAGCTACATAAAAGCTTAGGGGGAGCAAATCGGTGAAATATTTTGAACCCCCGGTTTATATTGGTAAAAGACCTTAACCGATATGTGTTACCTATCAATTGGTAGAAGACCGAAAATGGTAAAAGGCAAAATTAGGGTTTATGCCCTAATGGTGGTGCATTTATTATGGTAGGTGAAGAATTTGTTTATAAGGGATTCTTAACGTCATTTTCACTTATCAATTTGCGAGTGAAGAAATTTTCAAGTGCAGAGCGACTAGAGGCAATTCATTTTGAGATTCAGAGAGATTTCAAAACTTTGAAGTAGAATCCAGAGATTATATCAATCAGTCAAGTGAAGAACACAAAACAGTAATCGAGCAACCAAAGTCGTGTGAAGCGAAGCTGAATTTGCAAACCCTAAATTTTGAAATTCTGAAGGTATTTATCGAAATTCTTGTTTATTAGTTTATCATGGCTTCTGCATCGCACTCCAGTTCTAGTGCACCTATTGATTCAGCGGATTTTATCCAACGGAAGATGAAATACAATGCCCTATCCTAGATACCCATTGGAGTTATAGTGGAAGGTAATATTTCAGGGTACATTGATTGTAAATTGGAAGACCTAGGATCTCTAGTGATCCATTCTCAGCTAGGTCTGTTTTACGGGGATGACAAGAAGATCAAACCAGAATACAACATCCTGGAAAGGAAGAAACTTCATAATGCGGTGTATTTTCTTGAAGAGTTCTCAGAAGATCGCATCCACATCATCCTGAGCAGAGTGCATGGAGACAAAATGTATCTCGAGAGGACACATGAAATTACGCCTGAAGCTATTCATGTCATCACT
The DNA here is from genome assembly GCF_030272615.1 of Cryptomeria japonica. NCBI lineage: Eukaryota > Viridiplantae > Streptophyta > Pinopsida > Cupressales > Cupressaceae > Cryptomeria > Cryptomeria japonica. The sequence continues at coordinate 313,683,369 of NC_081409.1, read as the reverse complement.
AGTTTCTACAACACTAGTGAGGTGCTTTCCCTAAGGAAAGTCATCAAGACTGGAATGACTAAGCTCACCGGTTCAGTGAGCTACCAATGGGGAATGACTGTCAACACCATCAAGGATGATTTGGTCAAGTATGCTTGCATGGTGATTGGATACTGGACATTCTATGCTAGCAGAATTAACTTTGTCTCTGCTACTGCGGTAAATGTCGCCTACAGAATGATCATGGAAGATGCCTCATTTGATCTATGCACCTCTATGCAGAGGCAACTTCTAGTAAACTAAAAGTCTATCAAACAGGACAATGCCTTAAGATTTAAATTTGGACAACTTTTGGTAGGTCTGTTCTTCTACTTTCAAGGCTATTTTCTGGGAGTCAGTGATATTCAATGGTCTGCTGACCAACCGGTTACCAAACAAATTAGAGAAAGTCTTTAAGCGGTGGGAACCGGTTATCCTGAAGTCTTGAACAAATAATTTGATGAATTCAAATGGAAGATGAGCCAGAGGATGAGGATATCTGGCGATATTGTCAAGAAGTATAGAAGACATATGTTTTACCATCAGAGTAGATGAGTGCATAATGGAGGCAGTGGAGCCCAAAAAAGAAAAAGTTGAACCCATGGGATATGAGGTGATGTATGTCATGCTAGATGGGTATGCCTCTACCCTACTTGCCTTGCCTCTTGATCCTAAGAAGAAGAGAACCGATACCTAATTGGAAAGGGTAACATTGGTTGAAGAACCTTCAGTGAAGAAGGGAAAGGCAGTGCCATCGGTATCGGCACTAGTTACCTCAGCAAGTCCTAAAGTGACCAAGCGGTCATCGGCCAAGAAGAAACCGAAAGTTGCACCCACCAAGGTTTTTGAAAGAAAGTGGAAGACAAAGAGCAACTCACCGGATTTTGAGGATACAGAACTTGAAGTACAACTTAAGAAGACTAGGAAAACAAGGAAGAAGGGAAAGACAATCAACAATGAACCGGCATTGTCAGCACCGGTAAATATAGACATTTCCTCTTACAAACCATTGACACATTATCAAAGGACTATCAAGAATGTTAGGAGAAAAGTGCTAAGTGATTTAATAGATCATTTTGATTATTTTAATGAAAATGAAAAAGAGGAAGTCAAACAGGAAGTCATTCAATATCTATGTATTAATGACCGGTCGCCATCAAAAATTAGATTTGTGACACCGGATTCTTTATACAATTCTTTAGATAACAAATGGCGCATTGCCATAGAAAAGGAACAGGAAATAAGAGAGGAAATTTTTACACAATATTTTCCTGATGTGTCAAATTCTAAGCTCTATGAAATCAAGGATAAGTACAAAGGCCTCTTCTTCATGAGAAGAAGAAGACTCTTATTACTAGAAGGCAAAGTCTCTAAAGTGGTGAAAGATACACACTCCCATGCCAAAGCCACTCTAAGGTTGCACCAAGTGTCTGAAGCCAACAAGAATGTTGAACAAGAACGAGAAACCGAAAAACTAGATGAGTTATATGACAGTGAAGGAGAACTGGTTACTGAATAGATGGCTACGATTGACGTGGATGCTTTGGATGGTGAAAATTTCACTCTGGATGCAGCAAAGGAAAAGGGTGATAAAGAGAGAGTAGACAAGGAAAAATAGGATAAAGAAAAGGCAAAGAAGAAGAAATAGAACAAAGAAAAGGTTGACAATGAGCAAGCGGAGAAAGAGGAAAAGAAAAAGAAAGATGAAGAGAAGAGGAAACAAGAAGAAGAGGAGAAGAAGAAGCAAGAAGAGGAGAAGAGAAAATAGGAAGAGGAGAAGAGGAAATAGGAAGAGGAGAAGAGGAAAGAAGAGGAGAAGAGGAAACTAAATGAAGAAAAGAAGAAGGAAGAAGAATAGAAGAAGGAAGAAGAAAAGAAAACAAAAGAAGTAGAGGAGCAAAAGAAGGCAGAAGAGAAAAAGAAAAGAGCTGAAGAGAAGAAGGAAGCGGCAAAGAGCACACAAGTGGAGACCCCAAAGGCAACCGGTGGTCAAGCCAAACCGGCTGACATCACCAGTCCTATTGACCTCCAATCTTCAAATGAATTGAAGCTGCTCCAAAGCATTAAGCTTGCACAAGAGCGACTAGAAGCATTAAGGAGGAAAAAGGAGCAAGATGTTATTCAAACTGTGGTTGAAACTCTTACTAGTTTGATTCCTGGTACTAACCTCCCCAATACCAATTCCTCTCTGGCCCATCTAAAACTTCTATGTACAGTTTTGGAGGACCAGGTACAATGTCTGGAAGAGGTTGCTAAAGCCAATGCACGAAAGAAGCATAAAAAGGCACTAAACACTACCTTAGTGAAGAAACTGAATGAGCTCTGGTCTGAACTTCAAAAAGAGCAGAAGGACATAAGAGATGCTATGGATGAGGGAAAACTACTGCTTAGTAAGATAAGCCAACCCCATCTATTTTGTGATGATGTGCTTGCATAGAAGGAAAAACTGCAATCTGATTTGCGGGCATATATAAACACCTTTAAGATGTCGTATGATTCCTTCACTACATATGGGCAAAATGTTCACCGGTTTCAGCTCTAGCCTACCAGAATAGAGTTGGAGATTAGCAACTGGACCAGAGATTTGCAGGAACTTCAACTAGTTCTACTACCCAGACTGCAAATACTTTAGAAATTCTATCTTAATCTAGATGCCTTAACAGTCACTCAAGAGATGAGCACAATTGATGCCATGGAAGAACAGGTATCCCAGATGCAAACAAAAAGTGAGGTGGCTACCTCATTACTTGAGTCATGGTCTTTATCCATGAAGACCTTTATGCAGGATTATAAATCAGTTTTTGATAAGTTTCACTCATTATTGTCATAAACATTTATTATATTAATGATAATGAGAAAGAGGGGTTATTATGTAGTACTTTGTCATTGTTGGCAAAGGGGGAGTAGTACTTTGTATTTTAAAATTTTGATGAATGTTATAAATACTGACATGTTATCTCTTTAAGGGAGTAGTATACATTGTATTTTCTGCAAAAGGGATAGTGTATATGCTTAGGGGGAGTAATTTTGGTTATGGCATATTTTTGTTGTAAAACACTTAGATGTCAAAATTTTCCTAAGTGTTGCCATCAATGCCAAAGGGGGAGATTGTTGGCATTTTTAATGATGATGTTGTGATTGTCATTGATGGACACACACTTTCTTTGAGATAACTTTTTGTATGTATGAGTTATGCTCAATCGGTATTTGTTCCAACCGGTATTATGTATTATAGTCTTTAAACTATCAGTGTTTTGCAGAAAGTGTTTATCGATCTCAAGCAATATGAAGACCCAAAGCAGTATAAAGACCCAAAGAGGTATGAAGACCTCAAGCGGTTCGAGGATCTCAAGTGGTACGAAGGGACTCAAGCGGCAGTTATCATCCACCAAAACATTATGAACCGGTAAATGTATGAACCGGTACTACTCTATGATGAGTTACCAACCAATATTTTTGTGATGAGTTATCATCCACCAAAACTTTGGTGGTGATTCTATTTCATGTTACCAAATGTGTCTAGATGCATTGAACCTAGGAACTTGCAATGTAATCCTATTGGACCGACATGAAATCAGATTCCTTTATAAGGACATCATGTCTAGGGTTTTAGTTGTTAGGATTATAGGTGGTTGATGAGGTTTTTGTATGTGCGATCAGTTTTTGTATGTGCGATCATAGAAGACAAGATTAGATCTGTGTGAAGAAATAGAGTGTGGAGATATTGAAGAATGAAGTAATGCTGAAATGCATTAACAATGAGCTATAAAGGATCTAACCAAGCATACTACGCTAGTATTTAGATCACTCACTTGTTGATTACTCACATCTTCGACAAGTCTGAAACCCTTAACTAGGTACGCCGGGCGAAGCCTTTGTAAATCTTCTAACAAGGTGGTTCACAACTATGGATCTAAAATCCTCTCACAAGGTAGTCTTTAATCAGACTTATCTCCTAACAGAGATCGAGATTCCTAACAGGATATGTTCTAGTGAAGAACATTGTATGACCTTAATCAGTCTAATCTTAACCGGTCTAGTTTCTATTCTGCAGATAGTTACTTGTGAGTTTCAACTCACCGTGGTTTTTCTTGTTGGAAATATAGCATTATAACAGACAATGAAAGATTGTTGGCATTTCATAAGGATATTGAGAAGGTTGTTGATAATTATGGATATAACTGATTAAAGATGTTTACTGTCTTGATATTATTATTTTATCATTGATGTCAAGAAATTGATTTTCTAACTCAGTATGATGTTGCCATATCTTGAGAAGTATGACTTAAAAGAGTATAAAGATGTTGGTAAAAGACACAGGAAAGAATATGATGAATAAAGGGATGAATAAGGTATTCAATGGGCAACTACTACCGAGTCAGACAATGATGAGATCATGATGTTTAGATTGTTTTAACATCATACATATGTTGTAATTTGTAAAGGTTAATACTATACTATGTTACCAAGCTAAGAACCTAGTCGGTAAACCCTAAGGTTATCGCTATCAGTTAATGAAGGCATTATGTCTACCGAGTGAAGTTTAGTATTCACCGAGTTATAACCGAGTTGCTACTGAGTTGTAACCGATCTATAACAGAATGCATTAAATGTTTACATGTGTTATTTAATGAAGGAAGCTAATGAGCTGGAACTAATTAAATGATTGGTGAGCCATGGATGAAGTTTGTTAACGAAACTAAGGCAATGGAAAGTCGGCATGAAGATCTACAGCGCAGATTGAACTGCAATACCCTAACACAAGTTCCAAGAAATGTATGCAAGTTCCAAGGCGGGGTAAAACATTTTTAGATCGAAAGATGCATTGAACCTGGACAAGATTGAAGATCTGATGGCTATGATTGATCATGGGAAATGTGATCAAGGAGATTAAGCGGTTACCTAATTGTTTATAAATAGGAAACGGTTGATAAACAAGGTATGCAGGCAAGTGTATGCACAGGGATGCTACATAGTGATTACCAAGCACAAAAGCTTGAAGACCTGTTAGAATAACAGAGTATAGAAGCCCAGCAGATAAACAAGATTAGTTCTATGTCTAGATTGAATTGAACAAATAGGAATCTGCTTTAGCATTTTAGATGTGAAGTTGTAGATAGATTTTTATTACTGTTATTTTGTGAAAGTGACAGAAAATCTCTTAACCAAGTGGGCTTAACAGTCTTATTTGTAAAACCCTCTAGCAAGGTGGCATTCTGATTGAGTGTTTGAAATCCTTTAACAAGGTCACTTCTAACAAGGTGAAGATCCTAACATATCTGAGGGAAATCCCTTAACTGGGTCACATCTAGCAATGTGTTTGTAATCTTTAACAGGATTTGCTTTTAACCGAGCATACTCTAGAAGAGTATATTTCTTAGTGGGTCCAAAATCCCACAGTAGTTTTTCTCTATTTGGGTTTCCATGTTAAATCTGGTGTTATAAGGTTTATGATGTTTATATGCTTTTGAGTTTGCATGTTTGATAGTTTTGGTTATATTACTGAAATATATGTTACTGAGGTTGAATCTGATGTTTTTATGGAAGATTAAGTTTGTATGATTCACCCCCCCCCCCCTCTCATCTTGTTGGCTATTAGATCTATACTTATATTAATTATCGGAACTGTCAATTGGTATCAGAGCTTTGGACTCTGGAAGGAAAAGTTTAAAGGCACATGAGTTAAAGATCCAAAGATGTATAAGAGGGATGCACCGAAGCTGAACAAGTCAAGTTTCTCTACATGGTAGAAAAGAATGAAGCTACATCTATCAGGAGTTGGAGAATATGTTGTATACTATTTGGAGAATGATTTTGTTACACCGAGCACCTATCCATTGACTATGGAAGAGATAAAGGCAAAGCAAGAACATATTCAAGCAATGATTGAAATAACATCTACATTGACCGATTCAGAGTTTAATGATCTAGAAGGTTGCAATGATGCAAAGGCTATGTGGGATAAGCTCATATCAGTATATGGAGGAGATGAACATGTTCAAAGAGAAAAAGTAGATAGTCTAAGAGGACAACTTGAAACTATGAGGATGAATGAAGGTGAGAACATAACTCAGTACAATACTTGACTAAAGGAGATTGTCAATCAAATCAAAGGAGCAGGTGGAACTATTGAAGAAAAGGATATAACAAGTAAGTTGTTGAGAACCCTTCTACCAGCTTATGATATCCGAGTCTTTGCAATCAATGAATTGAGGTCTATACCTAATATGCCAGTTTCTTTAGATGCTACTATTGGTAAGCTACATGCATTTGAGTTAAGTAATTTTGATAACATTTAGTTCTTTTCATCTTGATGAATCTAATGATTACAGTGAAAGAAAGTATAAGTACTTTGAAGGAGATCATAGTGGAGCAAGTGAAAGATTTCGTAAGAACATGGAAGAAGTACACAAACTGTATGAGGAAATCAGAAAGCAAGAAGAGTTTGAAGCATTATTAGCCAAAAGGTTATTGAGAGGCAAAGGTAAGTATAAAGGAAAACTACCTTTGAAATGTTTCAATTGTGATAAAATAGGACATATGGCTTCTAACTGTCTTGACCAAGATTTTACTAAAAGGAGATATTACCGAGATGACAGACAGAAAGATAATCATTACAAAGGACACCAAGACTTCAGAAGAAGAGATAGAAAGACATATTTAATAGCTGATGAGGAATCCAAGGATGATAAATTAGATGAGACTGATACAGAGGAAGTAGTTTATGTGGCTATCAAAGATGGATCAGATGAAGAAAGGTATGAAGAAAAATCCCTAATATCTCACATAAACACTAATGATTCTTGGATTATAGATAGTGGATGCTCACATCATATGACAGGAGATAAACACAAGTTTGTTATATTAGCAGATTATGATGGAGGCTATGTTAGATTTGGTAATGATGCACCATGTCCGATGAAAGGTAAAGGATCTATAACACTTCTTGACAATGCAAGATGCAATGATGTTTATTGGGTTGAAGGTTTGAAATACAATTTGTTGAGTGTAGCACAACTAAACAACACAGGTTACCGAATAGAATTTCAAAAAGGAATTGTCAAAGTTCATGACAAGAATGGAAAGTTAGCTGCTACCAGGACACAAACAAAAGGTAACACATTTCACCTTGACTCAACTCGTAACAAGTGTTTGTATGCAAAGATAGATGATACTTGGTTATGGCATAAAAGGTTTTGTCATGTCAATTTTGATAATTTGATCAAAATAAGTAAGAAGCACCGAGTAAGAGGTCTACCGAGTATTGAAAAACTTGAGAATGCTATGTGCCGAGGATGTCGGATGGGTAAGATGACAAGATCAAGCTTTACAAGTAAGTCTTACACTTCTAAGGGAATTTTAGATCTAGTGCACACTGATCTTTGTGGTCCTATGAAAGTTCAAAGTTATTATGGTGATAAATATTTCATATTATTTGTGGATGACTATTCAAGGATGATGTTAGTAATGTTTTTAAAAGAAAAATCAGAAGCTTTTCAAATGTTTAAATGGTACAAGGCAAGAGTTGAAAATGAAATAGGAAGACAACTGAAATGTCTTAGATCAGATAGAGGAGGAGAGTTCACATCTGATGAGTTCAACTTATTTTGCAATAATCATGGTATTAAAAGACAAGTCTCTGCACCAAGAACTCCACAACAGAATGGAATAGCTGAGAGAAGAAACAGATCTATTGTGGATTGTGCTAGAACATTGATGATTGAAAAGAAGGTGCCACAAACATTTTGGAGAGAAGCAATAAGCACAGCAGTTTACACCTTGAATTGAGTTCAATTGAAGAAAGGTACTTTGAAGACACCATATGAAATCTGGTATGATAAGAAACCTAATGTAAGATATTTTAAAATCTTTGGAAGTAGATGCTATGTTCACAAAGATGATAGAAATGGCAAGTTTGATCAGAAAAGTGAAGAAGGAACATTTCTAGGTTATTCTTCTAGAAGAAAAGCATTTAAATGTCTGATCAAATCATCTAACAAAATAGTAGAAAGTGCAAATGTGAAAATTGATGAATTTGCAGAAAGAAATGATGAAGGAAATTCCAAGGAACTAGAAGAGTATGGTGAATTTGTCTATGTTCAACCAAGAAGTCTTACCGAGAAGACTATTGAAGAAAATGAAGAGAATATCTAGTTACCGAGTGATGAAGAAGATCATACAGAGCCTACCGAGCCTGTATTAGCCAAGTATGTCAAAAGACATCATGCACCAAGTCAAATTATAGGAGATAAGGATGATCCAATGATGACAAGGAACAAACTGAGACAGAACACATGTTTGATATCTGAATTTGAACCAAGAATAGTGAAAGAGGCATTTAACAGTGAAGATTGGATAAATGCTATGACAGAAGAGATTGATCAAATCAAGAAGAATGACACATGGACACTAATCCCAAGACCAAAGGACAAAAATGTAATCGGTACAAAGTGGATTTTTAGAAACAAGCTAAATGAAAAAGGAGAGGTCATTCGAAACAAAGAAAGACTAGTTTGGAAAGGTTATGCTCAAGAAGAAGGAATTGATTATGGTGAAACTTTTGCACCTGTTGCTAGACTGGAAGGAGTAAGAACATTGTTGGCCTATGCTGCTTTCAAAAATTTCAAGGTATATCAAATGGATGTCAAATATGCATTTCTGAATGGAATATTAGAAGAAGAAGTTTTTATTGAACAACCTGAAGGATTTGTTGAAGACAATAATAAAGATCAGGTATGTAAATTAAACAAAGCTTTATATGGTTTGAAACAAGCATCTAGAGCATGGTATGAAAGATTGCACTCTTATTTGATTAAGATTGGTTTTATAAGGACAAGTGAGAATAGAAACATGTACATGAAGAATGATGAAAATGGAATACTAATCTCAGCCATATTTGTTGATGATATTATATTTTGTGGAAATGACTCTTTATGCAAGAACTTTGGAAATGAAATGAGCAAAGAATTTGAGATGTCATTAATCGATGAGATAAAGTATTTTATAGGTTTACAGATGCTGCAAATGAAAAATGAGATTTTCATTACTCAATCCAAGTACATAAAGGAAATCTTGAAGAAATCTAGTATGGAGAATTCAAAACTAGTAAGTACTCCTATGACTACCAACTGTAAATTATCAAAGAATGATGAATCTGCATCTGTTGATGAGACACTTTACCGATCCATGATTGGAAAGCTACAATATGTTGTTCACAGCAAACCAGACATAGCACATGCAGTAGGTATAATTGCAAGATTCTCTGAAGATCCTAAGGAAACACACATGATAGCAATCAAAAGAATTTTTAGATACTTGAAAGGCACTGAAGATTATGTCTTAGTATATCAGAAAGGAAATGATTTTGATTTAAAAGTTTATATTGATGCTTATTGGGCAGGCAACATTGATGATAGAAAAAGCACAAGTGGAGGAGCTTTCTTTTTAGGAGAAAGACTAGTGAGCTGGCTTAGCAAGAAACAAGGATGTGTTTCATAGTCAACAGCAGAAGCTGAATATGTTGCTGCAGCACTGAATTGTACCAACATTGCATGGATCAAACAACTGTTGGAAGGTATAAATGAGAAAGTTACCGAGCCAGTAACTATATTCTGTGACAATACTAGTGCCATTAATATTTCAATATATACTATTATGCACTCTAAGACAAAGCACATCTCTATCAAATATCATTATCTTAGAGAAGAAGCTCAAGAGAAGAAAGTGGTGTTGGAGTATGTTAGCACAAAGGAACAAATAGCAGATATCTTCACCAAGCCACTACCAAGGGACACTTATGAATATCTCAGAAGTAAGTTAGGGGTCCTACCCCTATCTTCTACTCACTGACCGAGTTCGGTGAAAGCATCAATCTGATGACTCTATTGAATATCTATTAGGAGTTGATGCTGCATTACACACTTTAGGATGTTTTCTAAAGGTGTACAGGAATTATTACAGGAAACAATACAGGGAACAAGAATTAAAGACAAAATGCTCTGACCAAGACTCAGTGGATACACAACAACAAGAAATCACTTCATACAGGAAGAAATTATGTTTTAGTTCTTTACTTTTTGGCATTGTTGTCAAAGGGGGAGAAGACTAATATCAGGGGAGAAGAATATCAGGAGAGACTACTAAGAGAAAAGTGAGAAGACTACAGATTGGAAAGAAGACTGAAGAAAAGAGGAGAAATCTAATGTATGGGGGAGCGAATTTTAGCATTTCAGAATCACAGCAATCTGAATCTTTTTAAGGTCAAATCAATTGGTTTTTCCATCAATGCCAAAGGGGGAGATTGTTGGAAATATAGCATTATAACAGACAATGAAAGATTGTTGGCATTTCATAAGGATATTGAGAAGGTTGTTGATGATTATGGATATAACTGATTAAAGATGTTTATTATCTTAATATTATTATTTTGTCATTGATGTCAAGAAATTGATTTTCTAACTCAGTATGATGTTGCCATATCTTGAGAAGTATGACTTAAAAGAGTATAAAGATGTTGGTAAAAGACACAGGAAAGAATATGATGAATAAGGGGATGAATAAGGTATTCAATGGGCAACTACTACCGAGTTAGACAATGATGAGATCATGATGTTTAGATTGTTTTAACATCATACATATGTTGTAAATTGTAAAGGTTAATACTATACTATGTTACCAAGCTAAGAACCTAGTCGGTAAACCCTAAGGAACCTAGTCGGTAAACCCTAAGGTTATCGCTATCGGTTAATGAAGGCAGTATGTCTACCGAGTGAAGTTTAGTATTCACCGAGTTATAACCGAGTTGCTACTGAGTTGTAACCGAGCTATAACAGAATGCATTAAATGTTTACATGCGTTATTTAATGAAGGAAGTTGATGAGCTGGAATTGATTAAATGATTGGTGAGTCATGGATGAAGTTTGTTAACGAATCTAAGGCAATGGAAAGTTGGCATGAAGATCTACAACACAGATTGAACCGCAATACCCTGGCACAAGTTCCAAGAAATGTATGCAAGTTCCAGGGTGGGGTAAAATGTTTTCAGATCGAAAGATGCATTGAACCTAGACAAGATTGAAGATCTGATGGCTATGATTGATCATGGGAAATGTGATCAAGGAGATTAAGCGGTTACCTAATTGTTTATAAATAGGAAACTGTTGATAAACAAGGTATGCAGGCAAGTGTATGCACATGGATGCTACATAGTGATTACCGAGCACAGAAGCTTGAAGACCTATTAGAATAACAGAGTATAGAAGCCTAGCAAATAGACAAGATTAGTTCTATGTCTAGATTGTATTGAACAAATAGGAATCTGCTTTAGCATTTTAGATGTGAAGTTGTAGATAGTTTTTTATTACTGTTATTTTGTGAAAGTGACAGAAAATCTCTTAACTGAGTGGACTTAACAGTCCTATTTGTAAAACCCTCTAGCAAGGTGACATTCTGATTGAGTGTTTGAAATCATTTAACAAGGTCACCTCTAACAAGGTGAAGATCCTAACAGATCTGAGGGAAATCCCTTAACTGGGTCACATCTAGCAATGTGTTTGTAATCTTTAATAGGATTTGCTTTTAACCGAGCATACTCTAGAAGAGTATATTTCTTAGTGGGTCCGAAATCCCACAGTGGTTTTTCCGTATTTGGGTTTCCACGTTAAATCTGGTGGTATGAGGTTTATGATGTTTATATGCTTTTGAGTTCGCATGTTTGATAGTTTTGGTTATATTACTGAAATATATGTTACCGAGGTTGAATCTGATGTTTTTATGGAAGATTAAGTTTGTATAATTCACCCCCCCCCCCTCTCATCTTGTTGGCTATTGGATCTGTACTTATATTAAGTATCAGAACTATCATTTCCCATTTGGGTTTCCATGTCAAAACCTCTTGTGTTATGGTGATTGTGCTCTTGTGGGTGAATGCCTTATTTGTTGTTTGGTTTGCATTTGTTTTAACCGGTTTGTTAGTAAATCTTTTATACTGGTTGACTGCTAAACTGTTTAAGTGTTTGAGTTCAGTATTTATTTGTATACTAATTCACCCCCCCTCTTAGTATTCATCAATTAACATTTTTATTTTTCAATTCATCTAACCTTTTCCAAGTGTTTCTCATTTTCTTAACCTCTGACTCCAAAAAACCATAATGTGTCTTTATCTTCTTTATTTCTTCAATTGTTTGGATAAATAAAGATATGTCATATGTATTGATGACTTCATTTATCCTCTGGGACAAGTTAGCTCCTAGCTCATCAAGCCACACTTGTTTATCCTTCAACTGATTTGAACTAACAAAACCCCCAGGAAACTGTTCAAACTTATGTTCAGTATATTCCTTCCTGTACAAGTTGACCTTTTTCTCTACACAGACTCTTCCTATTGCCACCTTGGTCATGCCTCTTTCTAACTCACAAGTGGATTTAATATTGGCATCAGCCCCTGCCTCATCATAAGATGCACACATAAGTTCCAAATCCATCTCCCTAGGCATCCATTTATTCAAAATTGGCTCCAGAGTATCCTTGTCTTCATTCATCTCAATCAATATGTCCAAAATTCTTTTCATATTAATATACACAATGGAAGCCTCGATTATGTCAGCAAACTTCAAGATTGTGCCTCTGACCTTTTCTTGATATTTACTTGCAAATAGGGCTTGAGCCTACTTCAACTTTTCCAATTCATCTTGTATGGTTTTAGCTGGTTGAAAACCAGAAGTCATAGGAGAAGGTGGAAATTCAATGATGGGACTGGTGGGTGGAGGTCTTGCTGGAGAAGAGGCAATCATTAGAGTAGAAGATTCACCCCTCTGGTATTGCCCTGCAAATTGATTCTTTAATTTGGCAATGATGCCATCCCTATTGGCTATCTCCCCTTTTCCTTCATTATAAGCCTTTAAAATTGTCTCTAGTTTTACTTGGAGATCAGCCTTCTCCTTAGCTTCCCTCTCAGCTACTGCCACACTGAATTTTGATGTTTCTAGAACTGTGCTGGCAGCTTCTACCACCCCTGTGTCCTACACCCTCTTCATAATCATACCTCCAAGTTAACTAGACTCTGAAGTGTCCTTCCTTCTTCTGCTCTCATCCCTCTTTAGGGACCACATGACCAAAGTAGCATTGTCCTTGCTGAATGTCACTCCTTCCAAGGGCTTGGTTTCTTTCCTTACTGCTTCAAGCACTAAGGCATCTGCTATGTCCCACTCAAGAAGATTTAGTACACCAGCTTTTGCTACCATTTCTCTCCCCTTTTCAGGAGTAATGGTTTTGAACCCTGTCATCATTTCTTGTTTCATTTCTTCCTCCAATGCAGTTGCATCTTTGTGGGGTTGTTCATTCTTCCTCTTCTCACATCTTACTTTGAATTGTTCAATGTTTTGCCTCCAAACAAATTGCATAAAGGATCCAGTTGTAACAAAATTATTATCAGCCAGGAACTCCTCACTGGCTTGTTTCATGGCAAGGTCTAACTCCTTTCCTTTAAACTCATCTATAGTCAAGTTCATCTCAGCACTCGGTGGCTCTTCAGGCATTCCCTCTTGTGTTTCCTCACAAGTGTAGGCAATCTCTCCGAGACTCCCTAGTTGCAACAATTGCTCAGCCACTACATGTTCATCTCCCACATGGATTGGGGATTGGGATGGAGAATATAAAGGTTCACCTGTTTGCACCTCTTTTCCCACCCTTTGACATCTTCTATTGGTCTTTTCCCTTTTGAAGTGGAGGACTCACATCTAACTAGCACTAGCACACTATACTTTGGCCTTTTGTGCATCACATATTCACCTAGAGGGATGGCCTTGGAAAAGGCAGGCTTGGCTAAAACCAACTTAGCCTTTTTAGGATAATTTTTCATTATAGTTTCCCTATTCTCCTTCAAGGTTTGCATTAAATCTTCAAAATACAGTATCAAGAATTTATCCTTCTCCTCAAAGGGAGTAAGACTAGACAAAGGGTCATAACCAATATCAAATTGGTGGATAAAATCAAGAGCCCTTTTGTATGCTATCCATTTCTCTTTTCTCAATTCCTACTCATCTAGATTGAATTCATTTCTGATCAGATCCTTAGGAAAATGGAACTGATGTGTTCTACCTTTACATATGGCTCTTTTCTTGAACATGCCATTAAAGAAATCTTCATGGTCAGCAAACCTTGACACTGCAATAGATAGCCTATAGGGTTGAAAGTAATCATCAAAATGTTTCCAACCACCCTTGGTGATTACAAACCGATGTGCAATGGTGATAGTTGGGAAAATGGTCCCTTTCCCCCTATTTGTTAATTTTGTTTCTTGCACACCCCTGATTTGCCTCAGGACCTCTACAATTCCTATCTTCAATGGGACTTGATAGGGGAGCAAGTATGGGGTTCCTCTAAAACCATAAACTCTGAACATAGTAGAAACAAGGTACAAGTATATATCAGCCCAGTTGTGAACAATCTTGATATCTTCAGCGAATTCCTTAGGCCTAAGGAACTCTAGGAGAGCCTTAGGGATCCTAGGGTTTTGTGGGCACAACAAGATCCTAAGCCTAGATACAAAACATCTATCAAACTTCAAGTAACTTGCATCCTCTATGTCCCAAGACAAAATTGTGCTTCATAATTGCACAGGAATCTCTTCACCATCCTTTTCCTTAACCAGGTCCATTTCCTTAGCAAAATAATCAGCACCTTTAAATAAAAGCATGTGCATAAGAAGAGAATACCACCCAAAAGGTTTGTCTACCTTAGCATTTTTTATCCCTACCAGCCTTGCATGAATTGCATCAGTGAGATAAGGTGCAAAATCAAAAGTTACTGCCAGAGAAGGGTTCAAAATCTGTGCTATCATTAGCATATAGTGGGTTGGCATGGTTGTTTTAGCATCTTCCCCAAAAATCTGACATAGGGACCAATACTTCCCTTTAGCCCTCAAAGTGAATAAATTCAAAGAGAAAGGTTCCATGGTACTAGGGCCTACAAGAGTCAGTCCTCCTATTTTGATAAAAAAATCTTTCAAAGGGCCACTCCTGAGGTGATCTCTCTGCACATTATAGACCTGGGCAAGTGTATCAAAATTGATAGGCTCTAGATAATTCGACACCTCATTGAGTCTGAACACTTTCCTAAATTCATCATCATTTATCTCAATTAAAGCTCCCCCATTTATATTTCTAACACACTGGGAAATAGGGTCATAATTATTTGCAATCTGGTTTAACAAGTCCACATCCATGAAAACCCCAGGGACTATGAGCTTTCCCACATCTAACTCCCATATACTGTTCATTGGAGCAAGGGAATGTCTCTGGCCAAATCCCACTTTGAAGAGTCCCAGACCTGATATCCCTATCTGTGAATCCCTTAACCAGTTTCCTTTATCATACAAACCGTCTCCAATTCTTAGACGGGGGGCTTTGGGCACTAATTCTTTCATTCTAGCAGCGGCATTAGTAGACATGGTTAATTGTTCTAGAAAATCATCACAAATGGCTCTATCCTGATAATTCACCTTCCCTGTGAAATCTCTTTGAGGTGCCATCTTTGAATTACAGCTATTTCAATTTGGAACTTAAAACAGACCTCTGAGAAGACAAGCACCCAGTGATATCAATTCGAACTGTAACTATCAAGCAATATGTAGAACTTACTTGTTGCCTAAAGAAGTTTGCTTTGCGCAATGGTTCCTCTGCAAAACTCTTTGAAATGATGCTAAAATTCAATTGATGTGAAGCTTAATAGGACAACTGAGCATTGAATTGAAACATTAAGCCACATGCTTCGGCAATCAATTCGCAATTGAATTCGAAAATTGGCTCCAACGGACCACAAAGAAAATTCTAAGTGTCCTGGCTTTTCACTATTTCGCGAAGGTTAAAAACCTCACATCTTTACCATGGGAAACAACACCGTCCATCGGATCCTGAAGAACATGCATGTTCTTTACTTTACCTGGGTCATCCTGCTTAAAAACGGGCCCCACCTTCCTTTCGTTGTTTCATGAAGCATAAATCTCATGCATCTCTTCCATGCGAAACAGCGTTGGCCATTGGATCCTCTACTATTCGCTTGATCTTTACTTTCCACGGTGACCACTAGTCTTTTTAGCTAACCGCATGAAACTATCACCGCTAATGGTTTTTGTTGTTTTGCAAAGGTTAATCACCTTGCATCTTTGGGCTGTAAAGCAGTGCCCATCGTTGGATCACTTTCGAGATGTGCAGCGTTTAACATCCTTTATCCTTCAAAGTGGGCCCTCTGTGCGGAATCCACTTGCCCTATTGATTTCCGGCAAATAGCTCCTATGTGTCAGCCATTCATTCATTCAAGAACTCCATCGGACTCCACATCTAAACTGCCACGTATTTTATTTAACCATGAATTTCATCACCATCACCGCTCAATCGAAATGGGCCCTTGACGATCCTTTGGAGCCATGTGTCCTACTAACAGATCACCTTTTCCCCTAGCTAGACATCCACCTGTATTGCCACATCATCCACCATGTAACCGCCAGCTCCTTTTTGCCACTTCGCGAAGAGTAAACTTCGTGTTGTTTCTGGCTGTGAAACTTCGCGGGTCGTCCGATCAACTCCAAGTTGATCGGTCTTTAAAAATCGGGAACTGTCTATCTACCAGGCCTACCATCCTTTCGCTATTTCGCAAAGGATAAAAGGCATGCTATTTCGCCAAGCGAAATAGCGCGGACCGTTGGATCTATCCCAAGATGCACCCTTTTTACCTTACAAGCAACCCTTTCGCTAGGCCCACTGCCCTTTCGCTACTTCGTGAAAGATAAACTTCTAGCAGCTTTCCTTTGTGAATCAACACGGACCGTTGGATCTTGAGCAAGATGTTCGGTCTTTAACTTCATTCTTTAACCCACCTGCTAGGTCCACCATTCTTTCGCTATTTCACGAAGCATAAACCTCGCCCATCTTTGGGCTGCGAAACAACGCGGTCTGTTAGATCGACCAGGAGATACTCGTTCTTTAACCTTCCTCGTGACCACTTTACCCGGACCCGCCACCTCTTCGCCACTTCGTGAAGGGTAAGTTTCGCACATCTTCCCTTCGCGAGATCGCACGCCCCGTCAGATCAATGAGAACTTGCATGGTCTTTACGAGGCCCGACAAAAAAGATAAAAACTTAGGAGAAGGCGAAAAATAAAACATTATTAAAGACCTGCCTAGGGCAAAATTTAAAGGGGGGACCTCTTCTCATGATGGACCGACCCTTCCACTTAAGTGGAAAAAGTAACATGAAAATAGAATGCATGGACTTCAAGATAGAAAAGGGGAAATTACAAAACCTTAAACCCCTAAACTAAAAACCCTTAGAGGCAAAAAAGAAGTACAAAGCACAATTTTGCAGATTACAATAGATTAGAGAATAAAATCACCTAGTAGTCAAAATAGTGATAACAACTGTAATATAAATAGATTCATTGAAGGGTGAAAATACTTAATAGAACTTTCACGTGTTAGTGAATACCAATTTTCTAGCCTTACTATCAAGAACATAAGAGTGCAATTGGCATGTTTGGGGATAATAATGTTTATGATCATGAATGAACATTTGGTATTTGTACGAGACCGACTCTTACATATGAATTTTGAACTTGAGAATATTCAAAATTATTTGTGAAAATGAGATATAATGAATTCATCTCGATTATTGGCTAAGAAATTTTAGTAATTTGACTTAAGATTGACATGTTAAAATATTGGTATAGACATGTCAAATAGTCATAAAAATGTGACTTTTTTTATCAAAGAGAATATACTTGATGTGGTTTTTAGTTCTCCATAATGACTACGTCTCATCCCGTTGATAAGTTTATCTCAAAAACTTAAGTATTATTCTTACCCACGATTATTTTCTAGCTATAGTGTGATTCCTCTCACGTGTTAATAAGTTTGGAGTGAAACCAAAGTCTCCAAAAATAATTAAACTACTCGCAACATCATACATTAAAAAGTGGAACTTTAATATTGTATTAAACACGGTCTAAAATATAGAGGTGTTACTATTTTAGATCCATAAAAGTTAGTAGGATTTTGTTTTACAGATGGTTTTATTGAAATTCTCTCCAAAATATGGCGACCCCCTCTTGAGCTCATGTTATTTAAATCTTCTAAGTCTAGTTTTTTCTAAAGTGTTTTCCATATATGATATTATTGTAATTTATAGTGTTAGATTTCAATTTATTTTTTAATGTGTGAAATAAATTTTACATTTGTTTGATGATTTTTTTGTTCATGAAATTATTTTGGAAATAGAATTATTAAGTTAGTATTTTCTTGATGTTTTAAATGCAATGGTTGTTTGGGTATTTTTACATATATTGAGTAGTAGACCATCTTTTTTTTTTGATGCAAATTGGAGTTTTTGTTTCTTGGGTGACTATTGTTCTCATTCTCAAGCTTGCAATTTTGAATTTTTGCGTGCAATTGCAACCCAAAGTTCTACATTTGCATTGTAGTGCATGTTTGTATTTGATTTATCGAAGTATAATAAAAATTGGTAGTTTTATTGTTCCTAAATTTGTTTTAAGTCTAAGATTGTGTGTGAGGGAGAGTCGCCCTTCATCAAGTGGTATCAACACAAGAGTTCTTGAGTGTGTAAACAAATAGTTGAATGTGAGGTAGTTGGCATCGAGATATGTGGTTATAGGTATATGATAGAAGTGATAAAAATACCTCTATAAATAAATCATGGTGGTAGAAAAAAAATAGTTGTACTAAAATAGGGTTTCAAAGACCTATAGAGACAAGTTCAAGAACTTCAAGAAGAGCCATGTAGAGAAATGGGTCTTAGAAGAGGAGATGAAATTCAAGAAGAAGTTGAAGAAGAAACATAGTTCGATGAAAAAAAAAGATGAACTAGAAGATCATGCCCAAGTTAGATTATTGAAGACCATCTCCAAGATTGCGAAAAGTCCAAAGGTTGAAAGTTTCTACATACTCTAAAAATCTCAATCGAGAATAAATTATTAATTGGATCAAAAACATGGAAGAGTACTTTTAGTACGAAGAGACAAAAGATCTTGAGAGGGTCATATTTCAAAGATCAAATCAAAAGTTCATGCCAACTTTCAGTGGAAAGAAGCACAACTACAAATAAATAGAAGAGGGAAAGAGAAAATCATAAGATGGGACCAATGGTGGAGAAGGTAAAGAAACTTTTTATCCTTGTTGATTATGAGTTAGATTTATTGAAAAGGATGCAAAGTTTGAAGAAATATGGAAATACTCTCAAATAGTACTTAGAAGAGTTCTAAAATACCATCGTTACAATGGGCCATCTAGATTCTAAAAAGGAGAAGGTAGAGTGTTATATAAATGGGATGAAACTAAGTATTCAAGAAGAGTTAAGTTTGGTCAAAATGACCATAATACAAGATGATGATTATTTTTTCTTGAAGGTAGAAGAAAATCTAAATAGAATATTTGAAAGCAAGAAAAGAGGAAGAGGTTGTGGTGGAAGGACTAGCAGAAGATCCTATGAGCTATAAAATGAAGATCACAAGAAAAATGATGAAGTTGGTTCATTCGAAACCAAAGAGGAGGTAATGATTATCTCCCTTGTGACTTGAAGAATGGTGAAAAAAGAAGAGGAATACCAAGATGAGGTACTAGTAGAGGAGGCTTCAGAAGAACCTATTTCCAATGTGGCTCGGAAGAAGGACATCGAGCATACGAGTGTCCACAATATCAAGGAAGGAAAAATAGATGACCTAAAGGTAATGCATGATTTGTGCATGTAGATAAAGAGGTTTAATCTAATAATTTTGAAGATGTGGAAAGAGGAGAGACATTTGTCATTAGGAGAGCTTAGTGAATGAAGAAAATGATCTAGCTCAAAGGGATATTTTATTCCACACAAGGTGCAAAGTTGGATGTAAGTATTGTGATGTGATCATTGCTTGTGGTAGTACAAATAATATTGTTTTAGAAGATATGGTTAACAAGTTGCAATTGGAAAGGAAGGAGCATCCACACCCATATCAAATTGCATGGTTTTAGAAATACCATAGAGCTTTGGTCAGTGAATGATGTTTGGTGAAGTTCAAGATTACGAGCTACCAAGATGAGGTATTGTGTGACATCATGTCTTTGGATGCATGCCATTTATTACTAGGGAGGCCATGGTAGTTTGATCGATTTCTAATCCATGATGGCCATGCTAACACATATTCCTTGACAAAGGATGAGTTTGTCACAAGTTGAAGACCTTGAAGGAGGCAAAATAAAAGGTATGTTGCAATACAAGAATTTTCTTAGTAGATGGTAGGAATTTTTCAGAAGGGCTGAAGCACAAGCATGTGTGATTTTCATTGCTTCCTACATTTATCAAAGAATATAAGATGTACTAGTGGAAGTTTTAGATATGTTCATGTTTAGTGGTGAAAAAGGATGAGAGATGAAGCCCTAAAAATCTCTTTCACATGAACATTGGAATATGAAGCAACACAAGGATGGAAATATGCTTGACCAACTCTTTTCAAAGAGGGTCAAATAATACTTTAGGGTTCCTATTAATTTCTTGTTCTTGGATATTGACTTGGAATGATTTAATAATAAAAATGACTAGGATCTAAGCTTTTGTTAATGCACAAATGAACTGCTAAAACTGAGTGATGTAGAAACATGAACTTCACAACAAGTATATAAATGAAATGAGAACCTAGAGGTGCACTTGTAACTGAAATCTTGTCTGAAATTGACTATTCAAGGTTACCCAAAATGCCATTATGTTCTAATGAACCATTGTACAAAAATTTGAATCTACAATCCTGAGACCTGGAGCTAAGATCCTGGTGAATATAAAGCTAATCTAGGAGGACAATGACACTTAGTGTACCCTTGTCTTGGATAGAAACACCCCACACACCCTTGTCCAAGGTTTTTCCACTCAAATTTGCAATGATGACTATTCTTTATGTCATGGTTTTTGTGATCCATTGATGCTTTTCGGACCGTGTGGTAGGTCCAGTTCTCTGTGGCAATGTGATTGGTAAGAGAGAGTTTTTGTTGTGATCTAGACTCATGGGTGAGTCAAATGTTTGTTTATGTCTACTTGTTGTGTTATTTGGATTGATCATTTACGGTTCCTTGCTCTTGATTGAAGGCTTCTAGGAGTAAGCCTAGTCCTAGGGGAGAGGATGTAATGCCCCTCCCATATGATTTTCTACATTGCATAATTATTTATGTGGACTTGGCTTTATGTTGTGGATTCTATCATCTACAACTTGTATGTGGACCTTTTGTGGTGCTTGATCTTTCTTTTAACTCTTCATTATTGCAGTGAATGTGATTTTGAGTGTTTATCTTATGCCCAATTTTGATATATGTTCATGATCATTCTAGACCAATGATGTGTTGGATTGCTCCGTGGTGACCTATATTATGTTGTTTCATTGAGATGGATGCCTGATTTCTTGTGCTTGGTTGTGAGAACCATTTCATGATTGATTTGGGTACTTTAGTCATTGGCTTGTTGCTATGGAATAATTTAGACCTATTGTGCTTGATGATTGAGATATATCAATATTGTGATTTAGTATTTTCATATGAGAGATGTGGATATAAATGCTGATTTGAGTAACCATTAGAATGAGATAAATGATGTTTACTAGATTAACTTTAATTAAAAGTAATGAATCATATTTTATGTTGTTTTGTTTTTATAAGGTATCATGTTACTAATAGTGTTATGATGTTGACCCCATTCAAGGAATTATAGACACACACGTACACACACACATACGTGTGCACACACGCACATGCACATGCACATGCACACGCACACGCACATGCACAGACACGCGTGCGCACACAAACATGCACATGCACGCACACACGCGCGCGTGCGCACACACACACACACACACTCACTCACTCACTCACTCACTCATAGATGTAGAAGAATAATATTGATGATGCCATTTAATGTAGTTAATTAGATGAAATTATTATTATGGAGTTAATTTAATAATTAGAAGTGAAAGGGATGATATTGTATCATTCTATTATAGAAGAATTCATATGATGTTTAAATCCCCTTCAATGATTCAAGTTATTTGATTATTTATATGTGCATGCGAAGGTACACTTTACATGTGAATGTTTTAGTGACTACAGGTATAGGGCATCAACCCCACTTGTCTCAATAGGTTTGAGAATTCTCACATCCCTAACAGTAGTTAACAGGAGATAACACAATGGCCAAATGCCTCAAGCCAAAAACCATGCCCCTAGACTAGGGCAATTCCCCTTGATTTTACTATTTTATTATTTTGATCTCTAACTATTGTAATTGGCAGCTTTTGGATACCTAGTTATCATGTTGAGTTGACTCATAATGACTATTTGTGTATAGTCAGCCAGTTGCAATTGTCAGTATAGTAATGCATATAAAAATAGATATTTAATTGCTATAGTGGTGATTTAATATTTAAATGCATATATGTTTTATATCTATTGGATTGAATGAGAATTGACTAATTAATCATGGGGGTCTTTTGGGAGGTTAATTGGCATTTTAATTTAATTTGATATTATTATCTATATTTTATTTCTCACTAAAAAAGGGAGTTTATATTTTGTCTTTTGGGCCCATTTTGAACACTTGGTCAATTTTTATTCTCCTTTCTCTCTCAAAACCCATCTCCATTTTTGGATTTTGATTTGGGGGAATTTTTAATCAATTTGTGGATGGATTTGGATGTGGTTTGTTGCTTTTGAGTAGGAATTGAGAGGTCATTAAGCTATCCAAAGGGTATGTGAAATGATTAGGCATGTTGAGAGTTATTTCCTTTTTCAATTTGGGGAAGAATGAGGTAGGGCTCTACATATCTACCATGTTTCTTCCTCTATTGATCCAAAACTTATTGCAAATAAATTGTAATTGATAAATAAGTGGTTTTTAAAACCATGAATGAATTGATTTGGTTGTGTGTGCATGATGTGTGATTGAATTTGGGTGAATGTGGGTTTCATTTGGGATATGATACCAAAATTATTTGGGAAGGGTCTAATGGTTATTAGATGCATTCTTGTGATACGATTTTTGATGTAAATCATTGAGTCTTTCCCTATTTTTCTTGAGAAATTGATCCCTTGTGTTTTAAGAGTGTTTTGGTTTGATTTTGAGCCTTTTGAGTCTTGTAGAGTAGTCTAGCACAACTGAGACCCAAAGGTGTGCATCTGATTAGCAATGATGTGAATCTGATAGACAAAATGGTGCATTGGCAATCCTGGTGTTGATTTGGTGCATTTTGGTATTCTTTTGATGCATTCTGGTGTGTATTTGACTCACAAAGTGACACTTTCGATTTCCCTTACTAGTTTGCCCATTTGGGTTGTTTGACTTGCATGATTGATTTTCAATACCTAATTGAACTTAATGAGAGTGTATTGAGGTGTTTTTTGTATGATTTTATGTTGTGGCACAATGAATTCTCCTTGTATTCTTGATTTAGTATCAATCCATAATTGAATACTTTACTCAGAGACCTAGTGTTGATCCCTGAGTTATGGCTTTGTTATGAATTTAGTATATGACCTCTTGTGTTGTTATTATGATGACTATTATATGTATCTATGCATTTCTCTCATTCATGTATGAGCCATTTGTGTGTGGGGATTATAGTATGTTGATTTGCATTGAGGTTGTTGATGTTTCTTGACCCATGCCTTCTTGAATGTAATGAGTTGAGAGCTCTTGATATGAGAAAATGACATTAATGCTTGAGTACTTATGGTAATCTTGGAATAGCTTATTTGTATATTATTATGTGATCATATTTCATTGTGGGATCAAGTGGATCTATTCTCTTGGTAGTATGACTAATTGAGTATGCCATGTATATGATTGAAATGGTATTGTGTAGATGAAATATTTAAAATGTTATTGAGATTATGATAACTGAATCATGGAATTGTGTTTTATTTTGATTCATCATTCAATTGAATGGGATGAACCTTAGGACTAGGTACTAAAGTGGGTCATGGGAGTGACTCTCATTGGGGGTCAGGGCTCAAAGTGTAGTTGCTAGGGTAACCTAGTGGAGAGTAAGAGTAAGACAAATGATAAAATGATTAAAACTTGGGTTGGGATAAAACATTAATGAAAGATAATTGGATTCCCCTTGCATGCCTTGAGCACTAGTATGAGGATAAATATGTATTGGGAAGGCATGGACATCTATGGGGCATTGATCTGGCATGACTAAGTCCCCTCATCCATATGAGAGAACTACTTGGTTTCATGTGGTGTCATCCCTTCAAGCACACATGATGGCACTCCATGTACTAGTACTCTAGTATCTAGGTATTGATAATTGAGTAGCACCCTATAGATTTATTGTTTCTTGATCTTTTGGTTATCTTGTTTTGATATATGTCATATGGAAAATTTGGTGTTTCTCTTGTGGGTGCCTCCTTGCCTTTATTATTATTGACTTAGGATGCTTCCTCATTCTTTGGGAGTTTTACTTATTATTTCTCGGGTACCTTCTTTTACTCGATTGTTGCTCTTTGATGTGAGTGATGCATTGTTTGGAATTTTCATCTTGTTATGGCTTTATGACTCTTGTTGGGTTGATATTTTATTTTGAGCATTTGCTCCATGTTTGGCTCTTGCGTAAGCCCATTGTTCTTCCCTTGTATACTTGTATGACTGTTTGGGCCATGTGAATATCTCCACGAGCATGGTTGGGTGGACCTGAGGGTACCACATGGTTGGGTATCATTTCCCACCACCTTTGATGGATCAAAGGATTTGGTTTGTGACTAACTATATCGATGGGTTCTTCCTATTTCCTCAACATTGGATTCTTCTCATTCTCTCTCTTTCTTGTAAGGTTTATTTATTTGTATATTGAGACATGTATTATATCATTGATCATGTATGTATTGAACACTCCAATAGGAGATGAATGTAATAATTTATAATGTATATTGTATTAGTATTTCTTTACATGCATCGGTGTTGGAATTGGGCACAAAGTATGATCTCTTATGCTTCTTTCTTCTTAATGCATCATGATGTTAACATAGATGTTTTTGGTTTAGTATTGGAGATTCATTAAGTCATCTCCTAGTGGGTAAGGAGATCATTGACCCAGTCTTGGATGTGTTGCTAAGGTAGAAACATCAAGGAGCCCTTATAGGTGACATGATTTATCTTGGATGAAGTTCCAAGACATTAGACTTTTGCATGTGCATATTTGGTTGGTTGAGCATTATACTTGTGCATGTTATGCATGATGACACCTCTTTACTAAAAACAAATATTTCCATGTATTTCTTGTGTAATTAGCTCTTATCCTTTAGGGTTCCTTGGTGGGGCATTACAATTTTTTTTTATGTTTCATTTCTTGGACGTTCCCTCTATAGACCCACCAAGTAAATCAAATGCCTTGAGAATTTTAGGGTGTCATATTGTTTTTTTTTGCATCAATCAATGTATTGAATACATTATCATTGTGGTCTCATATACCCAAGTGCATAATGTATCCATTATTATATATCAAAATACGTTTTCTCCTAATATGTTAGCATGGTATATCATTCCAAATAAATATTTCTCCATATCTAACTAATTTATATTGCATTTCATCAATTAAATTTTCTTTAATTTCCCTCTTCATATTATTTCACAATTTATCATATAATCATTCATCCTTTGAGAGCTTTCCTAGTGTCACTTTTTGTATTATTAACCCCTCAAGGAGGTAACATCATCTCATTATTGAATATTTTATCATTTAATCCACATGTCTAGGGTATGTTAGATCACTTTCTTCTAATACATTTATTATTTTACCATTTATTTCACATGATTGGTACATATCATCACTTTCTTCATATCTGATCCATTTCTTAATAGCTAGGTTTTTTTCTTTGAAATAAGTGGTGCAACCACAGATAGGAGGATCCCGAAAGAGGAAGTCTGGTCCATGCAACAAGATCAAAACAACACAATACAACACAAGAGAGAGAGAGAGAGAGAGAGAGAGAGAGTGCCAGATCAGGCATAGATCAATTCATTGATTCAAATGCAATTGTTGGTAACATTCGGCTTACATGCAGGCAACTGCCCTATTATAGAGATACATCCATATGAATTAATCTGGAAGCAAACATCATATTCAAATTACAATCTATTGTTCTAAATCCTGAGTACTCAATCTTCTATGATCAAATACACCATTATATAGCATCCGAGAAAATCCGTGTCGGCCAGAAAAGTTCTCATTCCCTAAAGAAAGGAAAATGAAACATGTAGATAGGTCAGCCCAAAGATGAGATGAAAATCCTCTAGAAAAGAATCACCATGAAGCACATACCAACAAGAGGGTCAGTCGGGAATTGAATATCATCCCACACATGATAATTTAGCTCCACAAATCAAGGAATCTCTCTGCAAGATCCAAAAACACTAACTAGCCATTAAGCTCAAGCATCTGGGGGAAACAAAAAATTGTCAACCAATCCGAAAGTGATAAATTGTTAGAAAGAGATCTAGATGAAACACAGATATAGAACAAGATAGATGAATAAGAATGAAGTTCAAATCTAGCTCCACAAGAGAAATGATCAATGCCAAGGTATCTGGTAACTCTTAGAAACAAAACTGCTGAAAGGGAATATTTTTGGGTGATGCAAGATTGACAAGAACTAGGGATGCTCCTACATCAACTGGTGCAGCCATAGATAGGAGGATCCCCAAAAAGGAAGTTTGGTACATGAAACAAGATCAAACCAACACAATACAATACAAGAGAGTGAGAGAGACAATGCTAGATCAGTCATGGATCAATTCATTGATTTAAATGCAACTGTTGATAACATTCGACTTACATGTAGGCAACTGACCCATTACAGAGATACATCCATATGCATCAATATAGAAGTAAACATCGGATTCAAATTATAATCTATTGTTCTATATCCTGAATACTCAATCTTCTATGATCAAAAACATTATTATACAACATCAGGGAACATCTGGGTCACCCAAGAAAGTTCACATTCCCCAAAGAAAGGAAAATGAAATTAATGTGTAGATAGGTTGGCCCAAAGATGAGATGAAAATCCTTCGGAAAAGAATCATCACTAAGCGTGGAAAAACAAGAGGGTTATTTTGGCATCAAAGATAATCCCACACATGATAAGGCATCTCCACAAATCAAGGAATCGCTTTGCAAGATCTGGGAACACCAACTAGCCATTAAGCTCAAGTATCTAGGAGAAACAAAATATTTCCAGCCAATCCGAAAGCGATAACTTGCCAGAAAGAGATCCAAATGAAACGCAGATCCAGATTTTAGAAAGATGAACAAGAATGAAGTTCAAGTCTAGCTCCGCAAGATAAATGATCAATGCCAAGGTATCCGATAACTCTAAAAAAAAAAACTGTTGAAAGGGAATATTTTGGGTGATGCAAGATTGACAAGAACTAGGGATGCTCCTGCATCATACATTCGAGGTTAATAAAAAGTGAGTCCCTCACTTTATAGGGGCTAGAGGAAAACCAAGATGGTCTACCTCAGCCTCAAAAATCCAAGGCAAATACTCGACTGGTTTTCCTTTCCACTTCACAAGATACTCTCTATACTGATTGTTGTGTATGCTCTTACTGACTCTGCTATCCAAAACTTATTCAATCTCATTTGGTTTCTTATTAGGAAACTGCTTCAATTCTGGTTCATTGTCATTGAGTTCTGCTTCATGATATTAATAAAGATCTACAATATTGACAATAGGTGATATGTCCAAAGTGTCTAGTAGCTCCACTTCGTATGCATTACCCGAATCAAATTTTCTCAAGATCTTACACAGTCCAAACTTCTTCATCCTCAACTTATTATATGTTCCAACAAAAAATCACCCCTTTCTTAGATATACCATCAATTTATCTCCAACTTCAAATTCCTTATGTCTTCTTTTCTCATCTACCTTCTCCTTATATTTTTAGTTCATATCTTCCAAATAACGCTTTACCTCTTAATGTAATGCCTCCATATGATCTACAAATGTTTCTTCTTTGGTACTCCTCTTAGCTTCATGACTAGTATCTTTCAATTCTGAAACTCCCTTAGGATTCACTCTGGTACCTATCTCAAATAGTGTCTTCCTTGTACTTTGTTTTACTGAATTATTATATGCAAACTCTTCTTGTGCCAATATCAAATCCCAACTTCTGAGTTTATCTCCACTCAAACATCTCAACAAATTCCCCAAACTCTGATTCACAACCTCGGTCTGTCCATCTGTCTATGGGAGAAATGTAGAAATGAACTTCAAATATATCTTCATCTTCTTCCAAAGTGTCCTCCAAAAGTAACCAACAAACTTAGTAACTCTATCTAAAATAATTCTCTTTGGTAACCCATGCAGTCTCACAACTTCTTTGAAAAATAGATTTGCACATGAACTGCATTTGTTATCTTCTTACAAGGTATAAAATGTTCCATCTTTGAAAATCTATCCACCACAAAAAATATAGAATTATTTCCTCTCCGAGTCTTTGGTAATCCCAATATGAAATCCATGCTTATATCTTCCCAAGGTCTCAATGGTACTGTCAAAGGCTTATATAATTTGGTATTCTGACTACATCCTTTTGCAACTTGACAAATTCTACAACTCTAAACAAATTTCCTGACATCCTTATGAATCTGAGGCCAAAAGTAATTCTCACTCACCAAAGATACTATCTTATCAATCCCGAAATGTCTTGCCAATCCTCCACTATGTTTCTCCTTGATCAAACTATCTCTCATAAAAATTTGAGGTATACACAACTAATTTCCCCTAAACAAAATCTCATCCTAAATGAAATAATCCAACCACTTACTCTGGTCTGCAATAACAGATTCAGCACAAGCTCTCCAAGGTTCTGCAAAATCAAGGTCTTTCATATATAGGGTCTTCAATTCAACAAGTCCCAATAATGCAACTCTCATCTTTGTTATCAATTTTTTCCTTCTACTCAAGGCATCAACGACCTTATTTGACTTCCCACTCCAGTGTTTTAAAACAAAAGTATAACTCTACATAAACTCAACACATCTCATATGTCTCTGATTCAACTTACTTTGACTGCTCAAATACAGTAAAGCCTGATGATCCGTGTACAACAAAAACTCCTTAGGTAATAAGTAGTGTCTCCAATTCTTCAAGGCTTGAATTATGGCATATAACTCTTGATCATAGATTGAATATCTTCTTCTTGCATCATTCAACTTCTCATGAAAATATGCTACAGGGCTTCCTTCCCAGGTCAACATAGCGCCAATTGCACTTGCACTAGCATCACAATCCACCTAAAAGACTTTACTGAAATCCAGTAAGGATAACATAGGTTGCTTAGTCACATTTTGATTCAACAATTCAAAACTTCAGTTTGATCCAATTGTCCACTTAAAATCCTTCCGATCTCCCCTCATTGCCTCAGTCATAAGGCTACAAATTGCACTGAAATTTTCTGATGAACTTCCAGTATAAACTAGCCAGTCCATGAAATGATCTTACCTCTCCAATATTCTCTGGTGTAGGTCATTCAACAATTTCTTTCACTTTCTCATGATCCATCTTTAGTCCATCCATAGATATCACAAAAACCAAGTATACAAGCTCCTCCTTCATGAAACTACACTTTTTCAGATTAATCAACAACTTCTTTTCTCTCAATCTTTGCAAAACTTGTCTCATATGAAACAAATGTTCCTCTTTTGTCTTACTGAAGATCAGAATGTCATCTAAATATACAATCACAAACTTACCCAAGAATTTCTTCAATACCTCATTCATCAATCTCATAAAAGTACTCAGTGCATTAGTCAATCCAAAGGGAATTACCAACCACTCATACAATCCTTCATTTTTCTTAAATGTTGTCTTCCCTTCATCACCTTCTTTGATTGTAATTTAGTGATATCCACTCTTCAAATCAATCTTTGTGAAATATCTAGCTCCACTCAAACAGTCCATTATGTCATCCATCCTTGACAAAGGAAATATGTACTTTACTGTAATCTAGTTTATTGCCCTTGAATCGATACACGTCCTACATTCTCCATTCTTCTTCGATGCCAACATAGAAAGTACTACACAAGGGCTTAGACTTTCTCCAATTGGACCTTTCCTCAACAACTCCTGCACTTTCCTATTCATCTCTTCATTCTCTGTAGGTGTCATTTGGTGTGTTGCCTTATTAGGTAAACTAGCTTTGGGAATCAAATAAATGCAATGACTTATGCTTCTCACAAGGGTTAATCCATTAGGTACATTATTTGAAATGATGCCTTCATACTCTATTAGAAACTCTTTAATCTCTTTTGGTTGTTCTTCCTTTGGTTTCAAATTAGGTTCCTTAGGTATCAACGCATAACACACATTTTCACTCTTCAACTCATCCAAAAAATTTCTCCCATTGACCAAACAGATTCTGACACTTGTGCATATCTCACTTCTTAGGGGTTCCTGTAGAGGCAAAAAAGTTTGCTTCCTCCCATTTGCAACAATAGTATAGATATTCCTTCTCCCATCATGCATAGCCTGTCTATCATACTATCAGGGCCTTCCCAACAAAACATGGAAAACATCCATAGGCATAATATCACACAGAAATTCATCATAGTATTCTCCTATCTTCAACTTAACCAAACATTTCTCACTTAAAAAGATCTTATGATCATCCTGAATCCATGCTATTTGGTAGGGTTTAGGGTGTTTCAACCTTTGCAACTTCAACTTATTCACCATCTCCTTCGAGGCTAAATTATCTGAACTGCCACTATCAATAATAACCTTACAACACTTACCTTCCACCTTACATCTTGTCTGAAACAAATTATTCCTTTGCAATGGTTCCTCATCTATCTCATTCTAGCATAGGGCTCTTCTTATCATCAAACTTCACCATCCTCTGGTTTGTTCAACGATCCGGTAGGTTCTTCTTTTACAAAAGTGGTTCTTCCACCATTCCCAGCCCTCTTATTCACTTGTTTGCATTCAAAAGCTTGGTGTCCTTCTCCACCACACTTGAAACAGGTTCCAGTAAACTTTCTCTTATTGTCTCTCTTAAAATCCTCATTCTGGTAACCACCTTGTCCACCATTCCGATAGTAATTTCCTTTGTTCCTCCAGTTTGAATTTTCATCACTCTTATCTTTTTCCTTGCCTTTATTTTATTCTAAAAAGGATCTGCCATCTCTGGTAAAGGATCTACCTCTCTGAAATCTTCTGCCTCTTCCTCTTTGTCTTTGTTCATGCCTATTATTCAATCTTTCTTCAGCTTTTAGGGCACACTGATAAGCTTCTTCCACACTTTATAATTTCACCATATTAATCTCATCTTGTATATACATTCTTAAACCATTAACATACCTCACAATCTACTTAACTTCATCTTCAACATGTCTGGATCTGATATTCAACTTGTAGAACTCCTTAGCGTATTCCTTCACACTAGATTCTTTCTGATTCAAATTCTGTAATCTCCAAAACAAATTGACTTGATAATCTATCGACAAAAAATTCACCTTCAACTTACTCACCATCTGATCCCAAGATTTAGTTTTGTCCTTTCCTTTCCTTTGTCTATCAGTCTGTAAATGCTCCCACTATAAGGAAGCATGTCCCTTCAAATTTGTGCAAGAAAATTTCACCTTCTTCTCTTCACTAGTACCCTCGAAATCAAGGTATTTCTCCATCTCAGTAATCCAATCTATCAACTCATCTAAATCCAACTTACCACTATACTTCGGTGGGTTAAAGTGCGGTTTACTATTCACATTTGTCAAAGCTCTAATAAATCTTTCATCATCTTGCACCAACTCTGGTTGACCTTCATCTTTTGGTTCAACATTCTTCTCTTCTTCTTCATCACTCGCATCCTCAATATGTCAACCTCTTCTCTGTGCAGTCTCAACAACATCCAAACAAGCCGCAATCTGCCTCAACATGTCCATCACCTCCAGATCAACATCTCTCTGGTTTTCACCTCTCGCATTACCTCTTCGGGCCATAGGAGAAAGTCGTCTACAACTGCACGTTCGATCCGCAATCTGCCACCCTATAACAAAATTCAATAGGATGAACCTTCGCTTTGATACCAACTACTGCAACCACGATAGGAGGATCCTCAAAGAGGAAGTCTGGTTTGTGCAACAAGATCAAAACAACATAATACAACACAAGAGAGAGAGAGAGAGAGAGAGAGAGAGAGAGAGAGAGAGAGAGAGAATGTTGAATCAGGCATGGATCAATTCATTGATTCAAATACAACTATCCGTAACATTCGACTTACATGCAGGCAACTGCCCTATTACAAATATACATCTATATGCATCAATCCATAAGAAAACATCAGATTCAAATTATAATTTATTATTTCATATCCTAAATACTCAATCTGTTACGATTAAATACATCATTATATAGCATCCAAGAACATCCAGGTCAGCCATGAAAGTTCACATTCCCCAAAGAAAGGAAAATGAAATGTGTAGATAGTTCAGCCCAAAGATGAGATGAAAATCCTTTAAAAAAGAATCACCATGAAGCACGAACCAACAAGAGGGTCAGTCGAGCATCGAAGATCATCCCACATATGATAAGTCAGCTCCACAAATCAAGGAATCACTCCGCAAGGTCCAGGAACACCAACTAGTGGTTAAGGTCAAACATCTAGGGAAAATAGAAAATTGCTAGCCAATCTGGAAGCGATAACTTGCCGGAAAGAGATCCAAATGAAACGTGGATCTAGAACAAGAAAGATGAACAAGAATGAAGTTCAAATCCAGCTCCGCAAGAGAAATGATCAATGTCAAGGTACTCGATAACTCTCAAAAATGAAACTGTTGAAAGGGAATTTTTGGGGTGATGCAAGATTGCCAAGAACCAGTGATGCTTTTGCATCAATAAGGTTACTTTGAACATCATCTGAAAGGGGAAAAATTTTGACACCTAAATAATGTTGTCTTCACCTTGATCATTCATCACTAAAGAATGAACTTCATCATCTAG
Source organism: Cryptomeria japonica (assembly GCF_030272615.1). Lineage (NCBI taxonomy): Eukaryota > Viridiplantae > Streptophyta > Pinopsida > Cupressales > Cupressaceae > Cryptomeria > Cryptomeria japonica. The sequence continues at coordinate 313,650,319 of NC_081409.1, read as the reverse complement.
TTCATTCATTTATCTCTTAGAATTTAATTATTCATTCATCACCTCAGACTCCTCATGCACAATAATATTGTTGGCATTGTGTTGTCATTGATGTCAACCGGTATGGGATGATCACCGGTAGAAGAGATGTATGTGTAACACTATTATGAAGGAGTATAGGATGTGATATCTTAGATATCACCTTGTGTTACAGAACACCGATAAAGGTAAGGAAGATGACCTCAACAGTCACTAGTACACAAGTTAGTGCATGACTTATGTGATGAGATAGAGAAGTATTTGAGCAATTGTTCATGATTAAGAGGCCAAAAGTTATCTAAATCACATCAACACTAGAAGAGAAGAATGAACCGGTATACTGTGAGGTTACAAAACTGCAAGACCCTCACCGGTTGAAGATGCAGTCATCATGAGAAGCAATGACCAATAGTGAGTGTGTCCACACCAGATCACATGTGCCTATTTGAAGATATGTTGCACAAATAGGGAACTCACATGAGCAGATGACAAGGTGTTACTCCACCAAGTAAGTGGAGCTTATCTCCTATATGAATTGAGTGCATTATAGTTTGGTGAGATGAGAGTAAAGAGATAAAGGCCAGTACTTGAATGATCACACTAGATTCATCGATGAATTGAGGGAATGGCTTAAGTGCATGAGATTAGGGTTATGAACTAGACCGACAGAGAAGGCATGCTAAAGAAGAGTGATGTGTTTGTCATTCAGACAAACTGGATGCGAAGATACAATCAGAGGACAATGGTCTAACTGATGAAGGAGTCTAGCAAAGGTTGATGACTGGTGTCATCAAGAGTGATAATGGTATGTAAGTCCACCGGTAATATGAGCAAGGTGCAGATGCAAATGACTCTCCACCTTTGGGAAATGAGAAAATGAGCTTTCTCAAGAAAGACATGTCTGACAACTGGTCAAGGTGTTCCACCCATAGTTCAGCACAATGCAGACATGATGAGGTTACCAATACAATGTGTGATACCGATAGGTTTAGCAAACCAGAAGGAAAGAGGAACCAATAGAGTGGCTGGTCGGTGATCCTATCTAGACCAACATGAAGTGCCAAGTTGGTAGTTGGTCAATATGGATACCACATGGAGTCAACGTGGTGAACTGGCATTTGGATAAAGATGGAATGTACGTCAATAGGGTTGTTGCAGGGTTGGTCGACTTTAATGGAAGGTCACACAAATCAAGGGACATGTTGCAGAGCTATTGCAGTGGTTTGAGGCTCGAGGTCTAAAAGACAACTATGAACCAACTAAGAGTGATTGAGAAGATCGAGGTGATTGAGGAAACAACATGACAGATCTTTCGTGTTTAACCAAGGGACCAGCTATTAGGGTAAAAAGAAAGTCGCCAAAGATAAAATGCGTGATCTAGCAGATGCGTAAATGGAAAAGTCGTACATATTGATAGTCTGAAAGATCAGATCAGACAAGATCCGATAAGATCTGATTGGATTGGGTTTGCCTCGAGGATGGTGAGGAAACCCTAACCGCCCAAATTTTGAATTGTTTTTTGGTGGGAAGTCTAGGCTATAAGTATGAAGGCCAAAGAGATTATTTGGTGTTGCTAAATAGAAGAACATTGTGCAATAGCAAAGTGGAAAACTTTTGCAAACAAGAGCAAATCAACCAAGTGCTCAATGAGCATCTATGAAGAGAGTGGGAGTGAGAGAGAACCTAGTTAAAGCATTCAACCGATTGGAGAGTAGAGCCTGTAGTGGCCATACCAGCAGAGCAAAAGTGAAGGAGATTGCAGAGAAGATAAACAGAGAACCGATAGAGAGTAGAACCGGCAAAGAAGAGTAGTGAGGAGGAGATCCAGTGAGAGTGGTATAGAAGAGAAATAAACTAGTAGAGCTTACCAGCATAGAAGCAGCAGGTGAAGAGCAATAGAGAAGTGAGTCGGTGAAGCAAAGAAGGTATCTCACAGATAGAGTAAGATATATGTAATGGTTGCAAGATTCACTTGTAACAAGATAACTACTTATGTATTTGATGTTTGTATTGTGAACACTGAGTTGTAGCCTGGTGTAGGGGTTGTAGCCCATAAATCAGGTAGGGTTTGTAGCTCCTTGGGTTGGGGCCCCAAAGTCAGGGGTTGGTGCTCCTTGGGTTGGTGCCCTAAACTTTGTAACTGTGTTTATTGTGAGGTTGGATTGGATCAGTAGACTCCAACAACATTACTCACCGAGGTTTTTCCCATCTTGGATTTTCCTCATATATGTTGGTGTTATATGTTGTCCCCTTGTGAGTGTGTTTGCATTTGAGTTAGTCCCCTCTCTAACTAGTAGGCCTGCATTGAGTTAAAACTATCAACTGGTACGCTCACATATGATTGCAAAAGAAAAATAGATTTGAGAACCACCGATTCACCCTTTCCCCCTCTCAGTGGTGCATTGTGTCTAACAATTGGTATCAGAGCATAAGTTCCTAGTTAGAAGAGTGTTCTCCAACTTGGGTCGATTCGTGCTTAAGGACACAATGGTTTGTTTAGTGTCAATCTTTGCTCTTGTATTTGATGGTTCAAATTTTTCTATATGGAGTTGCAGAATGGAAGTTTTTCTATCCTCTTTAGGGTTTGATGTATGGATGTCAGTAGTTGATGGTCTCCCTAGAAAGGTTAGTCTTCCTGTCGGATTTGTAGAAGAAAGAAGAAACCAGTGCAATGTAGAAGCCACGAAAGCTATATTCAGCGGAGCCACCAGTGATGTCTCTTCATGGGCAGACAGGCATAAAACAACAAAAAGCTTATGGGAAAGATTGAAGAAGCTCTATGGAAATGAACCCTCAACCATAGAACCGGAAATTGAAGCAAATATGAGAAATACCTCTCATATTTATCTGGATGATGAAGATAGACCTGCTAGCAGCCGTAGCAGTGATGAAGAAGGAGCTCAACTCTTTGTGGCTCAAAAATCTGAAAGTGGCTTGGCAAACAGTTCCCCTCAACAAGATGTGTTGGGCAGTGATGATGATGAAGGGGAAGACATGATAGATAGATCTAGCTATCAAGACCCTTTTGATGATGAAGAAGAAGAAAAATTTGACCTTGAAGGAGAGCTTGTAAATACACTTGAAGAACTCATTAGAGTTAAAAGGGAGTATAAGATATTCAAGAATGTTGCTATTGTGGAGAAAAATGAGTTATTAAAATGCCTTGAAGGATTTGAGAAATGCACCTCAGATTTGAAGACTCGGGAAGAAAACACCAAGAAATGTTGGTGTAAAGATCTAGCCTCTCAGCTAGAGATAAAAGACAAAGAACTTTAGTGGCTGCTTGGAGAGAACAAAGGCCAGATCTTTCCAGTTAGATATGCTCCTTGAAAGAAGGTTGACCTAACCACAATTGATGTGGACCTACAAACAAGAGTAAAGATCAATTCTGCGGAAAGGAAGAATCATGCAAATCCCAAAGGTAAGGGGAAGATTGGAGAAGAAAACTCCACCGGAAGTAGGAAGATGAGGAAGCAGCAAAGCAGACCCTCCACTGGCAGAGGACAAAGAAAGCTACCACCCATAGGGGAAAGCAAGTGTGGGAGAAGAAGAAGAGATCAGATGAAAGAGGTGCTCAGAATGGACAACCAAGGATCCATTCTCAAAAAAAAAAAAGATGGGGATGAAAAACTAGCAAGATCTCCTCATGCATGGCAAAGTAAATATGTAAGTCATATGTCATCATTTACTAGTTACTGCTTTACATGTAATGATTATGACCATAAGGTAGGGGAATGTAGAAAGAGATATAGAAAGGATAATGCAGGATCTCATAGAAATCATACATATGAGAAAAATGTATCCAGGAATAGATACATGCATGTTCCCTCTCTCGGTTATGTAAATGTTATTTTTCATGACTGTAATGGATCTAGCCATAGAGAGTTTGAATGCAGGAAGAGGAACCTGCAGTCACATGGAGGCCGACAAAATGGCCATGCTTTGCAGAAAAGTGAAAATAAAGCTTATGGAAGGCAGAGACCTACATGGAACCAAAGGAGAAATGCCCCTACAGGAGTTAGAAGTACACCGGTTTTGGTTTCTAGTCAAAGCAACATGACCAAGAGAAGATGGTCAAACCGGTATGTCAAGAGATTTCCCAATCATGAAGTTGGGATGGGTGTTGTGTGCTACTATAGCACTACTTCTGGTAGTAATGAAGAATCAGGAAATGGAAGGACACATCTACAAGAAAAGGAAAAACCTGCTCCCGAGTTTGGAAATGGGAAGAAGGATGAGACCAAGTAGGTATTGAGGAAGAAGACCATAGACCAACACCGTGCACTCAGTGCACAAGTGATATTTTCTAAGGCCTAAAGGAGATGCAGGATCTTAGGGGTAGTAGCACATTGAATTTATCTTCCACCCCCTCAGTGAAGGAGGCAACATGAAAGAACATGGTGTTGCTTCTATGAAGGATGAAAATGTAAAAATAAGTGTGTGTAAATGTCGCCTTGAATACACACCTACAGATAAGTGATGGATCACCACTGCATGTTTCAAAGAGTGAAGGTTAACAATTGGCATCAGATGTTAACCGATATGTGCAGGACGTTACCAGCATGTATGCTAACAGGTACTTGCAGGTTATGTAAGACAATGAGGATGGAGAACATTGCATTAGCCCCGATAGCATGGAGTGAAATTATGTCTCAGGAGGTGTTGATGAAGACCTGAAAGACGTGTGTTGGCCCCAGTTGTTGATCATGTCGGCTTGCATGTTTTTGGGCTAACCAGTTTGTCTCATGGCATGATGATGTCATTGTATGGCATTGGGAAAATTCAAGATCATGTCATAGGCTATGGTGGATATAATGGAGTTGAAGGACCATCAGATGATCACATATGCATAACTAAACTGGTATATGGAGAAGATTGGAGTCTCGGTACTATACCTAACCGGAGATAAGAACCTGAGATGTATGACTCAGGGAGAGTTCAAGTGCTCATGATGAAGAGCTGGCTTGCTTAAACTTGCAAGGATACTGACTGCCCAAACTGCAGAAGAAAGAAATTGCAAAGGTGTTGCAGATTGACCAAAAGGTGTTTATTTGACATATCGACAATTGGTATCAGAGTTTCTGCAAATTGAGTTCAAATTGCATCGGACATGCATGCTCAATTGGTGTCAGTTGATGGTTAAGTTCCCCATCTCAAGTGCTATGAATTGAGAAGATGTAACAACTAATGAAAAAATAACAAGTGGTATCAAAGGAAGTGTTACATCCAATGAAGAAAAAGGGGGAGAAAGTATTCGGTTAGTGTTTGTAAAGACAGGGAGGAATGACATCCTGACGATGCCCTTTGCCATTATTGTCAAAGAGGGAGAAGGATTTTGTAGTATACCACATACTACATGTGTGTGAATCCATGGATCATAGTAAGGGAAAGAAAAGACTATGTAGTATGTCGGATACTACATGTGTGTGAATCCATGGATCATAGTAACGGGAAGAAAAGACTATGTAGTATGCCGAATACTGCATGTGTTGACATCAATGCCAAAGGGGGAGATTGTTGGCATTGTGTTGTCATTGATGTCAACTGGTATGGGATGACCACTGGTAGAAGAGATTTTGTGTAACACTATTATGAAGGAGTAAAGGATGTGATATCTTAGATATCACCTTGTGTTATAGAACATCGGTAAAGGTAAGGAAGATGACCTCAGGAGTCACCAGTACACAAGTTAGTGCCTGACTTGTGTGATAAGATAGAGAAGTGTTTGAGCGGTTGTTCATGATTAAGAGGTGGAATGTTATCTAAATCACATCAACACTAGAAGAGAAAAATGAACTAGTGTGCTATGAGGTGGCAGAATTGCAAGACCCTCACCGATTGAAGATGTAGTCATCATGAGAAGCAATGACCAATAGTGAGTGTGTCCACACCAGATGACATGTGTCTGTTTGAAGATATGCTGCACAAACAGGGAACTCACATGAGCAGATGACAAGGTGTTATTCCACCAAGTAAGTGGAGCTTATCTCCTATATGCATTGAGTGCATTATAGTTTGGTGAGATGAGAGTAAAGAGATAAAGGCAAGTACTTGAAGGATCACACTGGATTCACCAATGAATTGAGGGAATGCCTTAAGTGCATAAGATCAGGGTTATGAACTAGACCGATAGAGAAGGCATGCTGAAGAAGAGTGATGTGTTTGTCATTCACACAAACCAGATGAGCAGATACAATCAAAGGAGAATGGTGTGACCGATGAAGGAGTCTAGTGAAGGTTGATGACTGGTGTTGTCAAGAGTGATAATCGGTATGTAAGTCCACTAGTAATATGAGCAAGGTGCAGATGCAGATGACTCTCCACCTTTGGGAAATGAGCAAATGAGCTTGCTCAAGAAAGAAATGTCTAACGACTGGTCAAGGTGTTCCACCCATAGTTCAACATAATGCAGACATGATGAGGTTACCAGTACAATGTGTGATACCGACAGGGTTAGCAAACCGGAAGGAAAGAGGAACTGATAGAGTGGTTGGTCGATGATCCTATCTGGACCAACATGAAGTGCCAAGCTGGCAGTTGGTCGATATGGATACCACATGGAGTCAATGTGGCGACATTTGGATAAAGATGGAATGTGCGTCGATAGGGTTGTTGTAGGGTTGGTCGACTTTAATGAAAGGTCACACAAATCAAGGGGCATGTTATAGAGATATTGCAGGGGTTTGAGGCTTGAGGTTTGGAAGACAACTACGAGCCAGCTAAGAGTGATTGAGAAGATCAAGAATATTGAGGAAACAACATGACTGATCTTTCATGTTTAACCAAGGGACCAACTATTAGGGTAAAAAGAAAGTCGCCAGAGATAAAAGGCGTGATCTAGGAGATGCGTAAATGGTGGAGTCATGCAGATTGATAGTCTAAGAGATCAGATCAGACAAGATCTGATAAGATCTGATTGGATTTGGTTTGCCTGAAGGATGGTGAGGAAACCCTAACTGCCCAGATTCTGAATTGTTTTTTGGCGGGAAGTCTGGGCTATAAGTATGAAGGCCAAAGAGATTATTTGGTGCTGCTAAATAGAAGAACATTGTGCGATTGCAAAGTGGATAACTTCTACAAACAAGAGCGAATCAGCCAAGTGTTCAATGAGCATCTGTGAAGAGAGTGGGAGTGAGAGAGAGCCTGGTTGAAGCATTCAACCGGTTGGAGAGTAGAACTTGTAGTGACCATACCGACAGAGCAGAAGTGAGGGAGACTGCAGAGAAGATAAACAAAGAATTGGCAGAGAGTAGAACCAACAAAGAAAAGCAGTGAGGAGGAGATTTAGTGAGAGCAGTACAGAAGAGAGATAAACTGGTAGAGCTTACCAGTAGAGAAGCAACAAGTGAAGAGCAACAGAGAAGTGAGTCGGTGAAGCAGAGAAGGTATCTCACCGATAGAGTAAGATATATGTAATGGTTGCAAGATTCACTTGTAACAAGATAACTACTTATGTATTTGATGTTTACATTGTGAACATTGAGTTGTAGGTCGGAGTAGGGGTTGTAGCTCCTTGGATTGGCACCCTAAAGTCAGGGGTTGGTGCTGCTTTGGGTTGTAGCCCATAAATCAGGTAGGTGTTGTAGCTCCTTGGGTTGGTGCCCTAAAGTCAAGGGTTGGTGCTCCTTGGTTTGGTGCCCTAAACTTTGTAACTGTGTTTATTGTGAGGTTGGATTGGAGCAATAGACTCCATCAACATTGCTCACTAAGGTTTTTCCCATCTTGGGTTTTCCTCATATATGCTGGTGTTATGTGATGTCCCCTTGTGAGTGTGTTTGCATTTGAGTTAGTCTCCTCTCTAACCGGTAAGTCTGCATTGAGTTAAAACTATCAACCAATACACTCACATAGGATTGCAAAAGGAAAAAATATTTGAGAATCATTGATTCACCCCCTCCCCCTTTTAGTGGTGCATTGTGTCTAACAAATATATTTAAATAATTCATAACTTATTTGATTAAAATTGGCTAATATTATTCATCTATTTAATAAATCAATTATCCATACATTTTTCCACTTAATTATTTACTCTTTTACACATTATCTATTAATAAATTAATATAATATTATTTTCCACCTCGTGTATCAATAATTCAATAATTTATTAAATTGATCGATTTCACCTCACCTAGTTGACTACTTAGTCTAATGAATTTACTTAGGCTTATTCCCAATCCCACTTATCAATCAAATCTACTTCACTTGTCTATGCAATAGTCAAATCCCCTTAATTCTCTCATGCACTTAATTAATTCAAGTCCATGTAGGTAGTTGACTAATAAATTAGATTGTTATCTTGTTAGTCACATTGAATTAATAAATAACAATTATTTTAATTAAAAATTAAAATAACTCTCAACTATTTTATTTATGTTAAAAAATTATTTTATGCATGCCACATCTCCTCATCAGTCCCCCAAATCATGGATCAAATATCAAGGTTCAAATTGAATCATATCCCTTCATTAGATTCTCTTGCAAGTCTATATATAACTCATCCCTTATCATCCAAAACGGTATTAAGATTAAATCAAAATTATGTCAATTTGTCACCCATGGAATGATAGGATTATGTTGTTGAATTGAGCACGTACATCACAATGCTCAAAACTTTACATTTAGCTCGATTTGATGGTTGCATGTCAAATTGACTGTTAAATTGATTTGAATTTAAATCTATTTCAGTTACATGCATACAACATGTGATCTATTTATTTTTATGGTAACATGTGAATATCCTCCCAAATTGATGGTGATAAGGATTAGTCACAAGAAGATGAGTAAAAAGTTGATTGTTAAAGTCTTGATGTATTTAATAGAATGAAAAATATGTATCTAGATTACCTAGATGCTAAGGGAGTTAATAATAGTATATAAAATAAAACTTAGATCCAAAAAAGTGACAAATAAATTATAAAAAAAAAATCTCTACTTATCATATTGCATATTCAGTATAATACACTATAATTAAAGTTGTAAATGACAAACTTTTATACTAAATTAAGCCTCACTCATTTTCATAATGTTTATTGATTATCAATAGCAATACTAAATCTAAATCTAACATTATGTTAAATTGTTGATACTTTCAACAATTAGAATTTGTTTTATTTGAGATTGATAGTGATGCATGAGACAAGGTATGGGGTATCATTCACCTATTCTTCGTATTCTTAAATAGCCTTTGTTTATGATCAATTGTATATAATAATCACTATTTATACACACTATAAGACAATGATAATGATCTTCTAATATTTTTATAGTGTACGATATTTTTTTATTGATCAAGGTAAAAGTGGGTTTTTGAAAGGATCCAAACTCTTATACAACAAAACAATAAAACACAAACAAAACCTGTTCCACAAAAAATGGAATAAACTACAAAAAAAAAATAATAGATAACAAATAGAATCAGCAAAAAGTTCAACCCCTAACAAGACATAAACCACTCTAACGACACAATACACCATAATTAAAAAACATTTGACAACTCAAACCCCAAAGCTACTCACCATTCATCAATAAGAAAACATTTCAAATCCCACAAGTGGTAAGATATGTATGCCTTGTTTGGAGCAAAGTTAGGTGTCTCGTGCAAGGACTACGAGGTAGTCTCATATTGCTATAAGCCATTTGTAGACCCATATACAAACCGCTCAACATCGTAGACTATAAAAGAATCTCTTTTCTTTTTCAACGACATTATTGATCAAGGTAAAAGTGGGTCTTTGAAAGGATCCAAACTCTTATACAACAAAACAATAAAACACAAACAAAACCTGTTTCACAAGAAATGGAATGAACTATAGAAATAAACAATAGATAACAAATAGAAACAGGAAAAAGAAACAACTAAAACACAAGACATAAACTACTCAACAACACAAAAACCCATAATTAAAACACATTTGACAACTAAAACACAAGACATAAACTACTCAACAACACAAAAAACCATAATTAAAACACATTTGACAAGTTAAGCCCCAAAGCTACTCACCATTCATCAATAAGAAAACATTTCAAATCTCACACGAGTAAAGAATGTATGTCTTGTTTGTAGCACAATTAGATGCCTCCCACAAAGAATGCGGTACTATAAGCCATCTATAGATCCATATACAGACCGTTCCACATCATGAACTATACCGCTCCACATCATGAACTATAATAGAATATTTCTTTCTTTTCTCTTCTCTTTCAACAACATTATTTTCTCCTCTTTAACAACATTATTTTTTTCCATTTCTTGATGAGATAACCAAAACAATACCAAAAAGCAAACCCTAGAAGAATATTTGAAACCAGTCCAAAGTGGAAAATTAATCTCAACTCATTTGTTGTGTTGACCGACATATCATCTCCACGTCGACTTCAGTGCTTGCCAAATTCTATTAAAATATTCGACTTGCCCCCTTAATTTATAGCACTCTAACTTCAACTGAACAGTTAAACATGTTCCAGTGGAGCTTTCCGTTTGGACAGGGCATGCGAGACCCCCATGTGTCGGTTAAATTCCATATGAGACATGGAAGAAATGTCTCACTTTGACTCCAGCATTTCGGCCATTTTGAAGATAAAGTTAGTTGGGATTGAGACTAATACCGTCCAATTAGTCAAGGTATATGTCATGTTAGGGCGGCAATACCTAATGCCTTTAGTGGGACATAACGGCAAACCCTCTTACTATAACTCCAAACTACATGGACTTGTCGGATACATGAAACAAATTTGAACATGCTGTTTCTTAGCTGTTATATTATTATACTAAATCCATTTTACATAAATCTAGGTTGATTAAATTTTGCAATAATTAATAATAGTTAAGTTTGATCTTTTTTCAACTCTGTTTTTTTTTTTTGTCATCTTAGAGGTGTCCTTGCAACTCTCGTGAGGCGAGATTAATACTCTGGACCACATGATAACCAGTAGACCCCACCTGGGTGCGGCTGGGTAAACCGGCTCTATTTGGTCAGGACGATGTTTGAACCTTTGTCAGTTATCCATGTCTTTCAACTATTTATTGTTGTTTGAGATTATTTGTACAATTGAAGATGTGATATTTGTATTTATTGAAACAATCTTGTATACGGATCTGAACTTGTGATGTATATGTCTTGTATATTAAACTAAAGATTGTTGAATATTGTCCAAGTTGATCTTTTATATTTGAATACTTATAAAAATCGGTGTTGTTTGCAAACATCTTTAAGAAATTATTGAATAATGAGGGATGAATTCTCATTGATCGAATCTCTTGATTCACTCTAAATGGAGATTCAATCACATCAAATAAACATACATTATGTAAGAGATGATTTGAAAGTGGAAATTGCAAGAAAGATTTTCCTTTAACCTCTTTATCTAGATTATTCATGAACATGCATTATGGAACATATAATTTCAAACTGGAGATTGAGAGAGATTTTCCTTTAACTTCTTATTCTAGATTATTCTTTCATTGTTTGGTGATCTACACGATTTTTTCATGATTTTGAAATGAATATAATATAAAAATATCCTTGAAATAACATATTTTAAATTATTTAGACATATGACCTCTATTTTGGACTTGAGAGAATTTAATTCCAAATAAATTAGACTTGTTATTCTAGATAATTCCATCTAATTTAAACCTATTCACCATAATACTAATTTAGACCTATTCTCCATAATCTAGGCTTGAAATATCATTTATATATGAAAAATATTTTATACTAATACATACTTTAATTAGGTTAGTTATTCACAAATTAGACCCATTCTTTGAAAAAGGACTAATTTATGTTGATATTCTAAATGATTTGCACAAATTAACTATAATATATCATGCATAGTACCCTTATAGATATGTATAATATTTTTTATTAGTATCAATAAAAAATTTAATAGACAATTCAAGTTATGAAGTGGTTCTTTTATATCATGAAATTAGTGTAAATATAAAAATATAAACTACTATATCTAGACAATTTAATTCATCTCATCTAAATAATCAAGTAATATCATTCACAATTCATTCCATATTGACATTACCTTTTAATTAAATTAAATAAATCCACTCTCAACCACTTAAAATAAATAGATATAATAATCCCTCCAAAATTTAAATAAACGGACCAACATCATCTATCCACAATGATTATACTAAATTAAAAGAACAACTTGCATATAATCCAATTCTCCAACTATGTGTCCATCATCCATCCATAATTTAATTATCCACCATTCACATCCTTAGTCAAATACATCTAAATTGAAGCCTCAAATCCCTCATCACTCCTTATACTGATATACAAACCACTATTATATATAATCAAGTATGTACCTTTGACATCAAATGCCAATGTACATCAAGAGCCCAATTCAATGAAACCATTAACTATTATCAAGATCTTGAGGATTTTAAAGAGCCTCATATCCATGACAATCCACTTAAAAAGGGTATTTTGCATGGTAAAAAAGTAAGAATTATTTTATCTTTCTTCTTTATATTCAATTTCAAGGCTTGTTTCTTGATTTAGATTAATGGTTTAATATGATCTAATATTTTTAATTTAGTTTTAGATATAGTGTTGGCAAATGCACACTCCAATGAGAAATTGTAGGTGATTGAAGGTATTGTCACTAATGGCAACCTTGCAATCATGTGATACCGGCAATCACTAGCATCGACAGACTCTACACCGGCACACAGAACACCAACAACAAAAGGGAAGGATACCGACATCCTGGCCGACAACATTTTTGTATTAATGTATTTTGTAATTAATTGTAAAATCTTTTGTAAGCCGACATGGTGGATTGTAATATGACTCATATATGTATGAGATCATTGTAGATCATTTTAGAAGTGTGAAGAGATTAGATGGGATGCAAAATATGCAGACCTAATATGCGAATTATTGGTTAAGGGTTTATGAATGTAGCAGAGCTTAAACCGGTACTGAATCTGGCATAGTAGATGCTGATCTAAAGCAGTACAAGACATTGGATTAGTATAATCCATTTTGTAAGTCAGTGTGACTTCTTTTGTAATTGAGCAGTGAGCTCTAGGCACTTGGCCTTCCTGCATGTGCAGGCCCCTATTGTAAGAGTAATATTCCCTTACTGGCCAATAAGCAAATATTGTGGGTCACAAATCCCACCGAGGTTTTTTCCACACTAGGTTTCCTCATTAAAATACTGTGTTATGGTGTGCTTCTCATGTTGTTGTTGTTGTTCTTATTTACTACATTATTTTTGGTTTACCAATACTCAGTTTTAATATGCTTTTCATATTTTAAATCAAGTAATTTGACATACCGGTTAGATACCGATTCACCCCCCCACCCCCCCCAGTATCTTTGGGAGTCCTAACAATTGGTATCAGAGCCTAGTCCTCTATTTTCAAAAGCCTAACAACTTGAGGAAGATCTTGTCACCGGTAGAGATGGAAAACTTGAGAAAGCAATTGGAAACAACTCTTACAGACTGATGCAGAAAAAGTGAAGAATATCAAACTTGAAGATGATCTAAAGGTTGCTCAAGATATTATTCAAGCACTTCAAGAAAATTTTACTATTGCAAGGAACAAGAGGAGAGAACTTTGTGAAAAGATGCAGAATGAGGAAAATGAAAAGGACACTCTTAATGATTTGGTAAACAAGCTAAGACAAGAAATCAGTACAACAAAGAATGAGATGCAATATATGACTATGAAATTCTGTAAAGAAATTGAAGACATAAAGAAGAATGAAGAAGACTTGGTTAGAAGACTAAATGATGCTGGAAATGAAAACACAAGACCCAGTCATGAAAATGATATGTTGAAGACAGATCTAATGCACACACAAAATGACAAAATTGAACTCATGAGATAGAAAGGAATCTTGGAGAATGAACTGATTGCTGCAAATCAACACAAGGAGAAATTCAAGAAAAGTTTAGAAGAACTTGGTGACATTTTGAAGAATCAGAAATCTAACGGTGATACAAATGGCCTTGGCTTTGAAGTTGGTGAAAGCTCCAATACTGCAAATAATCATGATCATAGAAAATTGGTAAGACAACCTACTGCTTACAAATTTAATGGCAAATGCTTTAACTGTAACAAGTGTGGTCATAGAGAAAATCAGTGTAGATCTAGAAATCATCAGAACACTAAACACCCACCGGTCAATGTTCTAAATGCAACAAAGTTGGTCATAACTCTGAAAATTGCAGAATGAATGTAAGATGTTATATTTGTGGAAGATTTGGACACTTATCTAATCAATGTAGAACACATACCGACATAGGATATGGGAAAGCTATTCAGAAGAACAATGTGACTTGTTATGCCTGTAACAAGATTAGACATGTTGCTAAATTTTTGTAGAAGTAAGGCATCACCGACAAATACCAAAGGTCCTAGTTTGAAAGGTAAAGAAAAGGTTGAAGAGGTAAAGCAAGAATTCTCAAAACAATAGATTAGAAAGTCAGATCAAAATGTTGAAGGGAATACCCCTCCACCAGTAGAACAAAGTAACACTCCATCGACAGGAGACTCTTCATCTAACTGAAGGAAAATCTTTCAAGGGTTTAGCAACAAAATGAAAAACATGCTATTATTCCCTCGGTTGATGGTGAGAAGTTGAAATTACTTCTATACCGGCAGATGAGTTAAGTTGTGACTTAATCAGTGAGCATTAAATGTGGTAGTTGGAGAAAATAACATTATAAAGCAAATATTTTAGCTCCTTTTTTCATTCACCAAGCATTCAAATCTTCAAGAGCGTGAAAATTCCTGAGCGAAGGCATTCTAAGCGAAGAAGTGAAGCAATCCATCAAAGCATTCATCCTTAAGGTAGATTGAGTTATTTATAGCTATGACATCTTCATCCACTCCTAAATTTATTGCAAACCCTACTGTTGTTGAAGTTGTTAAGCGTCCTAGACTGGTATTCCAACTAGTTCCCGAAATTGCAAAGAAAGATGATAGCATAGGTGCATTTTCTCAAATCCCTAAGGGAGTAGTATATGTTGAAGACCCTAGGATGTATATACATTGTCATATTGAGGAATTAGGTGATGATGAGATCAAGAATATGTATAAGACTGTGATTTTTGATGAGTCTGGAAATGTCAAGCTGGAACATAAAATAGTGGAAACCCTAGGTTTTACTGAAATCCTTAGTATCCCGAATTTTCCCAAGGATATCATAAGGATTGTGTTAAGGAGATTACATGGTGAATTTTTCTGGTTAGATTCAATTCATAAAATTACAAAAGAAGTGGTGAAAGCTGTAACAGGGTTACCTTACACCAATTACAGACCTGACAAAACATAGAAGGTCTCAAATGACACAGTGATAAACCTAACTGGTGCAACATTTGATAAAAGGTCTTTAAGGGTAAACGATGTAAAAGGCATAAATGTCAAATTTATCAGTATGATCTTAGGTTATAAGGCTACACATGCAAATAGGTTGAACTCAGTTTCTAGCCTATGTATCAAAAATGCCTATGATATGGTCAATGATAATGCAAAGATAGATATATGTGAATGGCTTAAAGATGAGTTGATAGACAATATGGGAAAGATTAAAAGAGATAAGAAAGGAACATTCATATTTGGAAATTCACTTGTTTGTCTGATGCTGTACATAATAAAACAAGTGCTCGGTATTGGTCCAAAAGATTTTGGTTTTGACATTCCGGTAGGAAAACAACTGTTGGATCTATTGAACAATATGGGAGAAAACCGAGAGAAAAACCTAAATGAACATTTTCAAGCATTGAAGACTCGAATGAAAACTAGAGTAAGACTGTCACAAGCTATTGTGGATAAAGGAAATTTGTTTTGTGATCAAGAAAGATGAAATTTGGATGGAGGTAGTTGTCCCTAGAACTATCTGCATAACTAAAATGGGCTATGAAACAGATGACAATATCATTGAAACTTATGCAAAATCCCTCCTTGAAGCACCCAAGGAACCTACTAAGGAAGTTTTTGGAAATGCCGAAATAATAGAAAGTAGAATTCAATCAAGGAAAAGGGTTAAGAAGGTTGAAGCAACTGTAAGGAAAGGAACCTGACAAGCTAAAGAAATCAAGGAAGATGTTTTGAGACAAACTGGTATAAGTGAAAGTGAGTTGGAAGCACCTCAACCAGAAACACATCTTTCACCGGTTGGAACTTCTTCTGAGAGTGATATACCGACAGTATTTAAAAGGGTAAAAAGGAAAAGGAAACCTACATCGATACCCTCTCCTACACCAAAAAGAACTAGACAAAAACAATAGGCAGTAAGGTCCCCAACAAAGAAAATGACTCCTAAGAAGAAGAAGGTAAAACAAGATATCGCTCCAATAGACAAACTTCTTAATGAAATTATAGAGGATGGTAAGCTGAAGAACATCAACAAAATATACAATACACTATCAACTGATGATAAGGAAAGCATAGAGAACAGTGTTATTTTACTCTTAGATATATACAAGAAATTTTTGTTGGAAGTTGTTGATGAAATTCCAAATGATCTGTATAGGAGACTTGAAGCTAGAAGGTTAGCCATCGTTGAGCTGGACAAGAAAATAAAGATTGAAAAACTACTTGTAGTACATCTAGTCAACTCAACTGATGAAATTGATAAACTAATCAGTGAAGCAAACCGGACAGTATTCTCTATTGCTCACTAGCATGTAGCACTAATGGCAGGTAGAGTAAAGGAAGTCTCTAAGGAAACAATAGATGCATGGGATATATTCTTTGTGGAAAAAGAAAAACAAGAAGAATTACTCAGACCAAAAACTATTAAAGTATATCAAAAGGATGAAGATAAGGGGAAAGGTAAGGTAGGTGGACCTCCAAACCTTAAAATAACTGATAATGTGCCCCCACCTCTTTCAGATACTCCACCAGTAGATACTACTGATAGTCAACCAGCCATAGAGAGTATGGAGACTCCACTAGAGGATACAAATCTTGAGTCCAAAATTTTGTATATTGTGAATGTAGACACCCAAGAAGTAAATGTTGTGGTTGATAGAGAAACCACTGAAGATAAGAAGAAAAATATGACTACTGAGTCACCAGCTGCAAAGGTTGAAATGAACATAGAAAAACCTACACAAGCAGAGCAACCGACGGAGGATACCACTGAGAAACCAGTAGATACAACTGAAAAACCATCAGAAGAACTGACAAAAGAGAGTTCAGAGGTACAAACTAAGACTACATCTGAGAAACCGGAAGTTGAAAGCTCAGAGAAACCCTCTGAGATACAGATAGAGAAACCAAAATAGGTACAGGTTGAAGCATAGGTTCAAACAGAGACAGTGCCACTGACCCAAACTAAAAAGAATAAACCTTTGTTTATAGAAATGCAAACACAGACTGACCTACTAGAGGTCGAATCAACCAAGGTATTTACCACAGCCGGTAGCATGGCTATTGTAAAGACTGTTGGACAAACATTTGGTACTTCTATGGCAGAATTCAGACCTACAAATGTAATAGAGGTCTTATTGGATTCAATAAAGAAGATCACAAAATGTAATGCACAAGCCTATAAGGCTACTGATAATACAATTCCAATTCTCAAATAGATAGCACCAAAGTGCATTGTTGATAATAAGGATTCTTTAGGTCAACTAGACACATTGCCTAAGTTCATCACCGGCAACACATTGACTGTTGATCAAATAAATGAGGATACATTTAAGGAAAGAATGATTAAAGAAAAAGAGAAATTCTTTGAGGAAATTGTGAAGAAGAACAAGGAGAAAATGAATACCCTATTACCGGAACTTGAAGAAATAATTTATGATTTCAAGAAACTATATAGGGACACTTGTAAAACAAATGTCTTAACAGAGGATCTTGACAAGGAAATCAGCAAAGTATAAGATAAGATTAACAATATTGCCGACAATCTGATAGGATCATCAGATTCATTTTTGGAGATAGAAAAGAAGATTGCAGAGCAAGAAGAAAAAATCAAGAAGTTAGAAAATGACAAACAGAGAATAAAGGATAAAGCAAAAGACTTGAAATGCAAACTTAGTCCAAGACTAGAATACCTTATTTCTTTGAGAAAAGAAATATCTGAGGCTCTGGTTCCCGAGCTGAAGACATCGGAAGAGAAAACGCACATACTCACTGGTATAGTGCAAAGAACACAAGAGGCAATAAAAGACAACAAAATATTCAATAATGGTCTAAATTTGATTTTGATAGATATCTTTCAAATTGTAACCCATCGGTTACAAGAATCTAGGCAGGACTCCATTGACAACGAATGACAACCTTTGTCATTGATGTCAAAGGGGTAGTAGTGTGATGAGAAAAATGGTCAGAAGGAAGTAGAGATTATCTTCTCAGGGGGAGCACACATTTTTGGACATGCAGTTTTTGGCAAAGTTTTTTTTGGACTTCAGTTTTTGGATACATTCTTGAAATTTTTCTCATGAGTGTTGCCATCAATGCCAAAGGGGGAGATTGTTGGAAAATGCACACTCCAATAAGAAATTGTAGGTGATTGAAGGTATTGTTATTGATGGTGACCTTGCAATCATGTGATACCGGTAGGCACCGACACCGACAGACTCTACACCAGCACACAAAACACCGACAGCGAAAAGGAAGGATATCGACATCCTAGCCGACAACATTTTTGTATTAATGTATTTTGTAATTAATTGTAAAATCTTTTGTAAGCCGACATGGTGGATTGTAATATGACTCATATATGTATGAGATCATTGTAGATCATTTTAGAAGTGTGAAGAGATTAGATGGGATACAAAATATGCAGACCTAATATGCGAATTATTAGTTAAGGGTTTATGTATGTAACAAAGCTTAAACCGGTACTGAATCTGGCATAGCAGATGTTGATCTGAAGTAGTACAAGACATTGGATTAGTATAATCCATTTTGTAAGTCAGTGTGACTTCTTTTATAATTGAGCAATGAGTTCTAGGCACTTGGCCTTCCTGCATGTGCAGGCCCCTATTATAAGAGTAATATTCCCTTATTGGCCAGTAAGCGAATATTGTGGGTCACAAATCCCACCAAGGTTTTTCCCACACCAGGTTTCCTCATTAAAATACTGTGTTATGGTGTTCTTCTCATGTTGTTGTTGTTGTTCTTATTTACTGCATTATTTATGGTTTATCAGTACTCAGTTTTAATATGCTTTTCATGTTTTAAATCAAGTAATTTGACATACCGGTTAGATACTTATTCACCCCCTCCCTCTCAGTATCTTTGGGAGTCCTAACATATAGAATCATACATTTTTGTCATACTTAGGCCGTGTAGGTCATTAACACTTTTTATCTTATAAGATCTTATGAGATTGATAAATGTTGATTTTTTCTTTATTAATTTTTAGATTATGTAAATGTGCATGATATTAATATTCATTGTGCAATATTGAGCAAAATAGACCTCACAATTTATTTTAGAGGGTCCAAAAAAATTATAAATCAACATAAAATTTACTAGGATAAGATTTCACATTAATGAATTTTAAAGAATTTTAGGGTTTGACATAATCTTAATCATTTAGATTCTATATAATTCATATTTTCATCATACATTATTATTATAAGCATTAAAATATTATACAAATATTCTCTTAATTGACTACCATAATAAATTAAATAATTTGAAAAGCATTATTTTGATGAATGCTAAGAGGGGGGGGTGAATTAGTATGCCAAAAATCTTTGCACTAAAACACTTACACAGTCTAAAGATAAACCGGTAAAGCAGTCTAACAGTCAAACCGGTTACCACATATGCAAACCAAAATGTGAATAAAGCATTCACCCATAAAAGCAATACAACCATAACACAAGATATTTGACGTGGAAACCCAACTGGGAAAAACCATGGTGAGATGGAACTCACAAGTCACTATCTGCAGAATAGAAACCAAACCAGTTAAGGTCTTACAATGCTCTTCACCAGAACAGATCCTGTTAGGAATCTCAATCTCTGTTAGGAGATAAGTCCGATTAAAGACTACCTTGTTAGAGGATTTTAGATTCACATGTGTGAAACACCTTGTTAGAGGATTTTACAAAGGCTTTGAGGCCTACCCAATTAAGGGCTACAGACTTGTCAAAGATGTGAGTAATCAACAAGTGTTTGATCTATCTAATAGCACAAACTGCTTGGTTAGATCTAGTATTGCTCATAGCTAATGCATTCCAGCATTACTTCAGTCTCCTCTATCTCTCTTCTCAGTTACAACTCGATCTTCTCTCATAAGATTGCTCTCAACTTCCACCTTAAACCATAGCTCAACATTAACCCTTTTTGCAACTTCTTCAACAACACAAAAACCCTAGACATGATGTCCTTTTAAAGGAATCTGATTTCATGTCAGTCCAATAGGATTACATTACAATTTCCTAGGTTCAATGAATCTAGACATACTCAGTAACACGACACAAGAATCACCGTCAATGTGTTGGCACCGTCAAACAATCAGTGGATTGATAACTCATCACAAAATGCCGGTTGGTAACTCATCACAGAGTATTACCGGTTCATACAGAATACCGGTTGCCAGTTTGACAAAAATGAAGACTGGTAAGAATATGTTGTGCCGCTTTTCTTCCTTGTACCGCTTGTGATCTGCGAACCGCTTGGGGTCGACATGCTGCTTCAGACCAGGGAACACATTCTATAAAATCACCACTAGTCTAGAGACTAGTATACAACATACTGGTTGGAACAAAATACCGGTTGAGCATAAGCTCATACATATAAAGGGGATCTTAATACAAGTGTCTGTCCATCAATGACAATCACAGCATAAACCACAAAAATGCCAACAATCTCCCCCTTTGGCATTGATGGCAACACTTAGGAAAATAAAATTTTGACATCTAAGTGTTTTACAATAGAAAAACTTGCCATTAACAAAATTGCTCCCCCTAAGCATATACACTATCCCTTAAACAACAGAGTGTATAGCAATTTTGCATTCAGAGCATAATCATCAGAGCATATAGCATATATCACATCATATATCAAAATTTCAAAACAAATACTTCTCCCTCTGATATACTTCTCCCCTGATATATCAAAATTTCAAAATTTTAAAACCATATACTTCTCCCCCTTTGCCAACAATGACAAAGTACTGCTGAAAAAACCTGTTTCCATATATATATAAAAGAGGTTATGACAATAATGAATAATACTTGTCAAAAACCGCTTTATAGTCCTGCAAAAATTGTTTCATGGAAAGAGACCAGGACTCAAGTAGGGAGGTCACCACTTCCTTCTCTATCTGCATTTGTGATACCTGTTCCTCCATGGCATCTATTGTGCTCAATTCTTGTGTGGCTGTCAGGGCATCCAGGTTCAGATAGCATTTCTAAAGAATTTGCAGTCGTGGAAGTAACACCAGTTGAAGCTCCTGCAAATCCCTAGACCTTGTACTGATCTCTTGCTCTATCTTGGCTGACTGGATCTGGAACCGGTGAACGGTTTGCCCATATGCTGCAAAGGAGTCATAAGGAGTCTTGAATGTGCTTAAGTAGGACTGTAAGTCTGTTTGAAGCTATTGCTTCTTGGCTAGCACATCATCACAGAACATATGAGGTTGACAAATTTTGCTGAGTAGCAAGTTTCCCTCATCCAAGGCACTCCTTATGTCCTTTTGATCCTTTAACAGTTCAGTCCTAAGCTCATTTAATTTCTTCATGAGAGCAACATTAAGAGCCTTTTGGTGCTCTTTCTTTACATTGGCCTCTGTTGCTTCTTCTAGACCCTGCACCTGATCATCCACTAGAGTACACAGAAGTTTGAGTTGTGCTAGTGATGAATCAATGTCAGGAAGATTAGTACCGGGGATTAAATTGGTAAGTGTGTCTACAGCTGCCTGAATGATGTCCTGTTCCTTTTTCTTGCGAATGATCTCAAGGTGCTCTTGAGCAACCTTGATGCTCTGCATAAGCTCCGACTCACTTGCAGATTGGAGATCGATAGGACTAGAGAGATCAACCAGTGAGGGTTGACTACCGGTTGCCTTCGGAGTCTCCACCTAAGAGCTTTTTTCCGCTTCTCATTCCTTGGCTTCTTAAATTTTCTTCTTTTCCACTTCTCTTCTCTTCTCTTCTTCCTTGTCTTCCTCTGCCTTTTTCTTCTCCTCTTCTCTCCTCTTTTTCTCTTCCTTTTCTTCTTCTTCTTCCCTCTTCTTCTTCTCTTCCTCTTCCTCTTTCTTTTCTTCTTCTTCCTTCTTCTTCTTTTCTTCCTTGTCCTCTTCTTCCTTCTTCTTCCTTTCTTCTTCTTGCTTCTTCTTCTCTTCATCTTTTCTTTTCTCCTCTTCCTCTTTTCTCTTCTCTTCCTCTTTTTTCTATTTCTCATCTTCATCCTTCTTCTTTTTCTCTTCCTGTTCTTTTGTTCCTTGTTGTGTGTCCACAACTTGTTCACCACCTTGATCAACCTATTTCCCTTGCTTAGTTCCCTCAGAAGGTATGTCCTAAGTGACATCTTCTATATCTAGGGCATCAACATCTATGGTGTTAATTGGTTCCTCCACTAGGTTGCCTTCCTCATCAAAAACCTCATCCGGTTTGGAAATAATTGGTTCCTTTTCCGCTTGGAGGTTGGCCATTCAAGATTTGTGAGAGCTGATAGCATGGGCCATGTGTTGATGTGTATCCTTTTCTACATCATCAAATCTCCCCTCCAACAACCAGAGTCTTCTTCTCCTTGTGAAGAAGAGACCTTTATTTTGATCCAATACATCAAATAATTCTGAATTTGAGAGTTTGGGGAAGTACTGTGCAAAAACTTTCTCCCTAATCTCTTGTTCCTTTTCAATGGCAATGCACCATTTTTTATCCAATGCTTTAAATAATAAATCCAGTGTCTGAGATTTAATCTCTGATGGTGACCGGTCATTTTTACATAAATAAAGAATGATTTCCTACAGTACTTCATCTTTTCTTCACTATTGAATTCATCATAATAATCTATTAAATCATGAAGTAACTTTCTCCTAATATTCTTTACTATTCTTTGACAATGTGTCAAAGGTTTGTAAGAGGAGATATCTATATTTACTATTGTGGATGTTGCCGGTTCATTCTTCTTCATCTTCTTGGTCTGTCTAGCCTTCTTTGGTTGTTCATCAAACTCGGTTTCTTCAGAGTCTGGTTCATTTGCCTTAGTCTTCCTCTTTCTTTCAAAGACTTTTGCCAATGTTACCTCCGGTTTCTTCTTTGCCGGTGACCATTTGGTCACTCTTGAAGTCACAGTGGTAGCCAGTGCCAATGCTGCAGGCACTACCTTAGCTTTCTTAGATGCCAGTTCTTTTCCCTTCTTCACCGATGGTTCTTCAACCGGTGCGATCCTCTCCAAGTAGGTTCCGATTCACTTAGCCTTTGGATCAAGAGGCAAGGCAATGAGGGTTGAAGCATACCCTTCCAGCATGTCAAACATGACCTCATAGCCCATAGGCTCCACTTCCTCCATTCTAGGCTCAACAGCCTCCATTAGACATTTGTCCACCTGAATAGTGAAACAGATGTCATCTTCATACTTCTTCACTATGTCATCTGAGATTCGTACCCTCTGACTCATCTTTCTTCTGAACTCATCAAAGTATTTGTTCAGTACCTCAGGGTAGCTGGTTCCAATGGCTTTTACACTTTCCTTTATCTACTTGGTTACCAGTTGGTCAGGGGACCACTGGACATCTCCTACACCAGGAAAGTAGCCTTGGAAATAGAAAAACAACCCTAGCAGTAGTTGTCCAAACTTAAATCTCAGTGAATTGTCCTTTTTGATTTCCTTGAGGTTTAACAGGAGTTGCCTCTGCATACCGGTGCATAAGTCAAATGATTTATCCTCTATCATCCGGTAAGCGACATTTACCGCTGCAGCAGATATAGAATTAATCCTGCTGGCTAAGAATGTTTTGTAGCCTATCACCATGCAGACGTATTTTACCAGTTCATCCTTGATAAGATTAACTGTCATACCTCGTGAATCACTTGTCAAACTGGTGAGCTTGGTCATTTCCATTTTGCTTAGCATTCTTAGAGCTGACACTTCCCCTATGTTACAGAAACCGGTGACTGCATGAATTGCCTCAAGTGTGATATCATGCGTTCTCTCCAGGTACATCTTGTCACCATGGACTCTGCTCAAGATGATCCTGATGTGATCCTCTGTGAAGTCTTCCAGAAAATATACCGCATTATGGAGTTTCTTCTTCTCTAAGATACTAAACTCCGGTTTGATCCTTTTGTCCTTTCTGCAAAATAGACCTAATTGAGTATGAATGGCTAAGGACCCTAGGTCTTCTATCTTGCAATCAATATAGTCTGAAATTCCTTCTTCGACTATGACTCCAGCTGGAACTTGTGACAAAGCATTATACTTGGACTTCCTCTGAATGAAACTTTCTGACTCAATACATGTGCTTGAACTGGTATGAGATGCAGAAGCCATTGTAGAGTATTTCAAGAACACAAAAAATACCTTTCAAACGCGAAATTAGGGGTTCCTGATTCTGCTTTACTTCGCTCTTCGTCGGTTGCCAAATCACCACTTTGAGTTCTCCACTATCGCTTGCAAACTAGATTTGAATCTCTTTCAAAGTTATCCAATTTCTTGAAATCTAAGCTCAAATCACCTTTTCTTTGCTCTGCACTTGAAAACTTTTCTTCGCTCAAAAATAGATAGTGAGAAATGATTTGAAAAATGCATTTATACATGTCTCTCACCTACCATCATTAATGCTCCTCTATTAGGGCGTAAACCCTAATTTGTGTTTTTACCATTTCCGGTCTTCTGCCATGCGACAGGTGTAGCATACCGGTTAAGGTCTTTTACCGGTGTTAACCAGGGGTTTGAAAGCATTTTGCCATTTGCTCCCCCTAAGCCTTTGAGGCTTAGTTTACCGGTTCTGATATTTCCACACTAGGTGCAAAAACTGGTTCCTCCTCTGACAATATTGGTTTCTTCTTCCATGTTTTCTTCATGTCTCCTTGAACTTTTTCAACATCTATTTCTCCTTCCCGATTGATTGGTATATCATCTGATATACTTTTTCTACTTCTGCAGAATCTTGCAATGTGACCCGTTTTGTTGCAGTGAAAGCAAACAAGTCCAAGTTCTCTCCAAGGTCCATTGTACATGTTTCCATTCTTCCTTCTGCATGTTGCAACAGTGTGACCATGACCATGACAGATCATACAACTTTCTCTCCATCCTGTTGCCGCTTGATGACCACCGCTTCTTGATTGATAATTGAAGACATTAAACCGGTTGTGGTTCCAGTTCATAAAAGATTTAGGACCAGTTTCTTGGGTCCTCTGAGGATATCTTCTAGTGTTATCCATTACAGACCTACATTCAAATGCTCTATGCCCAAACTTGTTGCATGCATAACAATGACCATTGAACTTATTGGATCTAGGCACATTGTTGATAAAATAAGGAAAATTATTGTAGGCTTTGCTCCTACACACATTGGCAGTGTGTCCTTCTTTAAGATAGTTAAAGAAAATAGGTTTAAATTTTTGCTTACCTTTTCCTTTGAGTGTTGGTTGCTTCTTTGATGCTTCAGCATTTGCTCCTAAGGATTCTCCTTCCTCATGTCCAGAAAAACCAAGACCATTGGTATTCTTTGCCAATCTAGATGACTCAAGCTTTTGCTCTAGCCTGACTGTACTTTTGCCAAACTTAGCAAGTATTTCCTTTGACTCAAAGAGTTCTTTGGAAATAGCAATGTTTGTCTCCATAAGACTTGCATTTTTAGAGATGGCAATGTTCAGTTCTCCTTGCATGTCTTCTTTTTCCATTCTACTCTCATGAAGGCAAGCAGTTAGTGCACTAATCTCATGTTTCAACTTGGAGATCTCATGATCTCTATCTTTTACTAGATCTTCAGCTTTTCTCCGATTCTCAAGCTCTTGACTAAACTGAATAGTCAATCCTTCCAACTCCTTTCTCAAATTGGAGTTTGAAGCATTCAGCTTATTCACTTCAGCAATCATAGCTTCCATGTTAGCTTCATCTTCAGAACTACTTTCAGATAGTTCCATCAACCTCTCTACATGTTCTCTTCTTTTTGCTTGAGATGCCTTGTATTTGACCATAAGATCATCATAGGCTTGCTCAGACTCAGTAAGCCATTGAGTAAGTTCCCTCAAGGTGCATTCCCCCATATCTCTTTCCAAGTGGTTAAACTTATAGAAAGGTTGGCTCTGATACCAATTGATGAATACTAAGAGGGGGGGTGAATTAGTATGCCAAAAATCTTTGCACTAAAACACTTACACAGTCTAAAGATAAACTGGTAAAGCAGTCTAACAGTCAAACCGGTTACCACATATGCAAACCAAAATGCGAATAAAGCATTCACCCACAAAAGAAATACAACCATAACACAAGATATTTGATGTGGAAACCCAACTGGGAAAAACCACGGTGAGATGGAACTCACAAGTCACTATCTGCAGAATAGAAACCAGACCAGTTAAGGTCAGACCGGTTAAGGTCTTACAATGTTCTTCACCAGAATAGATCCTATTAGGAATCTCAATCTCTGTTAGGAGATAAGTCTGATTAAAGACTACATTGTTAGAGGATTTTAGATTCACATGTGTGAACCACCTTGTTAGAGGATTTTACAAAGGCTTTGAGGCCTACCCGGTTAAGGGCTATAGACTTGTCAAAGATGTGAGTAATCAACAAGTGTTTGATCTATCTAATAGCACAAACTGCTTGGTTAGATCCAGTATTGCTCATAGCTAATGCATTCTAGCATTACTTCAGTCTCCTCTATCTCTCTTCTCAGTTACAACTCAATCTTCTCTCATAAGATCGCTCTCAACTTCCACCTTAAACCCTAGCTCAACGTTAACCCTTTTCACAACTTCTTCAACAACACAAAAACCCTAGACATGATGTCCTTTTAAAGGAATCTGATTTCATGTCGGTCCAATAGGATTACATTACAATTTCCTAGGTTCAATGAATCTAGACATACTCAGTAACATGACACAAGAATCACCGTCAATGTGTCGGCACTGTCAAACAATCGGTGGATTGATAACTCATCACAAAATGCTAGTTGGTAACTTATCACAGAGTATTACTGGTTCATACAAAATACCGGTTGCCGGTTTGACAAAACTGAAGAATGGTAAGAATGTGTTGTGCCGCTTTGCTTCCTCGTACCACTTGTGATCTGCAAACCACTTGGGGTTGACATGCCGCTTCAGACCGGGAAACACATTCTGCAAAATCACCACTAGTCTAGAGACTAGTATACAACATACCGGTTGGAACAAAATACCGGTTGAGCATAAGCTCATACATATAAAGGGGATCTTAATACAAGTGTGTGTCCTTTAATGACAATCATAGCATAAACCACAAAAATGCCAACATATTTTGCAACATTTATAGGGTGTTCTTAAATTATGGCTCAAAGATATATTCATGATAGTGGTACTATAGTTTTATGTGTGTGTGCATGCATATATATACATATAACCATACAAATGTACATACATACATACATACATATGTTGAACACTACCAGATGCTGAGAGTGGAGGTGAATCAACATAAATTAAAAACTGATCAGATTTAATCATTTACTTAACATTCATTCCATCTACCATATGCTAGAAAGTAAATAATTGAAAACATAAAAGCAACCACACAAGAACACCAAGATTTTTTGTGAAAGACCCAAATTGGGAAACACCACATTGAGAAATATCTCATTATATGATAATCAATTTAAATTTTTTAGGCTAGAGGCCAAGTAGCTCACTGGCCTATGTGATGAATTGCAAGACTAAGGTGCACAACCTTAGGGAAATGTACAATAAGGACCTGCAAACACTAAAGATCGCTCATTCAGGGCAAGGTACAAAACTTCTGATATAATAACATGTTACCTTGTCATTCGTCCCTCATAACAAGAGTGAGTCGCCTTGCAAAAATTTTAGTTGAGTCTTTGTCTTGTTAAAAATTTGTTGGTTCAATCCCTTATCCGCTTGTAAATCATTTTTTTAGATCCTTAACATTAAGGTTCAATGGTCTGTTGAACCTCTTGAACCCCTTGAACCATCTTGAACAGAGTTCGTAGTGTTCATTTAGGTACCGCAGGTTCTAAGTTGTGTCTAAGATATTTTTGGGCTAACATTCACTTAAGGGTTGTGCAAGTGATATGTCATATACAGTTCAAACAGTTCATTCAGTTCAAGCAGGTTCATTAAGTTCAAACAGTTCAGGGATGTTCAACATGTTCAATGAAGTTCAAAGGTTCAATGCACAACCAAAATGGAGAGACAAAGGCAATCAGTGGACAAATTTGGTCAATCAAAAAAAGTTTGGAAGAGGAATTTGATTCACCATTTACTTAGGCAGCAATTGATTATTTTTCCTAGAGGATTGTGAAAGAATTAGCATGAAGAATGTTTATAAATTTCAATGCAACCTGTAAATACAAATTTTCCGAGATAGCAAAATTAGCCTCTGTGCAGGGGGTATATCTCTCACTTCAATCATTGGATCAAGTTGGATTTTGGATATGTTTTATGAAACCTATTTTTATAAATTCTCACCAAAGGAATTATGAAAATTCAATCTGGTCTGCAAGATACACTTGACAGAATACAAGTGTAGAACAAAGAACATGTTCTGATTTTTGTGATAGAAAAACCATCATGTTGCAGGGGGTATATCTTTTGAGTCCACCGTTGGATTGTTCTCATGTTTTGATATGTTGTGCATAGACAAGTTGCGCATGTTTCCACTAGAGCGATTAATCGAATTACGTCTTCTTCAAAAGATATGGTGGACTGAGTGCAGGTCTGTCCAAAGTGACCAACAACAACCAAGTTTACTATTTTCAAATATTAACTAAGTACGACTTATATTTGTAATGGTGGAGCCCATAGTTAATTCATAAATATTATGTATTTTGAGTTATAATGTTTTCAGATTAAAACATTATGATTAAATATTAGATTGAAGCCAAGAAAGTGTTGAAGGAATGAAGATAGTTATTTATATCCAACTGTCAACATATGATATGCCAGGATTCAGTTTTTGGTAACTGAAAGTGTCTCACTGAGAGGAAAAGAGGGATAGTAGCCAAGGGAAAAAGGGGGAAGGAGAGATGGTCTGCAGGAGGAATGGTCTTTGAGCCATGTTTTTGGCATTTGTAAAAAGAAGAGAACTTATGTTAAATCTTTGAGTTTAAGTATGTTTTCTTTGATTGGAGATGATCTTTGAGTTGTCCCAATCATTTCAGATGTTGTCCTGTTCATTTGAAATGCGTATGTGTTTGTCAAAATCTTTGAATTTTAATTACTCATATATCCGAAATGAAATGTCAATCTTTCTTTTGTTTCCTTGAAGTTGGAAGATTAGACAAATGGCCTTTGTGCCTTTCATTTAGTTTTCTTTAAACTCATTAAATCTATAATCACATTCATATCATGTTAGTTTACCTTCTTTGTCTTCGAGTTAAAGGCATAGCAAGTTATTTGATTCTTTGCAAATCATTCAAAGGTAGCTATGCCTTGGAAAATAAGCAGAGAGCACTTGTATATAATTGTGGCAAATGACTCAACTGTTGTGTTGCAAGTTTGTCTTTCAGCCTTGGGTGTTTAGGAGTTATTCTATGCAGATGTTTTGAGAAGACAAATCTGTTCACTAACATAACATTAATAGGATTGGACTACAAAGAACCACATCCACTGGAATGTTGATCACCATTCACTATTCAAAACACATCAGAAATTGTCTTTATTACTACTCTGTTATACTTTGGAACCTCTGTATTATTTCACATAAACTTCTCACAACACATAACACTTATATATCAATTTCCACAATGATTCCATCCTTCATATACCATCTGCAACCTCGACAATATCAATTAGGTCGGCCTAATTAGATGTAACATGCAAATACAAAATAGTTAGACAAAAAAAAAAATCCAATGCAATGCAGAAGGAAAAATGAGACATGTGAGGCATCAAATCATGTCGAATCCAATCCATCCTGAATTATTGCCTATAGATCTACACACAACTGCACAAACCAAAAAATTATAGGTCAGGTACAAAAGATAACAAGTTATTGATGTGCACTAACACAACTTGCTCAAATTATAATGCAGACCACCAAGAGCACTTGTGGATGCCCAAGATAGAATCAACAATTATCCACAACACTAAATAATCTTGTTGCATCACTAAAATAATAGAAAGCATAGAAATGCAACACATTCCTATACACTGACACTAGAACAATCACACTGGACTGAATACCAACTATGGATCATAGAAATCAACACCAAAGCTTCAAAAAATTCATGATACATATTTATAAGCATTCTAAAACATTCACACAACTGCATGATCACAAAACTAACCCAATGTTACTGCATTATACTAGACCACATTTGGACCAAGGAGTGTTATCATTTTACACATCTAGATCAACAAGTTTGACATCAATGACAACATGAACTCATATTTGCAACAATCTCCCCCTTTTACATTGATGGAAATACTTGTACCAACTCCCAAATCAATTCCCCTTTGACATCAAAGAAAAAGGGTGTCCCCTTACAACAAAATTTAACCAACCATATACAACTCCCCTTATCTACAACACTTCCTCAAAAAAATGAAAGCAAAAATTATCATACTAACTCATCTGCATATGTGCATAACCAAAAATGTCTGGCCAAAATTCATCTAATTATCTTTTTTGATAGGGGGCATGATACTCTTACGAATCAACTTTAGCTGAGCCCATGTAGTATTCCAATCAACTTCTGTAGAGACAAAAACATTATGTTGACTCCCCATCTTCAAAACAAGGCTCTCTACCTCTTCACAACTTGCCATAACCTTTATTGTCTTATTTAGCTCTTGAGAATCTTTAAGAAACTTTACCATACTCATGAGTTGCATATCTACAATATCTCTCAAATCATAAAGTCCTTGATTTTATCCTTCTAATTGATGAGTATATTAAGCTTTATGTGCATATTCTTTAGCTGAACTCTTCCTTTACCATCTCCATATTCCTTAAATTCCACTAGCTTGTACAACTATACAATTCAAGTTTCAAATATTTTTATCTGATTCTAAATCTCTTGGATTGAATTAGACCACATGTGACAAAATTTATATACTTTGATAACACTATCTACATTCTTCTCAAAAGAACTTAGACTTTCTTCTAGTGGGTGTGTGCATTTGTACATTTGTTCACCAACTCGCTAAGTATCTTCTCCTATTATCTTCTAATGTGTATTTGTCAATATTGTTGCTTCCATGTTAGAAGCATAATCCTTTAATACATTTAACAATGCCTAAAATTGTTCCACATCACTAAGAGTTGTTCCACTCACAGCATGACTAAGAGTGGGGGGATGAATTAGTCTGGATCTCTAACACAACTTTGTTTCTAATTTATCAAACTTCAAACCACAACTAACATATTGATTTAATGAAATCATGAAAGCACAAAACACAACCAACACATGAACACTAGATTTACTTGGAAAACCCAAGAAGGGAGAAAACATGGTGAGGATGACACTCATAATATAGATATGAATGATTCCAATAAATAGGCCACAACCTAGGGAGCTCACTACTCTAGACTTGCTAAGGTGCACTGATGAATAATGATCAATAGTAAATAACCAATAGATACTGAGAGGGGGGAGGGGGTGAATCAGTATGGACAAAAAGTTCCTTAAACCACTTTTACTGCAAAGACTGCACTAACTAGTAAACTGCATCACCGATCTAAATCAGGGCACTACCGGTAAAACACAGTGAGACTATGAAACACATAAACCGGTAACATTTAGATCTTCACAAAACCTAATATCTTATTTCCACCTCACCCATATGCATAAACAAGAAATACATCATCAGAAATATAGTGACCACTGGATCAACATGCTTTACCACTTAACATAAAACACTAATCATCACATGAAAAAGCATCACACATAACACATTGATTTTTCACATGGAAACCCAACTAGGAAAAACCACGATGGGGATGAATACCCACAAGTTGTTCTTGAACTCTTCTGAAGTCCACTTTGTTAGAAGCCTAGTCTGGTTAAGGACTTTACAACATGTTTTGCTAGGAACCGATCCTACTAGGGATCACCCAGTTAAGGGATGGCTAAATACTCGGTTAAAGGTTATAACCCTTCTAAAGGTTACCTCGCAAGAGGATTTGAAGAACTCAATGAATTTGAGTCACCCTAGTAAAGGATTTACAGTAAGCCTATTAAAGCTACCTGGTTAAGGGATTTTCCAACTGCTGAAATGGTTAGAAGTCAATAGGTTATACATTGATCTGATAACAACACTTTAAGCCAATGCAGATTCACTTTAGTTCCTTTGCTTCTGCAATCACACTCTGTAGGTATCAACACACTTCTCCGGTTTGGCAAGAATCAAGTATCTATTCACTTGGATACACACATAACATTTGCCAACAACTTCACAATGCAGATCATCATCAACCTTATAGACAACAATTAGGTCGGTAGCATAAACCCTAAACCCTAAGCATCTAGGTTATCAATACAATCGGTCCAATCTTGATCGTTTAACCACATTGCATAGAGTAAAACAATCTTGAACAAATCTCAAGATGTTCTCCAACATTCATTCTTTTTTGCTTCTGGAAGTTGATAACCCATCATGTGCTCTCCACCATTTGCTGAGACTTTGCACATTCCCGAGGTAGATAGGATCAATCTTCTTCATGCAAGATCCTCAAGGAAATCCTTCATGCACACAAGACTGATGTGGCAACATGATCTGATCTTCACCTTGATGCTAACCCATCACAAAATGTCATTGGTCGAATCACACAGACTTGAAATACATCAACCGGAAACCCTGAAGCTGAGACTACCAACCGATATTCATATCAAATGAAACCCTAATACAAACTTTTCTTATACCGGTTCACATTCCAACATACCGGTTCACTTCATACCATCATACCAGCTCTCTTGCTAGTTGCTTTCTTGAATATATTGGTTCATACTTCAACATATTGACATCAATGACAACATACAATATCATGTCATCAAACTCTGCACATATGCCAACAATCTCCCCCTTTGGCATTGATGGCAATATACAAAGATATCTCTCCGCTTTACATCTTCTCTCAGATATCTTCCATATTATGTCTTCAATACTGCAAATATCTTCTCTGCTTCACATCTTCTCCCCCTTTGACAACAATGCCAAAGTGGAGGCACAAACATCCATGTCCCACTATGCTTCTCCCCCTGAGGAGTAGCATCCTCAACACACCAATCCTGAAAAAGATTTGATAATGCAATACTTGAATAATGTGGAGCACATACCTTTAGTTCACCTCTTGAATGGGCAACACCCCTAATTCACCTCTTAAATAGATAAATGTAGCCTTTGGTAGAGGCTTGGTGAATATGTCTGCTAACTACTCATTACTAGAAACATGTTCCAATACAACCTCTTTGTTCTGAACTTTCTCCCTCAAGAAATGATACTTGAGCTTGAAGTGCTTGGTTCTAGCATGCAATACCAGATTCTTGGAAATATTAATTACACTTGTGTTGTCACAAAATATACTTATCGATTTAGATACATAGACTTTGAAACCACTTAATACATACTTCATCCAAATTGTTTGAGTGTAGTTCATAAATGCTGCTACATATTCTGCTTCTGCTATAGACTGAGAGATACAACTTTGCTTCTTACTCATCCATGAGACTAGTCTACCACCAAGAAAGAATGCACCACTAGTTGTGCTCTTCTAGTCATCCACATTACCAGCCCAATCAGCATCTATAAACACTTTGAGATTGAAATCATTACTATATGGATACCACAATCCATATTCTATAGTTCTATTCAGATATCTAAGAATTTGCTTGACTGCTACCAAGTGGGATTCTCTTGGACTTTTCTGGAAACATGCAACAATGCCCACTGCATGTGCAATGTCTGGTCTATAGTGTACTACATAGTGTAACTTACCAATCATTGACCGGTAATCTTTTTCATTCACCAACACTGAGCCATCTTCTTTTGACAATTTACAACCGGTCACCATCGGTGTACCAACCGGTTTGTTGTTTTCCATGCCAAAAGTCTTCAACACCTCTTTGACATACTTGGACTGAGTGATAAAGATACCATCTTTTATTTGTTGTATCTATAGTCCAATGAAGAACTTAATCTCTCGGATTAGTGACATCTCAAATTCCTTCTTCATTTCATCTACAAATGCATGGCTCATCTTGTCATCTCCATCAAAAATTATGTCATCAACAAATACTTCACAGATCAGAATCTAATCTCCTTCTAACTTTAGATAGATATTGCTATCTTCACTTGTTCTTTCAAATCCAATCTTCACAAGATGGGAGTGTAAACATTCATACCATGCTCTAGGTGTCTGCTTCAATCCATACAAGGCTTTATGTAGCCTACACACCATATCACTATCTTCTGATAGGGAAAACCCATCTGGTTGCTCTATATACACTTCCTCTTCAAGTATTCCATTCAGGAATGCAAATTTTACATCCATTTGATACACTTTGAATCCCTTAAAGGCTACATATGCAAGAAGTATTCAAACTCCTTCCAATCTAGCTACTGGAGTAAAAGTTTCTCCATAGTCTTCTCCTTCTTCTTGAGCATATCCCTTACATACCAGTCTGGCTTTGTTTCTTACCACTGTGCCATCTTCATTCAACTTGTTTCTAAAAACCCATTTGGTGCCAATAACATTGTTGTGCTTAGGTCTGGGTACCAAAGACCATCTACCATTCTTTTCTATCTGGTCAAGTTCCTCTTCCATAGCCTTAATCCAGTCTTCATCTTTGTGTGCCTCTTTAAATGTTTTGGGCTCAAATTAAGAAATCATGCAAGAACTTTCTCTGACTTTTCTTCTTGTAAGAATTTTTGCATCCTTATCTCCTATGATCTTCTTTGGATCATGATTCAACTTTACATACCTAGGAATGATCTTAATTGTTTCCTCTTTCTTTTCCTCTTCATCCTCATCTTCATCAGCATCAACATCTACCGGTGTAGGCGCACTGTTACTGGTACTAGGCTATTTTGCAACTGATTCCCAGAGGGTTACAACCGATTCATCAACCACTTGCTCACTGCCCGTTTCCTCAGGTTTCTTAGAGGTTTCATCAACTCTAACATTGATACTCTCTACAATTCTCTGAGTCCTATTGTTAAAACACTTGAGAGCTTTGCTCTTGGTGTAATATCCTAGGAATATTCCCTCATCACATTTTGCATCAAACTTGCTCTGGTGTTCACTCTTCTTGATATAACACTTGCTACCAAACGCTCTAAAGTATCTTACTATAGGAGTCTTACCGGTCCAATACTCATAAGGAGTTTTATCCTTACCTTTCTTGATGGGTACCCAGTTCATAGTGTAGACTACAGTGCTTACCGCTTCTCTCCAAAAAGTGTGAGCAACCTTCCCTTGAATCAGCATTATTTTGGCTGCTTCAACTATAGTCCAGTAGTTCCTTTCTGCTAGGCCATTCCGTTGTGGAGTCTGGGGGTAGACAATTGCCTCTTGATGCCATTCTCTTCATAGTACTTATTGAACTCACTAGAGGTGAACTCACCTCCTTGATCAGTTCTAAGGCATTTGATCCTCTTACCACTTTCCTTTTCAACTAGTTCTCTGAAGACTTTGAGCTTTCCAAAAGCTTCGGACTTGTCTTTCAAGAATGTGACCCACATCATTCTTGAGCAATCATTAGTAAGAATCATAAAGTACCTATCTCCCTGAACACTCCTAGTTTTCATAGGACCACACAAATCAGTATGCATAAGATCAAGTAAATTATCTGTTGTGAAAGATTTACCTTCGAAGGTTGAGGAAGACATTTTCCCTAGTTGACATTCTCTGCACAAAGGATTCTCTGGTTTGTTCAGCACAGACAATCCCCTAACTACCTTGATCTTACTGGCCTTCACAATGTTATCAAAATTTACATGGTAGAGTCTCCTATGCCATATCCAACTGTCATCATACTTAGCCATTAGACATTGATTGATATTTGCACTTAACTGAAATAAGTTACCTTTGGTATGCATACCAGTGGCCATTAGTTCACCACTTTTTCCTTTTATTTTGCACACTCCATCTTTGAATTCTAGAGTGAGTCCATTATCATACAGTTGAGCAACACTCAAAAGGTTATACCTGAGACCTTCTACCCAATACACATTATCAACACTGCTTTTTCCATTTAAAGAGATGGACCCTTTGACTTTTACCATACAAGGTGCATCATTACCAAATTGGACTAAACCTCCATCATACTCTTCCAGAGACAAAAACTTTCTCCGGTCACCAATCATGTGGTGAGAACAACCACTATCAATAATCCACTCATTGGAATTATCAAAGCGGGAGATATGAGCCTTCTTTTCTGACACATCTTCCTTAACAACCACAAATACTATGTCTTTGCTTTCTTCATCTTCTGATTCATCATCAGTGACACCTTCATCAGCTACAACAAGACAGTTTCTCCTATTTCCTCCTTTGAACTTTTTGTACCTCTCTAGTTTGTCCTTATTATCACCATTAGGACAGTTTACAGCAATGTGTCCTATCCTATTGCAAGAAAAGCATTTCAAACAGAGCTTACCTCTGTATTTTCCAGTTCCCTTAGGAAGTCTCTTGGCCAGAAGAGCTTAAAATTCCATCTGGGTCTCCTCATCATCCATATCTCTGCTTTTCCTTGGTTCACAACTGGTACTAGCTTCTTTACCCTTTCTAGATAGTGCAACAGATACATTAAAGGCTGAATCAGTCTTTTGAACACTGCCATCATAACTATTTAGCTCATATGCGGTCAACCTAGCAATGATGGAATCTAGGGACACCTTTGTCTTGTCAATAGATCTCAACTCTTGAATAGTGACAACCCTTATTGCATAGACTGCTAATAAGGTTCTCAAAACTTTGCCAACAATGGTGGAATCATCCATTGTACCTCCTGCACTCTTGATGTCTCCAACAAAAGTTTTAATCCTTATCCAATATTGTTGAATTGTCTCTCCTTCAACCATCTGCATCTCTTCAAACTTTCCTCTAAGGCTTTCTTCCTTAGCTTGCTTTAGATTCTCATTACCGCCATAGATAGACTCCAAAGTATTTCATACATCTTTGGGATTGTATTTTTCCTAAACATTAATAAACTCAACACCACATAGACTGCTGATAAGAGCTTCCATGACTTGCCCATTCTCCTGAATATCTATTCTTTGATCATCAGTGAGAATACCTGTAGGGACAACATAAGTATTCTCAACATAACTCTAATGTTGAGCACCCATTCTTTTAATGTATATCTTCATTCTGTCCTTCTATATCTTAAAGTTATCTTTGTTGAACTTAGGACCTTCCCTCTTCATCATTAGAATATGATCTTTTCCTCAAGCAGTTAAGCTTATAACACAAAGGACCTGGAGGATGCTCTAATACTAATTGATGAATAATGATGAATAGTAAATAACCAACAAATACTGAGAGGGGGGAGGGGGTGAATCAGTATGGACAAAAACTTCCTTAAACCACTTTTACTGCAAAGACTGCACTAACTAGTAAACTGCATCACCGATCTAAATCAGGGCACTACCGGTAAAACACAGTGAGACTATGAAACACATAGACCGGTAACATTTAGATCCTCACAAAACCTAATATCTTATTTCCACCTCACCCATATGCATAAACAAGAAATACATCATCAGAAATATAGTGACCACTGGATCAGCATGCTTTACCACTTAACATAAAACACTAATCATCACATGAAAAAGCATCACACATAACACATTGATTTTTCATGTGGAAACCCAACTAGGAAAAACCACGGTGGGGATGAATACCCACAAGTTGTTCTTGAACTCTTCTGAAGTCTGCTCTTTTAGAAGCCTAGTTTGGTTAAGGACTTTACAACATGTTTTGCTAGGAACCGATCCTACTAGGGATCACCCAATTAAGGGATGGCTAAATACCCGGTTAAAGGTTAGAACCCTTCTAAAGGTTACCTCACAAGAGGATTTGAAGAACTCAATGAATTTGAGTCACTCTGTTAAAGGATTTACAGTAAGCCTATCAAAGCTACCCGGTTAAGGGATTTTCCAACTGCTGAAATGGTTAGAAGTCAACAGGTTATACACTGATCTGATAACAACACTTAAAGCCAATGCAGATTCACTTTAGTTCCTTTGCTTCTGCAATCACACTCTATAGGTATCAACACACTTCTCCAGTTTGGCAAGAATCAAGTATCTATTCACTTGGATACACACATAACATTTGCCAACAACTTCACAATGCAGATCATCATCGACCTTATAGACAATAATTAGGTCGGTAGCATAAACCCTAAACCCTAAGCATCTAGGTTATCAATATAATCAGTACAATCCTAATCGTTTAACCACATTGCATAGAGTAAAACAATCTTGAACAAATATCAAGACTTTGTCCATCATTTGTTCTTTGTCACTTTTGGAAGTTGATAACCCATCATGCACTCTCCACCATTTACTGAGACTTCGCACATTCCCAAGGTAGATAGGATCAATCTTCTTCATGGAAGATCCTCAAGGAAATCCTTCACACACACAAGGCTGACATGGGAACATGATATGATCTTTACCTTGATGCTAACCCATCACAAAATGTCATCGGTCGAATCACACAGACTTGAAATGCATCAACAGGAAACCATGAAGCTGAGACTACCAGCCGGTAGGCATATCAAATGAAACCCCGATACAAAATTTGCATATACTGGTTCACATTCCAACATACCGGTTCACTTCATACCATCATACTGGTTCTCTTGCCAGTTGCTTTCTTCAATATATTGGTTCATACTTTAGCATATTGACATTAATGACAACATATAATATCATCATGTCATCAAACTCTGCACATATGCCAACATGCACATGTTGGAATCAAGGAGCATTGAGAGGGGGTGAGGGTGAATCAGTTTTCTACAATTTTTAACTTTATTAATTTGTTCTTTCAACCACTTAATGCAAATGAACAAAATAAAGATGCAGAAACACAAAGTAATCAACAAAAACACCATAACACCAAGATTTGGTTCATGGAAAACCCGGTTAACGGAAAAATAATGGTGGGCATGAGACCCACAATATAAATGTACTCTGTAGAAGTATAAAAAATATTATATTGGGAATGAATATGCATTCAGGCATGCTTCCTAGAGCTCACTGCTTCAAATATCAAGGGATACAAGTCTAGGAAGACTCATTGTCTTACACTATGTTTTTTGAAAGATAATTGGAATGTCTGAACTAAAAAATAACATCTACAAATGCTAAGGTATAGTTCAGATTAAGCACAAAAATCTTGATCTCACACTGCTCTGTTCCACTGTTCTACTTTATTTCAGAGCACAAATCCTTGACTTGCACACATGAAACTGCACACAATCGATCATAAACAATTTCCACACATCCACCGATATAAAAAATGTTCATATCCATCAGTTTTATATATCTGCAACATGAAATTAGGTCTTCTACATGTCGGCTTCAAGAACACATAGCATATAATGCAACGTACATACATAGTCTACTCAATCTGAACTCTAACACATATGCAGACCC
The DNA here is from genome assembly GCF_030272615.1 of Cryptomeria japonica. Lineage (NCBI taxonomy): Eukaryota > Viridiplantae > Streptophyta > Pinopsida > Cupressales > Cupressaceae > Cryptomeria > Cryptomeria japonica. The sequence continues at coordinate 313,610,572 of NC_081409.1, read as the reverse complement.
AAAAGAATTGTCCACACACTTCCCAGATGTTGGCTAAACATCCTTGATCACAAAAATAATCACCAAAATTAGTCCACCAATTCTGCGCAATGATCAACTATCCAATATGTCCATACCACATTGTTCAACCCAAAAACCTATACACCAGATCTTCTATTTCACATGAGAATCATCACCAGAGGCTAAGATTCTACAATAAGGAACTCTAGACATCCAACTATCTTCCTCTAGCTCCATAATAAAAAATATTCATCATAAATGAAATGCCAACCAAAATACTACTGGATGCTCTATTCTAGCTCACCGAACTTAACCAAATCTTCATTATGACTTGTAGTAGGATTAGATCACACACCGCGGATAGGATATCTAACTTCAATTACCATCAATGATAATACTGAATGATCTGAACAATGTCTCTTTCCAACAATCTCCCCCTTTGTCATTGATGGCAACACTTAGTGAAAAATGACTGTGTTGGAATCAATACCCACATATATACATTGCAAAACTTAAAAAATTTAACATTCCAAAATTTTGGAACTCCCCCTAAACAACATTTTTCACTACTCTACACTCCCTCTTTGACATCAATGACAAAGGTAGGGATCTGAAAACCAAAATTTTACACAAAATTCATACAGAGGCATATATACACACAAACCTTACTAACTTAAAAAAACTTGAAGATATATACAAAAGTGTTCTTTAATGAACCCAAATGGTTATCCCAACCCTTCTTAAGACTCTCCAAGGTAGATATGAGACCACTGAATAGATAGGATTGCATCTCTACTAACTTAAGATCTAAAGGTTCACTGGCGACCTGAGCATCCTGAGCATCCTTCAATGCACTTAGTATAACGTTCCACTTGGGAGTGATGTGACTCCATAGTTCTCCAACTCTGCCAATGATTCTTTCATTTTCATGGCTTAGGCTCCTGATCTTGTCAAGTAGAGATATTACCTTATCTTCTTTATTGTTCATAGAAATCAACAAAGGATCAAGTGACTGAGATATTCTGGCTAATTTCTCTTCATGCTCTTTGGACTTCTTCTCAATATCCTTAGTGAACATGGACAATGATAGACATGACTTGTAAATGTTGCCACCTTCAGATAATCCATCTTGCATACTCTTGACACAAGTATCTAATGTATCTCTATCATCAGCAATCATTCTCTTCAATGTCTCAAGCCTCCTGGCATTAAACTCGCTGCGGACCTTCACTTCAGCTGACTTCTCCAATGACTGAAAATGAGTATCCACCAAGTTGATCAAACTCTTTAGCTGTCTGGATGTTGTGTTAGATGTGTTCTTCTAAAATGTGGGCATTAACTTTTCAAGAACATTGGATACCAGGGTAAGAAACTCACTGTCTTCCATGTGAGATTTCAACAAATCCTCACTTGCTTTGGCTTGAGAAAATGAGGCTAATTTAAGATTCTAAATAGGAGATAGAGTGGCAAGGTTTATTGGGCCTTGGACAAATTCTGGATCATTAATAATCTGCTTACCTTTCACTAGCCCTGTAATGTCTCTTGCTTCAGTGCTTTTGCCCTCAATATCAACTTCAAATTTAAATTCAACCTTCTCCTTCTTTGCAACCTTCTCTACATCAGCCTTAGGTGGGATTGCATACTTCTCAGATGTTTTAATAGTGTCAATTGGAGGATTTTGAGATCCCTCAGCCTATTGGATATTAATGAGAAGTTTGCTGGAATGATGTGTTGTCATTGATGTCAACATATTTCTCTATGTGTTTCAGTGTTGTAATCAGATTGAATGAGATGGTTTGGATAGTGTGTTGTAGATGAGTTGTTTTGGATCAAATGATTTTGAGATAAGTATCTCTAGTTAATTCAGCTAAAGTTTCAATGGTCTGCATGGTGATTTGATCGAGTTATAAGATATGATACTTTGGTTGGTTTCTCAGTTGTTTGTGTTGATCAGTGTTCTAGATTTTGCTTTGCATTGCTTTGGAATTTCAATATTTTGGTTTGCGGATTCAACAGAGTGTTTGGGACATTCATATGTGTTAGCAATTCAGATGATTCATGATTTGGAGGTCCATAAGTGAATCTTTCAGTTTGATAGTCAGTATAGTTGATGTTATTCAGGCTCGATATATAATGATGATGAAGATTCTAGTAAGTGGTGATGTTGCGGTTGTTGTTGTGGTAATTCATGATGCTTGTGGATGTTTATAGATCATGTTCTATCCATGTTGATGGTCTGCATTGATCATTGTGCTCGTTGTGGATGATTTCTCTGGTATGTTCATGTTATGCGAGTTCTTGGCCAACTGGATGATTGTAGAATGTTACGAATGTTCAAGGCATAATTCTTGGATGTGTTTCATGATCAAGGTGGTGGTTTAGGTCCATACTATGTCTTAGCTGACATTATTTTGGTCTTCATGTTTTATTGTAGTGTGTGTCATTATATTCTTGTAATTTGTGATATGTGTTGAGCCAAACTTGAAATATAGGTTGATGATTTGTATTAATATATGTAATAATCATGTGAGTGAGGTATCTACATGTGTGAACAATGATTTGATCTTTCAGTAGCAGAAGAGAGGTGCAAATTAGTGTGAAATGGTAGAGTTTGTGTTATGTTCTTAACTAGAACTATAACCAAGCATGAGCAGATGCTATTTCATCAGTTCATGATCCTCTGGATGTAATCCAAATGTTTTTGTAAGAAAGTAAGCCTTCCCAGGAGTTGTAGCCCTTCTTGTTATGTGATTTGAGCAATGAGCTCTAGGCAATGTGCCTAAATGCATGTGCATTCCCCATTGTAATATTTCATTTATTCCTAATAGGGTATCATTTCATTGTGGGTAAGTTCCCACCATGGTTTTTCACTTAACCAGGTTTTCCACATCAAAAATCTTGGTGTTATGTGTGTTTTTTATGTATCAAATATGAATTTGTGTTTGAGTTGAATAAAGTATGTGAGAAAATTGATTCACCCCCCCTCTTAGTTTGTTGCATTGTTTCCAACAATTGGTATTAGAGCTAGATCCTCCGAAAAAGATTAACCACTTGAGGTGATCCGGGATGCCAACCTATGCTTACAAGAAGAATAGTTTGAGATTTGATGGAATAGATTACACTCTTTGGAAGAACTAGATGGAATGTCACTTGAGATGCATCGATGAAGATTATTAGAAGATTACTAAGAATGTGTATAATGTGCCTCCGAATGGCTCTACAACTCCGAATGAGATAAAGGAAGCTAAATTCAATATCAAAGCTAATTAAGCATTGTTGAGTACCTTGACTGATTCTAAGATGACTAATGTGATGGATCTGCAGATCACTCATGAGATGTGGAAGAAGCTAGAGACTTTGTATGAAGGTGACATACATGTGAAAATTACTAAGTTCAAGAGCTTGAAGGGAAAGTATGAGATGCTGAAGATGGGCAAAGATGAGAACATTATCTCTTTTATGTAGAAAGTGAATGAGCTTGTGTTGAATATAAGATGTGCTGGTGGAGTGTTGGAAGAATTGGAGATTGTAGCTAAAGTGTTGATATCCTTGCCTCCTGCTTACAAGCACAAGCTTGCTGTTATTGAGGAGATCCAGATGGTGACAAATGTGACTAGAGACATGCTGATTGGAAAGCTTTTTTCTTTTGAGTTGAGCTAGTTTGGAGAAACTCTTCCTAAGTCAGAATCTACATTCAAAGATATAATGTTTTGGAAGCAGAAATATGATCTAGGAGAAAGTTCTACAAGGGTGTCTATATATGAGGAGATGAGAGAGCTTGAAGAGCTTGAAGCCTTGATTTCTATAAGATAGCCTAAAGGAGCTAGTAAGTATGAAGGAAAGTTGCCTCTTAAATGTTTTTCATGTAATAAGATAGGACATTTTACCTCAAGGTGTCTGGAAAGAGTTCCTAAGAAGCCACTTAAGCCATATAAGCCTAACTATTAGAAGTGTTGTTATGTTGTTGATAAAGGTGTGATAGATGATAAATCTGATAAGGGAAATTCAGGAGATGAATGGGTGTTTATTTCTATCAAGGAAAATGATCCAGTGACAACTAATTCCACTAGCTACATTAATGAGGAGAAAGCCTTGGCTGCTAAAATTGAAGAGAAAGATGAATGGGTTATTAACAGTGGTTGCTCTCATCATATGATAGGTGATAAGAGTAAGTTTGTCAGTATGGAAAAGTATGATAGTGGTGTAGTAAGATTTGGTGATGACAAAGCTGGTATAATCCATAGTAGAGGTTCTATTTCTCTTGATGGTAAGCATAATATTGATGATGTCTTTATGTTGAAGGTCTAAAGTATAATATTTTGAGTGTTGGATAGATGGTTGACAAGGGATATGATTTGAAATTCAATAATAAAAAATTTAAGATCTTGAGTAGCTCTGGAATTGAGATTGCATCAGGTACAAATACTAAAGGTAATATCTTTCACTTGAATACTGGTGGTAAAAGATGTTTGATTGATCACATTGATGAAAGTTGGTTATGGCATAGAAGGATGTGTCATGTAAATTTTGATTGCATGGTTAAGATAAGTTCTACTCAAGTAGCGAGATCATATCTTCCTAAGTTGGTAAAGCCTACTAATCCGGTATGTAAGGAATGTCAATTAGGGAAGCAAATAAGATTTACTTTTAAAAGAAAACAATATAGTTCTAATGGGATATTGGATCTAGAGTGAGAAGCTTGCAGATAAGATTTACTTTTAAAAGCATACTTATTTGTGTGGTTATTCTAGAGTGAGAGGCTTGCAAAGTGATAGGTATTTCATGTTGTTGATTGATGACTATTCAAGGATGATGTGGGTTACTTTATTAAGGGAGAAGTCTAAAGCCTTGGAGAAGTTCAAGGTTTTCAAAATATGGTTGAGATAGAGATTGGATTGAAGTTGAAGTGTCTGAGATCTAACCGAGGTGGTGAATTTACTTATAGTGAGTTTAAAGCATTCTATGAAGAACATGGAGTGAAGAGACAGTTATCTACTCCATGGACCCCTCAATAGAATGGTGTTGTGGAGAGGAAGAATAAAACAATTCAACAAGCTGCTAGAACCATGATGATTGAAGGAAAAGAGAAAGGTTGTGAGTACTGTGTTAGGATAACTGATGGACAATTGAGAGGGGGGGGGTGAATTAGTTGTCAATAGATTATGTGAATTAAAGAACTTAAAACCTTTTACTAAAATAACTGATAAAGAATTAAAGCGTAATTGAAAACTAGAGAATCAATACCATGCAACCATAACACAAGACACCATGATTTATACGTGGAAAACTTGGTAAAGGGAAAACCCACGAGGGGAAATCCTACCCATAGTTAGATGATACTTCTGTAGAAAGTAAATGATTACAATAGGGGCTTGCATATGCAGGAAGGCACACTGCCTAGAGCACACTACTCATCACAATGGAGTTTCATTGACTACAAAAGAGGTCAACTACCTCAAAATATTTGGACAACAATCCAAAGAGAAGAACTGCCTATGATAGCATCAAACATGCTAGATTATAGTTTTGGTTAAGCTCAATACTGGAGGCCTAAAACCTCTTACATAAACCCAACTCGATCACCAATGATTGACCAAATCCTCTATACAAATGATTATTATATTATTCTTGTTGGCATTATGTGAACCGGTATGAGGACATAATAACATTGTATGTTGTAATTGATGTCAATATGCTGAAGAGGTGAGAACCGGCATATGAGAGAACCGGCATAACACTGAGAGAACTGGCATATGAGAGAACCAACATTTGTGCCAAAGTGAAGCAGTGTGCTTTTTCAAGGTGAACCGGCACATGGAAGCGTTGTATGACTACCAGTTGGTAGTCTCAACTTCAGGGTTTCCGGTTGAAATACTTCAAGCCTGTGTGGCTCAACCAGTGACATTGTGTGATGAGTTAGCATTGTAATGAAGAACATATCATGTTGCCACGTCAGGCTTGTGCGCATGAAGGATCTTGCATGGAGGAGATTGTTCCTATCTACCTCAGGAATGTGCGAAGTCTGGAGATAACGTGTGATGGGTTATTAGCTGCCATGAAATCGATGAAAATGGATGATGGAGAATGTCTTGAGATTGGATCAAGATTGTTGCAATTAATGGAGTATTCTCAACGGTCAAGATTGGACCGTTTGAATTCCTTAACCTAACAGGTTTAGGGTTTAGGGTTTATGCTACCGATCTATCTATTTTCCTATAAGGACGATGTTGTGTCTCTTTCTGAGGTTGTTGGCAAAAGTTGTGTGTGTGTATCCAAGAGAAGGGATACGTGATTCTTGCTAGACCAAAAGGAGAGAAGTGATACCTGTAGAGTGTAAGTGCAGAAGGTGAAAAGGAGCTTAAGCAGATCTATATTGGCATTGAGTGCTATTACTAGATCATTGCAATACCTGTTGATCTCTAACCACCTCAACAGTTGGAAAATCCCTTAAAAGGGTAGCTTTAACCGGCTTGCTGTAAATCCTTTAACAGGGTAATTCAAAGCTATTGAGTTCAAAATCCTTTAGCTATTGAGTTCTTGAAATCCTCTAACAAGGTAACCTTTAACAGGGTTTAACCCTTAACTGGGTGATCCCTAACAGGATCAGTTCCTAGTAGAACCTATTATAATGTCTGTAATCGGACAAGGCTCTTAACAGAGCAGACTTCTAAAGAGTTCAAAAACAACTTGTGGGTATTCATCCCCACCGTGGTTTTTCCCAGTTGGGTTGAAAAATATGTGTGTCATGTGTGATGCTTTTATCTTGTGATGCTTTCCTATTGTCTGTCAAGCATATGACGATTCTATGTTTTATGCCTGTCAATAAAACATGTTGAACTAGCTGCTATTATGATCTGATGATAGATTACCTATTTATGCATAAGGGTGAAATGGTAGTGTAGTCTTGAGTTGAGTGAAAAGCTAAGTGAGTAACTAGTTAATGCTTGTCTCAGGCATTCTTAGCTTTACCGGTTGCACTCTGTTCCAAACCGGTGTCACTGTTTGCCAATCATTTGAAGTGTCTATTGTCAAACCGGTTTAGGACTATTTTTTGCCTGTACTGATTCAACCCCCCCCTCTCAGTATCGGGTTTGTACTATCTATTCATCATCGAGTTATCAATTGGTATCAGAGCGTCCTCCAGGTCCTTTGTGCTATAAGCTTAACCATTTGAGGTAAAGATCCTAGTCTACTGATGAAGAGGGAAGGTCCAAAGTTTAATAGAGAAAATTTCAGTATATGGAAAGACAGAATGAAGATATACATCAGAAGCATCGGTGCTCAACACTGGAGCTATGTTGAGACTGCCTATGTTGCTCCTACCAGTACCCTTACCGATGACCAAAAGAGAGAGATGCAAGAGAATGGGCAAGTCATGGAAGCCCTAATTGGTAGTTTATCTGACATTGAGTTTATTGATGTTCAAGATAAGGTAAATCCCAAAGAGGTATGGGATACTCTTGAAAATATCTATGGTGGTGATGAGCATGTAAAACAAGCTAAGGAAGAAAGCCTTAGAGGGAAGTTTGAAGATATGCGGATGGTTGAAGGTGAGACCATTTAACAGTATGGAATAAGAATCAAAATTGTTGTTGGAGATATCAAGAGTGCAGGTGGTAAAATAGAAGATGACACTGTGATAAGAAAAGTCCTGCAATCCCTATTGCCAGTCTATGCAATAAGGGTTGCTGCTATTCAAGAGCTAAGATCAATAGACAAGACTAAGGTATTCCTAGACTCCATCATTGCAAAGCTGATAGCCTATGAGCTAAATAGTTTCGATGGCAGTGTTCAATAGACCGAATTAGCTTTTAAAGCTTCTGCAGTACCATCCAGAAAATGAAAAGAAGCTAGCACTAGTGGTGAACCAAGATAGGGTAGAGAAATGGATGATGAGGAGATAATTATGGCATTTGAAGCTCTCCTTTCTAGGAAACTTCTAAAAGGAACCGACAAATACAGAGGTAAGCTGCCTTTGAAATGCTTCTCTTGTAACCGGATAGGACATATTGCTATAAACTGTCCTAATGGTGACAACAAGGACAAACCGGAAAGGTTCAAGAAATTCAAAGGAGGAAATCAGAGAAACTGTTTTGTGGTAGTTGATGAAGGTGTCATAGATGAAGAATCAGAGGATGAAGAAAATGAAGATATTGTGTTTGTTGCTATCAAGGAAGATGTGTCAGACAAGAAGGCTCTTGTCTCCCGGTTTGATAATTCCAATTAGTGGATCATTGACAGTGATTGTTCTCACCATATGACTAGTGACCGGAGCAAGTTTCTATCATTGGAGGAGTATGATGGTGGTGTGGTTCACTTTGGGAATGATGCACCATGCATGGTCAAAGGTAGAGAGTCAATCTCTCTAAATGGAAAGAGTAGTGCTGACAATGTGTATTGGGTTGATGGTCTTAGACACAACCTTCTGAGTGTTGCCCAACTAAATGACAGTGGTCTCACTCTAGAATTCAAGAATAGAGTTTGCAGAATCAAAGGAAAGAATGGTGAATTGGTGGCCACTGACATATAAACCAAAGGTAACCTATTTCAGCTGAATGTAAATATAAGTACATGTCTTATGGCTAAATTTAATGATAGCTGGATATGGCATAGGAGACTCTACCATGTAAAGTTTGATAACATTGTGAAGGCTAGTAAGATCAAGGTAGTTAGAGGGTTGCCAGTGCTAAGTAAACTGGATAATACCTTGTGCAGAGAGTGTCAATTGGGGAAAATGTCTTCCTCAACCTTTAAAGGTAAATCTTTCACTGCTGACAACTTGCTTGATCTTGTGCATACTGATTTGTGTGGTCCTATGAAAACTAGAAGTGTGCAGGGTGATAGGTACTTCATGATTCTCACTAATGACAGCTCAAGAATGATGTGGGTCACATTCTTGAAAGACAAGTCTGAAGCCTTTGTAAAGTTCAAATCTTTCAGAGCATTAGTGGAGAAGGAAAGTGGTAAAAGGATCAAGTGCCTGAGAACTAATCAAGGAGGGGAATTCACTTTCGGTGAATTCAACAAATACTGTGAAGAACATGGCATCAATAGGCAACTGTCTGCCCCCTAGACTCCACAGTAGAATGGCCTAGCAGAGAGGAATAACCAAATTGTGGTTGAAGCAGCTAGAACCATGTTGATTCAAGGAAAGGTAGCTCACACCTTTTGGAGAGAAGCGGTGAGTACTGCAGTCTACACAATGAATCGGGTACTCATCAAGAAAGGTAAGGATAAAACTCCTTATGAGTATTGGACCGGTAAGATACCTGTGGTCAGCTACTTTAGAATGTTTGGTAGCAAATGTTACATCAAGAAGAGTGAACACCAGAGCAAATTTGATGCGAAATGTGATGAGAGAATATTCCTAGGATATTCCACCAAGAGCAAAGCTCTCAAGTTTTTCAACAATAGGATTTAGAGAATTATGGAAAGCATCAATGTAAGATTCGATGAAACCTCTAAGAAAACTGAGGAAACTGATAGTGAGCAAGTAGTAAACAAACCGGTTGCAACCTTCTGGGAACCGGTTGATAGCCAACCGAGTACCAGTAACAATGTTCCTACACCGGCAAATGTAGATGGTGATATTGATGGAGATGAGGATGAAGAAGAAAAGCAAGAGGAATCTATCAAGACAATTCCTCGGTATGTCAAGCTAAATCATGATCCTAAGCAGATCATAGGAGATAAGGATGTAGGAATCCTTACAAGAAGATTACCTATGATGCTTTTATCTTGTGATGCTTTCCTATTGTCTGTCAAGCATATGATGGTTCTGTGTTTTATGCCTGTCAATAAAACATGTTGAACTAGCTGTTATTATGATCTGATGATAGATTACCTATTTATGCATAAGGGTGAAATGGTAGTGTAGTCTTGAGTTGAGTGAAAAGCTAAGTGAGTAACCGGTTAATGCTTGTCTCAGGCATTCTTAGCTTTACCGGTTGCACTTTGTTCCAAACTGGTGTCACTATTTTCTAGTCATTTGAAGTGTCTGTTGTCAAACTGGTTTAGGACTATTTTTTGCCTGTACTGATTCACCCTCCCCTCTTAGTACCAGGTTTGTACTATCTATTCATCATTGAGTTATCAATTCTCTCCTTGCCTATGATCTATAATGAGATCTTACAAATATTTATACAAGCCCTAGACCTAAACAATTAGGTCACCCATCCAAATGATAATTCAATAGATCCATTACATAATCCTGAAATAAAATCATAAAACATGTCGACCTAAGGCCAAACAAATATCATGCAATCAATAAGACATCCCGAAAGTGCATTAGAAGGATCCACCAACACATTTCATGAAACTAGTCCATAATCTAGATAGTACCCGACCTAAATTAGATCCACACACACCAAAGCAATGACACCAATCAATCGAGGCACAAACACAATCACCATTAACATCCCAAATCCCTTCTAAAAGTTGCACCAACACCGCTTAGCATTACATCAAAGATCTTCAATAAATCTCTGCCGGTGAAACCCTTACCAGACCTACAAAATAGGTTTACTAGAACATAAGATAGAATCTGATCATCAAGTCAATACCAACTAACTGAAACATACTTCAGCAACAAATGAACCATTCATACAAACTTATTCCATCACTTAGATCATACCGATTTCAATCAACTGATAATCTTCCTAATCCAATCCTTCTACCGGGAGCCAGTAAACAACCATAACAACTAGTGTTGACATCAATGACAAAACATCAATTCAACACATAATCAATTCCTCCAAATTGCCAACATACTGTTCTATACACCTTTAATCGGGTTCATATCAAAGTGTTGGACACAATGGATCACTAAGAGGGGGGTGAATCAGTGATTTGAACTCTTTTCCTTCAATAAGGAGACACTGGTAATATAGAAAACAATTCGAGTGCTAACCGATAGCTCAAATAGTGCAAACAAGGTGCATGAAAGGACTTGCTAAATCATTAACATAACACATGTACACAAATACATCACACAACACTAGATATATACGAGGAAAATTCAATGTGGGAAAAACCTCGGTGAGAATAGCTATTGGAGATCTTCTACTCCAATCTAGCCTCACAATGAGTCTTTGATTACAATATTTAGGGCACCAACCCAAGGAGCACCAACCTGTGATTTATGACACCAACCCTTGCACAATTTATAGGCTACAACCTAAAGAAGCTACAACCCTTGCACTAAGCTCCAACTTAGTGAAAACAATATAAAAACTCAGTTATAAAAATGAAATCATTGTTGCAAATGAAGTTTTGCAACCTTACAATATTCTCCTCTGTCGGTTTCAAACTTACTGGTCTGTATTCTCTCCACCGGCTCTGCAACTTGACTTTGCTGATAACTTTTCTAAGTCCCCTCTCACAATGTCTTCAAACTTTCAGCTCACACTTGATCACTCTTAATCAGGCACAACTTATGCCGGTTTGTCACTTCTATGTTCAATGCACACTCCACCAGTTGTTCCTTACACCGGTATACCCTACTTCTCCTTACCGGTCTATTCTTCACTCATAAACACTTCAAGTGTTTATCTATTCAACTCTCAGACAATGATTTCACACTTTCCTTCACTCTACAACAACAACAATCATAGTCTCAAGTCATCATATTTAAACTTGATCTTTCCCGCCAAGAATCAATTCAAACTTAGGGCAGTTAGGGTTTCCTTCACCCGACCAAATCTGTATGAGATATGATCCAATCTGCATTGGATCAATCACCTGTACTTGAGGAATTCATTTGTACGCGTCTTCCAACATCCAATGCACATTTTCTAAAGATAGCAATCTCATCCATGATTTTTTGCCTTGAAATCTGTCGACTCATTTACAATCCAGCTATTTCCTTCTTGAGGTCATCTTGCAGTCTAATTTCTTTTCTTCGATCTAGGTGCCAACTACTCCCTAATCTTTCTCTATCACTTTCTTCCTTGAGCCACATCAATCAGTTACCATCCTATGATTTTTGGTTGTTTCATTAATGTCGACTAAATGTTTTAACAACCATGTTGATGGAGGCTTCACCAACCTCTGCATGTTTTCCACCACAACACCACATGTCATCACATTGGTCATTCACTCAACTCACTGACACAAGGTTGGTTTACACTTGAACATTCAACAAAATCATACTAGTACAAGCATTTACCGGTGAGGCCTTCTCCTCCTACTAACTGGTAGTGCACACTACACTCATAGACCATCTTCACCTCCTGTTGTTTGAGATCATTTCAACATTTTGCCTTTGTTTCCCTTCTATCCTTCCTATAAGAAATAAATCAACTCTGTCTGCATATGAAGCGATCAGGGAAATGGAACTCAAGAGTAACATATAACAAGGTTTTGAGACCTTCTACACTTTGAACTTATCCAAAGTTCATGTGGGTATACCTTCTATGAATATCTTCACACTTTAAAACCGAGATCCATAGTAAGCTAGTGCTAAAAAACCTGTGGACTTCATCACCTCAATGATACTGAAACATTAAGGAAAAACTTGCATTCATTTTCAGTTTTGATCTTCAAGAAAAGATAGAAAGAGATCCTACAATCTGATACCAGTGCCTTATCTGGGCTATAGAGTCACCTAAATCAAACAATAATTCTCAAAATGAAACACTCATATAAATCTCATCATTTTGGCTTTTGTGAATCCCATACATGCCTAACATATATATAGATCCTCTCCCATTCAACTAAAACAATTCATCAGATTCATAGCAACACACAATAGACTTGCTGACAAAAGTATTTCATGCACATTTAATCCCTCTCCTGAAGAGAAAAGCCAAAAATAATATTTACACGATTTCCTTACAATCCATGTTCATTCGAACAACCCTAGACTATCTAAATGAAACCAGCAAACTAAAGAATGCACACAAGAAGACAAAGGAATTTTAGGCCTAAAACTTTGATCTATATATTCATATTCATTCCTAAAAAATATTACATAACTTAGAGCAATCTCCATAAAACCAGAAAAAGGTCCTAAATATATTTTTCCAGAGTTTCTTTACAAAATTCATTTGATCCTCATCAAATGAGAAGAATAGAGACTAAGAAGAAGAGGGAAAAGATTAGGTTTGCAACCGAAATTGCCAGATTCCTTCTTCCCTAACTGAAAAGTATTTTGTTCTCCTTTCCATAGAATCTGCTCTCAGAATATCGGAAATCTGTTGAAACAAACTTCATGACTTGATTCCTTGTCTTTAGGGCTTTCCAACAGTATACAGTTCTTTCCATTTCGAGAAAAAATTTAACCTCTGAGTGAATTAATCACTCATGTGCCTCTGTCATCTAAATTTTTTGAATTTTCTATATAGTCTCAACTACATACTTAATCTAATTTTAACTTTGATTTTTCCCTCTTTTTTGGCTTGACGCCCTACCACGTGGCGGTCTTTGATTGGCTCGTAGGGTCTACTAGTCTCCACCTGTCTGTCGGGTCTACCATGCATCCGCCACCTCAGCCATCTAGTTGCTCAGTCTTTTGGTGGAATTTCTTCTTTGGCGAGCAGTCTATAGGTCTCATCGAAGATGCATTTTAATTGAAATTATCGGGCCCACCGCGGACCACCACTTGGGCGCCATGTCACTGCCGCGTTTGACACGTGTCTGCCACCTGTCCATCGGGTCTCAATATTTCGGTGGAATTTCTTCTTTGGTGAGTGGTCTAAAAGTCTCATCGAAAAGGTATTTTTATCAAAATAGTCAGGCCCACCACGGACCACCACCTAGACCTACCACTAGACTGCCATTAGACCTGCCATGTCACCTTTCACCACTTTGCGATAGGTAACTCTCGATCATCTTCCCGTCGTGAAGTCATGACAACCGTTGGATCTCTTGCAACTTGCTCACTGGTTAATCTGCTCCTTCTATGCAAAATTTGCCTGCCTCAGGATCCATGCCTGTGTGGGGTCCACTTGGGTGCCCATCAGCACCATCCGTCAAAAGCCTCTTGAGACTTTGACATATTACTAGTGTGGGGCTTTGCTTATAAATATTAAAAACCCCTAGTGCACAACCAATGTGGGATAAAGCCTCAAGCCTAGGACTGCACTTTCTGAGCTTACCCCCTGGGTTTTAATGGTGCCTTGATATTTTTCTTGAAACTTTCAATTCCTTTCAACCATGCATTTGGTTGGGGTATCATGCTTTTACAATGCCACGTGAGAGGGAGGAGAGGACTGCTGTGTTTTGAAACACCTTTAATTTATCTGCAACTTCAAACATGCCCACGCAGAAGGAGGGGACACTGTTGTTTGCATTTAGTGAAAATTTCTTCATTTTACATGCCACGTGAGAGGAAGTTTACCATTTAAATTGACAATGGCATTTACCTTGTTTCAACGCTTCCCTCCACCATACAAACCATGCAAAGGCTACCATTATTGCATTTTACTTGAAGGTTTTACTGTAGCTTCTAACCACATGCCACGCAGGAGGAGGGAATATGGCTATGGCTGAAATTTTTCTACAACCTTTTCAATGTGACCTCCACTTTATCAATATCCATAGCTTCTCCATTATGTAGATTTTTATTTCCAGCCTCATCTACTGCAACATTGCCATTTTCAAATATGGAATTGTTTGTTCTAAACTTGCCCCTTCATCCACGCAGGGAGGAGGGAGCAGAGTTTTCAGATTGCATTCACATAAAAGTTATTGACTAGTTTGCAACCGGCAATTGCATTGCTTTGGAAGATAAAATGGCCTTTGCCAAATGAATTTGCTGAATTAGATGAAAATGTTCTCTTTCTCTCATTACACTTGCTGAACGCTCTCATTGCTTTGGTAATTTCTAATGCCCTTTCAAAAAAATACAACAAGGATAAGATTTGGATAAAGTCTATTGGCATTATGGCTAACAATTACATTTGGAAAGTTTTAAAACCCTCTTCCAGAAACTCCGCTTGCCAAGTTCATTTTTTAATGTCTTTTCTCTGTCGCTGAAGGAGGATTTATCATTAAATTTGCCAATTTGACATTGCCTAGAGTTATATAATCTTTTCAACTCTTATGACATGTCTCGTGATTACAATCCACATTTAAATATATTCTTTTAGCGAACCAAGTTGCCAATAAAATCAATGCACGAGCATGAGCCAGGTCGGGCCCCAAAGTGGGTCTGACTAATTTTCTTTTGTTTTCATGCAACTGACCTCTGAAAAACCTCAGACACCTTCAATGTACCTTTGGAATCGATCAAAACCATTTTTGCATCATCAAACTAAGTTTTACAACTTTCAGGCACTTACGCCACATTTTCGCATTTAATCGCGAAGACGTAATTTTCAAACCAGTCAAAACACCATTTTGGACCTCGCCATCTGACAGGTGTGTACTCTGATATACAAGCATGAACTCTACCAAATGGTTTCTCAAGATGAATCTCGAGTGAAGAAATATTAATTGTCGAAAATGACCAACTGGCTTTGTCGACACTGTGGACCTGATGAAGTCAATGTTCAGGCAACTCATGATTCCTTTCTTAAAAATATCAAACGACCTCCGTACACCCTCAAATCTAAGACATAGGTACCTTGAAGTACATATCAAAACTTAGAATTCTTAGTTTGACCAAAAGTCTGACTGGGTGCAAATGGTGGGCTCATGAAAATGGCTACTTTAACTGATATAGCACCGAAAGTATGGATAACTGAAATAGATGGCCTAAGAAACCCTTTTGAAAACCGATCAAATGGATTGGCAGGAGCTTGAAACTGGAAACATAGGTTATCATTTATACCAACAATAGCCTAGAAAAAACATTCTGACGTGACATTCACTGAGGCAACTTTCACACTTATGCAAAACAGGGCTCCGACTAGGTCCTGAAATAGGGACTTGTCAAACCATACAAACTGCAAATGGATTCATAAAGACTTGAAAATCTACATGAAGACTCAAATTTATGCATAGAACTTAATCCATTTTTAATTTTACCATGACGATCAATAGGGAAAAAGATATAAACACCCAAAGTAGGCTACTTAGTAAAATCTGCATTTGTGCCTAAAATGCACTTTCAACTCACCCCTTGAAATGGGTACCTGATAAACTTATCCAAACTGAACTCTAAAATTTGCACATCACTGCATAGGCCAAATAAAAGGTGTAGGACACAATTCCCAATCCTTACCCTTTGAAAATCAACCGGCTCCATTTTACCCTCTCTCTGACTAGGCCATTCAAACTGACCCATTTGGAAAAGCAAAGCAAAATTTTGAAATGGGCCTCTAAAATTGACTCAATTTTAATGAGTCCCAATAGTGGCTCTGATTGGGAATGGTGTATTGCAAGATCAACACAACAATCTAGATATCTATGGTTAAGCAGACCACCCAAAAATGGATCATGCTCTTCTCTTCTCAAAAACAGGGCTTCCTTATTCTACCCAAATAGCAGGGCACCTTATTGAAAACCACACAACTGAAAGTAAAGCGACTATACAAGATATACAAACATACTTATAAAATGGCTCCCAACCACTAAAGTCTAAACCAACTCTTTCCCTTATAAAAAATCTGATTCTCATCACTTAATAATGTAAACAATCTGAAGCAAACACTAATCATCAGAGAAATGTTTCTATTACGATAGACATCTTTCAACATGCTTTTCCAATCAGCATTAAATGCATACTCATCATGAACATAGTTTTGAACCTTACTTTCATGATCAACTACTGAAACATATCCATTCTTTTCATCATCTACTAAGTGAAATAAATCAGTATCTTTAACATCCCACTCTTGAAAAAATGAACATACCTCTGGCTCAAGCATATAATCTGAAGTAAGCTTTGCACATTCACTCATCTTCGCATGAAAAACTTCAAGATGGGGTTCAAACACACTAACAAGCAACCCATTATAAAAATCTCCATCCTGACACATGTCATTGTTGCATGGAATGGTATGAGCATCATGGATTGGTTCATCATTTACAACATCTGGCTGATCAATTATTTCTTCATACAAAGGGTTAGAAACCAAATGAAGAACCCCCTTATGAACATTATGACAATGAAGTGGTTGCTCCATATCTATATCAACATTGAATAAAACATTAGAAAAATTGCTAAAGATACCATCCATTCTTTCATCATAATCATCTTCATTAGATAAAGAAGAAAATGAAACTTGGCTGGAACTATCCTCATTATTCCATGCTTCATAACCACAAAATTTCATCTTATGACCATCATTCTAAGAATCAAAATAGTCATACTTATCTTGCCACAATTGATCCTTTTTACCAATAGAACACTCATCATCAACCAAGGAATAAAGATGAATATCACTGCCATTTACTTCATCTGATGAATATCCAGCATGTTCACTTAAATTTTCTATCATAAAACCATCTATTAGATCAGCATGTTGTTTATCAACTATATAAGCATTCAGTTCACAGTCCTTTTCTGAAGACTCCTCTTCACCATATTGCACAAGGTCTTCATTAACAACTCTAAGGCTCTCCAACATCTAAACCTTCTTGTCCACAAATTCAAGAGCTTTCCTAAGTTTTGTAATCTTCTAGAATTGCATTGCACTTTGCTATTCAATGTGACATTCTTTAAAAATCTTTTCATCAATCCATGCCATATTTTCAATGCAATCATGTGTACCATTGAGATTTTCTGAATTAACTTTATGCATAACTTTCAAATTAGAAAGATCATCAACATGCTTATAAGAAGTGAAATCTGAAGTGAAATCTAGAAATACTTTTACTTCATCCTCAACACAAGTGACATTATTAATATCTAAGCGAGGATCAACCATTGTTTGCACCAAACAACTCTGATTTTCAAAGGGAATTAAATTATGGATGCGAACACAAGTATGAACACCAAAACTCAGAACATTATTCCTTACTTCACACTTAGTTGCAGCATTACAAACACTATGACAAAAGACATTGGTGGATACAATTCTTTTAGGAATATCATATCTTAAGTTTTTCTCTATGTCCATGGCTGTCTCAAATGCCTGATGCAATGTCTTTGGCTCTTTATCCCTCAACTTGTAACTCATCTTACTTCCAAAGGCATCCAAATAAATCACTAAAGACACTTCATCATTTAGTCTATACCCTTGTGGGATCTCAGCCAATGCTTTGGAGAATTTGACATTGAAGGCTGACACTAACTCACCTTCCTCAATTCTGATCTCCATCAATTTCCTCAGTGCATCATTAAAGTTTATTCTCTTAGCAAACTGCTCAAGAAAAGATGTAACTAAGTCTCCCCATGAGGGGATAGAAGCTTCCTGCAAAAATGGGAACCAAATCCTGGCATCCCCTTTCAAGCTCTGCACAAGCAACTTCATGCAAACATCCTCATGACAGATCTCATAATCATTTATTAAATCAACAGAGTTTTGCACATGCACTCTTGTTGATTGTAACTGGTCCCCATTAAACAATGGTAAATGCTTCCTAGTGTCACTTGGAATCTGATTTGGGTAACCAGGTATGCCATCAAAACAAAATGGCACATAACCTTTAATAGAGAAATTTCTATAGCAATCCATTACTAGCTGGAATCTCTATTACTCAAAATACTTCACCCATGCTTTAACTAGAATTTTTTTACAATAGGAATATGTGAAGTAAGAATTTCTTTTCCTTTTTATGGTGACTTTCACCTAATAAAGAACAAATAACTACCTCAACAATGAGGAATACTTGGAGTCAATTTGCTGCTGCTGTTCACTTCACTTCTCATTGGAAATTTGAAGAACTCCTCCAAATCTCAGGATCGTTCTTACAGAGTCGCCACCTCCCTGAAGAGGAAAAAATCTAACTACTGATCTTCACTCTGAAACACTTTCAGATTTCTGGGTCTCACCACACACACCAGAGTCACATAATAATTTTCTAATTTTCAAAGCAACAAAATATCCAGGACACACTTTCAAATCTAAAAATGACTTTCAGATTTGTACACTTCTTAGACTCTTCCCCAAATGAATTTTGGCCAAAGTCATGGGTTTCACTTAACAAATTTTTTACACCATTCTCCCCAGCAGAGTCATTACTTTTGTTAGTCTCAAATTTTGATTTCCCTTGTATCCTTCCTGTAAGAAATAAATCAACTCTGTCTGAATATGAAGAGATCAGAGAAATGGAACTCAAGAGTAACATATAACAAGGTTTTGAGACCTTCTACACTTTGAACTTATCCAAAATTCAGGTGGGTATACCTTCTATGAATATCTTCACACTTTAAAACTAAGATCCATAGCAAACCAATGCTAAAATACCTGTGGACTTCATCACCTCAATGAAACTGAAACACTAAAGGAAAAACTTGCGTTCATTTTCAATATTGATCTTCAAAAAAAGATAGAAAGAGATCCTACAATATGATACTAGTGCCTTATCTGGACTACAAAGTCACCTAAATCAAACAATAATTCTCAAAATAGAACACTCATATACATCTCATCATTTTGGCTTTTATGAATCCCATACATGCCTAACATATAAATAGATCCTCTCCCATTCAACTAAAACAATTCATCAGATTCATAGTAACACACAATAGACTTGCTGACAGAAGTATTTCATGCACATTTAATCCCTCTCCTGAAGAGAAAAGCCAGAAATAACATCTACAAGATTGCCTTACAATCCATGTTCATTCGAACAACCCTAGATAATCCAAATGAAACCAGCAAACTAAAGAATGCACACCAGAAGACAAAGGAATTTTAGGCCAAAAACTTTGATCTGTATATTCATATTCATTCCTGAAAAATATTACATAACTCAAAGCAATCTCCTTAAAACAAGAAAAGGTCCTAAATATATTTTTCCAGAGTTTCTTTACAAAATTCTTGTGATCCTCATCAAATGAGAATAATAGAGACTAACAAGAAGAGGGAAAAGATTAGGTTTGCAACCAAAATTACCAGATGCCTTCTTCCCTAAATAAAAGGTATTCTGTTCTCCTTTTCATGGAAATTACTCTCAAAATGTCTGAGATCTATTGAAAAAAACTTCACAAATGGATTCCTTGTCTTGAGGGCTTTCCAACGGTATACAATACTTGCCATTTTGGGCAAAATTTAACCTCTGAGCGAATTAATCACTCATGTGCCTCTGTCATCTAAATTTTTTGAATTTTCTGTATAGTCTCAACTACATACTTAATTTGATTTTAACTTTGATTTTTCCCTCCTTTTTGGCCTGACGCCCTGCCACGTGGCGATCTCTGATTGGCTCGCAGGGTCTATTAGTCTCCACCTATCTATCGGGTCTGCCACACATCTACCACCTCAGTCGTTTGGTTGCTCAGTCTTTCAATCGAATTTCTTCTTCGGCGAGCGGTCTACAAGTCTCACTGAATAAGCATTTTCATTGAAGCTGTCGAGCCCACCGCGGACCACCACCTGGGCGCATGTCACTATTGAGTCTGCCACGTGTCCGCCACTTGTCTATTAGGTCTCAGTCTTTTGGTGGAATTTCTTCTTCAGCGAGCGGTCTACAAGTCTCATCGAATAGGCATTTTCATCGAAATTGCCGAGCCCATTGCAGACCGCCACCTCGACCTACCATTGGACTGCCATCGGACCCACCATGTCACCTTTTGCCACTTCGCGATAGGTAACTCTCGATCATCTTCCCTTCGCGAAGTCACGACAGCCGTTGGATCTCCTACAACTTGCTCGCTGGTTAATCTACTCCTTCTATGCAAAATTCACCTGCCTTGAGATCCATGCCTGGGTGGGGTCCACCTTGTCGTCACCTATCTGCTTACTCAGTCACCTTGGGAAGCATACCAACGCGCGTGGGTTCCACTTGGGTGCCCATCAACACCATCCATCAAAAGCCTCTTGAGGCTTTGACATATTACTAGTGTGAGGCTTTGACATATTACTAGTGTGGGGCTTTGCTTATAAATATTAAAAACTCCCAGTGCATAGCCAATGTGGGATAAAGCCTCAAGACTGGGACTGCACTTTCTGAGCTTACCCCCTGGGTTTTATTGGTGTCTTGATATTTTTCTTGAAACTTTCAATGCCTTTCGACCATGCATTTGGTTGGGGTATCATGCTTTTACAATGCCACGTGAGAGAGAGGAGAGGACTGCTGTGTTTTGAAACACCTTCTTTAATTTATCTACAACTTCAAACATGCCCACACAGAAGGAGGGGACATTGCTGCTTGCATTTAGTGAAAATTTCTGCATTTTACATGCCACATGAGAGGAAGTTTTCCATTTAAATTGAAAATGACATTTACCTTGTTCGAAGGCTGCCCTCCACCATACAAACCATACAAAGGCTGCCATTGTTGCATTTTACTTGAAGGTTTTACTGTAGCTTCTAACCACATGCCACACAGGAGGAGGGAATATGGCTATGGCTGAAAGTTTTTTGCAACCTTTTCAATGTGGCCTCCACTTTATCAATATCCATAGCTTCTCCATTATGCAGATTTTTATTTCCAACCTCATCTACTGCAACATCACCATTTTCAAATATGGAATTGTTTGTTCTAAACTTGCCCCTTCATCCATGCAGGGAGGATGGAGGACAGTTGTTTGCATTGGCTTGATTTTTCAGATTGCATTTACATGAAAGTTATTGACTAGTTTTCAGTGGGCAATTACATTGCTTTGGAAGATAAAATGGCCTTTGCCCAAATGAATTTGCCGAATCAGATGAAAATGCTCTCTATCTCTCATTACACTTGCTGAAAGCTCTCATTGCTTTGGTAATTTCTAATGCCCTTCCAAAAAACTACAAAAAGGAGGAAATTTGGGTAAAGTGTATTGGCATTATAGCTGCCAATTACATTTTGAAAGTTTTAAAACCCTCTTCCAGAAACTCCGCTTGCTAGGTGCATTTTTTAATGTCTTTTCTCTATCGCTAAAGGAGGATTTAGCATTAAACTTGCCAATTTGACATTGCTTGGAGTTCTATAATCTTTTCAACTCTTATGACATGTCTCATGATTACAATCCACATTTAAATATATTCTTTTAGCGAACCAAGTCACCAGTAAAATCAATGCACGAGCATGAGCTAGGTCAGGCCCCAAAGTGGGTCCAACTAAATTTTTTTTCGTTTTCATGCAAATGACCTCTGAAAAACCTCAAACACCTTGAACGTACCTTTGGAATCGATCAAAACCATTTGCAGATCATCAAACTGAGTTTTACAACTTTCAGGGACTTACGCCACATTTTCGCATTTAATTGCAAAGACGTAATTTTCAAACTGGTCAAAACACCTTTATGGACCTCACCATCTGACAGGCGTGTACTCTGATATACAAGCATGAACTCTACCAAATTGTTTCTCAAGGAAAATCCCGAGCGAAGAAATATTAATTGTCGAAAATGACCAATTGGCTTTGTCGACACTATGGACCTGATGAAGTCAATGTCCACGCAACTCATGATGCCTTTCTTAAAAATATCAAACGACCTCCGTAGACCCTCAAATCTAATACATAGGTACCTTGAAGTACATATCAAAACTTAGAATTCTCAGTTCAACCAGATGTCTGACTGGGTGCAAATGGCGCGCTCATGAAAATGACTACTTTAACTGATATAGCACTGAAAGTACGGATAACTGAAACAGATGGCCTAAGAAACCCTTTTGAAAACTGATCAAATGGATTGGCAAGAGCTTGAAACTGGAAACATAGATTATCATTTATACCAAAAATATCCCAAAAAAAACATTCTAACATGACATTCAATGAGACAACTTTCACACTTATGCAAAACAGGGCTCCGACTAGGTCCTGAAAGAGGGACTTGTCAAACCATACAAACTGCAAACAAATTGATCTTTGAAAACTGAGCAAATGGATTCATAAGGACTTGAAAATTTACATGCTAACTCATGTTTATGCATAGAATTGAATACATTTTAAATTTTACCATGAAGATCAACAGGACAAAAGATATAAACACCCAAATTAGGCTGCTTAGTAAAATTTGCATTTGTGCCTAAAATGCACTTTCAACTCACCCCTTGAAATGGGTACCTGATAAACTTATCCAAACTAAATTCTGAAAGTTTCACATCACTACATAGGCCAAATGAAAGGTGTAGGACACAATTCCCAAGCCTTACCCTTTGAAAATCAACTGGCTCCATTTTACCCTCTCTCTGACTAGGCCATTCAAACCGACTCATTTGGAAAAGCAGAGCAAAATTTTGAAATGGGCCTCTAAACTTGACTCAATTTTAATGAGTCCCAATAGCCTCTTTATCATAAACAAGCAACCAACCTCCAAGCTGGTTTATGCTCTCCCAATTATCAATCAACATGCTAACACACACATGCATCTCATCTCATACTGGTGAAGTCACTGATAGTCTCAATAACTACTTGTCTTCCACCATACTAATTCACTCTTCTTCATACCCGATGACATACCTCTACTAGTAGCCTACCTGAAATACCGGTTGATATCAATGACTACTCAATGCCAACAATCTCCCCCTTTGTTGTTGATGTCAACATTGTCTTTTCTAGTTTCTCTCCCCCTTTGGCATTGATGTCAACATTGTCTTTTCTAGTTTCTCTCCCCCTTTGACAACAATGGTAAAGGGTACCTTTGTCAAACACCAATAATCTCTCCTTTGACTTTATCCGGTTAGGACACAATCTCCCCCTATGTCTATGCATCATGATTTAAGAGTCATATGATAGTAGCAATGGTTGACACTCCCTAAACAATGCAATCTCCTATGCATTTAGGTGTTAATAGATGGTGGGACAACTCCCATCTTTTGTCTCAAATATTCAAATGGACCCAAAGGAAGTGGCTTGGTAAATATGTTAGCAATCTATTCTCCTATTGGAACATATTCTACTATGACCTCCTTGTCTGTTACCTTCTCCCTCAAGAAGTGATACTTGATTGCAATGTGTTTTGTTCTTGAGTGCATTAATGGATTCTTGGAGATGTTGATTGCACTTGACTTATCAAACCTAATTGGAATAGGTTCCGGTATCTCCACCTGTATATCTTTCAGTGTCTTCTTCATCCATAAAACTTGTGAACAATATGTAGCAACTGCTATATACTCTGCCTCAACAATAGATAATGACATTGAATCTTGCTTCTTGTTGTGCCATGATACTAACCGGCCTCCTAAATAGAAAGCACCTCCACTTGTAATTTTCCAGTCATCTATACTTCCTACCCAATCTGCATCAGTATAAGCCTGCAAAGCAAAGTCTCCTTTCTTTGGATACCATAGGCCATAACTAATAGTTCATTGCAAATACTTGAAGATTCTTCTGACTGCATTTAGGTGAGACTGTTTAGGAGCAACTTGGAATCTTGCTACCATACAAACAACTTGAACAATATCCAGTCTAGATGTTGTTAAATATAACAAACTATCAATCATAGACCTATATAGTGTTTTCTCAACTTCAGGTGACTCATCTAACTTTCTCAACTTACAACCGGTAACCATGGGAGTACTTACCAGTTTGTTGTCCTTCATCTAAAATTTCTTCAGCATGTCTTTCGCATATTTGGTTTGGGAGATGAAAATTCCTTTCTCCTGCTATGAGATCTACAAACCAAGGAAATAGAACAACTCACACAACATGGGCATCTCAAATTCTACTTCATCTGATCTACAAATTATTTGCACATGATGTTCTTATTTCCCCAAAGACAATATCATCCACATATATAACAACTATAATAATGTGATCTCCATTTACCTTGACATACAAGTTGTTGTCTGCATTCCCTTTCCAGAATCCTTGCTCCTTCAAGTATTTGTCTAACTGGGAATACCATGCTCTGGGAGCCTGCTTCAAACCATACATGGATTTCTTCAATCGGCATACACAACTCTCATCTTTATGCAACAAGTACCCTTCTGACTATTCCATATACACCTCTTCTTCAAGATTGCCATTTATAAAAGAAGATTTTAAATCCATCTGATATAGTTTATATCCCTTGTATGCTAAGATAGCTAAAAACATTCGTATTGCCTCTAACCTAGCCACCGGTCCAAATGTTTCTTCAAAATCAATACCTTCCACTTGAGCATACCATTTGTAGACTAACCTTGCTTTATGCTCGACTATCTTACCTTCTTCATTCATCTTGTTCCGGTAGACCCATTTGGTATTTATGGCATTCTTGTTTTCTGGTCTAGGAACAAGTTCCCAAGTCTGCTTTTTCTCAATTTGTCTCAATTCTTCATCCATGACATCTACCCAATTCTCACTTTTGCTAGCATCATCAAAATATTGGGCTCTACTTCCATCATGAGGCATAAATTTACCTACTCACTTTCCCTGGCTAATCTCCTTTTGGTCTGCACACCTTCATTCCTATGTCCTATGATTTGTTCTTTGAGATGATTCTTCTGCACATAGTGGTTGGGGATCTTTCTTGGTGCATCTTCTACTGATCCATTGTAATATTGTTCTTCATATTCTACATCTGAATCATCAATGTAAGGTTCCCGTGAAGATTTTACTCTATGTGGGTCTTCATCTATTCTCAAAGTTACACTCTCAACCACCCTTCTCAATCTCTTGTTGTAGAATTTGTAGGCTTTATTGTTGTTTGAATATCCCAAGAAGATTCCTTCATCACTCTAGGAATCAAAACTTCCTAATCCATCAACCTCTCTCTTGATAAAACACTTACTTCCAAACACTCTAAATTGATTGAGTGATGGTTTCCTTTCATACCATAACTCATAAGGAGTCATTCTACTATTCACTCTTAACTGTACCTAGTTTAATGTGTAGACTATAGTGTGAACTACTTCCCTCTAGTACATATCCAATATGTTGGCCTCATTCAATATAGTCCTAGCCATCTCCTTCACTATCCTATTTTTCCTCTCTATGACTTCATTTTGCTGAGGTGTTCTAGCCATTGAATACTGTCTTCAAATTACATGTTTCTCATAATAGTCAACAAACTCATTTGAAGAAATTATCCACCTTGATCTAATCTTAAACATTTTACCCGGCATCCACTTTCATTTTCTACCATCTTCCTAAAAATTTTGAATCTCTCAAATGCTTGTGACTTATCATGCAGGAAGGTTACCCAAGTCATTCTTGAGTAATCATCTATGAACAACATGAAATACCTTTCTTCGGCCAATGCTCTTGTCCTTGTTGGCCCACATAAGTCTGTATATATCAATTCCAAAGGTCTTGAGGTTTATTCTTTTGTTTTAAAGTTGACCTTTTCTTGCTTACCTCTGACACATTCATCATAGAATGTGCTTGCCAGTTTTATGATCTCAGGTATATTTTTCACATACCGATTCTTGCTTATCTTAACCAGATTATTAAAATTCACATGGCCTAATCTCAAATACCACAACCAACCTTCATCAACCTGTCCCATCATGCATTGTGACTCATGGAATTCCTTCATATTGTAGACATTACCCTTTGTTCTCTTTCCTTCTACCACCACCTGACCAGTACCCTGCTTTCTTATCTGATAACTGACAGAGTCAAATGAAAACTTGTACCCTTTGTCACACATCTGAATTACACTTATCATGTTATGCTTCAGTCCTTCCACAAAGTACACACCATGATCCTTGAGTTTTCCATCAATATTCAGTATACCCCAACCTTTGATCTTGATGGAGGAGTTTTCACCAAACCAGATTGAACCACCATTCCAATCATCAAGCTTGATGAAATTTTTCTTGTCTCTAGTTATGTGATTTGAGTAGGCACTATCAACTACCCATAAATTCCTCCTTTTAGCATGTAGAGCAGTCTACACAATCAAGCTGGACTCTGTCTTGTTTTTCTCCTTCTCTACCGAAACCGGTTTCTCTTCTTTCTTTCCCTCTCCTGTCACTTTCTGTTCTGGTTTTGTTTCTAACTTCTCGTTCGGTACTATTTTCTTTTTCTTGTTGGTTCTTAGCTTACAATACCTTGCTATGTGACCAAAATTTTGACACTTATAACATTTCACATTAGCATTGTAAGATGTACTCAATGCATTCTTATAGGACATTTGCATATTACTCCTACATTCATAACTCTTGTGACCAAATTCATTGCAATTATAACATGTGACATTTGTACTTTGTAATGCAAAAAATGGGTTTCTACTCTCGAAACTAGGATTGACATCATTTTCCTAAAATTTGCCATTCTATGACCAAACTTATTACACTAGTGATAATAACCATGAAAATTTGGAACATATCGGTTAGGTTGTCTTGAATTTGTAAATGGTTGCATCACTGGGAATCTTCCTTTCATTGTTGCTAACTCTTGTGAATCCTTCATGATCAATACTTGCATTTCTCCTTGGATCTCCATGTCAGTGCATTGAGTATGGTCTCCGATTCATTGATAGAGTATACCGGTTTGTGTGGTGGTTTCTAGAAGCATCTGTATATGTCTTCTTGTCAGTATCCTTTCTTACTGTGAATGTCTTCTTCTCTTTACCTTCATTTGAAGAAGTGAATTGTGTTTCCTTATCGGATGTGTCTTTGTTGTTTAAACTTTGACCTTCTTGAAAACCTAAGCCATCAGTATCTTTGGATTGCTTATGTTTTCTCGGCATCTTGTCAAGGGTTTCGATACTATCTTCACATTTTCTTCTCACTTTTATTTCTTCCTGATTTTTCTCTAAGTCCTTCTGAAGTTTCACTATTTCTGCTTTCAGATTCTAATTTTCCTTTTCTTTTTCACTCAGACCAGTACTAGTGACTTCACACATCCTCTTGGCTTCTTCCAATTGGAGTTTTAAATCTGCAATAGTTTTCTTGGACTCTCGAAGAGATTTCTCCAACAACTCTTGTTCTTTAGCTGCAACAATTTTTTTCCTCAAATCTCTTCTTGTTTTCTTTAGCTCATCTATGGCACTAATGAGTTCTTCTTCAAAGTCTACTTCTCCTTCTTTCTCATCCTCTTCTACTTATTCAGGTATTGAAACCTCTCGAGCCATGAAAAGATTTCCTCTGACTTCATCTCCACTGCAGCAGTCATCTAAGGCACTTTCCTTGTCAATGGTATCATTTTCATGTGTGTAAAGATTGCTCTGCTTCTGGTAGCCTCTTCTACCATGCAGGTAGACATTCTTCTTCCTATCCTTACCATATTATCTGCTACCACTTGATTGATCATCTTCATTCTTATCACCATAAGGACATTTAGTAGCAAAATGTCCAATCTTTCCACAGTTGAAACATTCCAAATGTAGCTTGCCTTTGTATTTGCCTAAACCTGTCTTGAGTCTTCAGACAAAGTTTGCAATGATTTCATCAGAGTCTTCACCAGTTGCATCATTAGCAGATTCTTCTTTTCCTTTTCTTGATGTCTTGAATGTAGCTTCTTTCTTCACAGCATCAATGCTGACAGTCCTCATCTCATAAGGAGTTAGGGAGTCATACAACTCATCCATTGTAAAGACTTTCAGATCTTTTGCTTCTTCTATTTCTGAGACCTTTCTATCATACTTAGATGTAAGATATCTAAGTACTTTCTTCACTACCACCTCATCATTTATTTCTTCTCCAAGCCCTCTAATGGTGTTTGTTGTTTCATCAACCCTTTGGAGAAAGTCAACAATCTTCTCTTCATCTCTCATCTTGAAATCCTCAAGCTGTGCTCTCAATGTCCACAACTTGGCTTCCTTGACTTTAGCATCGCCTTCAAATATCTTTTGCAACTTATCCCAAGTTTCTTTAGCACAAGAGCAGTACATGATCTTAACAGACTCATTATCAGATAGACCACTAAGAATGTCATTTCTAGATTTAGCGTTGTTCTCATATTCCCTCTTAGCATCTGGATCAGTAGGGGGATTATTAGGGACTGTATACCCATTCACAACCGACATGCATACATCACAACCTGGATAGGAAAAATAGGTTTCCATTCTTCTACTCCAAAAGGCATAGTAGACACCATCAAACATAGGAGCTTTTGAGGAGGTAGATTCATTTCTTTCCATTGTGAACACTTGACATGATCAACCCAAGCTAGAGAATGCTTTGGATAAAATAGGGTACCTAGTATCCGATACCAATTGTTGGACACAATGGATCATTGAGAGGGGGGTGAAGCAGTGACTTGAACTCTTTTCCTTCAATAAGAAGATACTGGTAATATATAAAACAAACTGAGTGCTAACCAGTAGCTCAAACAATGCAAACAGGGTGTGTCAAAGGACTTGCTAAAACATTAATATAACACATGCACGACAATACAACACACAACATCAACAATATACAAGGAAAACCCAATGTGGGAAAAACCTCGGTGAAAATTGCTGCTGGACATCTTTTGCTCCAATTGAGCCTCACAATGAATATCTGATTACAATATTTAGGGCACCAACCCAAGTAGCACCAACCCCTAATTTATGAGCACCATATCAAAGGAGCACCAACCCCTGCACAATTTATAGGCTACAACCTAAAGGAGCTACAACCCCTTTACTAAGCTCCAAATTAGTGAAAACAATATAAAAAATTAGTTATATAAATGAAATCACTATTGCAAATGAAATTTTACAACCTTACAATATTCTCCTCTGCTGATTTCAACCTTACCGATCTGAATTCTCTCCACCAGCTCTACAACTTGACTTTTCTGATAACTTTTCTAAATCTCCTCTCACAATGTCTTCACACTTTCAACTCACACTTGATCACTCTTAATCAGGCACAACTTATGTCGGTTTGTGACTTCTATGTTCAATGCACACTCCACCAATATACCCTGCTTCTCCTTACCAGTCTATTCTTCACTCATAAACACTTCAAGTGTTTATCTCTTCAACTCTTAGACTGCTATTTCACACTTGCCTTCAGTCTACAACAACAACAATCATAGTCTGAAGTCATCATATTTAAACATGAGCTTTCCCACTAAGAATCAATTCAAACTTAGGGTGGTTAGGGTTTTCTTTACCCGACCAAATCTGTATGAGATTTGATCCAATCTGCCTTCAATCAATCACCTATACTCAAGGAATACATCTGTACATGTTTTCCAACATCCAATGCACATTTGCAAAAAATAGCAATCTGGTCCATGATTTTCTGCCTTGAAATCTGTCGACTCATTTATATTCTAGCTGTTTCCTTCTCGAGGTCATTTTGCTATATGATTGCTTTGCTTCGATACAGGCACCAATTACTCCCTAATCTTTCTCTATCTTTCTTTCTTCCTTGAGCCGCATTAGTCAGTTACCATCTCATGATTTTTGGCTATTTCTTTAATGTCGACTAGCAGTTTTAACAACCATGTTGATGGAGGCTTCACCAACCTCTGCATGTTTTCCACCTCAACACCACATGTCATCACATCTATCATACACTCATCTCACTGACACAAGGTTGGTTTACACTTGAACATTCAACAAACTCATACCAGTACAAGCCTTTACTGGTGAGGCCTTCTCCTCCTGCTAACTGGAAGTGCACACTACACTAGTAGCCCATCTTCACCTCTTCTGGTTTGAGATCATTTCAACATTTTGCCTCTTCATCATAAATAAGTAGCCAACCTCCAAACCATTTTATGCTCTATGGGTTATCAGTCAACATGCTAACACACACATGCATCTCATCTCATACCAGTGAAGTCACTGATAGTCTCAATAACTACTTTTATTCTACCATACCAATTCATTGTTCTTTATACCGAATGACATACCTCTACTGGTAGCCTTCCCGCAACACCAGTTGACATCAATGACAACTCAATGCCAACAATTTCCCCCTTTTTCGTTGATGTCAACATTGTCTTTTGTGGTTTCTCTCCCCCTTTGATAGCAATGGCAAAGGGAACCTTTGTCAGAAACCAATAATCTCTCCTTTGACTTTATCCGGTTAGGACACAATCTCCCCTTGTGTCCATGCATCATGATTCAAGAGTCATATGATAGTAACAATGGTTGACTCCCCTTGAATCATGCAATTTCTTATGCATTCGGGTGTTGCCAGATGGTGGGAAAACTCCCATCTTTTGTCTCAAATACTCAAATGGACCCAGAGGAAGTGGCTTGGTAAATGTGTTAGCTATTTGTTCTCATGTTGGAACATATTCTACTCTGACCTCCTTGTTTGCTACCTTCTCCCTCAAGAAGTGATACTTGATTGCAATGTGTTTTGTTCTTGAGTGTATTACTAGATTCTTGGAGATGTTGATTGCACTTGAGTTATCACACCTGATTGGAATAGGTTATGGTATCTCCACTTGTATATCTTTTAGTGTCTGCTTCATCTATAAAACTTTTGAACAACATGTAGCAACTACTATATACTCTACCTCAATAGTAGATAATGACATTGAATCTTGCTTCTTGTTGTGTCATGATACTAACTGGTCTCCTAAATAGATAGCACATCCACTTCTACTTTTCTAGTCATCTATAATTCCTTCCCAATCTGCATCAGTATAAGCCTACATCACAAAGTCTCCTTTCTTTTGATACCACATGCCATAACTAATAGTTCCTTGCAGATGCCTGAAGATTCTTCTAACTACATTTAGGTGAGATGGTTTAGGAGTAGCCTAGAATCTTGCTACCATGCAAACAACTTGTACAATATCCGGTCTAGATGTTGTTAAATATAATAGACTACCAATCATAGACCTATATAGTGTTTGCTCAACTTCAGGTGACTCATCTAGTTTCCTCAACTTACAACCAGTAACCATGGGAGTACTTAAGGGTATGATGTACTCTATCTAAAATTTCTTCAGCATGTCTTCCACATATTTGGTTTGGGAGATGAAAATTCCATTCTCCTACTGTGAGATCTACAAACCAAGGAAATTGGACAACTCACCCAGCATGGACATCTCAAATTTCATCTTCATCTGATCTGAAAATTCTTTGTAGATGATGTCCTTATCTCCCCCAAAGATAATATCATCCACATATACAACAACTATAATCATGTGATCTCCATTTATCTTGACATACAAGTTGTTGTCTGCATTCCCTTTCTGGAATCCTTGCTCCTTCAAGTATTTGTCTAACTAGGAATATCATGCTCTGGGAGCCTGCTTCAAACCATATAGGGTATTCTTCAACTGACATACAAAACTCTCATCTTCATGCAACAAGTACCCTTCTGGCTATTCCATATACACCTCTTCTTCAAGATTTCCATTTAGAAAAGTAGTATATTACATCCATCTGATACACTCTATATCCCTTATAGGCTGAGAAAACTAAAAATATTCTTATTGCCTCTAACCTAGCCACCGGTACAAAGGTTTATGCAAAATCAATACCTTCCACTTGAGAATACCCTTTGCAGATTGACTTTGCTTTATGCTGGACTATCTTACCTTCTTCATTCATCTTGTTCCAGTAGACCCATTTGATACCTATGACATTCTTGTCTGCTAGTCGAGGAACAAACTCCCAAGTCTAATTTTTCTCAATTTGTCTCAATTTTTCATCCATGGCATCTACCCACTTCTCACTTTTGCTAGCCTCATCAAAAGTTTTGGGCTCTACTTCCATCATGAGGCAGAAATTTACTTGCTCACTTTCCCTGGCTAGTCTCCTTCTAGTTTGCACACCTTCATTCCTGTCTCCTATGATCTATTATTTCAGATGATTCTTCTGCACGTACCGGTTGGTAATCTTGCTTGGTGCATCTTCTACCAGTCCATTGTCAGATTGTTCTTCATATTCTACATCCGAATCATCAATGTAAGGTGCTAGTGCAAATTTTCCTCTATGTGGGTCTTCATCTATCCTCACATTTACACTCTCAACGACCCTTCTCAATCTCTTGTTGTAGCATTTGTAGGCTTTACTGTTGGTTGAGTATCCCAAGAATATTCCTTCATCACTCTGAGAATCAAAACTTCCTAATCCATCAGACTCTCTCTTGATGAAAAACTTACTTCCAAACACTCTGAAGTGCTTGAGTGATGGTTTGCTTTCATACCATAACTCATAAGGAGTCATTCTACTATTCACTCTTAATTGTTCTTAGTTTAATTTGTAGATTGTAGTGTGAGCTACTTACCTCCAGCATATATCTAGTATATTGGCCTCATTCAACATAGTCCTAGCCATCTCCTTCACTGTCCTATTTTTCCTCTCTACCACCCTATTTTGCTGAGGTGTTCTAGTAGCTGAATACTGTCTTCGAATTCCACGTTTCTCATAGTAGTCAACAAACTCATTTGAAGAAAATTCTCCACCTCGGTATGATCTTAAGCATTTTATCTAGCATCCACTTTCATTTTCTACCATCTTCCTGATAATTTTGAATCTCTCAAATGCTTGTGACTTATCATGCAGGAAGGTTACCCAAGTCATTCTTCAGTAATCATCTATGAACAACATGAAATAATTTTCTCTGACCAATGCTCTTGTCCTTTTTGGCCCACATAACTTTGTATGTATTAACTCCAAAGGTCTTGAGGTGTTATATTCTTTTGTTTTGAAGCTAACATTTTCTTGCTTACCTCTGACACATTCTTCATAGAATGTGCTTGCCGGTTTTATGATCTAAGGTATGTTTCTCACATACCAGTTCTTGCTTATCTTAACCAGATGATCAAAATTCACATGGCCTAATCTCTGATGCCACAACTATATTTCATCAACCTGTCCCATCATGCATTTGGACACATAGCATTCCCTTAAGATTGTAGACATTACCCTTTGTTCTCTTTCCTTCTGCCACCACCTGACCGATACTCTTCTTTCTTATCTGACAACTGGTAGAGTCAAATGAAAACTTGCACCCTTTGTCACACATCTGACTTACACTCAGTAGGTTATGCTTCAATCCTTCCACATAGTACAGATCATGAGCCTTGAGCTTGCCATCAATATTCAATGTACCCTGACCTTTGCTCTTGATGGAGGAGTTGTCACCAAACCAGACTGAACCACCATTCCAATCATCAATCTTGATGAACTTTTTCTTGTCTCCGGTCATGTGATTTGAGCAACCACTATCAACTACCCATAAATTTCTTCTTTTAGCATGTAGAGAAATCTGCACAATCAGGTTGGACTTTGTCTTGTTTTTCTCCTTCTCTACCCAAACCGGGCTCTCTTCTTTCTTTCCCTCTTCTATCACTTTGTGTTCTGGTTTTGTTTCTAACTTCTCACCAGGTACTATTTTCTTTTTCTTGTAGGTTCTCAGCTTACAATACTTTGCTATGTGACCAAAATTTTGACACTTATAACATTTCACATGGGAGGCCCTACCCCGACTCATCCTAGTATTTCAGTATTTTTCATGTTGAGACTATTATGGATGCTTTATTTTTATGCATTATGGATTTGGAACTTATATGATTCCATGATTTGGATAACATTGATATATATTGATGCTTCATTTCTATGCATTATAGATATAGAACTCTATATGATTCTAGAATAGGATTACTTTGTGATGATGTATGTCATTATTGGAATTGTAGGACTTTCCTATGATGATAGAAATAGGATGCTTGTATTATGTATGGATCAAAATTATGTGGATTATGATAATTTCTTATGTGGACTTATTTGGATATAAGACATATTGATTTTGTTTAATATCAATTGTATGCAGAGTGTTTGATGTGTATTCTTATTCATGTGATTAAATATTATATGAGGTTATTTGGAAGTACTAATGTGTAATTCAGATGCGTAGGAAAATTATCCATGTGACCATGGAAATATTATGGAGAACCAAACTTAGACCTATGTATGTTTGTAAAGCCAGGGGTTGTATATTTGGAGAGACAACACCCCGTATGTATCATATTTTATTTGTAATAGTAAATGATGCATGTGTGTTAAATTTTATGTATTGATTTATTTAAATCCAACAAGAGACAATTTCCATGTGTAATTTTGTAATGTATTTTATTGTGTCCCTTGACACGTGTTGATTTTTGACTTGTCTCTTGGAGGGAGTTGTTCAACTATAGCTTTTTCAAACATTTGAATGTGGTTCTAAAATTTCCTTGGGTAGAGAGTCTTTGGAGTTGTCAACTCAGGTTTGACCCGAAAGTTAACTTTAGATGGGTTTATAAGGGGTCAAATAGACTCCTAGGGGTAGTTTAAAGGTGTTTCCTAAAGCCCACAAGGTATACCTATGAGTTAGGAGTGTTTTTAGGCATGTGTCTACTCCTTTGTGACTGTTTAGTCATCCCAAAAAGTAGGTTTTCTAAGATGTGCGAAAATTCAAAATTAGAAGGTGCCATCTAGGTTAGATAACCTTCCCTTTTGATGAGAGATCCCTTTTTATCTTTTCTTACTTTTTTCTTTTTCAATTTTAGAAACCTGTGAGAACTCTCACTGAGGTCTTCTTAGGCAAGAATGAGAGATTTTGTGGGTAATCACCCACTCTCCATTTATGGAGACTATGCATTTTGAAAAGTCAGTTTTTGGATTCGAAATTTGGCAAAGTGTGGAAGGAAGATTTATGGATTTGGGCTGCTTATCCTCAAACTAGTTCTAGCATACCTTTGGGCAGATTGAAGGTTGGTTCATCTCTTTGTTGTTACGTTGCATGTCTATGTTGGAAAGTTTGGTTGTATGTGAGAATGATTCTCTTGTATTTTCTTTTGCGAAAATTATTATTATGCAATTTGTCTTTTATTTTTGTATGCATTTTCTGTGTTTTTGGAGTAACCAAGACCTTCTACTCTTGGGAGAGTAGGATGGCCTTGCGGGACAACCCTCGAGTGAGAGACTCTCTTTATGAGAGCGAACTCAAGCGGTGTATTTGTGATCCTTGCTGCATGGCCTGGTTTGTGCATTTGGGGGTCATAAGGGGAGAAAGTATGGCATTAATGCCTTGGGGGGCATAAGGAATGTGGGGTTAATGATCTTATGAAATAACTTTGTGTGCTATGAGGTGGCATTGTGTTCTACCATTCTTGCAGTTTCCTCAGGGTATTTGGTCCACTACCACCCATGTAAAATCATCACATTTTGTGATGAAGTGTAACCTTGGTTGGGAAAGTGGTAGCTATATGTTTTTCCCTTGCTTGTTGTGTTTGCATGTTTATAACCTATCTAGGGCTTGGTTCTCCAAGCTCGAGGGTGGCTTCTAGTAAGCCTAGGCTGGGAGGTGAGCACTCCATGGTCATAGCCTATGATTTATTTGCAGGTTGTTTTGAAGAAAAGAAAATGACAAGTAGAAGTTGTTGGATTTATTTGTTTGCAGAAAAAGATTTGGGAATGAAATATTTTATATTTTAAGTTGCAGCAATGTAAAGGGAAACTATATGTTGTATCTATTTTGAAAGGAAATGTATCTATTTTATTTAAAGTCCTCATTTAATAGAAATGAGGGACTAGTTTGGGTATCTCACCCTCTTGTAATGTTGACTACATTGTACTTTAAAAGTGCCTTAAATAAATGCATTTCTTTTGTTAAATTATTATTGCATAAATAAAATATTTCTGTTGGGCTTTAGCTATGAAATGTTCTTAAAATATTAATGGTTGTATGCATGTTACTTTAGGAAGCAAGAAGTTCATTTTACCCCCTTAAGCATTTGGATTATTGGAAAAGAATGAAATAGGAAAGCTTGCATGTTAGTAAAAGAAAAATTAAGCATTTAGTACCAATCATTTATTCTCAAATACATATCATGGTTTAAAGAAGTTACATGCATATCTCTAAGGTTAAATTCAAATGATTCTAGATTAATATAGTTGCAATTTAAATTAATTTTATTCTATCATTTACTTATTTGTAGAAATTAAATCTATAGTTAAATAGTCTATCTCTGATTTTAGCAACAAGGTATTTAAAATAAAATAAAAATACATTGATTTAAAATTGAATATTTTAATTAATCTGTCAAAAAGTTCAAAAAAATAAAATATATACTGCATAGTAAAGATAGCTCTAGTTTTCATAAGCATCAAAAAAAAAATATATAAATATATATATATATATATACTTATATTTATATTTAAAATACATTTATGTATATAATATATTTATATATATAAATATATATATATATTATATTGTTTTTAAATTAAAAAAAGAAAGAAATTAATTTTTTTTGTAAAAAGACTTTAGATTTCAAGGAGCTCGGCCCCCCCCACACAGTGGGCGATGACCCCCAGTGGCGGCCGCAGCCACCACCGTGGGCCGCAACCCACAGTTGGGGAGGCTTCGGCCCCCCCTGTGGGCGGCGCCCCATAGCGACGACTCTGCCAAGCTGCGTCCCATAGCGGCGGCCAAGGCCGCCTCTGTGGGCTATGACCCACAGGCTCGGTAGTGGCCGTCCCTGCGGGGAGCCCTCCCCCATGAATTTCCCTTCAAGGCCGCCGCCTCAAGCCATCATCGCTCCCCCTGTGTGAAACCTCGGCACTGTAGAACAAGAGAAAAATTAAACCCTAACTCGGTTAGGGTTAGGGTAGCACAAAAAGAAAAGAGAAGAGATTATAAAATGTAAAGGGTATTTTAATATATATATTTTAGTTAGGGTTTTCATGGATATTTTATAATAATGTGAAAACTTATTTTATATATATATATATATATATATATATATATATATACATATATATGCATATATACATATACATATATACATACATATACATATATACATATACATATATACATACACATACATATATACATATATACATACATATATACATATATATATATATATGTATATGTATGTATGTATGTATATATATATATGTATATGTATATATGTATGTGTATGTATATATGTATATGTAAATACATATATCTATAGAGATAAAAATATGAATAAATAGGGCAAATTGTAGATTAAAAATTTTATTAGGTGTTTATATTTTATATAGCTTTTACATAAACATATGGGTATATTTAAAAATGATGTTTAAATTGAAAATACTTATGAAGTTTAATCTTTTAGAAAATTTTATAACAAATTGGGTAAGTTATTTTGGCTATGGGGAAATATTTTTAGTGCACCTAAATATAGGTTTTCATTGAGATTAAACTTTATAGGACAATTTTCATTATGGATTTAATTGACCCTTTAGTCGAATTAATTTAACTACATTTTAATTATTGTTAAAATAAAATATAGGCATTAATAAATCTAAGTGCTAGGACTAATTTAATTAGTTCCTAAAAATAATTAATGGTTATTGGAGATTAATATTATCTTCGTCAAACGATTTAGTAAGTTTTGATTAAATTAAGTTATTGATTATAATTGATGAGATAATAAAATAATTCATTTAATATTCCGCATTTAATTTTAAATTATTTTCACTTACTTAAGTTAGTGGTTAGAGTTAACTCAAAACATAGTTAAGACAAAACTTGATAGTGTGTTTTGTTTTAGACAAATTTAATGTTATAGGTTGTTATTCTAAAAAAAAAAATTATCCCGTTCATGCCCAAAAGTTTGGGCATGAAATTTTGGTATCAGAGCAAGGTTTCCAACACTAGGAACCTTTCTCCATTACATTTCACTTTAATTAGTTAATTAATTAATTTTATTTTATTATATTTATTTTTAATTAATTAAATTCTTCTCTGAAAAATTATTTATTTATTTCATTTTATTTTATTTTCTCATACGGATGCCTCCAACTACGCGACAAGCTCGCAAATGTGGTAGAGGTCCTAGGCATGCAAGTATAGCATGCGAAGAGGTCGATAGAGGGGAATCGGTTCTGGAAAGGAACCCAGAGGCCCCTCCCGAATGACCAATTGACCCAAACTGAGACATCTTAGAAGCACTCTAGAAGCTGATAGGGATAGTCTAGGAGAGGCTTCCAACAGAGGATCATCATGTTGAAAATTAGAACTCAGGGAGCCATAGATCAACAGATAGGGAACGAAGTAGGATTCCACCTCCTAATCCTGTAGAGAGTTAGGCTGGGCATGAGCCCAAGTTCGTTCATCTACCAAGACCACCTCCAGTAGCAGAGCTAGTGTATTATGAGAGATCACATCGAGATCCAGGAGATCTAATTAGAGAGGTTATGTGCCTCCAGCCACCATCTTTTGGGGGATCTACCGACGGGGTAGAAGCTGAGGCTTGGCTTTTGAGCCTAGATAGGTGCTTTGCATTGTGCTCTTACAAGAGCAATCTAAAGGCATGTGTAGTAGTCCACCTATTGAGAGCAATGACCTTCACATGGTGGAGACAGGAGGAATAGAAGTGTGGTTTAGTTGCTGATACTCTCACATGGGAGATTTTTTCAGAGAAGTTCAAGGAGAGGTACTTGTCAAAGCATTACAGGCAGCATACGATAGACAAGTTCCATGACCTCCAGCAGAAGGGTCTCTCAGTGACCTAGTACGAGAGCAAGTTCTTCTAGCTCTTGCCCTACGTGGACTACCTGAAAGATGAGAAGCTTCTCATCAACCGATTCATCAAAGGGTTGAATGTCGACATAGTAGGACCAGTGAGGATGTCCGCTCCAGGGATCCTTTGAGTTGCTATGGAGAAGGCTTTGATAGCAAAGGAGATTCAAGTCAGGCCATAGGATACAAGGGATCGGTTCCAAAACTGAAACCCTGTACCCTAGACATATGGGTTTTAGAAACCCCATTGGAAGGGAAATAACATGCACACACCGGGGTTCTCCAAACCCCCTCCTCCGCAATAGTCACAGTAGAACTAGAGGTAGAGGCCTCTGTAGAGTTAGAAGGGTGCAAAGCCCAAGCAGTGGCAGTTTCAGAGTCAGAGGCGAGATCAGTAATCTTAGGTTCCTTACACACCTCTGGCGAGGACTCAGCAGTCCTCCAGGGGTGGGTACAATGGTTCTAGCAAGACAGGGGGACAATCTTTTTCTAGGCCTCAGGGCATCCAGTTTTAGGCACATGGTGCTTGTTTCACATGTGGAGCCATGGGGCACATGGTGAGAGAGTGTCCTCAGGGTCAGATGGTAGGGAATCAGAGGATGGAAGCATCAGAGCCTACAGTTGGAGATATGGGAAGGTCCTATAGAGTCTTCGCAGTGGTTGACAACCATCAGGAAGAGCACCAAGCCATGGTCATTGAGGCTGTAGGTATGATCAGAGGTAACAATGTATCTATATTATTTGATTCAGGAGCTACTGACTCCTTTATATATCCTTTGGTTGTGGAGCATTGCAGGCTAGTGGCAACTAGACAAGGTGTCAGTTGGGAAGTGGAGTTAGCTTTAGGTGCTTGATGTTTATGTTATGATTATCATTGATGGACACACACTAGTATTGAGATCCCCTTTATATGTATGAGCTAGAGCTCAACCGGTATCTACTCCAACTCGTATGTTGTATTCTAGTCGTTAGACTATTGGTGATTTTGTCGAATGTGTTTCCCAGTCTGAAGTGGCATGTCGACCCCAAGTGGTTTGTAGATCTCAAGCAGTACGAGGGAGCTAAGCGGCACAACACATTCTTACCAGTCTTCATTTGTCAAACCGGCAACCGGTATTTTGTATGAACCGGTAATACTCTGTGATGAGTTACCAACCGACATTTTGTGATGAGTTACCAATCCACCGATTGTTTGACGGTGCCAACACACTGATGGTGCTTTTTGTGTCATGTTACTAAGTATGTCTAGATTCATTGAACCTAGGAAATTGTAATGTAATCCTATTGGACTGACATGAAATCAGATTCCTTTAAAAGAACATCATGTCTGGGGTTTTAAGTTGTTGCTGAAAGGGTTCATGTTGTGCTAGGGTTTAAGGTGGTTGTTGAGTTGTTGTAAAAGCAATCTTATCTGAGAAGATCAAGTTGTAACTAAGAGAGAGATAGAGAAGACTAAAGTAATGTTGGAACGCATTAGCAGTGAGCTATACTGGATCTAACCAAGTAGTTTGTGCTATTAGATAGATCAAACACTTGTTGATTACTCACATCTTTGACAAGTCTGTAGCCCTTAACCGGGTAGGCCCAAAAGCCTTTTGTAAAATCCTCTACCAAGGTGGTTCACTTCTGTGAATCTAAAATCCTCTAGCAAGGTAGTCTTTAATCGGACTTATCTCCTAATAGAGATTGAGATTCTTAATAGGATCTATTCTGGTGAAGAACATTGTAAGACCTTAACCGGTCTGGTTTCTATTCTGCAGATAGTGACTTGTGAGTTCCATCTCACCGTGGTCTTTCCCATTTGGGTTTCCACGTCAAATATCTTATGTTATGGTTGTATTGCTTTTGTGGGTGAATTCTTTATTTGCATTTTGGTTTGCATGTGTGATAACCAGTCTGTCTATTAAACTATTTTACAAATTTATTTTCAGACTGTTAAAGTGTTTAAGGACAGAGATTTTTGACATACTAATTTACCCCCCCTCTTAGTATTTATCAATTGGTATCAGAGCCTACCTTTCTATAATTTTAACCACTTGGAAAGAGATATGGGGGAATACACCTTGAGGGAACTTACTCAATGGCTCTCTTAGTCTGAGAAAGCCTATGATGATCTTATGGTCAAATACAAGGCATCTCAAGCAAAAAGGAGAGAACATGCAGAGAAGCTGATGGAGCTATCTAAAAATAGTTCTGAGGATGAAGCAAATATGGAAGCCATGATTGCAAAAGTAAATAAGCTGAATGATTCAAACTCCAATCTAAGAAAGGAGTTGGAAGGACTGACTATCCGGTTTAGTCAAGAGCTTGAGAACCAGAGGAAAGCTGAAGATCTGGTAAAGGACAGAGATCATGAGATCTCCAAGTTGAAGCAAGAGATTAGTGCCCTTAATGCTCAACTCCATGCAAGCAAGATGGAAAAGGAAGACATGCAAGGAGAACTGAACATAGCCATCTTTGAAAATGCAAGCCTGATAGAGACAAATACTTCTATTTCCAAAGAACTCTCTAAGTCAAAGGAAATACTTGCTAATTTTAGCAAAAGTACTGTTAAGCTAGAGAAAAAGCTTGAGTCATCTAGACCGGTAAAGAATACCAATGGACTTGGTTTCTCTAGACATGAGGAAGGAGAGTCCTCAGGAACAAATGCTGAAGCATCAAAGAAGCAACTGACATTCAAAGGAAAAGGTAAGCAAAAATTCAAACCTGTTTGCTTTAACTGTCTTAAAGAAGGACACACTGCAAATGTATGTAGGAGCAAAGCATACAATAATTTTCCTTACTTTATTAACAATGTACCTAGATCCAATAAGTTCAATGGTCATTGTTATGCATGCAACAAGTTTGGGCATAGAGCATCTGAATGCAGGTCTGTCATGAACAATACCAGAAGATATCCTCAGAGGACCCAAGGAGCTAGTCTAGAATCCTTTGTGAACCAGAACCTTAACTGGTTTAGTGCCTACAATTATCAGTCAGGTAACAATGGTTATCAACCAGCAATAGGATGGAGAGAAAACTATTGGATTTGTCATGTTCATGGTCACACTACTGCTACATGCATAAGGAAGAATAGAAACATAAACAATGGACCTTGGAGAGCACCTGGATTGGTTTGCTATCACTCCAACAAAATGAGTCACATTGCAAGATTCTGTAGAAGAAAAAGGAGTATATCTGATGATATAATGGTCACTCAGAAAGGAGAAATTGATGATGAAACAGTTCAAGCGGACATGAACAAAACTTGGAGGAAGAAACCAACAATGTTGGAAGAGGAACCGGTTTCTACACCTAGTGTGGAAATATCAGAACCGGCAAACTAATCTCCAAAGAGGCGTAGGGGGAGAAAACGGCAAAATTTTTGTGAACCCCCAATTACACCGATAAAAGACCTTAACTGGTATATGATACCTATCACTTGGTAGAAGACTGGAAATGGTAAAAAGGCAAATTAGGGTTTACACCCTAATAGAGGAGCATTAATGGCGGTAGGTGAGAGACATGTATAAAAGCATATTTCAAATCATTTCTCTCTATCTATTTTTGAGTGAAGTAGAGTTTTTCAAAGTGCAGAGGAAAGAAAAGGTGATTTGAGCTAAGATTTCAAGAAATTGACAAGTCTTGAAGGAGATTCAAATTCAGTTTGCAAACGGTCATGGAGAACACAAAGCGGTGATTTGGCAACCGACGGAGAGTGGAGTGAAGCAGAATCAGGAAGCCCTAAATTTGTGTTTTAAAGGTATTTTTTGTGTTCTTGAAATACTTTACAATGGCTTGCGCATCTCATACCAGTTCTAGCACATCCATTGAGTCAGAAATTTTCATTCAAAGGAAGTTCAAATATAATGCCTTATCACAAGTTTTGGCTAGAGTCATAGTAGAAGAGGGAATTTTAGACTATATTGATTGCAAAATAGAAGACCTAGGGTCTTTAGCTACTCACACCCAGTTAGGTTTATTTTGCGGCAAGGACAAGAAAATCAAACCAGAATTTAGTATCTTAGAGAAGAAGAAACTCCATAATGCAGTATACTTTTTGGAAGACTTTACAGAGGATCATATTAGGATCATCTTGAGCAGAGTCCATGGTGACAAGATGTACTTGGAGAGGATGCATGATATCACGCCACAGGCAATTCATGCATTCACCGATTTTTGCAACATAGGGGAAGTGCCAGCCCTAAGAATGGTAAGCAAAACAGAAATGGCCAAGCTCACTGATTCAACAAGTGACTCACGAGGTATGACAGTTAATCCTATCAAGGATGATCTAGTGAAGAACGCCTACATGGTGATAGGCTACAGAACATTCTCAACCAGCAAGATTAATTCTGTATCTACTACAATGGTAAATGCCACTTACCGGATGATTAAAGAGGATGCATCTTTTGACCTGTGCACCGGTATGCAGAGGGAACTCCTATCTAATCTGAAGTTGATTAAATAGGATAATGCACTAAGATTCAAATTCAAACAACTATTGGTTGGGTTTTTCTTCTATTTCCAAGACTACTTTCCTGGAGTAGGAGATGTCTAGTGGTCTCCTGACCAAGCGGTAACCAAGAAGATCAAGGAAAGCATTCAAGGCATTGGAACCAGTTACCTTGATATGCTGAACAAATATTTTGATGAGTTAAGAAGGAAGATGAGTCAAAGGGTGAGGATCTTAGGTGACATCATTAAGAAATATGAAGATGACATCTATTTCACCATCCATGTGGACAACAGCTTAATGGAGGCTGTTGAGCCTAGAATGGAAGAAGTGGAGCCAATGGGCTATGAGGTGATGTATGATATGCTGGAAGGGTATGCATCAACCCTTATTGCCTCACCTCTTGATCCTAAGGTGAAGAGGACCAAAACCTATCTAGAGAGGATTGCACCGGTAGAGGAACCCTCTATTAAGAAAGGAAAAGAATTGGCAGCAAAGAAAGCAAAGGCAGTGCCTGCAACATCGGCACCGGCTACTACTGCAACTCCAAGAGTGACCAAACAGTCACCTACAAAGAAGAAACCATAAGTGACACCGGCAAAAGTCTTTGAAAGAAAAAGGAAGACTAAGTCAAATGAACCGGACTCTAAAGAGACTGAGTCTGATGAAAAGCCAAAGAAGGCCATACAGACAAAGAAGATGAAGAAGAATGAACCGGTAGCATCCACACTGGTAAATATTGATATCTCCTCATACAAACCTTTGACACATTTTCAAAGGACAATTAAGAACATTAGGAGAAAATTACTGCATGATTTAGTAGATTATTATGATGATTTTAATAGTGAGGAGAAAGATGAAGTACTACAGGAAATTATTCTTTATTTGTGTAAAAATGACCGGTCACCATCAAAGATTAAATCTCAGACACCGGATTCATTATATAAGGCATTAGATAATAAATGGTGTATTACCATAGAAAAAGAACAAGAGATTAGGGAG
Organism: Cryptomeria japonica; assembly: GCF_030272615.1. Taxonomy (NCBI): domain Eukaryota; kingdom Viridiplantae; phylum Streptophyta; class Pinopsida; order Cupressales; family Cupressaceae; genus Cryptomeria; species Cryptomeria japonica. Next base: position 313,565,827 of record NC_081409.1, on the reverse strand, counting down.
AAAGTCTTTGCACAATACTTTCCCAACCTCTCAAACTCAGAATTATTTGATGTTTTGGACCAAAATAAAGGACTCTTCTTCACAAGGAGAAGAAGACTCTGACTGTTGAAGGGAAGAGTTGATGATGTTGAAAAAGACACTCATCAGCATATGAATCATGCTATTCAAGCTCAAAAAGCATGAATGGTCAACCTGCAAGCAGAAAAAGAACCGGTCATATCCAAACCGGATGAAGTTTTTGATGAAGAAGGAAACTCGGTTGAAGAACCAATCGACACTATTGATGTCGATGCCCTGGATGTAGAAGATGTCACTCAAGACATACCTTCTAAGGGAATAGAATAGGGGAAACAAGCCAAATAGGGCAGTGAGCAAGCCAAGGACACACAGGAAGTGGCTGAGGAACAGGCAGAAAAGAAGAAGAGGGATGAAGATGAGAAAAAGAAGAAAGAGGAAGAGAAGAGAAAAGAGGAAGAGGAGAAAAGAAAAGATGAAGATGAGAAAAAGCGGAAAGAGGAAGATAAGAGGAAAAATAAAGAAGAAGAGGATAAGGAAGAAAAGAAGACGAAGGAAGAGGAAGAAAAGAAGAAGAAGAAAGAGGAAGAGAAAGAAGAGGAGAAGAGGAAGGAAGAAGAGAGGAAAAAGAAAGAAGGGGAAGAAAAGGAACAAGAACAGAAGAAAGAAGCAGAGAAAAGGAAGAAGGAAGAAGCAGACAAGGCAGTGGAAGCGATTAAGAGCACATAGATGGAGACTCCAAAGGCAATCAGGAGTCAAGCCAAACCAGCTGATATCTCCAGTCCTATCGATCTCCAGTCTGCAAAGTGAGTCAGAGCTTATGTAGAGCATCAAGGTTGCTCAAGAGCACCTTGAAATCATTCACAGGAAAAAGGAGCAAGACATAATTCAAGCGGCTGTAGACACCCTTACCGGTTTGATCCTTGGTACCAATCTTCCTAACACTAAATCATCACTAGCATAGCTCAAACTACTATGTACTGTAGTGGATGATCAGGTGTAGAGCTTGGAAGAAGAAGCTGAGGCAAATGTCAAGAAAGAGCATCAAAAGGCTCTTAACATTTCTCTAGTGAAAAAGTTGAATGAGCTCCGGTTTGAACTTTTGAAAGACCAAAAGGATATAAGGGATGCTTTGGATGAGGGAAACTTGCTACTAAGTAAAATCTGTCAAACCCATCTATTCTACGATGATGTGCTAGCTCAGAAGCAAAAGCTTCAAATGGACTTATAGTCTTACTTGAGAACATTTAAGCCACCTTATGATTCCTTTGCAACTTATGGGCAAACCGTTCACTGGTTCCAGATCCAGTCAGCCAAAATGGAGCAAGAGATCAATACACTGTCTAGAGATTTGCAGGAGCTACAACTTGTTTTACTTCCATGTCTGCAAACTCTTTAGAAGTGTTATCTGAACTTGGATGCCTTGACATTTACATAGGAGCTAAGCACAGTTGATGCCATGGAGGAATAGGTATCCTAGATGCAAATAGAGAAAGAAGTGGCCACCTCCTTACTTGAGTCCTGGTCTCTATCCATGAAACAATTTTTGCAGGACTATAAATCGGTTTTTGACAAGTATTATTCCTTGTTGTCATAATTTTTTTTTTTATATATATATATCAAATGGAAACAGGGTTGTTTAGCAATACTTTGTCATTGTTGAAAAAGGAGGAGAAGTACTCTATCTATTTTGGAGAAGAATAGGGAGAAGTATCTGGTTTTAAAATTTTTCTATATGTTTTGATGAATGCTTTATGCTCTGATATCTCAATGTTTATCCTATGTATGCAAAATTGCTATACATTGTGCTAATTAAGGGATAGTGTATATGCTTAGGGGGAGAAATATTGTTAATGGCATGTTTTTGTTGTAAAACACTTAGATGTCAAAATTTTATTTTTCTAAGTGTTGACATCAATGCCAAAGGGGGAGATTGTTGGCATTTTTTATGTTTATGTTGTGATTGCCATTGATGGACACACACTTGTATTGAGATCCTCTTTATATGTATGAGCTAGAGCTCAACCGGTATCTGCTCCAACTGGTATGTTGTATTCTAGTCTTTAGACTATTGGTGATTTTGTAGAATGTGTTTCTCGGTCTGAAGTGGCATGTCGACCCCAAGCGGTTCGTAGATCTCAAGTGATATGAGGGAGCTAAGCAGCACAACACATTCTTACCAGTCTTCATTTGTCAAACCGGCAACTGGTATTTTGTATGAACTAGTAATACTCTTTGATGAGTTACCAACCGACATTTTGTGATGAGTTACCAAGCCACCGATTGTTTAACGGTGCCGACACACTGACGGTGCTTTTTGTGTCATGTTACTGAGTATGTCTAGATGCATTAAACCTAGGAGATTGTAATGTAATCCTATTGGACTAACATGAAATCAAATTCCTTTAAAAGACATCATGTCTGGGGTTTTAAGTTGTTGCTGAAAGGGTTCATGTTGTGCTAGGGTTTAAGGTGGTTATTGAGTTGTTGTAAGAGCGATCTTATCTGAGAAGATCAAGTTGTAACTAAGAGAGAGATAGAGAAGACTAAAGTAATACTGGAACACATTAGCAGTGAGCTATACTGGATCTAACCAAGCAGTTTGTGCTATTAGATAGATCAAACACTTGTTGATTACTCACATCTTTGACAAGTTTGTAGCCCTTAACTGGGTAGGCCCAAAAGCCTTTTGTAAAATCCTCTAACAAGGTGGTTCACTTCTGTGAATCTAAAATCCTCTAGCAAGGTAGTCTTTAATCAGACTTATCTCCTAACAGAGATTGAGACTCCTAACAGGATCTGTTCTGGTGAAGAACATTGTAAGACCTTAATCGGTTTGACCTTAACCGGTCTGGTTTCTATTCTGCAGATAGTGACTTGTGAGTTCCATCTCACCGTGGTTTTTCCCATTTGGGTTTCCACATCAAATATCTTGTGTTATGGTTGTATTGCTTTTGTGGGTGAATTCTTTATTTGCATTTTGGTTTGCCTGTGTGATAATTGGTCTGTCTGTTAAACTGTTTTACCAGTTTATTTTCAGACTATTAAAGTGTTTAAGGATAGAGATTTTTGGCATACTAATTCACCCCCCCCTCTTAGTATTTATAACTAGAGTGTCAATGGAATCAAAGGTTAGGGCATGTCAGCTTCAGATTGGGAATACCACCACCTTAGTAGACCTTAGAGTTACACCACTTGGATCATATGGCATCGTACTTGGCATGGATTGACTTTATGCCCACAGAGCCAAAATGGATTGTTGCCTGAAAAAGATCGAGTGTGAGGATGATCAGGGTTTGCCCATAGTAATCACCGGGATTCAGAGACCCATGTCTCTTCGTATGATTTCCGCAATGCAGCTTAAGCGGAGCATGTGAAAGGGATGTCAGTTATTTTCCATCACCATCGGTGATAGAGGGGAAGAGGATGAAAAGGAAACATCGATTGATGACCATCCTATCCTTAAGGGATATTCAAACATGTTTCCTTCAGAGCTACTTGGAAAGCTGCCCCGTAGAGAGATTGACTTTCATATAGACCTTGTACCAAGAGCAGAGCCAGTTTCAAGAGCACCTTATAGGATGACCACAAATTATCTTAATGAGCTCAAGATGCAGCTTGAGGAACTCCTAGAGAAGGGTCACATATGTCCTAGCGTATCCCCGTGGGGTGCACCAATCATCTTCGTGAAGAAGAAGGATGGATCTCTTTGGTTATGAATGGATTATCATCAGTTGAACAAAGTAACCATCAAGAACCGATATACTTTACCCAGGATCAATGATTTATTCGACCAACTTTAGGGTGCCAAAGTATTTTCCAAAATTGATCTGAAGTCAGGATACCATCAGTTGAGAATAGTGGAAAGTGATATCCACAAGATCACATTTCACACTAGACATGGCCACTATGAGTTCACCGTGGTTCCATTCGGTCTTACGAATGCTCCAACTATTTTCATGAGCCTCATGAATGTGGTATTCTGTACATTTCTTGACCATTTTGTGATTGTGTTCCTCGATGACATGTTGATATATTCCTGGAATGAGGAGGAGCATGAGGAGCACCTGAGACAGGTTTTGCAGTGTTTGAGGGACAATTAGTTGTTTGGCAGTTTGTCAAAGTGTGCTTTCTTTCATTCAGAGGTCAAGTACCTTGGGCACATTATTTTCGGTGATGGGATCTCAATTGACCCATCAAAGATCAGAGCTATTATGGATTGGCCAGCGCCAACTAGTATGATAGAGGTCAAGAGCTTCATGGGCTTAGTAGGTTATTACCGATGCTTTGTCGAGGGATTCTCTAGAGTCGCACATCCCATTACTTCTCTTCAGCGTAAAGGGAAGAAATTTGAGTGGATAGAGAAGTGCAAGAGGGCCTTTCAGGAACTCAAAAAGGCACTTACTAGCGCACCTATCCTTGTAGTACCAGATTCCTTAGCTGACTTCATGGTTTGCACAGATGCTTCCCTAGAGGTTTTAGGAGCATTCCTTATGCAGGATGGTAGGGCTATAGCTTTTGAGTCTAGGAAGCTTAAGACTCATGAGGTTAACTACCCTACTCATGACCTAGAGCTTGCAGTGGTAGTGCATGCACTTGTGAGGTGGAGACACTTCCTTTTGGGTCATCATTTTGAGCTTCATTCAGACCATCAGAGCCTTCAGTACATATTCACTCAGTCGAACCTTAATGCATGTTAGAGGAGATGGATGGAGTTCTTGTACGAATATGATTTTGACATTCACTACATCAAAGGGAAATAAAACATAGTTGTAGATGCCTTGAGTAGGAGACGTCACGAGGTATACACCATATCTATGGGCATGGATTTGAGAGATCGAATATTGCAGCAATTGCTAGAGGATGGATGGTATTTAGAGGTTTTTCAGGTGATATGATCTCAGGAAACTCTAGAAGGGAAATATGTGGATTATTCCTTGAAGTCTGATGGACTATTACGCCATAAAGGGCGCATCTATGTACCTTCTTCTAGGGGATTGCATGAGTTCATTGTCATGGAGGCTCATAGAGCTCCTTATGTAGCACATCCCAGAGTTAAGAAGATGCATGCTAACTTGAGACAGTTATATCTTTGGCCAGGAATGCAGCAGCTCATTGTTGAGTTAGTAGCCCGATGCCTCAAGTGTCAGAGAGTCAAGGTGGAGCATCGCCATCTAGGTGGGTTTCTCCAGTCTCATGCTATACTAGAGTGGAAGTGAGATACTATATCCATGGATTTCATCATTGGTCTCCCTATGTCATCTCATCACCATGATGCCATCTTGGTGACAGTTGACAATTTGACCAAAGTGGCCCACTTTTCACCAGTTCAGACTACCTTCACAGCACCAGCAATAGCACAGGTGTTCTTGCAAGACATTGTCAGACTTCATGGCGTTCCACACAAGATTATTTTTGATAGGGATTCCCTCTTTACTTCTTCCTTTTGGAAGGCATTACAGGCAGCTATGGGCACCAAGCTCAACTTCAGTACAACCTATCATCCATAAATGGATGGTCAGACAAAGAGGGTTAACTGGGTATTAGAGGATATGTTTCGCATGTACATCATGGATCATTAGACTAGATGGGAAGAGTACCTTCCCTTAGTGGAGTTTTCCTATAACAATGGGCATCACACTTCATTGGGGATGCCACCCTATCAGGAATTATACGGTAGGCCTTGTAGGACACTGTTGAGTTGGGACCACATAGAGGACAGAGTTGCTATTGGTCCTGAGATAGTTCAGGATATGGAGCAGTAGCTGGATTTGATTAGGTAGCATCTTAGAGAGGCATAGGATAGATAGAAGAAGTATGCAGATGCGAAGAGGATAGATCATAGCTACTTGGTTGGAGACAGAGTCTTCTTGAGAGTGCGACCGCATAAGAGTCCAATATGTTATGGAAAGGGTTCTAAGATCTCACCTCGCTTTGTAGAACCATTTGAGATCCTTGAGAGGATAGGACCAGTTGCCTATCATTTAGCATTACCACCTAGCCTGTCACGCATCCACAATGTGTTTCATGTATCAGTTTTGAGGAAGTATATCAATTATGAGTCTCATATTTTAGATTGGGATGCCTTGCAGGTAGAGTTAGATGGGCAACTAGCTTTGGAGCCCATTCGTATTTTGGCACGTTGGACGCTGGCCCTTCGAGGTCGAGAGCTAGACTAGGTTAGGGTTCAGTGGGATTGCTATGATGAGGCTACAAATTTATGGGAGGACACAACACGTATGACATCACAGTAGCCCCATCTTTTTGATGAACTCCAGGAGGAAGTTCATGCCTAGAGGGGGAGGGTGTGAGGCCCTACCCTGACTCATCCTAGTATTTCAATATTTTTCATGTTGAGACTATTATGGATGTTTTATTTTTATGCATTATGGATTTGGAACTTATATGATTCCATGATTTGGATAACATTGATATATATTGATGCTTCATTTCTATGCATTATAGATATAGAACTCTATATGATTCTAGAATAGGATTACTTTGTGATGATGTATGTCACTATTGGAATTGCAGGACTTTACTATGATGATAGAAATATGATGCATGTATTATGTATGGATTAGAATTATATGGATTATGATAATTGCTTATGTGGACTTATTTGGATATAAGATATATTGATTTTGTTTAATATCAATTGTATGCAGAGTGTTTGACATGTATTCTTATTCATGTGTTTAAATATTATATGAGGTTATTTGGAAGTGCTAATGTGTAATTGAGATGCGCAGGAAAATTATCCATGTGACCATGGAAATATTATGGAGAACCAAACCTAGACCTATGTACATTCGTAAAGCTAGGGGTTGTCTATTTGGAGAGACAACAACCCATATGTATCGTATTTTATTTGTAATAGTAAATGATGCATGTGTGTTAAATTTTATGTATTGATTTATTTAAATCCAACAAGAGACAATTTCCATGTGTAATTTTGTAATGTATTTTATTGTGTCACTTGACACATGTGTTGATTTTTGACTTGTCTCTTGGAGGGAGTTGTTCAACTATAGCTTTTTCAAACATTTGAATGTGGCTCTAAAATTTCCTTGGGTAGAGAGTCTTTGGAGTTGTCAACTCAGGTTTGACCCGAAAGTTAACTTCAGATGGGTTTATAAGGGGTCAAATAAACTCCTAGGGGTAGTTTAAAGGTGTTTCCTAAAGCCCATAGGTATACCTATGAGTTAGGAGTGTTTTTAGGCATGTGTCTACTCCCTTGTGACTATTTAGTCATCCCAAAAAGTGGGTTTTCTAAGATGTGCGAAAATTCAAAATTAGAAGGTGCCATCTAGGTTAGATAACCTTCCCTTTTGATCTTTTCTTACTTTTTCCTTTTTCAATTTTAGAAACCTCTGAGAACTCTCACTGAGGTCTTCTTAGACAAGAATGAGAGATTTTGTGGGTAATCACGCACTCTCCATTTTTGGAGACTATGCATTTTGAAAAGTCAGTTTTTGGATTCGAAATTTGACGAAGTGTGGAAGGAAGATTTGTGGATTTGGGTAGCTCATCCTCAAACTAGTTCTAGCATACCTTTGGGTAGATTGAAGGTTGGTTCATCTCTTTGTTGTTACATTGCATGTCTATGTTGGAAAGTTTGGTTGTATGTGAAAATGATTCTCTTGTATTTTCTTTTGTGATAATTATTATTATGCAATCTGTCTTTTATTTTCTTGTATGCATTTTCTGTGTTTTGGGAGTAACCAAGTCCTTCTACTCCTGGGAGAGTAGGATGGTCTTGTGAGTGGTAGAAGTTTGACAACCCTCAAGTGAGAGACTCTCTTTATGAGAGAGAACTCAAGGGGTGTATTTGTGACCCTTGCTGCATGGCTTGGTTTGTGCATTTGGGGGTCATAAAGGGTGAAAGTATGGCATGATGCCTTCGGGGGCATAAGGAATGTGGGGTTATTGATCTTATGAAATAACTTTGTGTGCCATGAGGTGGCATTGTTTTCTACCATTCTTGGAGTCTCCTCAAGGTATTTGGTCCACTACCACCCATGTAAAATCATCACATTTTGTGATGAAGTGTAACCTTGGTTAGGAAAGTGTTTGCTATATGTTTTTCCCTTGCTTGTTGTGTTTGCATGTATGTAACCTGTTTAGGGCTTGGTTCTCCAAGCTCAGGGGTGGCTTCTAGTAAGCCTAGGCTGGGAGGTGAGCATTCCATGGTCATAGCCTATGATTTATTTGTAGGTTGTTTGGAAGAAAAGAAAAGGACAAGTAGAAGTTGCTGGATTTATTTGTTTGCAGAAAAAGTTTTGCGAATGGAATATTTTATATTTTAAGTTGCAGCAATGTAAAGGGAAACTATATGTTGTATCTATTTTGAAAGGAAATGTATCTATTTTATATAAAGTCCTCATTTAATAGAAATGAGGGACTAGTTTGGGTATCTCACCCTCTTGTAATATTGACTATATTGTACTTTAAAAATACCTTAAATAAATGCATTATTTTTGTTAAATTATTATTGCATAAATGAAATATTTCTATTGGGCTTTAGCTATGAAATGTTCTTAAAATAGTAATGGTTGTATGCATGTTACTTTAGGAAGCAAGAAGTTCATTTTACCCCCTTAAGCATTTGGATTATTGGAAAATAATGAAATAGGAAAGCTTGCATGTTAGTAAAAGAAGAATTAGGCATTTAGTCCTAATCATTTATTCTCAAATACATATCATGGTTTAAAGAATTTACATGCATATCTCAAAGGTTAAATTCAAATGATTTTAGATTAACATAGTTGTAGTTTAAATTTATTTAATTCTGTCATTTACTTATTTGCAGAAATTAAATCTATAGTTAAATAGTCTATCTCTGATTTTAGCAACAAGATATTTAAAATAAAATAAAAATACATTGATATATATATATATATATATGTACATGTACATGTACATATGTATATGTATATACATATACATATACATATACATATACATATACATATACATATACATATACATATATATATATATATATATATTTAAAATACATTTATATATAATAATGTATATATATAAATATATATATATATATTATTTTGTTTTTAAATTAAAAAAAGAGAAAGAAATTAATTAAAAAAAAAAAAGACTTTAAGTTTCGAGGAGCTTGCCCCCCCCTGCAGAGTGGGTGGCGACCGTAGCCGCCACTGTGGGCCACAACCCATAGTTGGGGAGGCTTCAGCCCTCCCTATGGGCGGCGCCCCACAGCGGTAGCGCTGCCAGGCTGTGGGCCGCATCCCATAGCGATGGCCAAGGCTGCCTCTGTGGGCTGTGACCCGCAGGCTCGGTAGTGGCTGTCCTTGTGGGGAGCCCTCCCCCATGAGTTTCCCTTCAAGGCCGCCACCGCTCCCCCTGCGTGAAACCTCGGCCCTGCACAGCAATAGAAAAATTAAACCCTAACCTGGTTAGGGTTAGGGTAGCACAAAAAGAAAAGAGAAGAGATTATAAAATGTAAGGGGTATTTTAATATATATATATATATTAGTTAGGGTTTTCATGGATATTTTATAATAATGTGAAAACTTATTTATATATATATATACACACACACATATATATATACATATACATATATGCATATAAATATATATATATATATCTACATGTATATATGTATACATGTATATATACATATATATGTATACATATACATGTATATATATACATGTGTATATACATGTGTATATATATCTATCTATCTATATATATATGTATATATATATAAATACATATATCTATAGAGATAAAAATATGAATGAATAGGGCAAATTGTAGATTAAACATTTTATTAGGTGTTTATATTTTATATAGGTTTTACATAAACATATGGTTATATTTAAAAATGATGTTTAAATTTAAAATACTTATGAAGTTTAATCTTTTAGAAAATTTTATAACAAATTGGGTAAGTTATTTTGGCTATGGGGAAATATTTTTAGTCCACCTAGATATAGGTTTTTGTTGAGATTAAACTTTATAGGACAATTTTCATTATGGATTTAATTGACCCTTTAGTCGAATTAATTTCTCTACATTTTAATTATTGTTAAAATAAAATATAAGCATTAATAAATCTAAGTGCTAGGACTAATTTAATTAGTTCCTAAAAACAATTAATGGTTATTGGAGATTAATATTATCTTCATCAAACGATTTAGAAAGTTTTGATTAAATTAAGTTATTGATTAAAATTGATGAGATAATAAAATAATTCATTTATTATTCCACATTTAATTTTAGATTATTTTCACTTACTTGAGTTAGTGGTTAGAGTTAACTCAAAACATAGTTAAGACAAAACTTGATAGTGCATTTCGTTTTAGACAAATTTAATGTTATAGGTTGTTATTCTAAGAAAACAAATTATCCCATTCGTGCCCAAAAGTTTGGGCATGACATCACATTAGCACTGTAAGATGTACTCAATGCATTCTTGTAGGACATTTGCATATTACTCCTACATTCATAACTCTTGCGACCAATCTCATTGCAATTATAACATGTGACATTTGTACTTTGTAATGCAACAAATGAGTTTCTACTCTCAAAACTTGGGGTGACATTCATTTTCCTACAATCTATCATTCTATGACCGAACTTATTACACCGGTGACAATAATCATGAAAATTTGGAACATACCGGTTAGGTTGTCTTTAATCTACAAATGGCTACTTTACTGGGGGTCTTGCTTTCATGCTACTAACTCTTGTGAATCCTTCATGATCAATACTATCATTTCTCCTTGGATTTGCATGTCGATGTATTAAGTATGGTCTCTAATTCATTGATTGAGTATACTGGTTTGTGTGGTGGTTTCTAGTAGCATCTGCATATGTCTTCCTATCGGAATCCTTTCTTACCATGAATGTCTTCTTCTCTTCACCTTCATTTGAAGAAGTGAATTGTATTTCCTTATCGGATGTGTCTTTGTTGTTTGAACTTTGACCTTCTTGAAAACCTAAGCCACTGGTATCTTTGGATTGCTTCTGTTTTCTTAGCATCTTGTCCAGGGCTTTAGTGCTTCCTTCATATTTTCTTCTCACTTTTTGACTTTTCTCTAAGTCCTTTCGAAGTTTCATTATTTCTACTTCTAGATTCTGATGTTACTTTTCTTTTTCACTCAGATCGATACTAGTGACTTCACACATCCTCTTGGCCTCTTCCAACTGGAGTTTTAGATCTGCAATAGTTTTCTTGGACTCTTCAAGAGATTGCTCCAACAACTCTTGTTCTTCAGCTACAACCCTTTTTACCTTCTTCAAATCTCTTTTTGTTTTCTTTAGCTCATCTAAGGCAGTAATGATTTCTACTTCAAGGTTTACTTCTCCTTCTTTCTCTTCCTCTTCTTCTTCTTCTTCTTCTTCTTCAGGTACCAAAACCTCTTAAGTCATGAAAAGGTTTTCTCTGACTTCATCTCAACTATAACAGTCATCTGAGGCACTTTCCTCATCTGTGGTATCATTTTCATGTGTGGAAAGAATTCTCTGCTTCCGGTAGCCTCTTCTACCATGCCAGTAGATATTCTTCTCCATATCCTTACTATATGATCTACTATTACTCGATTGATCATCTTCATTCTTATCACCATAAGCACATTTAGTAGCAAAATATCCAATCTTTCCATAGTTGAAACATTTCAAAGGAATCTTTCCTTTGTATTTGTTTGAACGTCACTTGAGTTTTCTGACAAAGTTTGCCATGATGTCATCAGTCTTCACCAGTTGCATCATGAGCAGATTCTTCTTTTCCTTTTCTTGATGTCTTGAATGCAGCTTCTTTCTTCACAACATTAGTGCTGACAGTCCTCATCTCATAAGCAGTTAGGGAGCCATACAACTCATCCATTGTAAATACTTTCAAATCTTTTGCTTCTTCTATTGCTGAGACCTTTGTATCATACTGAGATGTAAGAGATCTAAGTACTTTGTTCACTACCACCTCATCTTTTATTTCTTCTCCAAGCCCTCTAATTGTGTTTGTTGTTTCATAAACCCTTTGGAGAAATTCATCATTCTTCTCTTCATCTCTCATCTTCAAACCCTCAAGCTATGCTCTCAATGTCTGCAACTTGGATTCCTTGACTTTAGCGTCACCTTCAAATATCTTCTGCAACTTATCCCAAGTTTGTTTAGCAGAGAATTAGTGCATGTCTTAGCTTTAACATTGTTCTCATATTCCCTCTCAACATCTGGATTAGTAGGAGGATTATTAGGGATTATATACCCATTCACAACCGGCATCCATACATCGCAACCTTGAGAGGAAAAATAGGTTTCCATTCTTCTACTCCAAAAGGCATAGTTGACACCATTACACATAGGAGCTTTTGAGGAGGCAGATTCATTTCTTTCCATTGTGAACACTTGATAGGATCAACCCAAGCTAGAGAACCCTTTTAACAAATAGGGTACCTAGGCTCTAATACCAATTATTGGACAAAATAGATTATTGAGAGGGGGGTGACTCAGTGATTTGAACTCTTTTCCTTCAATAAGGAGATACCGGTAATATATAAAACAAATTGAGTGCTAACTGGTAGCTCAAAAATTTCAAACAAGATGTGTGAAAGGACTTGCTAAAACATTAACATAACACATGCACAAGAATACATCACACAACACCATATATATACAAGGAAAACCCAATGTGGGAAAAACCTCGGTGAGAATAGTCATTGGAGATCTTCTGCTCCAATCCAACCTCACAATGAATCTTTGATTACAATATTTAGGGCACCAACCCAAGAGGCACCAACCCCTAATTTATGAACACCAACTCAAAGGAGCACCAACCCCTGCACAATAAATAGGATACAACCTAAAGGAGCTACAATCCCTACACTAAGCTCCAACTTAGTGAAAACATTATAAAAACTTAGTTATACAAATGAAATCACTATTGCAAATGAAGTTTTTCATCCTGACAATATTCTCCTTTGCCGGTTACAACCTTACCGGTTTGTATTCTCTCCATCGGCTCTACAACTTGAATTTGTTGATAACTTATCTAAATCGTGTCTCACAATGTCTTCACACTTTCAACTCACACTTGATCACTCTTAATCAGGCACAACTTATGCCGGTTTATCACTTTTGTTTTCAATGCACACTCCACTGGTTGTTCCTTACACTGGTATACCCTGCTTCTCCTTTCCGGTCTATTCTTCACTCAAAAACACTTCAAGTGTTTATCTCTACGGATTTTAGACAACTATTTCATGCTTGCCTTCAGTCTACAACAACAATAATCATAGTCTCAAGTCATCATATTTAAACTTGAGCTTTCTCACCAAGAATCAAGTCAAACTTAGAGCGGTTAGGGTTTCCTTCACCCGATCAAATTTGTATGAGATTGGATCCAATTTTCCTTGGATCAATCACCTATACTTGAGGAATGCATCTGTACACATTTTTCAACATCCAATGCACATTTGCTAAAGATAACAATCTCGTCCATGATTTTTTGCCTTGAAATCTGTTGACTCATTTACAATCCAGTTGTTTCGTTCTTGAGGTAATCTTGCAGTCTAATTTCTTTGCTTTGATCCAAGTGCCAATTACTCCCTGATATTTCTCTATCATTATTTCTTCCTCAAGCCGCATCAGTCAGTTACCATCTCATGATTTTTGGCTATTTCATTAATGTCAACTAGCTATTTTAACAACCATGTTGATGGAGGCTTCACCGATCTCTGCATGTTGGCCACCTCAGCACCACATGTCATCACATCAATCATACACTCAGCTCACTGACACAAGGTCAGTTTACACTTGAACATTCAACAAACTCATACCAGTACAAGCCTTTACCAGTGAGGACTTCTCCTCCTGCTAACTGGTAGTGCACACTACACTGGTAGCCCATCTTCACCTTTCGTGGTTTGAGATCATTTCAACATTTTGCTTCATCATAAATTTGCAGCCAACCTCCAAACCAGTTTATGTCGTACCAGTTATCATTCAACATGCTAACACACACATGCATCTCATCTCATACTGGTGAAGTCACTGATAGTCTCAATAACTACTTGTCTTCCACCATACCAGTTCACTCTTCTTTATACCGGATGACATACCCCTACCGGTAGCCTACCTAAAATACCGGTTGACATCAATGACAAGTCAATGCCAACACAAAGGTGATACTGGTAAGACTCCTTATGAATTATGGTTTGGTCATGTTTCTACAGTTAGATATTTTAGGTTTTTTGGTAGTAAATGCTATATTAAATGAGATGAAGATCTAGGGAAGTTTGATGATGGAAGTGATGAAGGAATCTTTATTGGTTATTCTACTAAGAGAAAGGCCTACCACTGTTATAATAAGAGATTGAGGAAGATAGTTGAGAGTGATAATGTGAAGGTTGATGAAGGCAATGAGAGATAGATCAAATCTTGTGTATATGATTCGGATTATCAGGATGTTAGTGAAGATAAAGGAAAGAAAGTGCAGACCCATAATCAAATTCAGATTTCTCCAAAAAAGCCTGAGAATGAAGGAGAAGGTACAAGTGCCAGTGCTGAAGAAATAACTCAAGAGTCTGGAAAACAGGAAAATCCTAAGACTCCCAGGTATGTAAGATTGAATCATTCAGAGAATCAAATAATAAGAGATAAGAATAGAGGTGTAATGACTAGGACAAGAGTTGTTGAAGAGTATTTGTTGATTTCTAAGATTGAACCTAAGAATGTTAGTGAAGCTTGAAAATATGAAAATTGGGTTAAAGCAATGGAAGAAGAATTGAACCAGATTGAGAAGAATTATACATGGATTCTTGTTCCTAGACCTAAGTATAAGAATGTAATTGGAACTAAATGGGTGTTTCAAAATAAATTGGATGAACAAGGTGAAGTTGTTAGGAATAAAGAAAGACTTGTTTGTAAAGGTTATTCTGAGATGGAAGGAATTAATTTTGAGGAGACTTTTGCTTCGGTAGCTAGAATTGAAGCTGTTAGATTATTTCCTTCTTATGTTGCTTACAAAGATTTCATAGTGTATTAGATGGATGTCAAGTTAGCCTTTCTTAATGGAGAGTTGGAAAAAAATGTTTATATTGAGCAATTGGATGGATTTCAATTGACAAATCAAAAAGATATGGTTTGCAAATTGAAGAAAGCACTGTATGGATTGAAGAAAGCTCCTAGAGCTTGGTATTGCCAAATTGGATATGTATTTGATGACGCTTGAATTCAATTAAGGTACTGATGATAGTAATCTATACTTCAAGATTGATAATGATAACATCTTAATTGTTGAGGTATTTGTTGATGACATTTTTTTTGGTGGAAATGATGGTTTGTGCAAGAAGTTTGCTGATGGTATGCAGAATGAGTTTGAGATATCTATGATTGGTGAAATGAAATTATTTTTGGAATTTCAAATAACTCACTTGGATAAAGGTATTTTTATATCACAATCTAAGTATTTGAAGGAATTGTTGAAGAAGTTTGGATTAGATGATGCAAAGCCAGTTGATACACCTATGGTGAATGGATGTAAGTTGACAAAGAATGATGATTCTCTAAAGCAAATCAGACTAGATATAGATCTATGAGTAGTGGTTTGTTGTATTTGACTTAGACTAGACCCGATATTATGAATGTTGTTTGTCTTGTTGCTAGATTTCAAGTTGATCCTAAGGAAGCTCATGTTGTTGTTGTTAAAGGAATATTTAGATATCTAAAAGGGACAATTGATTTTGGTTTATGGTATCCTAAAGATGACGACTTTACTTTGAGTACTTTTAGTGATTCTAATTGAGTAGGTGATGTGGATGACAAAAAGAGTACTAGTGGTGGTGCATTTTTCTTGGGTAAGAGATTGGTTTCATAGATGAGTAAGAAGCAAAATACTATTTCTTTGTCTACTGTAGAAGCTAAATACATTTCGGTTTCTAGAAAATGTACTCAAGTGCTGTGGAAGAAGTAGATGCTCAAGGATATTAGAGTTTTTTTTGATGAGTCTATTGCTATACACTGTGACAATTCAAGTTCTATCAACATTTCTAATAATCTGGTGATGCATTCAAAGACCAAGCATATATCAATCAAGTTTCATTTCTTGAGAGAGAAGGTGAATGAGAAGGAAGTTAGATTGGAGTATGTCTCTACAAAGGAACAAATTGCAGATATCTTCATGAAGCCTTTGCGAGAGAAGCTAGGGGTGATTTCCCCTCTTGATGATAACTAAGATGCATGGATTTGCATCAGTCTGGTGGACTTCAGAGAGAAATCTTGTGATCCATATTGATGAATAAGGATGCTACTCAGGGGGAGTAGTTATTTTTGTGGTTCAAATGTTCATATTTGTGAGTTAGTTCAAAGGAGGAGATATTATTTGGTAAAATGGGAGAGAATCATGATTTGCATATGTGCCTTTTGCATTGATGTCAAAGGGGGAGAAGATCATGTGAAAAACTACTATATCATGTGCTAGATCTTAGAGGGAGATTATTGAGAGTTATCGGAGATTGTTGGTAGTTGAATTCTTTCTTTGCATTGATTATTTTTCACATTCATATGTTGCCATCTATTCCAAAGGGGGAGATTGAAGGATATTGTTGAGAAGTTTGTTGGAATGATGTGTTGTCATTGATGTCAACATATTCTGTGTGTTTCAGTGTTGCAGTCAGATTGAATGAGTTGGTCTGGCTAATGTGTTGTAGATGAGTTGTTGTGAATTAAAGGGTTTTGAGATAAGTAACTCTAGTTGATTAAGCTAAATTTTTAGTGGTCCGTATGGTGATTTTATTAAGTTATGAGATCTGGTACTTCGATTGGTTTCTCCATTATTTGTGTTGGTCAGTGTTCTGGATTCTGCTCCATATTGCTTCGGAATTGCAATATCTTGGTTTGCAGATTTGGAAGTGTTTGGGACATTCATATGTGTCCTCAATTTAGATGGTTCATGATTTGGAGGTCTACAAGTGAATCTCTTAGTTTGACAGTCAGTATAGTTGATGTTATTGAGGTTCGGTATAATGATGATTAATATTTTAGTAAGTGGTGATGTTGCAGTTGTTGCTATGGTAATTCATGATGCTTGTGGATGTTTCTAGATCATGTTCTATCCATGTTGATGGTCCACATTGATCATTTTTCTCGTTGTGAATGATTTCTCCAGTATTTTAATGTTATGCAATGTTCTTGGTTGACTGAATGATTGTAGCATGTTGTGTATATTCAAGGCATAATTATTGGAGGTGTTTCATGATCGAGGTGGTGGTTTAGGTCCACACTATGTCAGTCAACATTATTTTGGTCTGCAAGTTATATTATAGTGTGTGTGGTTATATTCTTGTAACTTGTGATATGCGTTGAGTTGACCTTAAAATATAGGTTGATGATTTGTATAAATATATGTAATAATCACGTGAGAGAGGTATATATGTGTGCAAAAAATTATTTGATCTTTTTGTTGCAAAAGAGAGGTGCAAATAAGTGTGAAGAAGTGTGAAAGAGAAGAGTTTGTGTTATGTGCTTAACAATAATTGTAACCAGTCATGAGGAGATGCTATTTCATCAGTTCATGATCCTCTGGATGTAATCCAAATGTTTTTGTAAGGCAATGAGCCTTCCTAAGGGTTGTATCTCTTCTTGTTATGTGATTTGAGTAATGAGCTCTAGGTAGTGTGCCTTAATGCATGTGTATTCCCCAGTGTAATATTTCATTTACTCCTAATAGGGTTTCATCTTATTGTGGGTATGTTCCCACCATGGGTTTTCCCTTAATTAGGTTTTCCATGTCAAAAATATTAGTGTTATGCGTGTTATTGATGTATCCGATCTGAATTTGTGTTTGAGTTGAATAAAGTTTGTGAGCAAACTGATTCATCCCCCCTCTCTGTTTGCTACATTGTTTCCAACATAGCTGCATCCGCATGCATGGATTAATCATCTTTCTTCTACTCTTGTCCTGCCTTATCCATGACATCCTCATCTCTAGCATCTTCTAGATCATTCACCTCTACCTGATCAAATGTTTTTAATTCCAGAATAGAAGGAGTATCAACCTTTGTTTTCTCATCTTGGGATGACATGATCTGAGTTTTCAGACCAGATTTAGGAGCATCATCCTGAGCTTTTTCAGGTATGATCTCATACTGATTCTTCAGCAACACTGATCTCAAGATCCTTTTTATTTCCTCAATAAAATTTTCAGTCTTTTTAATAATGATCTTATTTACTCTAGTCTCGCTCCTGAACTCATTATTGACCTCCTTGAGGATTCTAGCAATTTCCTCATTTGAAATAACATAATAGAGTTGTACCAACACACATTCTCTTAATCTTTCTTCTTCTATTCTAAAAGTTTCCCTCCTCATATCCAAAGCATCATATAGACTCTTAGGAATTTCAAATATGATCTCAATAAGAGCCCTATTAAATTTATTCAAATACACAATGGTGGATTCTTCCAATGTCTTCTTACCTGCATCATCAAGTAACTCATAATACTTAGAAAGTGGCTTGATTTTACCTTGCTCAGTGATGGCTTCCTTCACTTTTCTTATGATCATATCAGACTAATCTGAACTAGTCTTTGGTTTCTTACTAGGCTTCTCACCATAGGAGGGCTTGTCATTGGAGACTCTGGAAACTTTAGTGCCCTTTTTCTTAATTTCCTTCACTCCTTCATCCCACTTTGTCTCCTCATCATCTAGAGTTGCAGCACAGACTCTTGTTCCCATTTCTTTCTTCCTCTTCCCTTCGCCACTAGATGGTTTGGCTTGGATTTTTGAGATCTTACTGGCTTCCAAGGACTAGAGGAGGGTGCAAAGCTCCTTGAATACCTTGATTTTGGAGAAGAGGACTCTGGTTTAGCTTTCTTTTCCTTAACAATCTACTCTTCAGATAGGATATTCCTTTTTCTGGCCTCCCGAACGACCTCTTTGGTGATCCCAATCCTTTCAGCATATACCTCCACTTCCTTTCTCACTTTCCTCTGGATTTCTGGTTTCTTGAACTGACTATGTAGTTTCAAGCTCTTTTCAACATAAGTTCTGAATCTCTCCTTAGAGGGATTTACTTGTTTCTTTAGGAGATGTTATGCGTATAACTCAAGAATTTTCTCATCCACCTCATACCCCATTGGCATGATTCAAATAGTTCTCAGCTCAACTACTTCCATCATACATTGATCAATATCCACCATGAAGCAAATTGTATCCTAATACTTCTTAACTATAATCTTGGGGATCCTCTCCCTATCATGCATCTCACTCTGAAAGTTTTTGGAGTAACCCTAGAGAGTGGCATTTCAGACCTTAGCATCACCAATTTTATGCAATAGCTCTCTGATTTGAACTCCCATAAGTCTATCATATGCCAATTGGACCTGGCCTACTCCCAGAACTTCGTTCATGAAGTAAAAGTACAAGCATAGGATCAAGGTGCCATACTTGAATGCGGGATTCTTCTCCTGCTTGATTTTCTTCAAGTTCTTCATCAGCTCACTCTAGGGTAGTTCACACAAGTGATATTTCCTATTTTCCTTAATCATTTCATAAGCATCATAGATGGCTATTCCAAATGTAGAGTTATCCTTGCTGGAGTGGTATACATTATACCCTATCACCATAGAAGAAAAAATAACATCATACTCTAGAATATCATTGATTGTCATGACTCTTTCATCAAATTTTGATCCAGTAGCATTTGTAACCATTTGGTTCCTCACAACCTTCAATGTGGATAAGTCACTAGTTGAGCACAGACCAGTAACATCCCTAATAACATTCTTTGTGATATTGAACAACTTATTCAACCACATAAATTCATCATGCATCCTACTAAGTACATACCAGACCCATTCAGGCTCATCAAACATAAAAAATTTGACATACTGCACAAAACCCTTTTCCTCCACATCTTTGAATTTGGGTTTCAGACTATCAACCTCATCTATCATCTACTTGGTGTATAAATTCAACATCTGTGCACTTACAAGCTCCTCAATATTGACATGGGTATAAACCCTTATATCCTCTACATGTAAAACATTGTGTGGTACTGATGAAAATGAACTCTTTGGATCATCTTCCATGGATATAAATGGGTGTTTCTTAAAATTTGGTTGAGATCTCTCAGTGATATCTATGACTAGTGGGGTTGTCTTACTAGAAGTAGCCATTTCAAATATTTCAAACTTCAAACTTAAAAAGTTTCAGTGAAAAATACCTTGACCATCGGATTAGGAAATTCACGCGGCAAATATTTCTCATGCTTTGGTCTCTGAAAATTCTACTTGTAGAGCTCTCTTCTCTTCTTTTCTTCAAATCCAAAGTGAGAAATTAAGTGATTAAGTCACTTTTTATCTTTTGCACACCTAACTTTTAGGTGTATTAAATTCACTTTGCCTTAATACTTTGAGATACCCTGCATACACAGACAGTTCTTCAAGACATCTTCTATGGCTCTTCAATTTTATCAAAATCTTCCATAAATCCTTCAAAAATATCTGCACCACCATAATACAACTTCTAGCAATCTACCAATCTTCCAGTACCAACATCTAGGAGGGGAGAAAAGATCTGCATGAAGACTCCCCTTAGGCTAGAGGCCTCAATCTAATTCTCTGAGGAATTTGTAGCACCAAAATTAGGTGCGGACCCGTTTCTAGTATCTGAATCACTTTTCTTCACCCATGTCTTCTTCATCTAATATTTGATCTCTTCCACTTTTACTCTCCCCTTTTCCTTTTCCTACACACTCTTATTCTTGTTTGTTGGACCATTTCTAATCACATTTATGCTTCTGCAGAATCTTACAATGTGACCAAATTTGTTGCAAATGTAGCACGCCATATTTCCTTGTCTAGGCTTGACATTTCCTTTATTTCCTCTTGATATGTACTGGTTAGTAATACGTCCAAACCTACCACATGCATAACATCTAATATTCCTTCTTTTTGGAAAGTTATTCATCATACTTATGCATTTATTTGACTTATGTCCATACCTATTGCATTTAAAAAATTGACCAGAGAAAGATGGACCATTTTGATTTACTCTATTTCTACATTGACTAGCCATATGACCAAATTTATTGCAAAAAAAATAGTTACCATTGAACTTATGAGCATTATAAGCCTTATCAGAGACCTTTTAGCTTTGTTCTTCTAATATTGACTAGAGCTTTCACCCTTCTCAAATCCAAGTCCTTGCTTGTCATCTTCACTCTTCTGACTTTCAAGCATCTCATTAAGTTTTGATGAGCTGATCCTGAACTTCTCCTTGTACTCATTTGTAGCTTCAAGATCATATCTAAGAAGAAAGATCTTCTTTCCAAGATCTTCCTCGTGTTTATTTTTTGAATGCATTACTAGGTTCTTTCAAATGTTTATGGCACTAGTGTTGTCACACATAATGGGAATTGATTCATCATATATTACTCTAATATCTCTAAGAGTTTTACTCATCCACATAGCTTGAGTACAATAGGATGTTGCTACAATATATTATGCCTCTATATTAGAAAATGAAATTGAGTCTTGTTTCTTACTTAACCAAGAGACCAACCTGTCTACCAAGAAAAAAGAAACTCCACTTGTGCTTCTCCTATCATTTACACATCTAGCCCAATCAATAGTTGTATATTCTTGTAGCATGAAGTCACCATTCCTTTTATACCACAAACCATAATTTGGAGTACCATTCAAATATTTGAATATTCTCTTAACTAGTTGATCATGTGATTGCTTTAGATTAGCCTAAAATCTTGCAACTAGACAAAAAACCTACATAATGTCTAGTCTAGAAGTTGTCAAATACAATAGTCCATCAATCATAGATCTTTATTTCTTCTGATCAACATTTGGAGATTCATCATCCTTGCTCAATTTATAACTACTAGCCACAGGGGTTGCAAGTAGTTTATTTTTCTCCATCCCAAACTTATAACATTTCTATGACATACTTGGCCTAAGAGATAAAAATTCCATCTTCTAACTGAGTAACTTGCAAACTAAGAAAGAAGGACAACTCACAAATCATAGACATTTCGAATTCCTTCATTTCTTTAACATTTTTTTCACATTATCATCACCTCCAAAGATAATGACATCAGCATACACAACAACTATCAGCAACTTATCACCTTCAACATTGAAATAAATATTGTTATTGTTGTCTAAAATACCTTTTTTGAAATTTTGCTACAACAAGTACTTATCTAACCTAGCATACCAAGCTCTGGGGGTTTTTCTTATGTCCACAGAAATCCTTCTTTAATATGCAAAACATATTCAAATATTTTGACAACTTGAACCCATCAAGCTATTCAATATAAAATTCTTGTTCAAGCTCTCCATTTAGAAAAATTGATTTGAGATCTATCTAATACACCTTTAAAAAATTATAAGCAGAAAAAGCAAGAAACATTGTTATGGCTTCCATCCTAGCTACCAGAGCAAATGTTTCCTCAAAGTTTATACCTTATACTTGTTGGATATTCACATGCATTACTCCTACTAGAATATGTTGTTATCATTAATGTTAACATATTCCTGTGATTTGCTTTGGTGACTGCAAATTGGGAAGATTCTCTGATCCGGTTTGTAGTGTTGGTTTGTTGATCACTATTTTGCAGAGTTCGGTATACCCTCTGGTATATTCTGGTGTGATCAGATCTTGTGCTGAGACTTTGGGATATTTCTTATGATGGTCTTGTGTATCTTCATTTCAGATGGTTCATGATTTGGTATTTCGTAAGTTATCTTTCTTCGTGATAGTTGTTGATTGGTTGTGTTCTTAAGCTTTTAGACGTTGATCGATGAAGATTTGATAAGTGGTGTTGGTGCAGCTATTCCAAATGGTTCTAATGTTCTTAGTGGTGTCTCCTAGTCATGTCCTATTTGTCTTGGTGATCTACATTGATCGTTGTGCAATTTTTTTGGTGGTTTCTATCAAGCGTTGATGATTTGCGTGTTATATAGTATTTTTGGTGGTGTATCATGTTGTGATTGATCTTGGCGTGATTTACGGTGGATATTGATCATTTATGAATTTTATTTAGGACCATGATATGCTATGTAAATTATTATATTAGTCCATTGATTGATCTTTGTATCCTGTGATGTAATTTTGTAATTGAGGGTTGAGGGTTTAGCCGAGCTTATTGTTAAGGTTTATGAATTGCATATATAGGTGATATAGTCATGTAGTTTTAGTGTCGATGTTGTGTCTACATTATAAGAGAGGTTTTTATGTTAAAACAATTGATTTATCCTTCAGTGTTGAGTTTGAGGTGAGATTGGTGTTGCAAAGAAGACATTTGTGCTTAAACAAAACTGTAATCAGGCATTTGGAGATGCTATTCTTTCAGATCATTTCTTTTGGATTGTAGTTTGAATCTTATTGTAAGTCAGTGAAACTTCCCTGAGGGTTGTATCCTTCTGGTCAAATATTATTTGAGCAGTGAGCTCTAGGCAGTGTGACTAAATGCATATGCATTCCCTATTGCAATATTTTCACATACTAATGCAAAGTATCATCTTATTGTAGGTAGGTTCCCATTGTGGTTTTTCCCTTAACCAGATTTTCCATGTCAAAATATTGGTGTTGTGTGTTTTGCTATTAATT
Organism: Cryptomeria japonica; assembly: GCF_030272615.1. Taxonomy (NCBI): domain Eukaryota; kingdom Viridiplantae; phylum Streptophyta; class Pinopsida; order Cupressales; family Cupressaceae; genus Cryptomeria; species Cryptomeria japonica. Next base: position 313,542,203 of record NC_081409.1, on the reverse strand, counting down.
TTCTTATCTTTCTTATTACTATAGTTTATGAGATATGTGTTTAGTTTGTTATTCTGGTGAAGACTGATTCACCCCACCTCTCAGTCTTCCTTCTTTATTTCTGCTAACAATTGGTATCAGAGATAGATCCTCCGATAGAAGCTTAATCACTTGAGAAGATTTGGGATGGCAACTCAAGGTGTAATTTGTAAGAAAGACAGTCTAAGATTTGATGGAAGTAACTATGTTATATGGAAGGACCAGATGGAAGTGCACTTTCTTAAATGTCTTGGTGAAGATTATTGGAAGATTACAAAGAATGCCTATGTTGTTCCTTAGAATGGACCTTCTACTCTTGATGAGTTTAAGCTAGTAGAACATAATATTAGAGTGAAGGAAGAATTTCTTAGTGCCTTGACTGCTTCTGAGGTGACTCATGTGATGGGAATTCAGACTGCACATGAGATTTGGGTGAAGCTTGAGGTGATGTAGAAAGGTGATAAACAAGTGAATTTTGCTAAGTTGCGAAGTTTAAAAGGAAAGTAAGAGACATTGAAGATGGGAGATGATGAGAACATATATTCTTTTATGGATAAGGTGAATGACCTTGTCCTAGGTATCAGATGTGTCGGTGGAACTATTGAGGAAGAAGAAATTGTTTCTAAGGTGCTGAGAGCTTTTCCTCCTTCCTATAATCATAAGGTTGTTTCTATTGATGAGATCTGAAGTGTGACTACTGTGACAAGAAATATGTTGATTGGAAAGCTTGATGTATTTGAGCTGAGTGAATTTGGAGAATCACATGGAAAGTCTGAGACAACATTCAGAGCATCTGCATCTATATCTGGAAAGTAGAAATATGATCCTGATTATTACAAAATATCTAGATATGAAAGAGAGAGAAGAGAGATGAAAGAGAAAGAAAGGTAGCTAGATGAACTTGAAGCACCGATTGCCCGAAGATTGCCTAAAGGAGCTGGTAAGTATGATGTTAAGTTTCCTTTGAAATGTTTCTCTTGCAATAAGATAGGACACTTTACTTCTAGATGCTCGGAGAGAATGGATAAGTATGAAAAGCATGATAAGTTTGATAAGCATGATAGGAATGATAGATATGACAAGCATGAGAGGTATGAAAAATATTACAAGCCAAACTCGGAGTTTAGAAACCAAAAGAACTGCTATTATGTTGTTGATGAAGGTATTACAAATGAAGAATTTGAAGGAGATGAAGTTGTATTCCTTGTCATTAAGGAAGATGGCCATGTACCTATTGATTCCACTAGTTGTACTATTGAGGAGAAAACTTTAGCTACTAAAGTTGAAGAAAAAAATGAATGGGTGATTGAAAATGGTTTTTCACATCATATTATTGGTGATAAAAGAAAATTTATGAGCATGGAAAAATATGATGGTGGAATAGTCAGATTTGGAAATGACAAAGCCTTTGTGATTCATGGAAGAGGTTCTATTTCTTTTGAATATAAGCATAACACTGATGATGTCTTGTATGTTGAAGGTTTGAAGCATAATTTTTTGAGTGTTGGACAGATGGTTGATAAGAGTTATGATCTACAATTCAAGGATGGTAAATGCAAGATCTTGAATGCCTATGGTATATAGATTGCATCTAGAACTAAGATTGAAGGTGACATTTTTTATTTGAATGCTGGTGAGAAAAGTTATTTGATTGCTCAGATTGATGAGAGTTGGTTGTGGCATAGGTGAATGTGTCATGTGAGTTTTGATTCCATGATTAAGATCTATTTTACACATGTTGTTATAGATCTACCTAAGATTGTTAAGCCTGCTAATCTAGTATGTAAGGAATGTCAGTTGGGTAAGCAAACAAAAATTTATTTCAAAAGAAAATAATATACACTAGAAGGACTACTAGATCTTGTGCATACTAACCTATGTGGAACTACAAATGTTAGAAGTGTGTAGGGTGATGGATATTTTATGTTTCTAATTGATGATTATTCAAGGATGATGTGGGTTGTCTTTTTGAAGGAGAAATCAGAAGCATTTGACAAATTCAAGATATTCAAAGCTAAGGTTGAGACCAAGTTTGGATTAAAGGTGAAGTGTATGAGATAGGATAGAGGTGGAGAATTCTATTCCAGTGAGTTCAATTCATTTTGTGAGAAGCATGGGATTAGAAGACAATTATCTACTCCTAGAACCCCTCAGCAAAATGAAGTTGTTTAGAGGAAGAGAAAAACTGTTTTGGATGCTTCTAGGACTATGTTGATTGAAGGAAATGTTCCAAAGATTTACTAGAGAGAAGCCATTAGCACTGTTATTTACACATTCAACAGAGTTCATATCAAAGGTCATACCGGTAAGACCCCTTATGAGCTTCGGTTCGGTCATGTTCCTACTATGAGATATTTTAGAGTATTTGGTATCAAATGTTATATCAAGAGTGATGAGGACATAGGAAAGTTTGATGCTAGAAGTGATGAAGATATTTTCTTGGGATATTCAACAAAGAGAAAGGCCTACTGGTGCTACAATAAGAGACTGAGAAAGATAGTTGAAAGTGCAAATGTGAAGGTTGATGAGAACCTTGGGAAAGAGATCAAAACATGTGGTTATAATGATGGCCAACATATTGTTTTAATGCCTATTCAACCTGAAGAACCTAAGTAGAATGATCTGGTAGAGATTGTGAATCCGGATGTTGCTAGTGAAGGAGTGCAAGAACCTGAAAACAAGAACAATTAGAAGACTTCAAGGTATGTAAGATTTAATCATTTTAAAAATAAGATTATTGGTGATAAGAATAATGGTGTGATGGCTAGAAGAAAGTTTGATGCTAAAGAAGTATGTTTGATTTCTAAATTTGAACCTAAAGATGTTATTGAAGCCAGTAAAGATGAGAGTTGGATGAGAGATATGGAAGAAGAACTAGATTGGATTGAAAAGAATAACAGTTGGGAACTTGTGCCTAGACCTAAGGATAAGAATGTTATTGGTACTAAATGGGTGTTCAGAAACAAACTAAATGAAGCTAGTGAAGTTGTCAAAAATAAAGCTAGATTGGTCTATAAAGGATACTCACAACAAGAAGGGATTGATTATGAGGATACATTTTCCCCGATTTCCAGACTTGAAGTTGTTAGACTGTTGCTTTCTTATGCTACTTATAAATATTTCAAAGTATATTAGCTAGATGTCAAATATGCCTTTTTGAATGGTGATCTTGAGGAAGAAGTATACCTTTAATAGCTTGATGGATTTTCACTGTCGGATTATGGAGACATGGTATGTAAGTTGAAGAAATCTCTTTATTTTGAACACATGATGCCACTAAGAGGGGGCTGAATCAGTGGTTTCCAAATCTTTTCCCTTTTCTGTCCTATGTGTATATACCAATTAATAAATCTAACATAAAGTAGACATACCGATTAGATAGGAGTATAACATAAATGCAACTACACATAGAAGGGAAATTGCATAACATTAGATGTATGAGGAAAACCCAAGATGGGAAAAAACTCGATGAGAATTGTTGCTGGAGACTATTGCTCCAATTCAGCCTCACAATGAAATATTCGGTTACAACATTTAGGGCACCAACCCAAGGAGCACCAACCCCTGATTTTAGGGCACCAAGCTCTAACTCAATGATTACAAAGTCATCTAATAAAGGAAAAAGTAATCTCCTTGTAACAAAAGAACTTTGTAACACTCATGCAAGGCTCTCCACTGATTCTCCTCTATCCAATTCTCTGACAGTTCTCTGCTCACCTTCTCACTGCTACAACTTTACAGATTTAGCCTCTGCTTCTTCGTTGTTGGTACTCTTCTCTTTGTCGGTTCTCTTCTATCACACTATTGTTAACCACCACAGGTCTTCTTCACTTTGTTAGTTGTCTACTATCTAATCACTACTACTTCTTAGCTTACTGATTCTTCATAGATTCTAACTTTAGTCTTCTCTTCTCCGCAATCTTCTCTACTGGTTCAATCACTACCGGTGCACTTGAGTGTCTTACTCAATGATAGTTTACCGGTCACCTCACCATTGTCGATTAACTCTTATAACTAATTCTCTTCAACACACTCAGTCTCTTTTGTGATTGTTTTTTAACACTAGACTATTTAACTCTCTGGTGTTTATTTCTTCACTAAATTTACTCTCTTATTTAGCAACATCATTTACATCTTTTGTTCACATACTTATAACCAACCTTTCCCACCTAAATGTGAGTTTGAACATTGGCTCACTAGGGTTACCTCCATGCACTGAATTTGTATCCAATATAATCTTTGATCATTGTGGAACATCATATCCAATTAGATCTCATGTCCTTGATTGATGACTTATAGCTCATCAATCAGTATCACCATACTCTTTACCTTGCGATTCATATCTTCTATCTTTAGCCCTCTATAGCATGATTTTCGACCTTGTGTCTAGTCAATAATGTGCATGATGTAGTCTCCTTCACCCACTTCGATCTACTAGATCAGTCTATCCTGGATCTTTATTGTTTCCTTGATCTCAAGCCGCAATATTTTGCCATCCTTCCTCAAGATTCGCAGTCACCATTTAATGTTGGACCAACCACCAACAAACTCATTGACACACCACACTGACATATGCATGCATGCCACTTCACCTTCACATGGCACCTTTGTCGGCATCCACCTTGGCTCACTATGTCAGTCCGAATTGGTCACCGACTACTAGCACACAACTGGGTTCATCTACCGGTTCACATACTCTATTGGTTATACCCTAACTGGTCTATCTTCAACCTTGCACTTTGCTTCTCTTCTAGTGGAACACCTAAATCAGTCAACACACTTACCAACCTACCTCATACACATCTTCAATAGATGGGAGCCTTTTCCTTCTGCACCTTGTTAGCTTTACCGATGGACATACTTATTGGTAGCCATTTTGATGACACCATGTCATCAACCTTTGACAATCTCCATCTATCTTCATCTATGGCAACACCTTTCTCCATCTTCAATCTAGTTGCTCTCTATGTTTAAAAATTCTTCATCTCTGCCTTCTTCATCACTAGATTGGTTCTCCTATCAACTGATTTGTCAATGTGACAAGCCTATCCTTCCTTCTCTATACTGGCAACACATCATGTCTACCCAGCTGATCTGGTGCATATCTCTGATCTCAAGCACTTAAGGCAGCTTAGTATTTCACTGGTTGATCTGGTGTGTGTCTTCAATCACCTGCCATCTACTCTTTTGTCTTATTTTAGAGAAATATGATGCATTCCATGCATAATAGGAGATATGCTCTACTTACTAGTGGGAGTGAATCCTTGTCATCTACATCCGACATTGCACCAATATGGCTTCCCTATCTGAGCATGCATATCTTCAAACAGGCACATGTAATCCAGTTGGGCACACAGACTATTAGTCATCTCTTCATTTGGTGAATGCATCTTGATTTGGTGGGAAACCTGATCTTTCACATCCAAACATCATATTGGTTGGCACATCTATATTAGCTCACCCTACAGATCCAATATTAGTCTGCAACACATGTCTTCAACACAAGTCAATACTAACTTGTGTACCGGTGACCTACCATTCTAGTTTGTTGGCAATTTTGGAGGAATTGATTATGTGTTGCATTGATGTTTTGTCATTGATGGTAACACTGACTACTCTAGTTGCTTTGGTTGTTTATCAATATCTGATTAGTCTCAGTAGGATGGTTGGTTTCTAGTTGGTAAGATCATGTTGATCCGGTATGCTCCGGTATGCTTTGGTCTATGGAATTAGTTTGGATTGGTTATTCATGTTTCCATGATGTGTATCACATTCTATTGGTTCAGGATTTGATGATCTAGCAGCTATCACTTGTTCTACTAAGCCTTTTGGTTATGGGTAAGGGTTTTACTGATAGAGCTTTATTAAAGATATTTTTATATTATGCAAAAGTGGTGAAGGTGCGGCTTCTACAACATTATCTAGATGGTGATGGTTATAATGTTCATATTCTAGTTGTTCATGGTTTTTTATTTGGCTTACGGTGACCTATTATAGGTCTGGTGGTTATTCTGTTAGGTTATGGAACAGTTTATGTAACGTGTGGCTTGATGCATTACCAGTTGGATTCATTGATTGGATTATGTTGTTTCGGTCTTAGGCCAACTTAGTTGATCATTAGATTGTGGGTTTAAGTTATGAATTTATTGTATTATCTTTTAGGTGGCCAACCTAATTGTTTAGGTCCTAGGTTGGTATAAATATATGTAAGATCACATTGTAGATGATAGTATGAAAGTGAATAATGTTATAATCATTTGTGCAAAGGATTTGGTTGATCATAGGTGATCAAATTGGGTTTGTGGAAGAGGTTTAAGGCCTTTGGTATTGAGCTTAACCAGAATTGTACTTAAGCATGGGAGATGCTATACTTGCAGTTCAATCTTTATTCTAGATTATTGTCTGATGTTTTCTATAGTCAGTGAGACTCCTTTTGTGATGAACAATGCGCTCTAGGATATTGGCCTTCTTGCATGTGTAGGCTACTTATTGTAATATTTATTCATCTAATCAGTGGATAGATATTGTGGGTCTCAAATCCCACCGTAGTTTTTCCTCTTTGAGGTTTTTCATGTATAAATCTGTGGTATTATGGTGTTCATGTTTGTGGTTGCATTGTTGCTTATTGTTATATGCTTTTATGTTTACCGGTTGCTGAGGTATTATATTATTAAGGTTAAATTTCTCCATTCTGGTAGAAAAATAATTCACCCCCCCTCTCACTATTCTTGGATCGCAACAATTGGTATCAAAGCCTTGGAGGAAGTCTAACAGCTTGAAGAAGATCCTATATGTGGAGTCTATGGAGATAAGTTTAAGGAAGGAATTTCAAATTGCACTTGAAGACTATGATGCTGAAGGATTGAGGAACATGAAGATGCAAGATGTGTTGAGATTGACAATGGAATTCATTTTTACTCTGTGGGATAGGTTGTCATTTGTTCAAGCTAAAAGGAAGGAACTTTTACAAAATCAGGATGATGAAGAGAAGGATGCCCTTAAGGAACAATGTCACAAGTTGAGTAAGGAGAGTATTGTCATGAAGAATGAAATGCAAGACCTAACTATGAGGATATCCAAGGAGATTGAAGACCAAAAGAAGAATGTAGAAAATCTTCCTATATCTTTGAAAGATAGATATGAGGAATGCATTAGGTTGCCGCATGAGAATGATGTATTGAGAACTGAATTGGTGCAATCACAAGACAATGAGAAAGAATTGGAAAGAATGGTAACAATCCTAAGAGGAGATTTGGATGTTGCAAATGAATACAAAGATAAGTTTAAGGTTAGTTCTGCTAAGCTTGATGAATTATTGAAGGATCAAAGGGACACCATAGACACTAGAGGTCTTGTATTTGAGCATGGAGAAAGCTCCGGTACTGCAAATGAAGATCAGACATCTGGTATGCATGATGATCAGAAGGTCAATCGGAATCAGAGGTCACTAGTAAGACAACTCAATGTACATAAATTAATGGTAGATTCTTTGTTTGCAATAAATTTGGTCATATGGAAAGATATTGTAGAAATAGAGAAAATCAAAATAATAATGTAGTTCCTGGTTAGTGGTCAAATTGCAAGAAGTATGATCATAGGACAAAAGATTATAGAATGAATGTAAAATGTCATGCATGTGGAAAGTTTGGACATATGGCTAATCAATGCAAATCAAGGAATGGTTAAGGTTATAGTAAGGCAATCCAGAAGAATAATTTCACTTGTTACACATGCAACAAAGTATGACATATTTCTAAATTTTGAAGAAGCAAGAACCTTCAGGGAGGAAGTGATAAATCTAATGAAAAGGGAAAGTAGGAGGTTGATGACATTCAGAAGGAGCATGAGAAGAAGTGGGTTATGAAGTCTGAGGCTCAACTGACATAATTAGTTTCCCTAGATATTCATTTGGTTGAAGGATATACCCCATTTACTCAACCGACAGAGCAAAATGTTCCTGCATTGGTAGGAAAATCATCCGGTAACTAAGGCATTTACCTTAGAGGGAGGAAAATTGAAGACAAATCTTGCATTGCCCCTGGTAGTGGCCTAAAAGCATGTTTCAGATCTTTGGAGAAGTTAGTTTGAAGGTTAACTGACAAAGATTTGTTGGATCTTGGATCTTGTTTGGTTTACTGGTAAGTCACTTTATGAGTTTTGGCTTAGTCATACATCTACATTTAAGTATTTTAGAATCTTTGATAGGGAATTGGAAGTTTGATCCTAGATGTGATGAAGGGATATTTATTGGTTATTCTAATGAAAGAAAAGCATATAGATGTTATAACAAGAGATTGTAATGAATTGTGGAGAGCATGAATGTCAAAATGGATGAGCACTATGGAAGTCAAATAAGAATTTATGAGTGAGAATTAATAGTGGAAATGGTCATAACTAAATCGTTAACACCTTTATGGAACATAATGTTGAACCAGTTATTCTGATAGTATCAAAAAAGTCATCAGTAACTAAAGATCAGGGAAGAGAAATAGAAAGTCTGAAGACTCCTAGGTATGTAAGGTTGAATCATTTAGAAGATCATATAATTGGAAAAGAATAAGATTGGTAGCTGATGAGGTATGTTTAATTTCTCAAATTGAACTGGTATTAGTAACTAAAGTATGCAAGGATGAATGTTGGATGAAAGCTATGGAAGAGGAATTGGACTAGTTAGAAAAAGACAACACATGGACTTGGATGTTATTGAAACTAGGCTTGATTGGTTTGCAATGGATATTCTCAGAAGGAAGGAATTGATTATGTTGAATCCTTGCTCTGGTAGCTAGGATATTAAGATATTTTAAAGTATTTTCTGGTATGGTTTTTATTTTATAATGACTTTACACCTTGAGCATGTTCAAATGAGGATTGGGATAGAGATATAGGTAATTAGGTAGGCTCATCTAGTGAAGCTTTCTTTCTTGGAAAGAAACTTGTTTCATGGATCAACAATAAACAGTCATGTACTTCCTTATCTACAGCTAAAGCTGAGTATGCTTTTGCTGTTAGTAATTGTACACAAGTTCTTAAAGCTAGATTGTAATGTACTGGTAGTTATTCACTATGATAACTCTGCTACTATCAGCATATAAATAATTTGATATTTCTATCAAGTAAACATTTTCTAAAGGAGTAGGTGGAAGAAAATAAAGTCAGATTGGTTTGAGGAATCATTTGAGCATTTGAGAGACAGGTTGAGGTTTTCTACCCCTCTGGTAGAGACTATTGGGACTCATAAGATTTGAGTCGATTTGAGAGGCCCAAATGAAATTCTGCTCTGCACTTTCAGAATGGCACCTAATGAATCAACTTGAATCACCTAGTTTGAAGATAGGTAAAATGAAGCCAACAATCCTCCCCTCGTGTGCCTATGAAACATGGGAAGAAAAGAAACTTCCAAGCAAATGCGATTGTTAGGTGTAAATCCAAATCTCTATGGCCCTTATTGGCATTCTCCCCCTATGTCCAGTGAAGAGGCTTTTAAAAGGCCAGAGAAAATTCCAAGTAAATATTGCTAGGCATAAACATATATCCCGCATTTGTAGTAAGGAGGAAATGTATTGTATTTAAATACAAAGCGGCATATATCTATTGTGTCAAAAGCTTAAAGGCTTTTGGCAAGTGGAAGCTCAGCATTGGTCGGCCCCCCACATGTGCATGCATCTCAAGGTGTCCAAATTTTGTGACAGGTTGGCGAGAAGAAGCTAAAGGTCGAGGAAGTCAAGCAGATCAACGGTGATCCAATGGTGGTCTCTGATCCACGATTGGAAGATGCACAACCTAAACTCATCGTGGATCAACGACAATGCACATGCAAAAAAATGGCAAATTAAAGATCGAGAAGATTGCTGAGATCCAACAGTTGTCACTATAATGCAATGGGAAACTGCTCGTCAGTTACCTATCGCAACTTGGCAACAAGGCGGGCCTAGGTCCAGGTGGCGGGTCCAAGTGGCAAGATAGGTGGATCCACAAGCTGATTGGAGGTTGACATGTGGCACAAGATGGATGAAGGTTAAAGAGCATGCAAGTTTGATGCAGATCAATGGTCTTGAAGTGTGCTTTCTTTAGATCAGAGGTCAAGTACCTAGGGCATGTTATATCCGGTGATGGGATCTCAGTTGACCCATCAAAGATTAGAGCCATCATGGATTGGCCGGCACCTACCAGTGTGACAGACGTCAGAAGCTTCATGGGTTTAGCAGGATACTATAGAGGTTTTGTGGAGGGATTTTCTAGAGTTGCACACCCCATCACATCCCTCCAGCGAAAAGGGAAGAAGTTCGAGTGGACAGAGAAGTGTGAGAGGGCTTTTCAGGATCTAAAAAGGGCACTTACTAGTGCACCTATTCTTATTGTGCCAGACCCCACAGCCGACTTCATGGTATGCACGGATGCTTCCTTAGATGGATTGGGAGCAGTTCTTATGCAGGAGGGTAGGGTTATAGCATACGAGTCTAGGAAACTTAAGACTCATGAGCTTAACTACCCTACGCACGACCTAGAGCTTGCAGCAGTTGTACATGCACTTGTGAGGTGGAGACACTTCCTTTTAGGTCATCACTTCGAGCTTCATTCAGACCATCAGAGTTTGCAGTATATCTTCACCCAGCCTAACCTTAATGCACGTCAGAGGAGATGGATGGAGTTCCTTTGTGAGTATGATTTTGATGTTCATTACATCAAAGGAAAGGAGAATGTGGTTGCAGATGCCCTAAGTAGGAGACGACATGAGGTTTACACCATATCCATGAGCACTGATTTGAGAGACCGTATTTTGCAGCGATTGCCAGAGGATGATTGGTATCTAGAGGTTTGTCAGAGGATCCGTAATCAGGAGACCCTGGAGGGGAAGTTTGTGGACTACTCTTTGGAGTCCGATGGTTTATTACGCCATAGAGGGCGCATTTATGTACCCTCTCCTGGGGGTTTGCGAGATTTCATTATCATGGAGGCTCATAGAGCTCCTTATGCAGCACATCCCGGGGTTAAGAAGATGCATGCTGACTTGAGGCAGTTATATCATTGGCCAGGAATGCGGCAGCTTATCACCGAGTTAGTAGCCCGATGCCTTGAGTGTCAGAGAGTCAAGGCAGAGCACCGCCATCCAGGAGGGTTACTCTAGTCCCATGCTATACCAGAGTGGAAGTGGGATACTATATCCATGGACTTCATTATTGGTCTTCCTATGTCATCGCGTCGCCATGATGCTATCTTGGTGACAGTTGACAAATTGACCAAAGTAGCCCACTTCTCACCAGTTCGGACTACCTTCACAGCTCCAGCAGTGGCACAGGTGTTCTTACGAGACATCGTTAGGCTTCATGGTGTCCCATGCAAGATTATCTCTGATAGGGATTCTCTCTTTACATCTTCCTTTTAAAAGGCATTACAGGCAGCGTTGGGCACCAAGCTCAACTTTAGCACAGCCTATCATCCAGAGACAGATGGCCAGACAGAGTGGGTTAACCAGGTGTTAGAGGATATGCTCCGCATGTACGTCATGGATCATCAGACCCGATGAGAGGAGTACCTGCATTTAGTAGAATTTGCCTATAATAATGGGCATCACACTTCTTTGGGGATGCCACCCTTTCAGGCTTTGTACGGCAGACCATGCAGGACACCTTTGAGTTGGGATCGTATTGAGGACAGAGTGGCCATAGGCCCTGAGTTGGTCCATGATATGGAGCAATAGGTAACTTTGATTAGACAGCGCCTTAGAGAGGCACAGGATAGGCAGAAGAAATATGCAGATGCAAAGAGGATAGACCGGAGTTACATGGTTGGGGACAGAGTTTTCCTGAGAGTGCGACCGCATAAGAGTCCAATCCGCTATGGAAAGGGTTCTAAGCTTGCACCTCGCTTTGTTGGACCCTTTGAGATCCTTGAGAGGATAGGACCAGTTGCTTATCGCCTAGCTTTGCCACCTAGCCTGTCACGCATCCACGATGTGTTTCATGTGTCAGTTTTGAGAAAATATATCTATGATGAGTCTCATATTTTAGATTGGGATGCCTTGCAGGTGGAGTCGGACGGGCAGTTAGCCTTGGAGCCCATTCGCATTTTGGCATGCCAGACGTTGGCCCTTCGAGGTCGAGAGCTGGACCAGGTTAGGGTCCAGTGGGATTGCTATGATGAGGTTACAGCTTCATGGGAGGATGCAGCACGTATGAGATCACAGTACCCTCATCTTTTTGATGAACTCCAGGAGGACGTTCATGCCTAGAGGGGGAGGGTGTGAGGCCCTACCCCAACCCATCCTATCTCTTCAGTTATTTTCATTTTGGAACTATTTTGGATACTAGTTTGGACACACTATGGATATAGAACTTTTCATGATTCCGCGATTTTGGTAACATTGATATATGTGGATGCTTCATTTCTATGCCTTGTGGATTATAGAATATTATATGATTCTAGATTAGGGTAATGTTGTGATGATGCAGGTTATTATCTGAATTTCAGGATTTGATATAATGTTTGGAAAATGTTTGCATATATTGTAGATGGATCAAATTTTGAGGATTATGAGGAAATTGCTTTGAATTGTGACAAATTATATTTCATAATGTCAAGTCTTTGTAGAATGAATGTATTGTATTCTGATTATGTGATTTTATATATTGTATGAGGCTATTTGGGAAGTACTAATGTTTAAATTGAGATGTGCAGGAAAATATCCATGTGACCATGGAAATATTAGGGAGAATCAAGCCTAGGCCAATGTGCGTTAGTAAAACTAGGGGTTGTCTATTTGGAGAGACAACACCCCGTATGTACTGTATTTTATTCGTAAATGTAAAATGTTGCATGAGTGTAATTTGTATTTATTTGATTGATTAAATTGTTTAAGGGACAATTGCCATGTGGTTATTGTGATGTGGAATTATTTTGTAGTGTCACTTGACACCTATGTAGTATGTTGTGTTGGCAATTGTCATGTCACCTTTTTGAAAGTTTTATTTTTGTTAATGGTTATATCCCCTAATTATCCTTGAAGGAACCAAGAAATCTAGGTTAGAGAGCCACAAGGAAGGTCAACTCAGAGTTGACCCGTAGGTTAACTTCAAGTGGACTTTCTGAAGGTCAAATCAACTCCTAGAGTCAATTTTAGAGCTTTTCTATTAGGCCTCATGGGGTACCTATGGGTGAAGGCCAAAATTGGCCATGTGTCTTTCCCTTAGGACTTGTTTAACCACCCAAAAAAGTGGTTTTCCCAAGATGGACGAATTCCATCTATAGGAGTGCCATCCTTGGAAGGAGAACCTTCTTGGAGATAGTAATCCCTCTTCCCCATTTCATTTCCCTTCTCTAGGCACCTAGGTTAGGGAGTGTGTAAGACCTAGGGAAGACCAACCCAATGGGAGATCACTCACTCTATCCAAGAGGTTGGAAGGAGTGAGAGAGGCCTTCTTAGGCTAAGAATGGAAGCTTAGTGAGCTAATCACCCACTCTCCACTTTTGGAGATTTTTGGAAAAATTTGAAAAGAAAAAAACCAGTTTTAGAAAATTTAGAGGAATTTTGGTGGCCAAGGATTGCAGAAAGTTGTGTGGATTGGGCAGCTCATCTCCAACTAAGTTTAGCATACCTATTGGCAGAATAAGGTTGGTTGTTATCTCCTCTTGTTCATGTTGTTTATCTTAGTTATGTTGTTTTGTTGAAGGAAAGAAATGCTTGTAAAGAAAGTGTGTATGTATAATGTTGTTGAAGAAAATAATGTGTAGTTCTTTCCTATGTTTCTTTTTCTGTTTTGTGTTCTTGCTTTGGGAGTGTCCAAGATCTTCTACTCTTGGGAGAGTAGGATGATCTTGGGGTGGAAGAAGCATGACAGCCTTGGGTGAGAGGCTCTCCTTAAGGAGAGTGATCTCAAGGGTGTCCTTTGTGACCCTTGCTGCATAGCCTTGTGTATGCATTTGGGGGTCATAAGGGGAGAGAAATGGCTTTGAGCCTTTGGGGGGCATAAGGTGTGTGAGATAAATTCTGTTGGGTATTTTGTGTTGCCATGAGGTGGCTTGTGTTATATTTTTGGCTGCAGTCTCCCCAACGGTACTTGGTCCACTTCCACCCATAGATTGATCTCCACAAATGTGGTGATAGTGTAGCTTGGGATGGGAAAGTGTATGTGTTGTGTGTTTGCCCTATTGCTATGTTGTATTGCTTGGTTGTAACCCATCTAGGTCTTGATTCTCCTAGCTCGGGGGTGGCTTCTGGTAAGCCTAGGCTGGGAGGTGAGCATCCCATGGTCACAGTCCTAAAACTTTACTTGCAGGTGGCTTGGGGAAAAAGACTAGGAGTTGCAGATTTTGTGTTGCAGACTTCTATTTCAGATTTCTGATTTTTATTTAAATGCAGAAAAGAAGAAAGAAATGTAACCTTATGATTTGTAGCAAAAAGAAAAAAAAAAGAAGAGAAAGTGCATATGTAAATATAGGGCTTAAAATGATTCTGTTTCTGTTTAAATAAATGTAATTATTATTTTTTGTGTAAAGATTAGAAAAAAAAAAAGGGACTGTTAGATTATCTACCCATTTTCTATTTGGGCTATTGTAACTATCATTCTGGAAAAACAATGTAAATGTAATTCTTTTTATTATATTTTTATGTCTATTGTGTTTGTTGTAGTCTACATTTAAATCTGGTTTGTAACATGTTATTTACTGCAATATTAAAGAAAAGAAAACAGAAAAAAAAAAAGATGCATTAGGATTTCTTATTCACTATTTACTAGTTTATTTACTGCAAATGTTAAAGAAAGAAAAAGAAGAAATGCAGTAGGGTTATTATTTACTTGTTTAGTTTTATATTCTGTTATTTTATGTCTATTAGAAAGAAAGGAGAACCAGTATTGCTTTATTGCTGTAGAAAGTTTAAATAAAAGAAAGAAATAAATAGACCTATTCTAAATGCTGTTAGAAGACTAAAAACGGAATGTAGATGGTTAAAAACCTCAGATCAATATAAGGGTTTTTAACCCTATTACTTCAACATTTAGTCATATATATCTCTATATGTATATAGGTATATATATTGAAAATATATACCTATATAGATATAAAATATATACATATATAAGCTCCCTGTATGTGCATACCCCTGTAACAACAAAATAAAGGATGCATTTTGAACTTGTGCATCTCTGTTTCAAACATATAAAAGAATTGCAGAATAAGCTTCGTATATATATATATATATATATATATATATATATATATATATATATATATATATATATATATATATATATCTGCATCTGAAACACATACCCTATAGATGTCTGTAGAACAAAACCAACAAAGACATTTATGTTATGATCTGATCATAACAATGGATATATGTGTATATAAACATATATATATAAATATATATATATATATATACACATATATATTCGATATATTCAAAAAAAATCACATCTTATAACATTTTTACCAAAACCACGAAATATAATAAAATGTGTTTTTTAAAAAAAAATGAGGAAATGGAGTCACGCGGGTCGCTGTGTGTAACACAGTGGACGGCCACGGCCGAGCCACTGTGCTACACACAGTGGGCGGCGCCGAAGGGCACCGCACTGTGTGTAACACAGTGGGCAGTCGCGGCCGCCACTGTGCTACGCACAGTGAACGACGCCCGCCACTGTGTGTATACACAGTGGGTGGCGGCTATGCCGTCCGCCACTGTGTGTACACACAGTGGGCGGCGCGGCCGCCACTGTGTGTATACACAGCGGCACCCGGGAAAACCCTTCCTCCACCGCCTTCTTCCCACATGGAACCCTCCGCCTCCGTACCTGCAATCTCTCTCTCCCTCAAACAAAATAAGCAATAAAATATAGGGGTTTAATAAACCCTAACCCATTTCGGGTTAGGGTATAAAAGGGTAAAAATAAAATAAGACAAGTGTTATATATAAAAATGCAACCCTAACCCAATTTCGGGTTAGGGTTAGCATTATAAGAATTTTATATACATATATATATATATATATATATATATATATATATATATATATATAAATGAATATATTTATATATATATACATATATATTTATATATATATATATATATAAGAGATTTAGATTGGTGTATTATAATTTGATTTTTAATTTCACAATGAGGGTTAGTATATAAGAATTTATACTGTGATTTTATATATATATATATATAAAAGGAATTTTAAATTGGGATTTTTTAAGTTAGATTTTAGTATATAATTTGGGGTTAAGTTTATAATTGAAATATTATGGAAATTTAAACCCTAATTTTAATAATTGAATTATTATGGGATTTTAGACTTTTGATTTTAATATATATAAATATGGGGTTAATTTAATAATTGAACAATTATAAGTTCCCATTCTGTAGAAATTTAAATTTCAATTGATTCAAGGGGGTTAATAATATAGGACTATTATAGTTGGATAAACTATACGTTTAATCCAGCAATATATTTAATTAATCAATGGACTTACCCCCCCCATGTAATTGGACGATAGGAAAATTTGAAAGAAGGAATTTGTAAATTTAGGAACCTTAAGCCCTTGAGATCGATTTTTGGTTGGATTGAAAATTAATTGACAAAATCAAGGGGTTTAGGGAAAATCAGAATTGGCCTTAGCTCATTGTCGGTTTTAGTGGGCAAATGACATTGTAGTAATTCGAAACCCTCATCGGGTGGATGTGTATAATAAATTTTATAAAAGTATCAAATAATCATTAGCAATATCATTATATGACCTGGAATGATTTAATACGTCAAGATAGCCAATTTTCCCTTGATTTAATTAGCGGCAATTTGTCTTAGGTAATTGAGCTAGCTAACTAATCGGAATGCAAATTAATCTCCACCAATCAAGTCACTCGCTCGAGTTGGTTATTTAACTTAACCGTAGTAAGTAAGTTTATTTACTTCCTAGATAAGACAAAACTTTAAATGCAGTTGTTATGTAATAGGATTTTTAGCGAGTTCATGACGTCAAAAAAAAATTCGTTGTTCCATTTTTGTGCCCTAAAGTTTTGGGCACGACATGTGAGCAGTTAATGCTGAAAGATTTGGCAGTTGCCATTGTCAGAGATGAAATCTTGAATTCCTCTCTTCCTTCTTATTCTGAATGATAGTTCTAATACTTAATATAAGTACAGATCCAATAGCCAATAAGATGAGAGGGGGGGTGAATCATACAAACTTAATCATCCATAAAAACATCAGATTCAACCTCGGTAACATATATATCAGTGATATAACCAAAACTATTAAACATGCAAACTCAAAATCATATAAACATCATAAACCTCATAACACCAGATTTAACGTGGAAACCTAAATAGGGAAAAACCACAGTGGGATTTTGGACCCACTAAGAAATATACTCTTCTAGAGTATGCTCGGTTAAAAGCAAATCCTGTTAAATATTACAAACACATTGCTAGATGTGACCTAGTTAAGGGATTTCCCTCAGATTTGTTAGGATCTTCACCTTGTTAGAAGTGACCTTGTTAAAGGATTTCAAACACTCAATCAGAATGTCACCTTGCTAGAGGGCTTTACAAATAAGACTGTTAAGTCCACTCGATTAAGAGATTTTCTGTCACTTACACAAAATAACAGTAATAAACCTCTATCTGTAACTTCACATCTAAAATGCTAAATCAGATTCCTATTTGTTCAATACAATCTAGACATAGAACTAATCTTGTCTATCTGCTGGGCTTATATACTCTATCATTCAAACAGGTCTTCAAGCTTTTGTGCTCGGTAATCACTATGTAGCATCCCTGTGCATACACTTGCCCGCATACATTGTTTATCAACAATTTCCTATTTTTAAACAATTAGGTAACCGCTTAATCTCCTTGATCACATTTCCCATGATCAATCATAGCCATCAGATCTTCAATCTTGTCTAGGTTCAATACATCTTTCAATCTGAAATTTTTTTACCTCACCTTGGAACTTGCATACATTTCTTGGAACTTGTGCTAGGGTATTGCGGTTCAATCTACGCTATAGATCTTCATGCCAACTTTCCATTGCCTTAGATTCATAAAAAAACATCATCCATAGCTCACCAATCATTTAATCAGTTCCAGTTCATCAGCTTCCTTCATTAAATAACTCATGCAAACATTTAATGCATTCTGTTATAGCTCAGTTACGACTTGGTAGCAACTCAGTTATAACTCGGTGAATACTAAACTTCACTCGGTAGACATTCCACCTTCATTAACCGATAGCGATAACCTTAGGGTTTACCGACTAGGTTCCTTAGCCTGGTAACATAGTATGGTATTAACCTTCACAATTTACAACATATGTATGATGTTAAAACAATCTAAACATCATGATCTCATCATTTTCTGACTCAGTAGTAGTTTCCCATTGAATACCTTATTCATCATATTCTTTCCCGTGTCTTTTACTGACATCTTTATACTGTTTTAAATCATACTTCTCAAGATATGGCAACATCATACTGAATTAGAAAATCAATTTCTTGACATCAATGATAAAATAATAATATCAAAATAGTAAACATCTTTAATCTTTTTTATCCATAGTCATCAACAACCTTCTCAATATCCTTATGAAATGCCAACAATCTTTCATTGTCTGTTATAATGCAATATTGCCAACAATCGCCCCCTTTGGCATTGATGGAAAAACCAATTGATTTGACCTTTAAAAGATTTGGATAACTGTGATTCTAAAATTCTGAAATGCTCTCCCCCATACATTAGGCTTCTCCTCTTTCTTTAGTCTTCTTTCCAATCTTCAATCATTCTTCTCTCAGTCTTCTCCCTTGATATTAGTCTTCTCCCCCTTTGACAAGAATGCCAAAAAGTAAAGAACTAAAACATAATTTCTTTCTGTATGAAGTGATTTCCTACTATTGTGTATCAACTGAGTCTCAGTCAGAGCATTTTGTCTTTAATTCCTGTTCCCTGTATTGTTTCCTGTAATAATTCTTGTACACCTTTAGAAAACATCCTAAAGTGTGTAATGCAGCATCAACTCCTAAAAGATAATCAATAGAGTCATCAGATTGATGCTTTCACCGAACTCGGTCAGTGAGTAGAAGATAGGGGTAGGACCCCTAACTTCTGAGATATTCAAAAGTGTCCCTTGGTAGTGGCTTGGTGAAGATATCTGCTATTTGTTCCTTTGTGCTAACATACTCCAGCACCACTTTCTTCTCTTGAGCTTCTTCTCTAAGATAATGATATTTGATAGAGATGTGCTTTGTCTTAGAGTGCACAACAAGGTTTTTTGAAATATTAATGGCACTAGTATTGTCACAGAATATAGTTACTGGCTCGGTAACCTTCTCATTTATACCTTCCAACAGTTGTTTGATCCATGCAATGTTGGTACAATTCAGTGCTACAGCAACGTGTTCAACTTCTGTTGTTGACTGTGAAACACATCCTTGTTTCTTGCTAAGCCAACTCACTAGTCTTTCTCCTAAAAAGAAAGCTCCTCCACTTGTGCTTTTTCTATCATCAATGTTGCCTGCCCAATCAGCATCAATATAAAATTTTAAATCAAAATCATTTCCTTTCTGATATACTAAGCCATAATCCTCAGTGCCTTTCAAGTATCTAAAAATTCTTTTGATTGCTGTCATGTGTGTTTCCTTAGGATCTGCAGAGAATCTTGCAACTATACCTACTGCATGTGCTATGTCTAGTCTACTGTGAACAACATATTGTACCTTTCCAATCATGGATCAGTAAAGTGTCTCGTCAACAGATGCAGATTCATCATTCTTTGATAATTTACAGTTGGTAGTCATAGGAGTACTTACTGGTTTTGAATCCTCCATTCCAAATTTCTTCAAGATTTCCTTTATGTACTTGGATTGAGTAATGAAAATCTCATTTTTCATTTGTAGTATCTGTAAACCTATAAAATACTTTATCTCACCAATTAATGACATCTCAAATTCTTTTCTCATTTCATTTCCAAAGTTCTTGCATAAAGAGTCATTTCCACAAAATATAATATCATCAACAAATATGGCTGAGATCAGTATTCCATTTTCATCATTCTTCATGTACATGTTGTTGTTCTCACTTGTCCTTATAAAACCATTCTTAATCAAATAAGAGTGAAATCTTTCATACCATGCTCTAGGTGATTGTTTCAAACTATATAAAGCTTTGTTCAATTTACATACCTGATCTTTATTATTGTCTTCAACAAATCCTTCAGGTTGTTCAATAAAAACTTCTTCTTCTAATATTCCATTCAGAAATGCAGATTTGACATCCATTTGATATACCTTGAATTTTTTGAAAGCAACATAGGCCAACAATGTTCTTACTCCTTCCAACCTAGCAATAGGTGCAAAAGTTTCACCATAATCAATTCCTTCTTGTTGAGCATAACCTTTGCAAACTAGTCTTGCTTTGTTTCGAATGACCTCTCCTTTTTCATTTAGCTTGTTTATGAAAATCCACTTTGTACCGATTATATTTTTATCCTTTGGTCTTGGGATTAGTGTCCATGTGTCATTATTCTTGATTTGATCAATCTCTTCTGTCATAGCATTTATCCAATCTTCACTGTTAAATGCCTCTTTCACTATTCTCGGTTCAAATTCAGATATCAAACATGTGTTCTATCTCAGTTTGTTCCTTGTCATCACTGGATCATCCTTATCTCCTATAATCTGACTTGGTGCATGGTGTCTTCTGACATACTTGGCTAATACAGGCTCAGTAGGCTCTATATGATCTTCTTCATCACTCGGTAACTTGATATTCTCTTCATTTTCTTCAACAGTCCTCTCGGTAAGACTTCTCAATTGAACATAGACAAATTCATCATAGTCTTTTGGTTCATTGGAATTTCCTTCATCATTTATTTCTGCAAATTCGTCAATTTTCACATTTGCACTTTCTACTATTTTGTTAGATGATTTGATCAGACATTTAAATGCTTTGCTTCTAGAAGAATAACCTACAAATGTTCCTTCTTCACTTTTCTAATCAAACTTGCCATTTCTATCATCTTTGTGAACATAACATCTACTTCCAAAGATTTTAAAATAACTTACATTAGGTTTCTTATCATACCAGATTTCATATGGTGTCTTCAAAGTACCTTTCTTCAATTGAAATTGGTTCAAGGTGTAAACTATTGTGCTTATTGCTTCTCTCCAAAATGTTTGTGGCACCTTCTTTTCAGTCATCAGTGTTCTAGCACAATCCACAATAGATTTGTTTCTTTTCTCAACTATTCCATTTTGTTGTGGAGTTCTCAGTGCAGAGACTTGTCTTTTAATACCATGATCATTGCAGAATAAGTTGAACTTATCAGATGTGAACTCTTCTCCTCTATCTGATCTAATACATTTCAGTTGTCTTCCTATTTCATTTTAAACTCTTGCCTTGTACCATTTAAACATTTGAAAAGCTTCTGATTTTTCTTTTAAAAACATTACTGACATCATCCTTGAATAGTCATCCACAAATAAATGAAATATTTATCACCATAATAACTTTGAACTTTCATAGGACCACAAAGATCAGTGTGTACTAGATCTAAAATTCCATTATAAGTGTAAGACTTACTTGTAAAGCTTGATCTTGTCATCTTACCCATCTGGCATCCTTGGCACATAGCATTCTCAAGTTTTTCAAGACTCGGTAGACCTCTTACTCAGTGCTTCTTGGTTATTTTGATCAAATTATCAAAATTGACATGACAAAACCTTTTATGCCATAACCAGGTATCATCTATCTTTGCATACAAACACTTGTTACGAGTTAAATGAAGGTGAAATGTGTTACCTTTTGTTTGTGTCCCGGTAGCAGCTAACTTTCCATTCTTGTCATGAACTTTGACAATTCCTTTCTGAAATTCTATTCGGTAACCTGTGTTGTTTAGCTGTGCTACACTCAACAAATTCTATTTCAAACCTTCAACCCAATAAACATCATTGCATCTTGCATTGTCAAGAAGTGTTATAGATCCTTTACCTTTCACCGGACATGGTGCATCATTACCAAATCTAACATAGCCTCCATCATAATCTTCTAATATAACAAACTTGTGTTTATCTCCTGTCATATGATGTGAGCATCCACTATCTATAATCCAAGAATCATTAGTGTTTATGTGAGATATTAGGGCTTTTTCTTCATACCTTTCTTCATCTGATCCATCTTTGATAGCCACATAAACTACTTCCTCTGTATCTGTCTCTTTTGATTTATCATCATTGGATCCCTTATCGATTATTAAGCATGTCTTTCTATCTCTTCTTCTGAAGTCTCGGTGTCCTCTGTAATGATTATCTTTTTGTCTATTATCTCGGTAATCTCTCTTTTCAGTAAAATCTTTGTCAGGACAGTTAGAAGCCATATGTCCTATCTTGTCACAATTGAAACATTTCAAAGGTAGTTTTCCTTTATACTTACCTTTGCCTCTCGGTAACCTTTTGGCTAGTAGTGCTTCAAACTCTTCTTACTTTCTGATCTCCTCATATAGTTTGTGTACTTCTTCCATGTTCTTATGAAATCTTTCACTTGCTCCACTATGATCTCCTTTAGAGTACTTATACTTTCTTTCATTGTAATCATTAGATTCATCAAGATGAAAAGAACTAAATGCAGATTCAACTTTATTTACCGAAGATCCACTGTTATCAAAATTACTTAACTCAAATGCATGTAGCTTACTAATAGTAGCATCTAAAGAAACTGGCATATTAGGTACATACCTCAATTCATTGATTGGAGAGACTCGGATTGCATAAGCTGGTAGAAGGGTTCTCAACAACTTACTTGTTATATCCTTTTCTTCAATAGTTCCACCTACTGCTTTGATTTGATTGACAATCTGCTTTAGTCTTGTACTGTACTGAGTTATATTCTCACCTTCATTCATACTCATAGATTCAAGTTGTCCTCTTAGACTATCTACTTTTTCTCTTTGAACATGTTCATCTCCTCCATATACTAATATGAGCTTGTCCCACATTGCCTTTGCATCATTGCAGCCTTCTAGGTCATTAAACTCTGAATCGGTCAATGTAGATGTTATTTCAATCATTGCTTGAATATGTTCTTGCTTTGCCTTTATCTCTTCCATAGTCAATGGATAGGTGCTCAGTGTAACAAAATTATTCTCCAGATAGTATACAACATATTCTCCAACTCTTGATAGATGTAGCTTCATCCTTTTCTACCATGTAGAGAAACTTGACTTGTTCAGCTTCGGTGCATCCCTCTTATACATCTTTGGATCTTTAACTCAAGTGCCTTTAAACTTTTCCTTCCGGAGTCCAAAGCTCTGATACCAATTGATAGTTCTGATACTTAATATAAGTACAGATCTAATAGCCAATAAGATGAGAGGGGGGGGGGGGGTGAATCATACAAACTTAATTATCCATAAAAACATCAGATTCAACCTCGATAACATATATACCAGTAATATAACCAAAACTGTTAAACATGCAAACTCAAAAGCATATAAACATCATAACCTCATAACACCAGATTTAACATGGAAACCCAAATAGGGAGAAACCACTATGGGATTTCAGACCCACTAAGAATTATACTCTTCTAGAGTATGCTCTATTAAAAGAAAATCATGTTAAAGATTACAAACACATTGCTAGATGTGACCCGGTTAAGGGATTTCCCTCAGATCTATTAGGATCTTCACCTTGTTAGAAGTGACCTTGTTAAAGGATTTCAAACACTCAATCAGAATGTCACCTTGCTAGAGGGTTTTACAAATAAGACTGTTAAGTGATAGCTCTAATACCAATTGATAGTTCTAATACTAAATATGATTAGTACAGATGCCAAGCTAACAATATGAGGAGGGGGGGGGGTGAATCATT
The DNA here is from genome assembly GCF_030272615.1 of Cryptomeria japonica. Lineage (NCBI taxonomy): Eukaryota > Viridiplantae > Streptophyta > Pinopsida > Cupressales > Cupressaceae > Cryptomeria > Cryptomeria japonica. The sequence goes on along the minus strand of NC_081409.1, from coordinate 313,518,321 downwards.
CAAACTTAATCTTCAATAAAAATAACAGATTCAACCTCGGTAACCTTATCAGAAAAACAGTAATGCATGCAGACCCATAAATAGATAAGATCACAAACATATAACACCAGATTTAATGTGGAAACCCAAATAGGGAAAAACCACTATGGGATTTTGGACCCACTAAGAAATATACTCTTCTAGAGTATGCTTGGTTAAAAGAAAATCTTGTTAAAGATTACAAACACATTGCTAGATGTGACCCAGTTAAGGGATTTCCCTCAAATCTATTAGGATCTTCACCTTGTTATAAGTGACCTTGGTAAAGGATTTCAAACACTCAATAAGAATGTCACCTTGCTAGAGTATTTTACAAATAAGACTTTTAAGTCCACTCGGTTAAGAGATTTTCTACTACTTCTCAAAATAACAGTAATAAAAATATGTTTGCAACTTCACATCTAAAATTGCTAAAGCAGATTCTTATTTGTTCAATACAATCTAGACATAGAACTAATCTTGTCTATCTGCTGGGCTTCTATACTCTGTTATTCTAACAGGTCTTCAAGCTTCTATGCTCGGTAATCACTATGTAGCATCCCTGTGCATACACTTGCCCGCATGCATTGTTTATCAACAATTTCCTATTTATAAACAATCTTCTAACCGCTTAATCTCCTTGATCACATTTCCCATGATCAATCATAGCCATCAGATCTTCAATCTTGTCTAGGTTCAATGTATCCTTCGGTCTGAAAACATTTTACCCCACCTTGGAACTTGTGTTAGGGTGTTGCAGTTCAATCTGAGCTATAGATCTTCCTGTCGATCTTTCTTTACCATAGATTCTTTAACAATCTTCATACACAGCTTACTAATCATTTAATTTGCTCCAGCTCATCAGCTTCCTTCATTAAATATCACATGTAAACATTTAATGCATTCTGTTATAGCTCGGTTGTAACTCGGTAAATACTAAACTTCACTCGGTAGACATTCTGCCTTCATTAATCGATAGTGATAACCTTATGGTTTACCGACTAGGTTCTTTGCTTGGTAACATAGTATAGTACTAACCTTTCAAACAATAGCATATGTAGGATATCAAAACAATATAAACATCATGATCTCATCATTGTCTAACTCGGTAATAGTTGCCCATTGAATAACTTATCCCCTTATTCATCATATTCTTTCTGTGTCTTTTACCGACATCTTTATACTTATCAAATCATACTTCTTAAGATATGGCAACATCATAATGAATTAGAAAATCAATTTCTTGACATCAATGACAAAATAATAATATTAAGACAGTAATCATCCTTAATCAGTTATATCCATAGTCATCAACAACCTTCTCAATATCCTTATTGAAATGCCAACAATCTCTCATTGTAATTGGAATGCCAACCTTCTTCTTGTATGTTATAATGCCAACAATCTCCCCCTTTGGCATTGATGGCAAAACCAATTGATTTGACTTTATCGATTCAGATTCAGATTGCTATGAAATTCTGAAATGCTCTCCCTCTGCCATTAGTCTTCTCCCCAGTTCCGAAATGTAGTCTTCTCCTTCGGTCAGTAGACTTCTCCCCCATACATTAGTCTTCTCCGCCTTTGACAACAATGCCAAAAATTAAAAGAACTAAGAACATCATTTCTTCCTCTAAGAAGTGAATTCCATGCTATTATGTATCAATTCAATCTCGGTCATAGCATTTTGTCTTCAATTCCTGCTCCCTATTTATTATTTCCTGCACACCTTTAGAAAACCTCCTAAAGTGTGTAAATCAGCAACAACTCCTAAAAGATATTCTGTAGAGTCATCGAATTGATGCTTTCACTGAACTCGGTCAGTGAATGAAAGATAGGGGTAGGACCCCTAACTGACTTCTGAGATACTCAAAAGTGTCCTTTGGCAGTGGCTTGGTGAAGATGTCTACAATTTGTTCCTTTGTGCTAACATTTTCCAAAACCACTTTCTTCTCTTGAACTTCTTCTCTAAGATAATGATATTTGATAGAGATGTGCTTTTTCTTAGAGTGCATAATAGGATTCTTTGAAATGTTAATGGCACTAGTGTTATCACAGAATATAGTTACTTGCTTGGTAACTTGCTCATTTATACCTTCCAACAATTGTTTGATCCATGCTATATTGGTGCAATTCAGTGCTGCAGCAACATATTCAACTTCGGTTGTTGACTGAGAAACAAATCCTTGTTTCTTGCTAAGCCAACTCACTAGTCTTTTTCCCAAAAAGAAAGCTCCTCCACTTGTGCTTTTCCTGTCATCAATGTTGCGTACCCAATCAGCATCAGTATAAACTTTTAAATCAAAAAAATTTCCTTTCCGATATACTAAGCCATAATCTTTAGTGCCTTTTAAGTATCTGAAAATTCTTTTGATTGTCATCATGTGTGTTTCCTTAGGATCTACAGAAAATCTTGCAACAATACCTACTACATGTGTTATATCTAGCCTGTTGTGAACAACATATTGCAACTTTCCAATCATAGATCACTAAAGTGTCTCATGAATAGATGCAAATTCATCATTCTTTGATAGTTTACAGTTGGTAGTCATAGGAGTACTTATTGGTTTTGAATCCTCCATTCCAAATTTCTTTACAATTTCCTTTATGTACTTGGATTGGGTAATGAAAATCTCATCTTTCATTTGCAGTATCTGCAGACCTATAAAATATTTTATCTCACCGATTAATGACATCTCAAATTCTTTACTCATTTCATTTCCAAAGTTCTTGCATAGAGAGTCATTTCCACTAAAGATAATATCATCAACAAATATGGCTGAGATCAGTATTCCATTTTCATCATTCTTCATGTACATATTGTTGTTTTCACTTGTTCTTATAAAACCAATTTTGATCAAATATGAGTGCAATCTCTCATACCATGCTCTAGGTGCTTGTTTCAGACCATATAAAGCTTTGTTCAATTTACATACCTGATCATTATTTTCTCCTTCAACAAATCCTTCAGGTTGTTCAATGAAAACTTCTTTTTCTAATATACCATTCAAAAATGCAGATTTGACATCCATTTGATATACCTTGAAATTCTTGTAAGTAACATATGCTAACAATGTTCTTACTCCTTCAAGTCTTTCCACAGGTGCAAAAGTTTCACCATAATCAATTCCTTCTTCTTGGGCATAACCTTTGCAAACTAGTCTTGCTTTATTCTAAATGACCTCACCTTTTTCATTTAGCTTGTTTCTGAAGATCTGCTTTGTATCGAATGACCTCACCTTTTTCATTTAGCTTGTTTTTGAAGATCCACTTTGTATCGATTACATTTTTGTCCTTTGGTCTTGAGACCAGTGTCCATGTGTCATTCTTCTTGATTTGATCAATCTCTTTTGTCATAGCATTTATCCAATCTTCACTGTTAAATGCCTCTTTCACTATTCTCGGTTCAAATTCAAATATTAGACATGTGTTATGTCTCAGTTTGTTCCTTGTCATCACTGGATCTTTCTTATCTCCTATAATCTGACTTGGTGCATGATTCCTTCTGACATACTTGGCTAATACAGGCTCGGTAGGCTCTGTATGATCTTCTTCATCACTCGGTAACTGGATATTCTCTTCATTTTCTTTAGCAGTCTTCTCGGTAGGACTTCTCGGTTGAAAATAGACAAATCCTTCATAATCTTCTGGTTCTTTGGAGTTTCCTTCATCATTTATTTCTGCAAATTCATCAATTTTCACATTTGCACTTTCTACTATTTTGTTAGATGATTTGATCAGACATTTAAATGCTTTGCTTCTAGAAGAGTAACTTAGAATATTCCTTCTTCACTTTTCTGATCAAACTTACCATTTCTATCATCTTTGTGAACATAGCACCTACTCCCAAAGATTTTAAAAGAACTTACATTAGGTTTCTTGTCATACCAGATTTCATAAGGTGTCTTCAAAGTTCCTTTCTTCAGTTGTACTCGGTTCAGGGTGTAAACTGCTGTGCTTATTGCTTCTCTCCAAAATGTTTGTGGAACTTTCTTTTCAATCATCAAGGTTCTAGCACAATCCACAATAGATCTATTCCTTCTCTCAGCTATCCCATTCTGCTATGGAGTTCTCGGTGCAAAGACTTGTCTTTTTATACCATGATCATTGCAAAATAACTTGAACTCATCAGAAGTAAACTCTGCTCCTCTATCTGATCTGAGACATTTCAGTTGTCTTCCTATTTCATTTTCACCTCTATCCTTGTACCATTTAAACATTTGAAAAGATTTTGATTTTTCTTTTAAAAACATTATTGACATCATCCTTGAGTAATTATCCAAAAATAATATGAAATATTTATAACCATAATAACTCTGAACTTTCATAGGACCACAAAGATTAGTATGCACAAGATCTAAAATTCCCTTAGAAGTGTAGGACTTACTTGTAAATCTTGATCTTGTCATCTTACCCATCTGGCATCCTCGACACATATCATTCTCACGTTTTTCAAGACTTGGTAGACCTCTTACTCGGTGCTTCTTACTTATTTTGATCAGATTATCAAAATTAACATGACAAAACCTTTTATGCCATAACTAGGTATTATCTATCCTTGCATATAGATATTTATTCCGAGTTGAGTCAAGATGAAATGTATTACCTCTTGTTTGTGTCCCGATAGCAGCTAACTTTCCATGCTTGTCATGAACTTTGACAATTCCTTTTTCAAACTCTATTCGGTAACCTGTGTTGTTTAGCTGTGCTACACTCAACAAATTGTATTTCAAACCTTTAACCCAATAAACATCATTACATTTAGCATTGTCAACAAGTGTTATGGATCCTTTACCTCTTACCAGACATGGTGCATCATTACCAAATCTTACATAGCCTCCATCATAATCATCTAATTTAGTAAACTTGTGTTTATCACCTGTCATGTGATGTGAGCAACCACTATCTATGATCCAAGAATCATTAGTATTTATATGAGATATTAAAGCTTTTTCTTCATACCTTTCTTCATTTGATCCATCTTTGATAGCTACATAAACAACTTCCTCTGTATCAGTTTCATCTAATTTATCATCATTAGACTCCTCATCAGCTATTAGGCATGTCTTTTTATCTCTTCTCCTAAAGTCTCGGTGTCCTCTGTAATGATTATCTTTCTGTCTGTCATCTTGGTAATGTTTCTTTTCACTAGATTCTTTTTCAGGACAGTTAGAAGCCATATGTCCTATCTTATCACAATTGAAACATTTTAAAGGTAGCTTTCCTTTATACTTACCTTTTCCTCTCGGTAGCCTTCTGGCTAATAGTGCTTCAAACTCTTCTTGCTTTCTGATTTCCTCATACAGTTTGTGTACCTCCTCCATGTTTTTCCTAAATCTTTCACTTGCTCCTCTATGATTCCCTTCAGAGTACTTATACTTTCTATTATTGTAATCATCAGTTTCATCAATATGAAAAGAATTGAATGCAGATTCAACTTTATTTACCGATGACCCACTATTATCAAAGTTACTTAGCTCAAATGCATGTAGCTTACCAATAGTAGCATCTAAAGAAACTGGCATATTGGGTACAGACCTCAATTCATTGATTGTAGAGACTCAGATTGCATAGGTAGGTAGAAGGGTTCTCAGCATCTTACTTGTTACATCGTTTTCTTGAATAGTTCCTCCTGCTCCTTTGATTTGATTTACAATCTCCTTTAGTCTTGTACTATACTAGGTTATGTTCTCACCTTCATTCATCCTCATAGATTCAAGTTGTCCTCTTAGACTATCCACTTTTTCTCTTTGAACATGTTCATCTCCACCATACACATATATGAGCTTAGTCCACATTGCCTTTGCATCAGTACATCCTTCTAGATCATTAAACTCTGAGTCGGTCAATGCAAATGTTATTTCAATCATTGTTTGAATATGTTCTTGCTTTTCCTTTATCTCTTCCATTGTTAATGGATAGGTGCTCGGTGTGATGAAATCATTCTCCAGATAATAGACATCATATTCTCCAATTCCTGATAGATGCATCTTCATCCTTTTCTGCCATGTAGAGAAACTTGACTTATTCAGCTTTGGTGCATCCCTCTTATACATCTTTTGGATCTTTAACTCAACTGCCTCTAAACTTTTCTTTTGGAGTCCAAAGCTCTAATACCAATTGATAGCTTTGATACCAATTGATAGTTCTGATACTAAATATGATTAGTAAAGATGCCAAGCTAACAATATGAGAGGGGGGGGTGAATCATTCAAACTTAATCTTCAATAAAAACAACAGATTCAACCTCGGTAACCTTATCAGAAAAATAGTAATGCATGCAAACCAATAAATAGATAAGATCACAAACATATAACACCAGATTTAACATGAAACCCAAATAGGGAAAAACCACTGTGGGATTTTGGACCCACTAAGAAATATACTCTTCTAGAGTATGCTCAGTTAAAAGCAAATCCTATTAAAGATTACAAACACATTGCTAGATGTGACCCAGTTAAGGGATTTCCCTTAGATCTTCACCTTGTTAGAAGTGACCTTGTTAAAGGATTTCAAACACTCAATAAGAATGTCACCTTGCTAGAGGATTTTACAAATAAGACTGTTAAGTCCACCCGGTTAAGAGATTTTCTGCTACTTCTCAAAATAATAGTAATAAAAATATGTCTGCAACTTCACATCTAAAAATGCCAAAGCAGATTCTTATTTGTTCAATACAATCTAGACATAGAACTAATCTTGTCTATCTGTTGGGCTTCTATACTCTGTTATTCTAACAGGTCTTCAAGCTTCTATGCTCGGTAATCACTATGTAGCATCCCTGTGCATACACTTGCCTGCATGCATTGTTTATCAACAGTTTCCTATTTATAAACAATCTTCCAACCACTTAATCTCCTTGATCACATTTCCCATGATCAATCATAGCCATCAGATCTTCAATCTTGTCTAGGTTCAATGTATCCTTCGATCTGAAAATGTTTTACCTCACCTTGGATCTTGCATTTTCACCTTGGAACTTGTGTTAGGGTATTGCAGTTCAATCTAAGTTGTAGATCTTCCTGTTGATCTTTCTTTACCATAGATTCTTTAACAATCTTCATACATGGCTTACTAATCATTTAATCTGCTCCAGCTCATTAGCTTCCTTCATTAAATATCACATGTAAACATTTAATGCATTCTATTATAGCTCAGTTGTAACTCGGTAAATACTAAACTTCACTTGGTAGACATTCTGCCTTCATTAACCGATAGCGATAACCTTATGGTTTACCAACTAGGTTCCTTAGGGTTTACCGACTAGGTTCTTTGCTCGGTAATATAGTATAGTATTAACCTTTCAAACAATAGCATATGTAGGATATCAAAACAATCTAAACATCATCATCTCATCATTGTCTAGCTCAGTAATAGTTGCCCATTGAATAACTTATCCCCTTATTCATCATATTCTTTCTGTGTCTTTTACCGACATCTTTATACTCATCAAATCATACTTCTTAAGATATGGCAGCATCATACTGAATTAGAAAATCAATTTCTTGACATCAATGACAAAATAATAATATTAAGACAGTAATCATCCTTAATCAATTATATCCATAGTCATCAACAACCTTCTCAATATCCTTATTGAAATGTCAACAATCTCTCATTGTAATTGGAATGCCAACCTTCTTCTTGTCTATTATAATGCCAATAGTTAAGTCCACTCGGTTAAGAGATTTTCTATCACTTACACAAAATAACAGTAATAAAACTCTATCTACAACTTCACATCTAAAATGCTAAAGCAGATTCCTATTTGTTTAATACAATCTAGACATATAACTAATCTTGTCTATCTGCTAGGCTTCTATACTCTGTTATTCAAACAGGCCTTCAAGCTTATGTGCTCGGTAATCACTATGTAGCATCCTTGTGCATACACTTGCCCACATACATTGTTTATCAATAGTTTCCTATTTATAAACAATTGGGTAACCGCATAATCTCCTTGATCACATTTCCCATGATTAATCATAGCCATCAGATCTTCAATCTTGTCCAGGTTCAATGCATCTTTTGATCTGAAAACATTTTACCCTACCTTGGAACTTGTATACATTTCTTGGAACTTGTGCCAGGGTATTGCGGTTCAATCTATGTTGTAGATCTTCATGATGAGTTTCCATTGCCTTAGATTCATTAACAAACTTCATCCATGGCTCACCAATCATTTAATCAGTTCCAGCTCATCAGCTTCCTTGATTAAAGAATGCATACAAACATTTAATGCATTCTGTTATAGCTCGGTTACAACTTGGTAGCAACTCGGTTATAACTCAATGAATACTAAACTTCACTCGGTAGACATTCTGCCTTCATTAACCGATAGCGATAACCTTAGGGTTTACCGACTAGGTTCCTTAGCTTGGTATAATAGTATAGTATTAACCTTCACAATTTACAACATATGTATGATGTTAAAACAATCTAAACATCATGATCTCATCATTGTCTGACTCAATAGTAGTTGCCCATTGAATACCTTATTCATCCCCTTATTCATCATATTCTTTCCCGTGTCTTTTACCGACATCTTTATACTCTTTTAAATCGTACTTCTCAAGATATGGCAACATCATACTGAATTAGAAAATCAATTTCTTGACATCAATGACAAAATAATAATATCAAAATAGTAAACATCTTTAATCAGTTTTATCCATAATCATCAACAACCTTCTCAATATCCTTATGAAATGCCAACAATCTTTCATTGTCTGTTATAATGCAATATTGCCAACATTGAATTCTTCTCATTTTGTAGGGGTTCCAATTTTTTGGATAATTTCTCCAAGGGAGATTTCCAAGAGGGGTTCCATTTTTGCATTTAATTTTCTTAGTTGTAACTATTGATGTTCCTGTTCTTCTGTCATTGAACAGATACATTTTGCAGATTGTTTCTTAGTTGCAGGTCACATATATGTAAGGCATATATACAGTTGCATTGGATTGTCTTTGGGCATTCTTTATTTTCAATAAATCCACTCTTTAAGGGAGTTTGGTTTTTTCCTCTCAAAGTGGGAGTGTAATGGGTGTTCTTAGGTACTCTTCAAGGAAGAGTTTAAATTTTGTGAACAATCATTTTGGATTTGGGTCAATGTTTGGATAGGTATGATCCTTTGATTGAGTCTAGAATGTATTAATGTTAGGCATTATTACAAGGATATATTTTCAATAAATCTGACGTGCAACCTAGATTCCATTTGTGGTTTTTGTATTGACTCTATGCCTAAGTTAAGGCACTAATCTATTGTAGCTAGAAGTTACTTGCTTCTTTTTTAAAAAATCAAATCAAAATATCTTTGCTTTCCATTCTGTTGTAATGTTCCACCTATCTCATGCTCCAATCTAGTTGAGATGTCAATGTAGATCTTGCCCATCTGTAGTAGCCTACTCCTTGTTAAGCTTTTTGAGATTCATCTGGTTTTGTTGATGCCATATGTTTGTAACTGGTTGTATTTTATGCACCAAAGGGTGTCCCCCCCTAGGTCTAATAGAACCTGAAGTGTAGGAGGATCATTAGGATCCTATGTTATGTTGTCCAAGCCCTGAATCATTTCATTGATTGAGTTTGGCTATTTCATAGATAGATTGCAGGTGAACTTGGGTTTCTCATTTTTGAGAACAATAGAGACTTTAGTGATTCTATTTGGCATCAGTTTGGTATGCATTATCAAATCTATTATTCATTCCAGATTGATGTGGTGATACTACTATTCAGGGGGAGTAGTTAGTCTTGTGATTCAGTGGTTTATAATTTGTCTTTGATGTTTATGTCATATTTCTAGCATTGATGTCAATGGGGGAGAGATATTGATGTGAAAAACTTAAGGAGTTATATAGATTAGGGGGAGAGATATTTTTGTGTAAAACAAAGCTTAATGGAGTTATCAGTCTAAGGGAGAGATTATTGGCACAACGAGGAGGAATACAATTTTAGATTCGTTGTATCCCATTGAGGGAGTTTGGTTTTTTACCAAGTACCTCTTTCAGAACCTCATTGTCATATCATTTTGTGGGTGTTTGTTGGTTGTCTTCCATTGGGGGAGACTTGTTTGGCATTTCTTGGCACTTGGATGTTTTTCACTTCTAGTGTTGCCATCAATGCCAAAGGGAGAGATTGTTGGCAATTTGGAGGAATTGATTATGTGTTTTATTGATGTTTTGTTATTGATGGCAACACCAACTGCTCTAGCTGCTTTGGTTGTTTACCAATATCCGATTGGTCCCAGTAGGATGATTGGTTTCTAGTTGGTAAGATCATGTTGATCTGATATGCTCCGGTATGCTTTGGTCTGTGGAATTGGTTTGGATTGGTTATTCATGTGTTCCTGATGTGTATCACATTTTTTTGGTTTGGGATTTGATGATTCGGAAGCTATCAATTGTTCTAGTAAGCCTTTTCGTTACTGGTAAGGGTTTTAACGACAGAGCTTTGTTGAAGATCTTTTGATATTATGCATAAGTGGTGTTGGTACGTCTTCTAGAAAGCTACCAGATGTTGATGGTTATCATGTTCATGTTCCAATTGTTTATGGTGTTTCATTTGGCTTATGGTGACCTATTATAGGTCTAGTGGTTATTCTGCTAGGTTATGGACTAGTTTATGTAACATGTGGCTTGATGCATTACCAATTGGATTCATTAATTGGATTGTGTTGATTCGGTCTTAGGTCGACTTGGTTGATCATTAGATTGTGGGCTTAAGTTATTAATTTATTGTATTTTCTTTTAGGTGGCCGACCTAATTTTTAAGGTCTCAGGTTGGTATAAATATATGTAAGATCTCATTGTAGATGATAGTATGAAAGAGAATAATGTTGTAATCATTCATGCATAGGATTTGATTGATCATAGATGATCGAATAGGGTTTTTGGAAGAGGTTTACGGCCTCCAGTATTGAGCTTAACTAGAACTATACTTAGGCATGGGAGATACTATAGTTGTAGTTCAATCTTCATTCTGGATTGTTGTCTGATGTTTTATGTAGTCAGAGAGACTGCTTTTGTGATGAGAGGTGTCCTCTAGGTTGTTGGCCTTGCTGCATGTGCAGGCCCCTTATTGTAATATTTGTTCATCTGATTAGTGGATAGATATTGTGGGTCTCCAATCCCACCATGGTATTTCCTCTTTGAGGTTTTCCACATATAAATTTATGGTGTTATTGTGTTCATCTTTGTGGTTGCATTGGTGCTTATTGTTATATCCTTTTATGTTTACTGGTTACTGAGTTGTTATATTATTAAGGGTAAATTTCTCCATTCCCGTAGAACATTGATTCACCCCCTTTCTCAGTGTTCTTGGATCCCAACATAGTTGACATCAATGACACCATTTATACTATGCATCAATGACAACACAATGCCAACAATCTCCCCCTTTGGCATTGATATCAACACATGCAATATCTGACATACTACAGATTCTCTCTCTCCCCCTTTATGTGATCCATGGATTCTCACACATGTAGTATGTGACATACTATATAATCTCTCTCCCCTTTTGAAAACAATGGCAAATGGAACTGACATGGTTTCTCTCCTCCTTGTGTCTACTGGGCACTAACAAAGTTTTCTCTCCCCTTTTTCTCTACCAGATGCTTCTCCTCTTTTTACCTTCATACTTTGCATCCTCTCAAATCACAACACTTGAGATGGAGGTCACAACCACCAATTTCTTAGCAACCAAGTGTATATACAAATCGGATGCCAATTGTAGATATGTCTGAAACCAATTTAAGGCACATGTGCTAGTGAATAAAACTTACCTGCTGGTCAGACTACATCATCTCCCTTTTGATATGCAGAAGTTATTTTGACCCCTATTTATTGATATCAAGTGTTGAAGCTAACACTGATACCAATTGTATCTTCTCTTGATACCAAATGCATGTTCTCTTGTGTAGGTAACTCTCCTTTGCAAGCAACACTCCTGGTGGTCTAGTCATGATTCCAATTAAATAGAAATTTGATAGTCATTAAAATACCTCACAACCCTGGACCGATGAGCACATCTCAAGGTCTCAATCAACTTGTACAACCACACTTGCACTCCCTCTATGCTCAACAAGTTTGATACAAGTCAAAAAACATGGCTATCAACTCCCCTTGAGTGATACATCTCAGGTCTTCAATTGTCTGTTAGGTTATAAATCGGAGCCAACTTGCCCCTTATGTCAGTTGAGCTATGCATATGTGATCAATCTAATGATATATCAGCTCCACAATTTCCACCACAACATATGATATGATCTTAAGTGTACACAATGTCATACAATATCACTATCATGCCATAAATCAAACTGGTTAGCCCACAAAGGATGCATGCATACAAGATCAACTACTGGGCCAACATATGTCATTCAGGACTTCTTTGATAAACTTATAAAGCACTGAGAGGGGGGTGAATCATTGAAAGTAAAAATAGTTACACTTTAATTACAGACTAATAAAAACATTTAACTAGTTTACCAATGACTTTGGATATAATCCAAAGTGTTATAAAAGCATTCACCACAAGCAAAACATTCACCATAACACAAATATTTATACGTGGAAAACCTAACTAGGAAAAACCATGGTGAGATGGAACTCACAAGTTAACTATCTGCAGAAATAGATAACTGACCGGTTAAGGTCTACAAATGCTCTTTTAGGAGCAGATCCTGTTAGAGATCCCAAGCCCTGTTAGGAGCTATACTTGGTTAAAGGTAACCTCAGTGGAGGATTTAGATCAAATTTAATGAATCACCTTGTTAGAGGATTTATACAATAAATCTTGTTAAAGATTACCCGGTTAAGGGATTTTACTGTTGTAGTTGTTAGAGAACAACAATGGGAATGATCTAAGAATAATACCTTCTTCTGGTTTAGATCCTTTTCTGCGCATTCATTACTGCATCACCGACATACTCTGCAACTCCTTCAATAAATCGCATCAACTCCAACTCATATCATAACTTGTATCTCCTATATCAAATATCTCATCACAATGTATTTTTATAGATATTAGATTTCATTTCAGCTCTTGAACCTTGACACAATTTCCTAGGTTCAATGAATGTAGACAATCTTCCTTAACACAACACAAATTACAGCCATAGTGTCAGTCAATAGTAACACATCACAATTGGTGATAACACATCACACAAATTGGGAAACCAGTTAGAATATCGATACTGGTTAAGTGTTGACCGCTTCAATACTAACATACCGATTCACTTGAATTTATACTGGATGATTGTCTCCACGCTCCTTCTTGACTTTATCTGCTGCATCTTAAAACTGATAACTCTTGAACTGATCAAAACTGATTGTCTTAACAACATATATCAGTTTAGACATCTTCATATCGGTTAGACTTATTCATACATATGATACCGGTTAACAATACAATGACTCAATAGTATCTAGTTTATGTTAACTATGACAATCAAAATAGATGTGCCATAAATAAAAACACATGAAGTCCTCAAATACAAAAATCATCATGAAGCCAACATTCTCCCCTTTTGGAATTGATGGAAACAATTAGGAAAAAAAATTGTCAACTAAGTGTGCAAAACAAAAATTGACTCCATGACATACACTCTCCCTTAGCAATTGCATTCCATTACAAATATGATCATTACTCCCCCCTAATAGTACATACAAAATTTTGACTCTTAAACTAATTGTACTCCCCCTTTCACAACAATGCCAAACATAAAAGTAAAATACATACATTACATCAAAATTTGTCATCAAAAACTATATATATATATATATATATATATAAAAGAGTTTTGAAGTCTTTACAATGTAATTATTAAGAAAATACCATTGAAATGAAACTTCAATTATTTAAGGTCATTGTCCCATGTTTCTAACAGTGTCTTAGAGATTTCAACATGTGTCAAAATCTGTGCAGCAAATTCTTCCATAGCATCAACAATGCTCATCTCTGGGTAGCCAAAATTGCTTCAGACTCCTTGTATGCTCTTTGTAAGATTTCAACCTTTGGAATTAACTGATTCTTCAGCTCATTCAAGGATCTTACCCACTTTACTTGTTCAAAATCATAAACTTCTAGTATGTGTTGTAAGGCATCAATAGATTTACCAAAATTGAAAGTGGAATCTTGTATTGGTATGTATGCATCACTTATCCTATCTAGTTCCTTCTTTGTATCTTCTCTCTTTTTCTTTAAGTCAGAACAAAGAAATGATACTTTAGATATAGTGGCCAAAATTTTACCGCCAGTTTCTATTCCAATTATCAAAAGATCTTTGTTCAATGTTAAAACAATCTTGCCTTTGTCAATTTCTAAAATCAATTTTTCTCCCCTTCTCTTCCTGTAATATTTTTCTGCTAAAGAATGAGTTGCCTCTTCAATTTATTTTAGTTGTTCACTAGCATCAACAACTAACTGTCCAAGCTTAGAAATAGGGGTGGATATATTATCTGTATCAGTCTCCGGTAGGAGACTTGATAAAATTTCAACAACAATTTGAATGGTCTCTGGTTCTCGTTTCTTCTCTTTCAACCTCTTCTTTTGTGTACGAGATTGCATAGTAGTAGTAATCTCCATTAATTTAGAGGCACTCAAATTATCCATATCTATACGACTTTTTATGCTGATTGAGTCATCATCATCATCCTCAACTATTATTTTCTTCTTCTTCTTTGTTTTCTTCTCTTCATCCTTTTTCTCTTCTGCCTTCTTCTCTGGTTTCTCTTTCCCTATCTCTGTCTGTTCCTTCTATGTTGGTGTAATGACCAGTGGTATGTGACTTTCAACATTATGTTCCTTTACTAGTGGAGGTTGCATGTCCACACTTTGACCAGTAGCCGGTACTTCCTTTTCTTTCCGTTTCTCAACCATATTTGGTTCTTGTTCCTTTTCCTTAACCGGTTCATTATTGGTACTAGTTATATTAACAGTATCCTTAGTATCATCAACAAAGAATATGATAGGTGGTGAAATAGTGTCTCCCTTATCCTTTTCAGTGTAGATTTCATCTGGTACAACTATTTCTTCAGTTTCTAGTTTTGGTGGAGCTCCAGTTTCAGTCTGATCAGGTTTATTGTGATAATTTTTCAATTGTTCATTCATTTTGTGAACAACTTTAGTAGCTTGATGAGTATCATCTTCTACTTCTAGAATTTTTCCTTCCAATAGCCTCAGTCTCCTTGCTCTTATATGAAATTGTCCTTTGTGTTTAGTAAGCATTTCTAATAATTCTTCATGAGACAATTCAAGAAAGTATTGAGCAAAAATTCTATCTACAATCTCTTGATCTTGATCAATGATAATCTTCCAATTATTTTCCAAAATTAAATACAAAGAATCAAAACTTCCCTTTTGAATTTCATGTGGTAACCGGTTATATTAACATAGGTAATTGATTACCTCTTGTACCACTTCTTGTTTCTGAATCTCATGAAAAGAATCAAATAATCCTTTACATCATTAAATTGCTTTCTTTTTTATGTTTTCAAAGTCCTCTCAAAATGACTCATTGGCTTGAAAGATGTAACATCAATAGAAATATTTTGTTTAGGGATTTCTCTTACTGGTTTATATTGGCAGTGGGCCAGCATCCCTCATGAGGATTCACGACATGGTTTAATAGCCTCCTGTGGATTATATAAGTCTAGTGGTTCTTTCAGGCATTGACAAGTCGATCTTTTGGTGCAACGACAACCCTAGCTTGTAACAAGTGGTATCAGAGCTTGGTCATAGGTTTGAATCATGTAGGCTGAGGTGAGTGACACTGGGAGGGGGATTGTTGGAAATGGGCCAGCATCCCTCACGGGGATTCGTGACATTGTTTAACAACCTCCTGTGGATTCTATAAGTCTAGTGGTTGTATTGGGCATTGACAGGTCAATCTTTTGGTGCAACGACAACCCTAGCTTGTAACAGTTTAGGTTTCTTACCAGTTCCCTTCAGCTTCTTCTTTTCTTCCTCAGACTTTGTTTCCTTGGATTCTTCTTGTAAGATAAGATGTCTACCTCTCTTCCTAGTGGCAGTTATCTTCTTTGCATACACCTTAGGTTCCAGTTCCTTCTTGGATTGGAAACTTCTTGTTACTCTAGTACCGGTTGACACAGAAGCTCCTTGATCATCTTTCTTCTCTTTCTCTTTCACACTAATGGGCTATTCCTATGCAATTATTTCTTGATATGTACCCAATCTCTTCTTCTTTTTATTCTTAGGTGATGCCAAGTGGTTGTTGGCATAACTGATCAATAAGTCATAGTTGACTTCATAGTTCATTTTCTCCATCTCTTCTTCTCTCGGTTCTACAGCCTCCATTAGGAAAAAATTCGTGGTCACTGTGAAATAGATATCATTTTAAAAATGTTTGACCACTTCATCTGATAACCTCATTCTCATACTCATCTTCTTCTAAAATTCATTGAAATACCTATTCATAGCAATTGGAAATGCATTCTTGATAGCCTTTATACTATTCTTAATCTGGGTTGAAATAGGTATACCATTTGACCATTGAATATCGCCAATACCAGAATACAATTCTGAAAAATAGAAAATCAAACTGATCAAAAGTTGCCCAAAATTGAACTTTTGATTGTTGTCCTTCTTGATCGATTCCAGATTCAATATTAGATGACTCCACATTGCCTCGCACAGATCATATTCTGCATCTTCCTTTATCATCTCGTAGGTAGCATGTATGGCTATCGATGGCACACTATTTGATGTAGAGCCCTCCTTATGACCTTCCAAACACCTCAAAATGTATGACATTGACCCCTCAAAACAAGAATGGGATCATATCAAGGCAAGGCTCTACAACATTAGTTCAATCTTCTCACCATCTTCAAGACTCATGCCCACTCAATCAAGGGTATCTTTCTACAACACATTCCATGATACCTCCAAGGATTATAAATCATTTTCATACTAGTTTTTGGTAATACAAGACTCCCCAAGGTTAGACCAAGCACTGATTGTAAGGTTTCATGCCCATTCCTTAAGAAACTCACCCAATTAGGCCTAGTAGCTTGTAGCCCTATTTAGCGGGTAAAGAGACCTTAAGTTCAAATTTTCCCAAACATCTTGGCAAAAAAATTATGGATTAAAACACCCTTTTGGAAGTTACACAAATCCCCAAAATGAAGGGTCAAGGTCTAGAAAATAAAGGTCTTTTCTGGTAGGGTGTTGACTATCCTAAAGGGTTAATTAGGCCTCTTTTGTGAAGCAACCATACCCAGATGAATGAACCAGCCAATTTAAATCCCATGGGCATGTGTAGAACCATAAACCATAAGGTATTCTAGGGTTACATGCCTGGAATCATCGCCATTTGCACACAGGTAATTTTGTTGCTCAAGGTCTAGGTAGCCACATAGAGATGTCTACCTAGGGTCTCTCTAAATATTCCTCTCCCTTTCTCCTCCTGAAAAACACTCTTGGAATCCTAGAATAAATTGACCATGATTTCCTTTCACCAAATTCCATGAGTCTCTGATTGGTAAAGTGCAAGGTATGTCCATGGACAAAGAAAAACCCAAGGAAAACCCTAGTTTTTCGAGTACCTACGGTAAAACTTGAATATTATGAGCAACACACACAATAAAGACTTCAAATAAAAGGTAAAACAAATTTAACTCTCCTCTCTAACTAGTTCACATCATTGGGAATGGATCCCAATCCATACAGAACCATACCATGGACCAAAACTCCAAAATTGCAGGAAAAACTCAGAATTTTATTAGTTTGTTGGCTTCAAAACTCTTCTCCAAAAAATCACTACTTCTTGGGAATTGGATCCACAAGGTGTATAAAATACTCCACAAATTCTCTCATTTGAAAATCAAGAGGTTAGAGCCATTGGAGGAGTTTCAAATTAACAAAATGCAAAAAGTGCATAAAAGTTGCTCATGACAACTTGTGACAACTTTTGTAAAAGTTGTCAAAATGTCATATTTTGCCTCCTAATGCCTTGGGTCAAGTTTACCCCCTCCTAAAACAACTTTAAATACTAAAACCAACTCATTTTATCTCTTATTGTCCAAAAGTCCTAATTGGTTCATAGAAATGCCAAAATAAAAGTTTGGCTCACAAGATGGGGTTCATTATTACAAACACACAATGCATGATTGAAAACGTATACAAAACATTCTAAAGACATACATTATCCTACCTTCTTAGAGTCTGATTTATCATCTTGAAGGGTTTGATGGGGTTCTCCTGCACCACTATTCATTCAGGTAGAATGGAATATTTTGTAACTGATAACCATTGTAGCATATTTGACTTCTTCATCTTCAATGTTACTGACAGACATAACACGACCATCATAAATGGTCTTTCTTAGTTCAATGATGATATTCTGTGAGATTTTTCTCAACTTGGGAACTTCATCGGTTTGATAGAATCCAGTCACAACACGAATAGCCTCCTTGGTGATAGTATGAGACCTGTCTAAATACATGTTCCCTCCATGAACATGACTAAGGATGATCCTGATGTTCTCTTCCTCAAATTCCTCAAGAAAGTAAACTGTGTTGTGAAAACCTTTCTCATAAACCCTAATGCACTTGGGTTTAAACTTCCCATTCTTG
This sequence comes from Cryptomeria japonica, assembly GCF_030272615.1. Taxonomy (NCBI): domain Eukaryota; kingdom Viridiplantae; phylum Streptophyta; class Pinopsida; order Cupressales; family Cupressaceae; genus Cryptomeria; species Cryptomeria japonica. Next base: position 313,499,718 of record NC_081409.1, on the reverse strand, counting down.
TCACATAAAGTTTTCAACTGGGAATAGATTGCCAATGAACCTAAATCTTCTATCTTGCAGTCTATGTAACTTGACAAATCACCTTTAATCAAAACTCCTTGGGGTACCTACAATAATGCATTGTACGATTCTATTTAGTCTGGCCCCATTGACTCAATTGCTTCAACAATGATAAAAAGACTCTTTGTAAGTGCTCACAAAATGCTCTTTGAATGCAATAGGGTGAAAATGACTTAGAGAAACTACTTTTTATTAACTTTACCTTCTACATTTATTGCACTACCGATAGGTTGAAAAACCCTAATTACCACTTAACACACTTGCCTTTACTGGTAGGTATATTAACCGATTGACCGATTGATAGAAATATCAAAATTCTTATATTCCAACTCAAAATAAAAAATATACTTACCATACTTTCTTCAAGGGGTTTGAAAATGGATTTATCGATATGCTTCCCCCAAGCTTGTTAAGAAGCTTAGTTTTCCAGTGTAGGATTCTCCACACTAGGTGAAGTATTTGGTTCTTCAAATGGCTTGTCCTCACTTTTATTTTTTCAGATCCTATTCATATCAGCTCTGGTTTCTTCAACATCTTCTATCTTCTTCCCTTTCAGATCTACATAGTGACTTACTAGTTGGTTCTTTTTTGTTCTGCAAAACTTGGCAATGTGTCCCAGTTTATGACAATGATAGCATGCCATTCTAGATGCTCTCCAAGGTCCTGCATTGCCTCTTCCTATTAATCTTCTACAACTCATAGCCGCATGTCCAAATTTGCTGTAGATTGAACAAGTCACATTGACTCTCTTTTCCATCTCATAAGGACTAGACCGGTTAACATAGGGTCTTTGCCAATTTGTGTTCCTCCGGTCAATGATATTCCTTTTCCAATTACCAATAGGTCTTGGATTCATGTGAGGTACAAAATTGTTTGCTCCATATCTGCAATCAACTGATCTATGCCCATACATGTTGCATTTATAACAATAACCTTCAAATCTTCTAGGCACATACCTAGTATTAGGTCTATAACCAATATTAGCATTAGATCTGCTTCTACACACATTATCAGTATGTCCTGGTTTATGACAGTTAAAGAAAATAGGTTTGTAAGCTTTCTTATCGATAGGCTTCTAAGCGTTAGGAGCAATTTTACCTTCATGCATGATGCACTTGGTACTGGAAGATTCACCCTTCTCGATGTATAGTATCCTAACCCAAATGTATCACCTTTCATCCTTTGAGATTGGATCTATTCATCTAGCATAGAGGAACTCTTATTGAATTTATCAAGCTTTTCATTGGCCTCAACAACTTCCTTTGTAAGATCTTAATTTTGTTTCATAAGAGTCTCTCTAAGAGACATTTCCATTTCAAGATCTGACTGTAATGCTTGTTTTTCTTCTTTCTCCTCATGCAAATGTTCATACAAATTTACATTCTCCTACTTGATCTTAAAGATCTCATGATCTTTCTCTTTGAGCTTGTCTTCAGCTGCCCTCCTAGCTACAAGTTCTTGACTCATACGGATTATAAGGGCTTCAAGTTCTCTCCTTTGGTTAAGTTTATCACCATTCATTTTCTCCACTTCCTAAGCCAGTGCATCCACATTAGCTTCATCTGATTAACTATTTTTAGATATTTCCATTAGTTACTCTGCCAATTCTCTTCTCTTTGCTTGTGAATCCTTGTATTTCACCTTGAGCTCATCAAAGGCCTATTTAGTCTCTGCAAGTTCTCTAGCCATCTCTCTATAGGTCATTCCTTCACCCATTTTTGCCTTAGGATTAGAGATCCATTCCAAGCGGTTAAGCCTTAAGGAAGTTAGGCTTTGATACCAATTGATAAATGTATAAAGAAATTGAGAGGAGGGGTGAATAAGTGAAAGTAAAAACAGTTACACTTTAATTGCAGACTGGTAAAAATATTTAACCAGTTTACCAATGACTTTGCATATAATCCAAAGTGTTATAAAAGTATTCACCACAAGCAAAAAATTCACCATATAACATATATTTATACATGGAAACCCCAACTAGGAAAAACCACAGTGAGATGGAACTCACAAGTAAACTATCTGCAGAAATAGATAACTAATAGGTTAAGGTCTACAAATGCTCTGTTAGGAGAAGATCGTGTTAGAGATCTCAAGCCCCATTAGGAGCTATACCTGGTTAAAGGTAACCTCAATGGAGGATTTAGATCCAAGTTAATGAATCACCTTGTTAGAGGATTTATACAATGAAGCTTGTTAGAGCTTACCTGGTTAAGGGATTTTACTATTGTAGTTGTTAGAGAACAATAGTGGGAATGATCTTAGAATAGCACCTTTTGCTGGTTTAGATCCTTTTTTGCACATTCATTACTGTATCACTGACATACTCTACAACTCCTTCAACAAATCACATCAACTCCAACTCATATCTCCTATATCAAATATCTCATCACAATGTCTCTTTATAGATATTAGATTTCATGTCAACTCCTGAACGTTGACACAATTTCCTAGGTTCAATGAATCTAGACAATCTTCCTTAACATGACATAAATTACTACCATAGTGTCGGTCAATGGTAACACATCACAACCAGTGATAACTCATCACACAAACTGGGAAACTAGTTAGAACACTGATACCTATTAAGTGTTGACCACTTCAATACTGACATACTGATTCACTTGAATTTATATGGGATGATTGTCTCCACACTCCTTCTTGACTTTATCTGTTGCATCTCAAAACTAATAACTTTGGAACTAATCAAAACCAATTGTCTTAACTACATATACCAGTTTAGACATCTTCATACCGGTTAGACTTCTTCATACATATAATACCGATTAACAATACAATGACTCAATAGTATATCGGTTTATCTTAACTATTACAATCACAATAGATGTGCCATCAATAACAACACATGAAGTCCTCAAATACAAAAATTATCATTAAGCCAACATTCTTTAGTACCACCTGAGGCAAAAATACCTCAATCCATGCTACCGAAGTTAATGCAATGATGATGGACCTCATTGTCTTACATAACCTGCAAATATTGGTTATTATACATAGCAGTAACATATTGCAAATATCAATTTCCTACATTGGTCCATCATCTCTACGAGAGCACTTGCCTCTAACTCATGTCTTCTTTAGTCAATTTTCTTCTCATCCCAATTGCAAATTTTCCATCCATTGACACATGTAGAAGTGGCCCATCTCTAATATGTGGGTGTGTCGCCAAGGCAGCCATTACACAACTTTGTTGGACACAAGATGCCACTGGGAGGGGGGTGAATCAGTGGTTTCCAATTTCCTAACCCTTAAGCATTTAAGTATGTGTACCGGTTTACATACTAATACCCAGTAGGCCTACTGATAAGATAAACCAATACAATGCAATGCAAGCATACATAAGGGTACGTCACATTAAACTAGTATATAAAAGGAAAAACCAAGATAGGAAAAACCTCGGTGAGAAATGTTGCTGGAGTCTACTACAATCTAGCCTCACAATGAAGATCTGATTACAATTTTTAAGCACCAACCTTTGATTTAGGGCACCAGCCCAAGGAGCACCAATCCCTGCACTGAGCACCAATTCAGTGATCTATAATGAACATTATCAAATACAATAGTAGTAGTCTGATTAAAATAATCTCTCTATCGGTTTACTCTTCTCTACCGATTACCCTCTACTTTTCTTTTTGTTAGTTTTTAGTCCTCTCCTCTCTTCTTCTCACTTGCTCTCTCTCTACTTTCATTCTCCTTCTCCTTCTTACACACTGGTTCTAACTTTGCTTTTTGGATCTGCTGTCAAGCCAAACTCTTGCTGCTGGTTCCTCTATTTCCTGCCTATCGGATCTCTTCAAACACTCACTTTTCACAAATTTACTCTCAGTTGCCTCTCTGCTAGTTCTACCACTACTGGTTCACTTCACTAATGCACTTTTTTAGTTTATCAGTTGCTATGGCCTTACTAGTTAAACCTCTACTAAACCCTTTCATTGATTGCCTCACTCTTGCTGGTTGAACTCTTCAACCCAATTCTCTCTCTCACACACTTAGTCTCTTCTCTAATTGACGTTGAGCACTTGACTGAATGATTCTCTTCACTTCTTCACTCTCTCATGCAGTAGCATAGATCTTCTCTTCGATCTGCATGTTTATACTATACCTTCCCACCAAAATGACATTCAAACTTTTGGTGTGCTAAGGTTTCTTCATCATCCTTGGGGAAAACCAAATCTAGTCAAATCTCATCAGATTTGATCTCCTTAATTGATGAACTACAACTCATCAGTCAACACTGCCATTGTTGTTCCTTCCAGAACATGCCTTCTATATTTAGCAATCTGCATTTAATCTATCAACTAATCTCTTGGTTGATCACCAAGAATAGTTTGGTGGTTTCCTTCAACTACTTTGATATGCTCAATCAGTCTATCTTGAATCTCTATTATTTGTTTGATCTTGAGCCACAAACCTCTACTACACATCCCATGAATCATGTAGTTGACATAAATATCAACCTGCCACCATCTTCCTCACTGACAGACACTTCATCGACACACCACACCGACCTATGCATGCATGCTTTCCACTTCAACTCTAGGTGGTATATTTGTCAGAATCCACCTTTGCTAGGTCATCTGTGTTGGTTTTGATAGGATCACCAATGAACCCCATAACTGGGTTCATCTACTGGTTCACAAACCCTCCCAGTTATACCCTAACCGATCAACCTTCAAGTCTAGAATTTATTCCTCTATTGGAAGAATACCTTAACCGATCACCAAACATGCCAATCCACAACATTCCCATCTTCATCAGACAAGAGCTCTTCACTTGTCACTTCGTCAGCTTTACCCATGAACATACTTACTGGTAACTACCTTGATGACACCATGTCATCAATCTTCAACTGTTTCCATTTGAGGCATCTGCATATCGGTTGCACTCTCTATCTGCAGCTGCTCAACCTTGCCTTCTTCATCAGACTGGACACCATCTAAACCGGTTTATCAAGGTGACAAATATATCCTTCAATCTCTATACTGACAACCCATCATGTCTGCCCTTGCAGATCCGGTACACATCCCTGATCTCATGCACATAAGACAACTTAGTGTTTCACTGGTTAAATTGGTGTGAGCCTTCAATCACCTACCTTCTACTCTTCTTTCCTATCTCAAAGAACTATGATGCATACCATACATAATAGGAGATAAGATCCACTTACCGATGGGAGAGGATCCTTGTCATCTGCTTCTGACATATGCATCAATATGGCTTCCCTGTTTGAGCAGGCATATTTTCAAACAACCACATATAATTCTGTTGAGCACACTCTATGTCAGCCTTCTCTTCTTTCTATGATATCTTCTTCATCTGATGAGAGTCTCATGTTGTATCACATCCATGCATTTAACAACATACCGATGGCCTGGACATACTTCACCTCTGGTTTTGATGTTATCCTTAGTAATTGTTGACTCTAAATTTTGCTTTGGGAACAAACAGCCTTATGGGAAATTCAGTGCTGGGGAACCAATTTGCGCAGGAAACACTGAATGACCTCTGGGATTGAGAAGTCGGCTCTTCTTTGGGTTTTGAGGAAAGGGAAACAAATAGATACCCTTTAAAAGTAATACTAAAGTAATTGGGTGATATGCTAGATCATTAAGAGACAACGAACCAATGGAAATAAGTCCATTCAACAATTTACCAATTCGGATCAAGAACATAATCAAAGCCACAACCAAGTTTACTTAGAAAACATATGGAAATATTCATCACGCATTCATCAGATAACAAGTATAGAAACATAGTTTAATCAGTGAAGTCTTGGATGGAGATATTCCCAAAGTTATTGGAATTTTCAACACAAGAGCACAGAAAATACCATTAAAATTATACTAAAAGAGACATCATAAAGGCCGTAGGCACAATTTGAATAATCTTCTTCTAGCAGGGTCAAAATAGTTTTTAAAGGCTGGAAATAAAATAAAACCCCTACTTCGCAAACTGGACTGTTCTTCTTTCTTTTCAAGTTCTGAACCCCTTACACAAGGGAAAAAACAACATTTTAAAGAGGTCCCTGCTTCTGAAAATAGCTCTCTAAAGCACCAAAATGGCCCAACCCCTTCCTAATAGAAAACATATCATGTCACTATGGAGGCTGCACCCAGTAAAACAAACCCTAAAAATCTACTTTTCACCCGCAATAGTCTGAAGGTTGCCATGAACTGAAAAGATTCTGGTAACTGCAAACGGGCTACAGAAATAGACACAACTGTAAGAAACTGTTCACATACTGCATTAACAAGTGGGCCCACCAAAAAACAATCAACATGCATTGCCATTTGTAACCCCCGTATTGCTTCAAAAATAGGATACCAAAACCAAATTGAGGGAGCAACACCTTGCCACCAAGTGTCCTATGCACTCTGCCCTGCTGGCTAAAAGGCGATAACAATTGGGCCCACTAAAAAACCTAGACTGGGGAAAAAATAAAGTGAACATTTTGTGGCGACTAATAGGGGAAATTTTTCCTGTGGAATAGGAGAACCCAAAAATACTGGCTTCATAGACTAGATTTCAAGCCACAATAGGAAGGAAAAGATCAAAAGCTTGTTAGAAATGCAGCCATTCATCTTCAGAGAGCATAACTTGCGCTTCCAAATCTTGGAAATATTGATCCAGGCAGATTACTTCATCAAGGGGTAGACATATAAGCTCCTCTTGAACCTGGTTGAGGAGAGTAGAGGGCTAGGCTAGAGGATGCAAAAGACATTCTACCTCATTTACCGAAATGGGACCTCCGAATCGTGATAGGAAAACTCTATCTTGTTGCACATTTTCGACCTGTTGCAAAACTTGCTCAATCTATAGCACAGAACCATCAATAGAGAAGGGAGAAGGTAGGCCTAAAGAAATGAATTTCTCGACATGCCACTTGATGTCTAGTACTGAAAATTGCAAAGGTGCCAGAGCCACAGACACCTGCATAATTATCCTGTGTCGGTTTATGAAGACATTAGTCTTTTTGATTAATTACCGAAGATTCACAATTCCTTTTTCCCTAAGCTCCTCCTCTTGAGCAGAATAAAGCAACTGGATAAGATCCTAGGCTATTGGGAACTTCGGACCAATGACAAGCATAGAACTATTAATCAAGTGCCTAGCCTCGACACAGAGGGACTGTGCATCACTAAGAAATCTTAATACCAGTTGCAAGGATGGGTAGTACTATTTCACTCTTTCCCAATGGGAAACATATAGCTCTGTCAGCATGGTAGAGAAGTCAGGAGCAATCTACTGCAAAGGTGGGAGACTCAGTAATTGAGATACTTCATTATCTTTCATAATCGCCTCCTGTTGGAGCTGCTAACTTTTGCTTTGTTCAATGGCCACTTGGTTTTCCAAGGCTAATATTTTTGCCTCCCCAGTCCTGACTGCCTGCTACAGTTGCAATGTATGATTCTACTCCTACTACAGAAGAGTCTCTAATTCTGAAACGTGCTTGGTGGATTGTTCAAGGCTAGTTTCTCTCTCCTTCAACTCGACCTCAAAATTTGTCTTTCCTCTGACCATGACACCTGGGCCTCACTCAGTTGACAAGAACAATCCTCTTTGAGAAGGATTTCTTCACATAATTTCATCTAAACCTGAGCAACGTCCCTGGAGGCAGCTTTCAATCATTGTATCTCAGAGTCTTTATCTTGCAATTCCTTCAGGGCCACATTTCTTGTTACTTCTTGACCTTTTAGCTAAGAACCTATGCTGTTAAGAGCCGACTGCAACTTTCCCTTTTCTGAATTAGCCTGAGTTATCAGGCTTTACAGATGAATGATCTCTGATACCTGAGCCTTATCTTCCTTCCTTTGCTGGGAAAGGAAATCACGGAGGCTAGCATTTTCTGCTTGGATCTTTTCTAAATGATGGCTTTTCTTGATGAAGTCTGTGGATACTGCTTTGGAAGTCTCTTCCATCATTCTATCATGCCCAAACTTTTGGGCAAAACACAACCGACAAATTTTTTTTTTTAAAGCACTTAATTACATGCATTCATTTACTTAAATAGTTGTGACAACTTAATATTTGTTCTAAATGAAATCTTAATTGATATTAAATACTAACATAACAATTATGATATCTTCTATTATCAAGCAGAGCAAATAATTTTCATGAGGGTGTTATTAAGTTCTCTCGAAAGTTCCTTTCATTTCAGTTGCGCTTTTTAGTACTTATTTGGATCCATTTCTACTAAACAGACATTAATATAATGATCGGGTTTGATATCAATTATTTACTAAATGTTAACACTATTGCTATTTCATTTCATTAATATTGCCTAATTGAGTAGATACAATTAAGGTGCCAAACATCATTAAGTTAATTAAATTGTCTGATGAAAGACTCCACTTGGGATAATAAGGTATGCCTGACTTAGTCCCTTAATTTTTAATAGAGAAATTTTATTACAATATCCTCTTAAATTATTTATTTTACTATATTGAATCATTTCGTTTAATTATAAAATAAAACCATTTTGATCTCTAAAATGAATTAGAATAATTTAAATCAAGTTTATATATTACTTTTTCCAACATCAACTATTTAATATTTTGCTTCTATTAATCCCATTACCCCTTGCTTTAATTTCAACCGATTGAACTTCTAAACTATGTTTATCCAAATATGATAATAATAATGTTGTAGAATATTTCATTATATTTTCCATTAAAAATCCCCTAAAAGGTTAACCTCCAAAATTAATTAGAATTTTAAGCATTTATTTATTTATTTTTAAATATGCCCTCTTGACTATTTAAACATTTATAAAATATAAACACCTAATAAAATAATTAACTCTTCAATTTGTCCTATGCATTATATATAAATGCACATTTAACATTGATAAAAAGGAATTAAGGTTGGTAAATAAACTAATTAAATTCAGGACAATTTTTTTTTTTTTTTTTCACTTCCATAATTTTAAACTATATATATATATATATATATATATATATATATATATATATATATATTTAAAATACACATATGATTACATATATATCTATCTAATATACACTTATATATTTAAAATGAGGTTTATCCCCCTTTTAGTTAAACATACCTAAATTTACCATGATACCCATAAACCCCAATTCTGTTTTAATCATTACAAAAAGCCTCTTTTATTTATTTATTTATTTATTTTTATAGATTTGTTTTTTTTTAAAAAGATTTTGTTTTGTAATAATTTTTTTTTTTATAAAATAAAGTTTTAAATAGTATTTTTTTTTTGCTTTATTTAAAAAGTGCAATTATATATTTTGATATATGAATATGTTGGTTTAAGTTATATATATATATATATATATATATATATATATATATATATATATATATATATATATATATATATATATATATATATATATATTTCAAACACATAAGTTTATCATTAAGTAATGAATTCATTTAAACATTTAATATATATATAGATATATTGGCCAATAAATTTATTTCTGTTTATATCTGAGAAATGAATTTTTTAAATATTCCATATAGGCATGAAAAGCTGTTTATATATATGTGGTGTCTAGGACAAAAGCTTTCTATGAAAAAGCTTTCTGTGAAAAATATAAAATCTGAAACATATTTAGCAAATTGGATAATTTCTACAGATTTGAATCATTGAATTTATTTCCTTTTTATCAAAATCCTAGTTGCTAAAAGAAATAGATAGGTTATTTAAATATTGATTTACTATCGACAAAATATAGTAAAAAGCAGAATTAAATCAGTTAGAATAGCAACTTTAGAATTTCTATTTATTTCATTTAATCTGTTTAACTATAGAATTTATTCTCTGTAACTAAACAAATGACAGTATTTAATAATTTTAACAGCAACTATATAAATGACCAATTTAATAAATTTAACAGCAACTAGATAAATCTAGACTAAAATAAAACTTTAGAAATGACTATAATAAATCTGTTTTTTTAATTTTATTTTCTACAATAAACAAAATGACAGATTTAAATAAAACTAAATATGACATTTCCATGTATAGATCTAAATTTTAGATTTTATTTTATTTTCCAACCTACTACATGCAGGTAGATCTATTCCATTTCTTTTCTAATATCTTGATTTTAAATGCATAAAGGGAATCAATACATTTCTTTCTTTTCAAAGCATCCTATACACAACAAATATTTATTTCAAAACTAAAAACCAGAAATAATCATTTCTTTTCTGCAATATAACATAAATAAATATCGCATATCTTTAAAGCATATTCCCAAGTCTTTATTGTCATTTTACAAATAGGTCTCTCATTTCAAATAGATGAGGACTTTCAAAGAATATTAATTACATTTACAAAAAAATTCTGCAACAATTAACTCCAGCCATATCTACATGTCTTGATATTTTCTTCTAACAACCTGCAAATAAAACAAAGAGATGACCATGGAGTGCTCACCTCCCAGCCTAGACTAACTAGTAGCCACCCCCGAGCTCGGAGAACCAAGCCCTAGACAGGTAACAAGCATGCAACACAGAAGACAAAATAATCACAAACTCAAAACACACTCCCAACCCGGGCTACACTACACCACACATTTGTGATGTCCTTACAAGGGTGGTAGTGGACCAAGTACCCTAAGGAGACTGCAAGTATGACAAAACAAATAGCCACCTCATGGCAAACTAAAGCATATAGCCACCTCATGGCAACCAAAATACATCAAGTATAACATAATCAGCCCTTTATTCCTTATGCCCCCCAAGGCATTCATGTCTTATTTCCCTCCTTATGACCCCCAATGTATAAACAAGCCATGCAGCAAGGGTCACACAAATTCCCTTGTGATCGCTCTCATAACGAGAGTCTCTCACTCGAGGGTTGTCACTTCTACCACCCACAAGATCCTCCTCTCTCCCAAGAGTAGGAGATCTTGATTACTCCCAAACACACATACAAAGTATAAAACAATTTGCCAAATAAATTTCCAAGAGAGCATGCACGAAAACAAATATTTTTCACAAACATTACGTACAAACACATGCAATAAGAAATCCATTATATGATAATTATGACCAACCTTAATCTGCCCAAAAGGTAGTATAGTTTGGTTGAGGATGAGCAGCCCAATTCCATGGTTCTTCTCTTTCTACCCTTAGCTAAAATTCTCCAACCAAAATCCTATCTTTTTTTTTTCTTTACAAAATTCTTTTGTCTCCAAAAATGGAGAGTGGGTGATTATCCTCAAATTTTCAAATTCTTGCTTAAGAAGCTCATTCTCTGAGTTCTCACAAGTTTCTAAAAACCAAAAAGGAAAGTAAGACAGAATGGGAAAAAGACTCTCATTCAAATAGGAAAGTTTTCAATTAGATCAAACTTCTAATTTCAATTTTCGCACAAGTCAGAAAAGCCAATTTTTAAAGTGTCAAAAAGGTCACTTAAAAGTAGAAACTTGCCTAAAATTACCCCTAACCCCTAGGTATACCTTATGGGCTTTAGGAAACCCTATTAAACTACCCCTAGGTGTTCATTTAACCCATTTTAAACCCCTCTGAAGTTTATTTTCGGGTCAAACATATGTTGACCTCTCCAAAGATTCCTTTCCCAAGGTATTTATGACAACACATTATATTATTTAAAAAAGCTATAGTTGAACACTTTCCCACCAAGAGACAAAAATAAAACATTTAAACTTAAATCCACACATGTGTCAAGTGACACAAATAAAACACTTTTACAATTTAAAACATGAAATTGTCTCTTGTGGGTTTTACACATTAAATTTAAATGACACTTAACACTCATGCAACATACACTGTTACGAATAAAATACAACACAAATGGGGTTTTGTCTCTCCAAATAGACAACCCCTGGCTTACGAACATACATAAGTCTAGGTTTGGTTCTCTGTAATATTTTCATGGTCATATGGATAATTCCTGTGCAACTCAATTCACACATTAGTACTTCCACGTAATCTCATATAATATAAAACACATGAATAATAATGCACTACAACACTCTGCATACAACATACATTTATCAATCAATACATCTTTCATCCAAATAACTCCTCATAACAATTATCATCATTCACATAATTTTGATCCATACATTAAAACATGCATTCCTATTTCTATCATCATACTAAAGCCCTGCGAATCTAATAATGACATACTTCCTCTCAAATTTATCCTATTCTAGAATCATATAGAGTTTTGTATTTATAAAGCATATAAATGAAGCATCCACATTCATCAATGTTACCCAATCACAGAATCATATAAGTTCTGCATCCAAACATAGCTGACATACGTTAAATCAAGATTATCCAATCAATGGGTCTTTTAGGATTTCAACTTCATAACACATCGAAAGTACACCACTAGGTGCGATAACTCTATAACTTGGTTCAATTATTTTTCTCACAAACCTATCTGCCTAACACAGTCCATTCTATTGAATTATAAAGCATTTATTAATAGGTCAAACATGGTCAACTAAGTAAATCAAAGCTTGGTTTGGGGAAGGCCTTACACATTCTGACTTTGTCAGATGTTGTGGCACTTTGGAGACTAACACCCATTGCCTATAGTTCATAATCATCAGGCCTCATTTGAGATTCTGGCTTGTCAACTTTGGGAACTAGATTTGCAAAGTAAAGGCAATCCCTTTGCTCACTGAAATGGGTTTGCAAATGAAGGAGAGCGTGACGAGCACCTTCCTTCTCCTTTCACTTATTTGTCTTACTTGAACTGACGGTTCTATCATAAACAACCTACTGCTGGAAACTATCCTGATAATCGATGGCTTGACATGCAAATACTGCACCAGAAGGGACTGCAAAAGGGAAATGCGAAAAAGGGGCAGCAAAAGGAGATTGGACTAGATGATTCACAGCCAACAGGGAGAATAATAGGACAAATGGGGAACCCACCAATGGGAAATAACTGGTGGATGCAGTGGCCATACCCTGGGGGGGAGATTCTTCAAACCCTAGCCTACATGACACAGGGACTGTTTTTGATGTGGGTGACTGAAAAGATGTAGATATGGAAACTGCACCCGGAAAAGGAAAGGAAGCCTACGTGAGCACCTCTTGGGGATTAACCGGCATACCCACCGAGGCCAAAGTGAGAGCAATAGGGACTGAGGTTTGCATCATGGGCATAGGGGCAATTGCAAGAACATCTAAAGAATGGGAAGAAGGGAGAAAAGGGCATACCTGATCAGTAGAAGGACACGGTGGCTGAAGATCTGCAAATGCTACCGTCGATGTATTGGGTGCAACCCCTTCCATCCCACTGAGACATAGCTTGTTCTTTGGAAGGCCCTCTAAGGACTGCTTTTCGGACCGCCTCTTACTAGACTGTGAATGGGCCTGTGAGTTGCACTATCTAAAGAAAGAGAGACCTCTGGCTCCTACTTTTGCCCTTCGATATTTATAATACCGATCTCTTGTTGGGTAGCTATCTTGGGGGACAAGTCTCTGCATGAGGAACTGTCACCTGTCTCATCGTCAGATTTATTTACTTTGCTCCTTTCTTGTTCAAAACGCTCATCTAAGGGTGCATTCCAAGGCTAGCTCTAAACTGATTTACCTCTTGACGGTAGACCCAAAAAATTTTCCTTTTCTTTCTAGGCGAGGATAGAGTTTTCATGCCCTTCAACAATGCCTGAGGAATTGGCTTCACGTGGTTGAACCTTTGCACTGGGGGATTAAATTTTAACCATGGGGGATGATCTAAAATAGGAAAATCATCAGGACCCACATATTTTCTTGGGTCATTAATCCAGGGATTTGTACATTCCATCCATGAATTCCAAGGCTCATGCCTCACAACATTTTTTCTTTTGCTTAAGTAGCCATCAGGGTCGTAACTCCAAGAGTCATCAATTACCATGAAACCCAACTGCACCATCTTTGAAGTTAGGGTTTCCTCTACTACTTTTCTTCTTACTAGAGTAATTGGACCAATAGCCTTGTTATCCTTAGTAATGGAGGTATCATGCTTTCCAGCACCAATCGCTTGTTCGACTCGCACCAACTACCTTGTCATTTCCAGAGGTAGGGTTTGGTCCATCACATAAGTAGGTAATCGGAAAAGCTCCTCAAAATACCCATGCACATGGATGAAAGAGAAATCAGGACCCACAAACCAGTTGCAAGGAGGGCATTCATTTTGCATCCAGTTCATTTGAATCTGCGAAAAACGGGCTAGAGGCTCGTCAGGAATCACTCCAAAATCTTTGAGCATGGGGACCTAGAATGAATCTAAAAATTGGTATGAATCATAAGAGGCCAGCAACAGAGGTGTCCAACAAGACACTAACATTACACTTCCTACCTCATCATAAGTGGCCAAGCGCATGAACTATGCAAAGAAAGCTTCATTTTGATGCAGAAGCAGATGCACCAACATTGAAGAGAATCTGAAGTGTCGCAATTGTTGAAACTCGGATAACTGCTTAACCATGGCATTAGCAATAGTCACAGAGAAGTCAAAGTGGAAAGGCTCTCTTTGTTTACTGCATTTAAAAAGAAAGCCCATCATGGAAGCTATGATATCATGGTTGCTATCATGACCACACAACCATGCTAGGGTAGATGAGATATCTCTGAGGTCATCTTGCTTTAGATCACTGTAGGACAAAGGGAACTTTGGAAGCCCCACCGACAAACTCCAGTTGAGGGCATTTTGATAGAAAACTAAGGCATCTCTCCTGGTACCCCAGAATTCTTCCATGGATCTTTCTGAGAAAAACTCAATGTTTTCAAGGATTGGGGAGCATAGAATTTCCCTAATGGCCTCTGGAGATATGATCAATTTTAGGTGTGAGCCATTGATAGAACATGAGGCAGGTTCAAAAGACTCCGCACAAGTGGCCACGAGTTTAGGGCAATAGGGAACTGCAGGGACCAAAGATTGAGGAGCACCACTCTTCCAGAAACACACCGCTATGGAATGAGGATCATTTTTGTGATGCAACATCCTCGAACAAGTAGCCTCTCCGAGACTTTTGGGTTGCCTTCGAACCTCAGGCTCATAGATATTTTCTAAAGAATCCAGAATAACTGACGAATTCTAGGTCATTGTTTTATTTTTGGCTTTCGTCTTTGGATACTCCTTCTTTGGGGGAATAGCGTGCGAGGAGTAAGATATTTCTTCAAACACATTAACCCAGAAACCTCTATGAGCAGCCCTCACAGATGAAACCTCAGGATCCATATGAGCAGACAATCTTCCTTTCCCTTTTGCTAGAAAGCTAGAAATGAGAGATGATAACCTGCATGTCTTCCTCTGGCCTCACTTTTAAATAACAAAAAAAAATAGACTGGTGACTAGGATAACCTTTGAACTTTAAATGCATGACATGCCTTGTTTCTTGTGAAAGCTAAGGATAGGCTAATACATGCACCAACTCAAAATGTTGTTGCGATCAAACTCCATGAATGAGGGGAGTTGTCATTCCCACTTTCCTAAAAAACTACTTGGTTGCTTTGACGTTCCTCGAGAAATGTTTCTCAAGCGAAATCTTTCTTTGATTGAGAGGATCAGTCAGAAATAATGGCTGCATGAGCTGAAACATGTTGGTGGAGCTTTCACATTTAAAGGCAACATACCTGAATGTACGTGTGGCTGTTTACTTTCATCCATTTCTCTCTTCGAGGTGACTGACGGGACGCCAATATCTTGAAAATAATCCCATTCACATGACACGAATTAATAGAGGCGTGACAGAGACATTGGAATTAGGGAATAGGTAAGCTCTAGTTGTCGATCACTTACCTACCAAGATTTTTGCTATAAATATGTCTTTTCAGACATTCTTTCACCACAACGCAAGCTCTAATGGTGGAGCTTCTAAAGAAATGGATACTCCAATTTGACTTGTCAGCAGAAAGGCATAAGTCTCTTTCCTAGGGAACATATCAGACCGAAGGCTGCAAGGGATGACATGGAGGAAGAACCCACTAATAATTACCTCTATCAAATGGATACTTGGGGAAGATTTCATTGGTAATCCAGACTGATACCGGGTAAATACAGATATTTACTCATGCTTCGTGGCTTCTCTGCTGGATTGCGGCCAATCTGGGTTATTAACGATGTAGCTGACTCAAGTGCTTTTTCTTGCAGACTACCTGGGTGGCCTTGAAGATGTAGTTGCATACCATGTACCTTTCCTAGGACTCCTTGCGGCATCCAACTTGGAGCGATTCATCTCACAGAATAAAGAAGTGGAGTGGCATCCACTTATCAATGGTTTGAAAACCATGACGTTGTCTTCTCATAGGTACTGCATCGAGCTCGCTGCAAAATTCCTCCTGCGAGTCCATATGATAGTCCCCCATTCCGGAAGGCACGAACTGGTATACTGGGTTCAGGGACTACATTTTCCCCAGGATTCTAATGACGGATCAACAACCTAACTTGGCGGTTATATTCATGCATGGGGAGACTAAGAGCTCCTCTGACTCAGAATGGCCATGGGAAGAAGAGGAATCTGAGACTGAGGAAGAATACACTGAAGATAATCTCTGAAAAGAGTGGCAAAACATGACCTACTTTTGAACCACAAGATGTAAACAAAAGTGAGGTCGAGGGACCACACATTTTGTAACAAAAATACGAGAAATTCTTAATATAATGATATTACTTTTCTCTTCTCTGATCTTTCTCTTTTGATGCTTGTTGGGCTGGAAATAATTAAAATAAATACACACCACACATATGTACATAATGTACACTATTTAGTTGAAAAGGGATGGGGACCCTTAATGAAAAGGTTTGAGGTGAAAACCATTAACCAAGATGGAGAGGGGGTCTCCATTCATATCTTCTAACTTGAAATCATTGAAACCCTTGCATCCTATGATGTGGCAAGGACCCTCCCATAGGTAGTTGAATTTGGCGTGTTGACCTGGTTTCGCCATCCTCTCGTTGTACTTCAGAACAACGTCTCCGAGGGCGAAAATCACATCAGAAATCTTTTTACTATCAAACCACCTTTTTACGACCTCTTGTCTGTCTTGGAGAGCTGTGAAGGTGGTCTCCCTTGTTTCCTCTAGCTCCATGATCTCTGCTAACCTTACGGCCATTGGACCATTTTTAGCGATATCCATGGATTTTAGCAACTGCAATGCTGGAATTTCCAGTGACAAGGGGAAAAGTGCATCCTTCCCGTATACCAGCTTGTATGGGAGTTTTTTAGAATCTGTTTGGGTGTTATACGGTCTGCCCATAATGTGCTCCTTAGGTGATGGTGCCATTCTCTCTTATATTCCACGCCTATCCTCTTGATAAGTCAGATCAAGTTCTTATTAGTAGATTCAGGGAGACCATTCCCTTGAGGGTAGTAGTTAGAGGAGGTCTTGAAGTAAATACCTCTGCTAAGAGTGAACTATGTGATTCGTGAGCCTATGAAGGCATGCACATTGTCTGATATAACAGTTTTTGGGGGACCGTACTGATAAGTTAGATCTTCTAGGAAAGCCAACACTTTGCTTTCAGATGAATTCCATAGAGGGACGACCTCAAACCATCTGGTGAAATAGTTAGTGGCAGGCAGGATCTATTTATGTCCGGCTAAACTTGGACGATTGATCATCCCGACAAAATTGAGGCCCCATTGAGCAAAGGGCTCTTCCACTGACACAGGCCTAAGTGGCATGGCCACTTTTTTACCTCTCCTGGTATAATATTGGCACTCTTTGCATCCTCTTCCTAGGACGTGTACATCTTTGAACATGGATGGCCAAAAGTACCTGGCTTGGGTAATTTTGATAGCAGTCGTGGGTGTGGAGAAATGGCCTCCTGAGGGGCCATAGTGAAATTCTTGGAGGATTTTATCAGCCTGGCTCCTGTCCACACATCTGAGTAGAACTCTGTCAAAATTCCTTTTGAAAAGAATTCCATTTATTAGGCAAAAACTGTTGTTTTGGAGTCAATAGAATCTTCTCTTAGCTGGGGGAAGATTTTCGAGAAATATCCCTGTCTTCATGAAATGTTTCCTTTTGTCAATCCAACTGTTGCTGGGGGTGTCAGGCATAAACATAATCGTCTCTTCTATGATGGCTTCAAAACCATGGGATTCACTGTCCTGCAATATATACTCACACAAGCCCCTCCCGCAGACCAGCTTTGTAGGTTTAATATCAACATCATATTCTAAGATCTTAGTGATCCAATTCGCTCTTTTTTCTATGATGTCACCCTCCATGATGTACTCCCTCACTGCAAGATGAGCTACATACACCATGGTCAATGAAATATCTGAATTTCTTCAGTCCTTTTACAGTAGCTAAGGCTTGCTTTTCCACAAAGTTGTAATGGAGCTCATAATCTTTGAGTCTTTGAATGGAAAGCTATGGGGTGTTCTTCTCCCTTTTGTGTGTCCTTTTGAGTTAACACCATGGTGATATTATGCTGACTAGAATAGACATACATTATGAAATCCTTGGACATGTCTGGATTAGATAACATTGGGGCTAAACAGATGGCGAGTATTATTTGGTCAAAAGCAATTTTGGCTTCAACGGTCCATTTAAAATGTATATCCTTTTTTAGCATGAGGGTAATGGGTCTTATTATTCCAGCAAAGTCAGGGATGAAGCGACTGACAAAATTGACTTTTCCCAGGAATGATTGCACTCCCTTTTTGTTGACTAGAAAGGGGAGCTCTTTAATAGCCTTGACCCGATCTGGATCAATAAAGACACCTTCTTTAGAAACTATATGCCCCAGCAACTTCCCTTGAGGAACCCCAAAGATAAATTTTTTTGGGTTCAAGGAGATTCCAAATTCAAGACATTTTTGCAGGACTAACTCAAGATAATCAAAGTGATCTTCCTGGTGTTTGGAAAACATGATCAGGTCATCTAAATATATCGAGATAATCTTATTAATTATCTCTTTGAAAGCCAAATCCATGGCCCTTTGCAAAGTGGCTCCGACATTTGACAAGCTGAAGGGCATCTTTTGATATGCAAACGTTCCCCATTTGGTAGTGAAAGTTGTCTTGTGTTGATCCTCTACTTTCATGTTTACCTGGTTATATCTTGAGAAACCATCAAGCATAGAGAACATTTTTGATCTAGCTATAGTGCTTAATAATTGCTCCATCGACGACAAGGGATAATGATCCTTGAGTGATGCTCGATTCAGGTCTCGGAAGTCCACACAGAGCTGAATATCTCCATTCTTTTTCCTACCAAGGACCAAATTTGACACCCAGGTACTATGCTTAATGGGGTAAATAATCCTTGATTCGATTAGTTTCTTCAACTCCTGAGCCATGAGGGATTCGATCTTGGGGTTGACTGGCCTCTGCTTTTAGCGGACTGGCTTAGCTTCATCTATGAGTTCAATGGTGTGTTGGATGATGTTAGGATCGTAACCCTTTAAATCGTCATAAGACCAAGCCATGACACCTTCATATTCATCACAGTATCGGGCCAACTTCTCCCTGTCTTTGAAGGAAACACCTTTGCCTACTTTAAGGATTCTTCCCTACCGACTGACATTTCAGCGTAATCTCCTTTATCCATTGTGAGCTTTCACTTATCTTTCTTAACACCCTCATGATCAAACGAGTTCTCTAAGGTAATCAAACCATTAGGGAGTTTGTTGGATTTTAACTAAATAATCTGGTTTCCATAAGCTTCTTTGATCCTAGGTTGCAGCTGATTGACAAACTCTCCCAAGCATTGAATAAACAGGACAATCTGCTCATCACTTTCAAACACCTATGAATATATATCATTATTAGGAATAGCTAGATGGACCATGATATTGACTACTAGGTGGCCGGCTAAGAGGTCTACAGCTGGATCAAAATGAGCTTCTATGGTCACAATGTGATCTGCTACAGTATTTAGTGTCTGAGGAATGCTTGTGATATTGAAAGCATCAAAACTTTCTATTAAATCCTAGACTCTAGAATGGTAAGATCTCATGTAGACATGCTTGGCACTAGATATCCCTCAAACTTGGTGCACTACGAGTTCAGAATCACCGAGGACCTTCAGCTTTTTAATGCCCATTCTTTCTACCATGTTCAAACCTTGAATTATCCCTTCATACTCTGCTTCATTATTCAAACATGCGAACTACAATCGGAAAGACTTTTAGATTTGATCACCTGTAGGAGCGGTGAGACAAACTCCAGCTCTGGAGCCCATTTTGCATTTGGCGCCATCGAAGTGTAAAGTCCATAGTGTCAAAGATAGCAAATCTTTGAAGAAAGGATCTTTGGTGAGTTTTGTGATCAGCTGATCTTCTTCAAAAATGCAATAAGTACCTAGGCCAATGGCATGGTAATTGGAGAAGGGGTCAGAGTCTATGAGCTCATTTAGGAAAGCTTCTTGCTTGGCTGGGATTTCCCTAGTTACTTCTTCATCTTCTAAAAGTTCTACCACCTTTCGCTCATCATTGGTTATAGAAGTGTGGGTAGGCTCAAAATTGATCAAGGATTGGTCAGCTATATGTTTAGCATGAAGGGGCTTTGAAAGGATCTTCATCTTAGCGCCATGTCAAGTACAAAGGATAAGGTGGGACCAATCTAAGGACATATATCCTCCTATTTTAGCAGTGAAATCTCGAGACAGATAGAGCCCAAAGACGGGAGGGATATCGATGACCACTACTTCTTGGGATATTGTTACACTTGGACAAGCAAATAAGGTTAAAGGGAGGCTTTTTATGAGACCTATTGTCTGCACTTTATTCCCATCAAGTTGTATTACTCCCTTACTTAAAGGGTCATACTTAATATTTAATACTTCGGCAATTTGCTTAGGCATGACCATGGTACTAGCACCAAAATCTATCATAGAGTTATGCAAAAGTTTATCTCCAGCTATAAGGTTAAGATAAAAATGATTTGGCTTAGGTTTACCTTCTCCTGGTGCAATGGAGGATGAGCTCTCATTTGTCAAAGAAGCAGGGAGACATGCCTTGCTAATTGCTGGGTGGCGATCCATTCCATTCATCTGAAGGAGCGACGGAGCTATCGCACCTGCATCTTTTTGATCATGGGACAATGCCTCTCTTAGCCTGCTTTTTTGTTATGGGATACTCAGGAGATCCCATAGAGAGACATGAGTTGGATCTTTCTTCAACTGTTCTACCACATCCAGCACCAGGGGCATGAAAACCTTAGGCTCTTTAGGTTTGTAAGGGATGAAATCTTTCCTGGGATAGGCGGAAATGCTAGCTGGATGTTTTGAGGGCTTATTTACAAGCACTGACCTCATATTGCTGGTGTCCTCCTTGATCAAAAGCCTTTTAGAGTGAAGGTTGTAATTTGAATGTACCATATGGGTCCCATCTTTCAGCGCTCCTACATCATTAGTTAATACTGTGTCATCATCTTCCATCCATGAAAAAAGTGCATGATTAGGGGCGATTTCCGCTTCTTGTAATGACATTCCTTGCATCTGAGCCATGAAAGCTGCATTATCTATGCCAGGAGATGTATATGCAGATTCATCTAGTATTATACCTCAGTTCCTTTGCTCCATGACCTTCTATTGCAAATTTCCCCTTGGGAAATTCCTCGGAGTATGAGCATTGTTGCATGGAAAACACCAAGAATTGGTATTGTCAGCCAAATTATTTTGACCCACAGTCAATTCTCTACCAACGTTTGGGTGGACGGCTTGTAATGGATTAGGGACGAGGACAATTTGGCCATTCAGTCTGAGAGATTTCTCAGCCCAATAATTAGGATGTTGATAAGGAGGTTGGTTTCCTTGAAAGCTTTGCTAAAAAGGGGGTTTGGTAGGAGAGGCCTGGGCCCTTTTTAGGTTGACAATTTCATTAGAGAAGGATCTTAAGAGATTTTTCATTTCGTTGACCTCAGCAGCCAGAGAGGTGGTTTGAGGAGTGGCTTGAGGAGTAGGGAACGAGTACATAGACTGTGGAGAGGAGGTGCTTGAGGTGGTTTCCTCCATGACCTGGGTAGATATTACAGGGAACAATGGCATTGTAGGGCGAGGTGCAAGCTTTCCAGCATCGATAAGGTTATTTTCAACCTAAACCGCTAAGTCAAAAGCCTATGGAAGAGTATTACCCCCTAAGGATTGAATCATTATTGATATGTTGGAATTAAAAACTTTTAGATAGAATACGAAAGCCATATTTGTCAAGGGGTGGGTGGACAACAGTATCCTTTGCCAGGTTCACTGGAACCTCAGGTTGAAATCCGTTAGCCTCTGTGGGAGCCCTTTTGATTGTAATGAGCTGGTGCATTAGGGACGACCTATCGGCTTTGTCTAAAAATCTCTGAAAGAAACGATCCCCGAATTGATCCCAGTCGCCTATGGTACTAGGTCTTAGAGATCTAAACTAGTCCAGAGCTTTCCCTTTGAAAGAAGCTATGAGAAACCTCAAAGCTACATTCTTCTCGGTGATGCCATGCACAATATAGAGAGTAGCCACATCTTGCAGGTGTTATCTAGGGGTTTTATGACACTCTCCCATGAATTTGGGAATGACTTTTACCGCTACTGCTAGAATGGCTCCCCAAACTATAGGTGGAACTGGGGGAATAAGGGGGCTACCATTGTCCCATGTCACAAAATTGCGGGGAGGGACTTGCACCTTTACAGTGTGTATGATAGTGGGGAGACCCTGTGCAAGAGAAATAGTGGTAGGATGGATGGTCACCAATGGAGGAAAAAGAAGATGAGGATGTAGGTCCATTTGACTCTTGGTAACAGGCCTCTGACTCATAAACTATCAGGCGATTGTGGTTTAAAATAATGGTCCCACCAAGCATGCCAAAAAAAGAACTATTGACTCTAAATTTTTCTTTGGGAACAAATAGGGCCTTACGGGAAATTCAGTGTTGGGTAACCAATTTGCACAGGAAACATTGAATGACCTCCGGGATTGAGAAGTTGGCTCTTCTTTGGGTTTTGAGGAAAGGGAAAGAAACAAATACCCTTTAAAAATAATAATAAAGTAATTAGGTGATATGCCAGATCATTAAGAGACAATGAACCAATGGAAATAAGTCCATTCAACAATTTACCAATTCGGATCAAGAACATAATCAAAGCCACAACCAAGTTTACTTGAAAAATATATGGAAATATTCATCACGCATTCATCAGATACCAAGTATAGAAACATAATTTAATCAGTGAAGTCTTGGATAGAGATATTCCCAAAGTTATCAGAATTTTCAACACAAGAGCATAGAAAATACCATTAACATCATACTAAAAGAGACATCATAAAGGTCGTAGGCACAATTTGAATAATCTTCTTCTAGCAGGGTCAAAATAGTTTTTAGAGGCTACAAACAAAATAAAACCCCTACTTTGCAAACTAGACTGTTCTTCTTTCTTTTCAAGTTCTGAACCCCTTACACAAGGGAAAAAACAACATTTTAAAGAGGTCCCTTCTTCTGAAAACAACTCCCTAAAGTGCCAAAATGACCCAACCCCTTCCTAACATAAAACATGGCGTGTCGCTACAGAGGCCACGCCCAGCAAAACAAACCTTGAAAATCTACTTTTCGCCCGCAATGGTCTGAAGGTTGCCATGAACTGAAAAGAT
Source organism: Cryptomeria japonica (assembly GCF_030272615.1). Taxonomy (NCBI): domain Eukaryota; kingdom Viridiplantae; phylum Streptophyta; class Pinopsida; order Cupressales; family Cupressaceae; genus Cryptomeria; species Cryptomeria japonica. Next base: position 313,476,101 of record NC_081409.1, on the reverse strand, counting down.
TTTACTAACCGCGAACGGGCTTCAAAAATAGACACAACTGCAAGAAACCATTCACATACTGCATTAATGAGTGGTCCCACCAAAAAACAGTCAGCACACATTGCCATTTGTAACCCCCGTGCTGCTTCAAAAACTAGACACCAAAACCGAACCGAGGGAGCAACACCGGGCCACCAAGTGTCCTATGCACTCTACCCTGCTGGCTAAAAGGTGATAACAACTGGGCCCGCTGAAAAACCTAGACCGGGGGAAAAATAAAGTGAACAGTAGCATTTCCCCTCTTCATCACAATCAACAACTAGCAACCTCTCATTTTGGTAGAAGACATCATACCGGGCTGATCTCCAATACTTGTTTTTAACACAAGCCCACACTGACTTGTGTATCAGTGATCATCAATGACTTCACAAGGCTGGTTGACATGAAAGATAGCATGTTAACTATTTTCTCATACTAGTTATCCTGCACTACTGGTCACATGCAATACTAGTGACAACTATACTAGTAATCTACTATACCGATAGACATTAATGACAACACAATTACAATAATCTTCCCCTTTGGCATTGATGTTAACACATGTAGTATGGAACATACTAGAGACTCTTTCTCCCCTTTTAACAACAATGGGAAAGGGCACTGACAGGGTTTCTCTTCTCCTTGTGTCTATTGGACACTGATTCTTTTCTCCCCTTTTTCTCTACCAGATGCATCTTCTCCTTTAACCTTCATACTTTGCATCCTCTCAAATCACTGTTGGCATTTGCATAAAGATTTCAATAATGATGTTATGTTGTCATTGATGTCAATTAAACTGGTAATGATATTGTTGATATTGTTACTATAACTAGTAGGAAGAATGTGTGAAGAGAACCACTAACCAGTGTAAACCTTATCTATTGTTGTAACCAGTAAACCCTAACTATTGTTTTTTATAAACCCTAACTGATTAAGTCTGGTGAATTGGTTATATTGGTTTATGATCTGATGATGAGCGGTAATGATGATGACACATATGATTATTGTATGAAGACAATTCCAAGAGATTTTGGTGAGTTTTTGTAATGATTTTTCTCTAGGGAATGAGAAAATGTATTGCATTTAATGTAAAGTGTGTGATGAGTTACTAAGTTCAATGAAGTGGTGATCAAGGAGCGATCAAGGTTTTCTTGATTGATGTGCAGAGATTGCTATGTAATCCAATGGTCATACTTGAACCGAATTTGTTTGTAATCTTGATGAGAGTTAGATTTTTTTTATGTTACTGACCTAATTGATTTGTATTTAAGGTCGATGAAGTTGTTTAGTTTTAAGAGAATTGGAAAAGAGACAGACATAGTTCACTTGAGTGTGTGGTTGTTGAACCAGATGATGTATTTGTAGTTTGAGTAAAGGCAGATAGGAGTATGAAATGGATCTGATCAAGAAAATGTAGTTCTATTCAGATAGATCAACAAACTCCTATTGTTTTCTAACAATTACAACAAAATTGAAATCCCCTAACTAGGTAAGCTCTAACAAGGTGTTTCATTAGATTGGATTTTCAAATCCTCTACCGAGGTTACTCCTTATAGGGTATTGCTTTTAACAAGGCATTTGTAGTCAATCCCTTAACTGGGTGATTCCTAACATGATCAATTCTTAACATGACTTTTTGTTAAGCTTTAACAGGCTAGGATCCTAATAGGGTGAACTTTAGAAGAGTTCATATAGTTATCTCATGAGTCTCATCTCACCGTGGTTTTTACCTATTTGGGTTTTCACGTCAAAAATACTTGTGTCAAGTGGTGAATGTTTTTGTGGTTATGTTTTCATGATTGATTTACTTAACTACTTAACTATTTTTGGATAAGTCATGATAACCAGAAGTATTGAGATATGAAGAAGTTGTTTACTGTTAATTTGTTGTAACAGACAATTGGTTTATCTTATGAGTTTTTATCTTGATAGAGTTATTATTCTAAGTTTACTTTGAGAGATTGATTGGTGAAGTTTAATATCAGTTTTTCTATCTACTGATTCACCCCCCTCTCAGTAGTTGACTAGATACTTTTCTTTCATCATACCATCAATTGGTATCAGAGAATTTCAAGTCCTCTAAGATCTAAGCCTAACAACTTGAGGTAAAGATCTGGTGATTATGATGAAGAAGGAAGGTCCAAAGTTTAATAGAGAGAACTATAGGATATGGAGTGATAGAATGAAAATTTATATCAAGAGTCTGGGAAGTCAATATTGGGAGCATGTCGATACTAAGTATGTTGCACCTACTAAGATGTTGATTGATGATCAAAAGAAAGAGCAACAAGAAAATCATCAAGCATTGGAGGCTATTATCAGTTCTTTGTCTGATGCGTAGTATGTAGATGTTCATGGTCTTGAAACTGCATATGAGGTATGGAAAAAACTTGAAGAGATTTATAGTAGTGATGAACATGTTAAGATTGCCAAAGAGGAGAGTCTAAGAGGAAAGTTTGATGACATGCAAATGGTTGAAGGTGAGAATATCCAGCAGTATGGTCAAAGGATACAAGAGAGTTGGTGAAATTAAGAGTGCAGGAGGTAAAGTGGAAGATTCCATAGTGATAAGTAAGGTACTAAGAACCCTACTACCAGTCTACGCTATCAAAGTTGTAGCTATTGAGGAGCTTAAGTCCATTGACAAAACTAAGGTAACTCCTGAATCCATCATTGGCAAGCTTACTACTTTTGAATTAAATGGTTATGATGGTAGTGTACAAAAATCTAAGTCTTCATTTAGAGATTCTATTTCTAACCTATCTATGAGGAAAAGTAGAGATGCCAGTCATAGTTATGAATCCAGATCCAGCAGAGAAGCTGATGATGAAGATAATTTAGTTGAGCTTGAAGCATTGTTGGCTAAGAGGTTGCCTAGAGGTACAAGTAAATATAGAGGCAAATTACCTTTGAAATGTTTTGCATGCAACAAGACTGGACACGTTGCTACTAATTGTCCTAATGGTGATAATGAGCACAAATGAGAGAAATTCAAGAAGTACAAGGGTAAAGGTAAAAGAGATTGTCTTATTATTTTTGATGGTGGTATCACTGATGAGGAATTTGATGGTGATGCTAATGAAGACATTGTGTTTGTAGCCATTAAATAAGAGATGTCAGACTAGAAGGCATTAGTATCCAGGATGGATAACTATGATGATTGGATCATTGATAGTTCTTGTTCACATCACATGACCAATGATCAGAGTGAATTTCTTTCTCTAAAGGAATTTGATGGCAGAGTTGTAAGATTTGGTAATGAATCACCTTGTATGGTTAAAGGTAAGGGAACTATTTCTCTTAATGGAAAGAGTGGTGCAGATAATGTCTATTGAGTTGAAGGTCTAAAGCACAATCTTTTGTGTGGGAAAAATCAATGACAGAGGATACCCATTGGAATTTAAAAATGGTATGTGCAAGATCTATGACAATAAAGGTGAACTGATTTCAATCAGGAAGCAAACTAAAGGTAACTTGTTTCATCTTAATCCTAAATTCAGCAACTATTTAATTGCAAAGATAGATGATAGTTGGCTTTGGCATAGGAGACTTTGTCATATAAACTTTGATAACATTGTTAAAGTGAGTAAGTCTAAGACAGTGATAGGTTTGCCCCAGTTAGACAAACCGGTTAATGCTCTGTGCAAAGAATGTTAGTTGGGAAAGATGACATCCTCAACTTTCAAGAGAAAATCTTTTTCAGTGGAACATTTGTTAGATTTGGTTCATACAGATCTTTGTGGACCAATAAGAAAAAAAAGTATTCAAGATGACAAATATTTCATTATCTTCACTGATGATTGCTCAAGGATGATGTGGGTCACATTCTTGAAGGATAAGACTAAATCTTTTGGAAATTTCAAGGCATTCAGGGCCTTAGATGAGAAAGAGAGTGGCAAGAAGATAAATTATATGAGGATAGATCAGGGCGGTGAATTTACTTCTGAGGAATTCACTAGGTATTGTGAAGAAAATGGTATCAAATGACGAATTTTTGTACCAAGGATGCCACAATAGAATGGTATCGTAGAGAGAAACAACCGGTCAGTTGTTGAAGCTACTAGGACGATGTTGATACAAGGAGGTGTAGCAAAAACTTTGTGGAGAGAAGCTGTCAGCACAACTGCCTACACTATGAACCAGATTCTAGTAAAGAGAGGTAAGGACAAGACTCCTTATGAATATTGGTATGGTAGATCACCTTATGTTAGTTATTTTAGAATATTTGGAAGCAAATTTTTTATTAAGAGACGTGATTATATTAGCAAATTTGAGGCTAAAAGTCATTAAGGTATGTTTCTTAACTGTTCCACCAAGATTAAGGCCTACAAGTATTTTAACATCTGGACACAAAGAATTGTTGTGAGTGTTAATGTTCAAGTGGATAAATTTCTTGAAGTCTCAGAGGAAACCAGTTTAGAGAAAAAAGATGAAGATCCTTGCATTTTGTTTTTGGAACTAGAAACTGTTAAATCTAAAACCGACAAAGCAAATATTGATGTACCAATCCAACCAGAATAGATAAATTCAGAAGAAAATGATGATAATGAAGAAGCTGAACTTGAAGATAATGATCATGTTATTCTAAGATATGGGAGACTGAATCACAATCCAGAACAGATTATTGGGGATAAGGATGTTGGAGTACTAACCAGAAGAAGAATCAGAGAAAATTCTTGCATGATCTCCATTATTGAACCAAGAATTGCTAAGGAAGCATTTGGTGATGATCATTGGGTTAAAGCTATGGAGGAGGAATTAGATCAAACTGAGAAGAACAACACATGGACCCTGGTACCCGGACTGGTAAATAAAAATGTGATAGGAACTAAGTGGGTTTTTTCAGGAACAAGTTGAATAAAGATGGTGTTGTGGTTCACAATAAAGCTAGGTTGGTTTGCAAAGGTTATGAACAAGAGGAAGGAGAAGACTATGGTGAGAATTTTGCACCAGTGGCAAGACTGGAAGGTGTAAGAACTTTCCTTGCATTTGCAACACACAAGAAATTCAAGGTATACTAGATGGATGTTAAGTCAACGTTTTTGAATGGGATACTTGAAGAAGAAGTATACATTGAGCAGCTAGATGGTTACGCTCTGACTGATAAGAAAGACATGGTATGAAGATTGCATAAAGATTTGTATGGATTAAAGAAGGCACCTAGAGCATGGTATGAAAGGCTTCATACACATCTGATGAAGATAGGCTTTCTAAGAACCAGTGATGATAGTAACATATATCTCAAATCTGAACAAGATAAAATACTAGTTAGCGAAGTATTTGTTGATGATATCATATTTGGAGGTAATGATGACATGAGCAATAGTTTTGTAGATGAAATGAAAAGTGAGTTTGAAATTTCTTTAGTGGGGAAATAAATTTTTCATAGGCTTACAAATACAACAAATGAAGAATGGTATTTTCATCACACAGTCTAAGTATGTGAAAAAGGTCTCGAAGACATTTGGCATGAGCAACTGTAAACTAGTTGGAACACCTATGGTTATTGGTTGCAAGTTGTCTAAGGAAGATGAGTCCAAGTCTATTAGTAAGAAGGAACACAGATCAATGATTGGAAAATTGTACTATGTTGTTCACAACAGACCAGACATAGCTCATGCAGTTGGCATAGTTTCTAGATTTTAGAAGAATCCTAAGGAAACACATTTGATACCAACCAAAAGAATTTTTAGATACTTGAAAGGTACTATTGATTATAGGTTATGGTATCCATATGGAGGAAATTTTGACTTGAAGGTGTACACTGAAGCAGATTGGGCAGGAAATGTTGATGACTAGAAAAGAACAACCGGTGGAGTATTTTTTCTTGGAGGAAGGCTTGTTTCATGGAGTAGTAAGAAGCAGAGTTGTACTTCACAATCTACTGTTGAAGCTGAGTATGTTGTAGTTTACATGAATTGCACACAGGCTATATGGATGAGGCACATTTTGGAAGGTTTTAAGATGAAGATTTTAAAACCTATAAAGATTTTATGTGATAATACAAGTGCCATAAATATTTACAAGAACCCTATTTTCCACACACGAACCAAACATATTGAATTGAAGTATCATTTCTTGAGGGAAAAAGTTTAGTGTAAAGATGTTATCTTGGAGCATGTTTCTACCAAGGATTAGCTTGCAGATATTTTTACTAAACCTCTGCCTAAGACTACTTTTGAATATCTTAGATGCCAGTTAGGGGTTGTCCCTCTTCATGAAGTTAAGTATGATGTAGATTACATTAGTCCTGGAGATACTTGCAAAATTTTATAGGGGGATTGGTGTAAAAGTGGATGTATTCCACAGGGGGAGCATCAAGTTGTAGATTGTTAATGATGCACAATGAAGTTTGACATTACATGTTTTATTTTCAATTTGGCATTGCTGTCAAAGGGGGAGAAGAATTATGGGATTATGGGAAGGAGAACTAGTGATAAGCTAAAGACATAGTGAGCATGGTGAATACTTGGTAATGTAAACTAGGATTCCTATTCACAATCACACAACAATCAATGGTGTTGATATTTGTATTGCCATCAATGCCAAAGGGGGAGATTGTTGCCATTTGCATGAAGATTGCATTAATGATATGTTATGTTGTCATTGATGTCAATTAAACTGGTAATGATATTGTTCATATTGTTACTGTAATTAGTAGGAAGAATGTGTGAGGAGAACCGATAACCTTTGTAAAGCTTATCTATTGTTGTAACCTGTAAACCCTACCTTTTGTTTTTTATAAACCTTAACCGATTAAGTTTGGTGATTTGGTTATATTGGTTTATGATCTAATGATGAGCGGTAATAATGATGACACACATGATTATTGTATGAAGACAATTCCAAGAGATTTTGGCAAGTTTTTGTAACAGTTTTTGTCTAGGGAATGAGAAAATGTATTGCATCTAATGCAAAGCGCATGATGATTTACTAAGTTCAATGAAGGATTGATCAAGGAGTGATCAAGGTTTTCTTGATTGATGTGCAAAGATTGCTATGTAATCCAATGGTCATACTTGAACCGAATTTGTTTGTAATCTCGATGAGAGTTAGATTTTTGTTGTGTTACCGACCTAATTGATTTGTATTTAAGGTCGATGAAGTTGTTTAGTTTTAAGAGATTCGGCAAAGAGATAGACACAGTTCAGTTGAGTGTGTGGTTGTCGAACCAGATGATGTATCTACAGTTTGAGTAAAGGCAGATAGGAGCAAGAAATGGATCTGATCAAGCAAGTGTAGTGCTATTCAGATAGATCAGGAAGCTCCTATTATTTTCTAACAATTACAACAAAATTGAAATCCCGTAACTGGGTAAGCTCTAACAAGCTTTGTGCTATTCAAATCCTCTAACAAGGTGGTCCATTAGATTGGATTTTTAGATCCTCTACCAAGGTTACTCCTTATAGGGTATTTCTTCTAACAAGGCATTTGTAGTCAATCCCTTAACCATGTGATTCCTAACATGATCAGTTCTTAACAAGACTTTTCGTAAAGCTTTAACAGGCTAGGCTCCTAATAGGGCAAACATCAGAAGAGTTTAGATAGTTATCTTGTGAGTCTCATCTCATCGTGGTTTTTACCTATTTGGGTTTCCATGTCAAAAATATTTGTGTCAACTGGTGAATGTTTTTGTTGATAGTTTTGATACTTAATATAAGTACAAATCCAATAGCCAACACGATGAGAGGGTGGGGTTGAATCATACAAACTTAATCATCCATAAAAACATCAGATTCAACCTCGGTAACATATATATCAGTCATATAACCAAAACTGTCAAACATGCAAACTCAAAAGCATATGAACAATATAAACCTCATAACACCAGATTTAACATGGAAACCCAAATAGGGAAAAACCACTGTGGGATTTTGGACCCACTAAGAAATATACTCTTCTAGAGTATGCTTTGTTAAAAGCAAATCCTGTTAAAGATTACAAATACATTGCTAGATGTGACCCGGTTAAGGGATTTCCCTCAGATTTGTTAGGATCTTCACTTTGTTAGAAGTGACCTTGTTAAAGGATTTCAAACACTCAATCAGAATGTCACTTTGCTAGAGGATTTACAAATAAGACTGTTAAGTCCACTCAGTTAAGAGATTTTTTGCTACTTCTCAAAATAACAATAATAAAAATATGTCTGCAACTTCACATCAAAAAATGTTGAAGTAGATTCTTATTTGCTCAATACAATCAATTCATAGGACTTATCTTGTCCCTCTGCTGAGCTATATACTCTATTATCAAAATAGGTCTTCAAGCTTCTGTGCTCGGTAATCACTATGTAGCATCCCTATGCATACACTTGCCCGCATACATTGTTTATCAACAGTTTCCTATTTATAAACAATCTTCTAACCACTTAATCTCCTTGATCACATTTCCCATGATCAATCATAGCCATCAGATCTTCAATCTTGTCCAGGTTCAATGTATCCTTCGATCTGAAAAATGTTTTACCCCACCTTGGAACTTGCATTTTCACCTTGGAACTTGTGTTAGGGTATTGCGGTTCAATCTGAGCTGTAGATCTTCCTATGGACCTTTCTTTACCATAGATTCTTTAACAATCTTCATACATGGCTTACCAATCATTTAATTCACTCCAGCTTATTAGCTTCCTTTATTAAATAACACATGTAATCATTTAATGTATTCTGTTATAGCTCGGTTGTAACTCGGTAAATACTAAACTTCACTCGGTGGACATTCTGCCTTCATTAACCGATAGTGATAACCTTAGGGTTTACCGACTAGGTTCTTTGCTCGATAACATAGTATAGTATTAACCTTTCAAACAATAGCATATGTAGGATATCAAAACAATCTAAACATCATGATCTCATCATTTTCTAACTCGGTAATAGTTGCCCATTGAATAACTTATCCTCTTATTCATCATATTCTTTCAGTGTCTTTTACCGACATCTTTATACTCATCAAATCATACTTCTTAAGCTATGGCAACATCATAAATCAATTTCTTGACATCAATGACAAAATAATAATATTTAGACAGTAATCATCCTTAATCAATTATATCCATAGTCATCAACAACCTTCTCAATATCCTTATTGAAATGCCAACAATCTCTCATTGTAATTGGAATGCCAACCTTCTTCTTGTCTATTATAATGCCAACAATCTCCCCCTTTGGCATTGATGGCAAAACCAATTGATTTGACTTTATTGAGTCGGATTCAGATTGCTTTGAAATTTTGAAATGTTGAAATGCTCTCCCCCATACATTAGACTTCTCCTGTTTTCTCAATCTTCTTTCCAATCTGTAGTTTGCTCATTTTTCTCTTAGTCTTCTCGCCTAATAGGTCTTCTCCCCTATATTGGTCTGATAGGTCTTCTCCCTTATATTGATCTTCTCCCCCTTTGACAACAATGCCAAAAAGTAAAGAACTAAAACATAGTTGCTTTCTGTAAGAAGTTATTTCCTGTTGTTGTGTATCAACTGAGTCTCGGTCGGAGCATTTGTCTCCAATTCTTGTTCCCTATTTATTGTTTCCTATACACCTTTAGAAAAACCTTCTAAAGTGTGTAAATCAACATCAACTCCTAAAGGATATTCTGTAGAGTCATCGAATTCATGCTTTCACCGAACTCGATCAGTGAATGGAAGATAGGGGTAGGACCCCTAACTGACTTCTGAGATATTCAAAAGTGTCCTTTGACAGTGGCTTGGTGAAGATATCTACTATTTTCTCCTTTGTACTAACATATTCCAACACCACTTTCTTCTCTTGAACTTCTTCTCTAAGATAATGATATTTGATAGAGATGTGCTTTGTCTTAGAGTGCATAACAGGATTCTTTGAAATGTTAATGGCACTAGTGTTATCACAGAATATAGTTACTGGCTCAATAACTTGCTTATTTATACCTTCCAACTATTGTTTAATCCATGCTATATTGGTGCAATTCAGTGCTGCAGCAACATATTCAGCTTCTGCTATTGACTAAGAAACGCATCCTTGTTTCTTGCTAAGCCAACTCACTAGTCATTCTTCTAAAAAGAAAGCTCCTCTACTTGTGCTTTTCCTGTCATCAATGTTGCCTGCCCAATCAGTATCAGTATAAAATTTTAAATCAAACTCATTTCCTTTCCGATATACTAAGCCATAATCTTCAGTGCCTTTTAAGTATCTAAAAATTCTTTTGATTGTCGTCATGTGTGTTTCCTTAGGATCTGCAGAAAATCTTGCAACAATACCTACTACATGTGCTATGTCTGGCCTACTGTGAACAACATATTGTAACTTTCCAATCATATATTGGTTAAGTGTCTCATCAAGAGATGCATATTCATCATTCTTTGATAGTTTACAGTTGGTGGTCATAGGAGTACTTACTGGTTTTGAATCCTCCATTTCAAAAATCTTCAAGATTTCCTTTATGTACTTGGATTGGGTAATGAAAATCTCATCTTTCATTTGCAGTATCTACAGACCTATAAAATATTTTATCTCACCAATTAATGACATCTCAAATTCTTTACTCATTTCATTTCCAAAGTTCTTGCATATAGAGTCATTTCCACTAAAGATAATATCATCAACAAATATGGCTGAGATCAGTATTCCATTTTCATCATTCTTCATGTACATATTGTTGTTTTCACTTGTTCTTATAAAACCAATTTTGATCAAATATGAGTGCAATCTCTCATACCATTCTCTAGGTGCTTGTTTCAGACCATATAAAGCTTTGTTCAATTTACATACCTAATCATTATTTTCTCCTTCAACAAATCCTTCAGGTTGTTCAATTAAAACTTCTTCTTCTAATATACCATTCAGAAATGCAGATTTGACATCCATTTGATATACCTTGAAATTCTTGTAAGCAGCATATGCCAACAATGTTCTTACTCCTTCAAGTCTTGCCACATGTGCAAAAGTCTCACCATAATCAATTCCTTCTTCTTGGGCATAACCTTTGCAAACTAGTCTTTCTTTATTCTGAATGACCTCACCCTTTTCATTTAGCTTGTTTCTGAAGATCCACTTTGTATCGATTACATTTTTGTCCTTCGGTCTTGGGACCAGTATCCATGTGGCATTCTTCTTGATTTGATCAATCTCTTCTGTCATAGCATTTATCCAGTCTTCATTGTTAAATGCCTCTTTCACTATTATCGGTTCAAATTCAGATATCAAACATGTGTTCTGTCTCAATTTGTTCCTTGTCATCATTGGTTCATCCTTATCTTCTATAATCTGACTTGGTGCATGATGTCTTCTAACATACTTGGCTAATACAGGCTCGGTAGGCTTTGTATGATCTTCTTCATCACTCGGTAACTGGATATTTCTTCATTTTCTTCAACAGTTATCTCAGTAGGACTTCTCGGTTGAACATAGACAAATTCATCATAATTGTCTGGTTCTTTGGAGTTTCCTTCATCATTTCTTTCTGCAAATTCATCAATTTTCACATTTGCACTTTCTACTATTTTGTTAGATGATTTGATTAGACATTTAAATGCTTTGCTTTTAGAAGAATAACCTTGAAACATTCCTTCTTAACTTTTCTGATCAAACTTACCATTTCTATCATCTTTGTGAACATACCATCTACTCCCAAAGATTTAAAAATAACTTACATTAGGTTTCTTGTCATACCAGATTTCATAAGGTGTCTTCAAAGTACCTTTCTTCAATTGAACTCGGTTCAAGGTGTAAACAGCTGTGCTTATTGCTTCCCTCCAAAAAGTTTGTGGAACTTTCTTTTCAATCATCAAGGTTCTGGCACAATCCACAATAGATCTATTCCTTCTCTTAGTTATCCCATTCTGCTATGGAGTTATCGGTCCAAAGACTTGTCTTTTTATACCATGATCATGGCAAAATAAGTTGAACTCATCAGATGTAAACTCTACTCCTCTATCTGATCTGAGACATTTCAGTTGTCTTCCTATTTCATTTTCAACTCTAGCCTTGTACCATTTAAACATTTGAAAAGCTTTTGATTTTTCTTTTAAAAACATTATTGACATCATCCTTTAGTAATCATCCACAAATAATATGAAATATTTATCACCATAATAACTCTAAACTTTCATAGGACCACAAAGATCAGTATGCACAAGATCTAAAATTCCCTTAGAAGTGTAGGACTTACTTGTAAAGATTGATCTTGTCATCTTACCCATCTGGCATCCTCGACACATAGCATTCTCATGGTTTTCAAGACTCGGTAGACCTCTTACTCAGTGCTTCTTACTTATTTTGATTAGATTATCAAAATTAACATGACAAAACCTTTTATGCCATAACCAGGTATCATCTATTCTTGCATATAGACATTTATTCCGAGTTGAGTCAAGATGAAATGTATTACCTCTTGTTTGTATCCTGGTAGCAGCTAACTTTCCATGCTTGTCATGAACTTTGACAATTCCTTTTTCAACCTCTATTCGGTAACCTGTGTTGTTTAGCTATGCTACACTCAACAAATTGTATTTCAAACCTTCAACCCAATAAACATCATTGCATTTAGCATTGTCAAGAAGTGTTATGGATCCTTTACCTCTTATCGGACATGGTGCATCATTACCAAATCTTACATAGCCTCCATCATAATCATCTAATTTAATAAACTTGTGTTTATCACCTATCATGTGATGTGAGCAACCACTATCTATGATCCAAGAATCATTAGTATTTATATGAGATATTAAATCTTTTTCTTCATACCTTTCTTCATTTGATCCATCTTTAATAGCCACATAAACAACTTCCTTTGTATCAGTTTCATCTGATTTATCATCATTAGATTCCTCATCAGCTATTAAGCATGTCTTTTTATCTCCTCCTAAAGTCTCGGTGTCCTCTGTAATGATTATCTTTCTGTCTGTCATCTCGATAATCTCTCTTTTCACTAGATTCTTTGTTAGGACAATTAGAAGCCATATGTCCTATTTTGTCACACTTGAAACATTTTAAAGGTAGCTTTCCTTTATACTTACCTTTTCCTCTCGGTAGCCTTCTGGCTAATAGTGCTTCAAACTCTTCTTGCTTTCTGATTTCCTCATACATTTTGTGTACCTCCTCCATGGTTTTGCAAAATCTTTCACTTGCTCCACTGTGATTCCCTTCAGAGTAGTTATACTTTCTATCATTGTAATCATCAGTTTCATCAATATGAAAAGAACTGAATGCAGATTCAACTTTATTTACCGATGACCCACTGTTATCAAATTTACTTAACTCAAATGCATGTAGCTTACCAATAGTAGCATCTAAAGAAACTGGCATATTGGGTACAAACCTCAATTCATTGATTGCAGAGACTCAGATTGCATAGGCCGGTAGAAGGGTTCTTAACAACTTACTTGTTACATCCTTTTCTTCAATAGTTCCTCCTGCTCCTTTGATTTGAGTTACAATCTCCTTTAGTCTTGTACTATACTGGGTTATGTTCTCACCTTCATTCATCCTCATAGATTCAAGTTGTCCTCTTAAACTATCCACTTTTTCTCTTTGAACATGTTCATCTCCTCCATATATAGATATGAACTTAGTCCACATTGCCTTTGCATCAGTACATCCTTCTAGATCATTAAACTCTAATTCGGTCAATGTTGATGTTATTTCAATCATTGCTTGAATATTTTCTTTCTTTGCCCTTATTTCTTCCATAGTCAATGGATAGGTGCTCTGTGCAACAAAATCATTCTCCAGATAGTATACAACATATTCTCCAATTCCTAATAGATGTAGCTTCATCCTTTTCTACCATGTACAAAAACTTGACTTATTCAGCTTCGGTGCATCCCTCTTATACATCTTTGGATCTTTAACTCAAGTGCCTTTAAACTTTCCTTCCGGAGTCCAAAGATCTGATACCAATTGATAGTTCTGATACTTAATACAAGTACAGATCCAATAGCCAACAAGATGAGAGGGGGGGGGTGAATCATACAAACTTAATCACCCATAAAAACATTAGAGTCAACCTCGGTAACATATATATCAGTCATATAACCAAAACTGTCAAACATGCAAACTCAAAAGCATATGAACAATATAAACCTCATAACACCAGATTTAACGTGGAAACCCAAATAGAAAAAAACCACTGTGGGATTTCGGACCCACTAAGAAATATACTCTTCTAGAGTATGCTCGGTTAAAAGCAAATCCTGTTAAATATTACAAACACATTGCTAGATGTGACCCGGTTAAGGGATTTCCCTCAGATCTATTAGGATCTTCACTTTGTTATAAGTGACCTTGTTAAAGGATTTCAAACACTCAATCAAAATGTCACCTTGCTAGAGGATTTACAAATAAGATTGTTAAGTCCACTCGGTTAAGAGATTTTCTGTTACTTCTCAAAATAACAGTAATAAAAATATGTCTGCAACTTAACATCAAAAAATGTTGAAGCAGATTCTTATTTGCTCAATACAATCAATTCATAGGACTTATCTTGTCCCTCTGCTGGGCTATATACACTGTTATCAAAATAGGTCGTCAAGCTTCTATGCTCGGTATTCACTATGTAGCATCCCTATGTATACACTTGCCTGCATACATTGTTTATCAACAGCTTCCTATTTATAAACAATCTTCTAACCACTTAATCTCCTTGATCACATTTTCCATGATCAATCATAGCCATCAGATCTTCAATCTTGTCCAGGTTCAATGTATCCTTCAATCTAAAAACATTTTACCCTGCCTTAGAACTTGCATTTTCACCTTGGAACTTGTGTTAGGGTATTGCGGTTCAATCTGAGCTTTAGATCTTCCTGCCAACCTTTCTTTACCATAGATTCTTTAACAATCTTCATACACAGCTTACCAATCATTTAATTCACTCCAGCTCATCAACTTCCTTCATTAAATATCACATGTAAACATTTAATGCATTCTGTTATAGCTTGGTTGTAACTCGGTAAATACTAAACTTCACTCGGTAGACATTCTGCCTTCATTAACCAATAGTGATAACCTTAGGGTTTACCGACTAGGTTCTTTGCTCGGTAACATATTATAGTATTAACCTTTCAAACAATAGCATTTGTAGGATATCAAAACAATCTAAACATCGTGATCTCGTCATTGTCTAACTCGGTAATAGTTGCCCATTGAATAACTTATCCCCTTATTCATCATATTCTTTTTGTGTCTTTTACCGACATCTTTATACTCATCAAATCATACTTCTTAAGATATGACAACATCATACTAAATTAGAAAATCAATTTCTTGACATCAATGACAAAAAAATAATATTAAGACAGTAATCATCCTTAATCAGTTATATCCATAATCATCAACAACCTTCTCAATATCCTTATTGAAATGCCAACAATCTCTCATTGTAATTGGAATGCCAACCTTCTTCTTGTCTGTTATAATGCCAACATTTGTGGTTATGTTTTCATGATTGATTTACTTAACTACTTAACTATTTTTGGATATTTCATGATAACTGAAAGTATTGAGATATGAAGAAGTTGTTTACTGTTAATTTGTTGTAACAGACAACCAGTTTATCTTATGAGTTTTTATCTTGACAGAGTTATTATTCTAAGTTTACTTTAAGAGATTGATTGGTGAAGTTTAATATTAGTTTTTCTATCTAATAATTCTAGTTGACTAGATACTTATTGTTTTATCATACCATCAATTACAACATTTGAGATGGACAGCTCAACCATCAAATGACACTAATTTCTTAGCAACCAAGTGTATATGCAAACCGGAACCCTAATGCATATGCAAGACTAAAACCAATTGAAGGGCCATGTGTCAGTGAATACAACATACCTTCCGGTCAAACTGCATCATCTCCCCTTGATATGCAGAAGCCATTCTGACCTCAAATTTTTGATACCAAGTATTGGAGCTAACATTGATACCAATTGCATCTCTTTCGATACCAAATACATGTTCTCTTGTGCAGGTAACTCTCCTTGTTAGCAAGAAACACTCTTGGTGATCTAGTTATGATTTCAATTGAATAGGCATTGAAATATCTCACAATCTTGGATACCTCCAAACACACAAACATACTTGTACATCCATAGACACTTGCACACCCTCTGTGTCTAGCAAGTCTCATACTTTGTCAGAAAACATGGCTATCAACTCCCCCTGAGTCATGCATCTCAGGTCCTCATTGCTTGTCGGGTTCAAAATCAAAGCTCCAATATTTACCATATACTAGTTGAGTTGTGCATATGTTATCAATTTAATGATCTATCAGCTCCATAATATTTACCACAACATATGACATGATCTTGGATGTACACAATGCCATACAATATCATCATCATGCCGTGAATCAAACCGGTTAGCCCACAAAGGATGCATTCATATATGATCAACAACCCAGCCAACATATGTTATTTAGGTCATCTCCAAAACCACGTGAAACATAAAATCCTCATTCCATGCTACCAAAGTTATTGTAATGATCTTGGACCTCATTGTCTTACATAACCTGCACTACCGGTCTATCATTTCTACCAGAGAACCTTCCTCTAACTCTTGTCATCTGGAGTCAATTTGTATCTAATCCCAATTGTAAATTTTCATCCAATTGACACATGTAGAAGTGAGCCATCTCCCATCTGTAGGTGTGTAGCCAAGGCCACCACTACACACACTTATCTTCTCATTTCCTTCCTTCATACTGGTAGTAGTATGTTCCTCCATGTGTCCTCTTCCATTGAGGGGGTGAATGATATGATCATTATTTTACTCCCCTTGAGGTCCTGCATCTTCTTAAGCCTTAGGAGATATCACATATGCAATGAATGCACAGTGTCGGTCCATGGTTGCATCTTTTTTCTTCTTCCCCCATACCTATTTGGTCTCATTCTTCTTCCCATTTTTTAGTCTTTGGAGCAGGTCTTTCCTTCTTTTGTTGATGGGTCCTTGCTCTACTGGATTCTACACTACTATTAGAAGAATTTTTGTAGAAGCAAACAATGTTCATTCCAAACACATAATTGGGGGACCTTCTGTGAAACTGATTTGACCACCTTCTTCTGGTCATGCCATCGTAACTGACTACTAGACTCAGTGGACCTCTTTATCTTGCAGTAGAAAAACCTATTCTCCTTTTGTTCCATGCAACATTTTGTCTTTCAAATGCTCTAAACCCATTTTGATATTGAGCATAGCTGCTATACCAGTTACCACATGATTGCATGTTCATCCTTCTTCAATCATGACTTTTATGGCCAAACCTATTACATGTCTGATAGACAACAATATTGTCTCTAAGAAGAGAAAATTGTCTATTTCTAGACTTCATTCTACATTCAACTGCTCTATGGCCATATTCCTTGCATGAAAAACAATAACCAGAGAAAGGAGGCTTGTGATCTATAAATTTGTTTTTCCAAGCATGAGGAGATCTTACTGGTTTAGTATCTCCATTTCTGCTTCTCTAAGAATGGATCTTGGATTTTCCACTCTTTGTAGCCCTTCCATTTGATCTCTTCTTTTCCCACACTTTCTTTGTCTTGTGGGTGGTAGCATTTCCTTGTCTTCTTTGTTTTCTTCTCATGTTCTTGCTTTCGGTGAATATTCCTTCTCCCATATTCCCTTTTCCTTTGGGATCTGAATTGTTTTTCCTTCTTGCAACACCTATCTTCATCCTTATCTGCATGTCTTGATCAGTTATGGTTAGATCAACCTTCTTTTGGGGAGCATCTCTAATAGCAAAGGTCTAACCCATGTTATCTCAATTTGAGGAGACAAACAAAATTTCATTGTGGGGGACATTCTTGCTAGTGGAGCATTCACCAACACCACTTCCTAATCCACTAGTATCCTTGGCATGCTTTTTCTTTTTCAACATTTTGTCCAAGGCATCACTACTTGCATCAAACCAAATTCTTACCTTGAGCTCATTCTGACATTTCTCAAGGTCATTTTGGAGATTCTCCATTTCTCCTACCAGCTGCTGATATTCTTTATTCTTGACTTATATCTTAGATGCAAGATCATTACACCGACACACTTTGGTGTCTTCTTGTTGAGTCTTTATTTCTGAGACACATTTCTTAGATTCTTCAAGGAATCTAATCAACTAGTTTTACTCATAATTACAACATTCTTGAATAACTTGTACTCATTCCTCACTCTTATAAGTTCTTTGAGTGCACTTACAAGTTCTCCTTCAAGATAAACTTCTTCTTCTTCTTCTTCTTCTTCACCTTCACTATCATTGCCAAACACATCTTGCCGGTGGGAATGATCTGCATGCTCATTCTCAGATGTGTGTCTCTCATCTTCTGATTCTTGTGCCATGAAGAGATGAGTTTCTTCTTCATCATTGTTGTGGTTGCTAACATATCTGCCTTCATCATCTGAAGATACATGAGATGCATTTCTCATCCTATCTTCACAAGCCGATTCTATAGTAGTAGGCTCATTTCCATAGAACTTCTTCAATCTATCCCATAAGCTTTTTGTCTATCTGCATCTATCCACCTATGAGGAGACATCATCTGACATCCCATAGAGTATAGCCTTCATTGCTACATCATTACACCAGTTTCTCCTTTCTGCATCTAAATCAGTGGGAGGACTGACTTTACTAGGGCATCCATTTACAACAGACATCTAGACATCATACCCTAATAAGGATAGGTATAATTCCATCCTATAACACCAAATGGAATAGTTAGACCCATTAAATACCAGAGCAGGGATTGACTCAAACTTAACCATTGTGTCCTAATACCAGAATCTACCCAAGCTGGAGAAATCTTATCTAACCAGTAACCTAGGCTCTCATACCAATTGTTGGACACAAGATGCCACTAAGAGGGGGGGTGAATCAGTGGTTTCCAATTTCTTAACCCTTAATCATCTAAGTATGTGTACCAGTTGACATCCTAATACCCAGTAGGCCTACTGATAAGATAAACCAAGATAATGCAATGCGAGCATACACAAGGGCACATCACACGACAATAGTATATACGAGGAAACACAAGATGGGAAAAAACTCGGTGAGAAATTTTGTTGGAGTCTACTACTCCAATCCACCCTCACAATGAAGATCTAATTACAATGTTTAGGGCACCAACCCAGGGAGAACCAACCCCTACACCGAGCACCAACTCAGTGATCTACAATGAACATTATCAAATACATTAGTAGCAGTCTGGTTACAAGTGAGTCTTGCAACCACTGAAAAATAATATCTCTATCGGTTACCCTCTACTTTGCTTTCTACTGGTTTTTAGTCCTCTCCTCTCTTCTTCTCAGTTTCTCTCTCTCTCTACTTTCCTTCACCCGCTCCTACTTACACACTGGTTCTAACTCTTCTTTTCAGATCTGCTATCAAACCAAACTCTTGTTGTCGGTTCCTCTGCTTGCCAGTTTATCTTTTCTCTATTTCTTGCCTACCAGATCTCTTCAAACACTCACTTTTCACCACTTCACTTTTAGCTACCTCCCTACTAGTTCTACCACTACCAATTGACTTCACTAATGCACTTTTGTAGTTTACCAGTTGCTTTGGCCTTACTGGTCAAACCTCTACTAAACCCTTTCACCAGTCAAGCCTCACTCTTGTTAGTTAAACTCATCAACCCAATTATCTCTCACACACACTTAGTCTCTTAGCTGATCGACGTTGAGCACTTGAATTAATGATTCTCTTCACTTCTTCACTCTCTCATGTAGCAGCATAGATCTGGTCTTCAATCTACATGTTTATACTATACTTTCTCATGAAAATGTTATTCAAACTTCTTGCGCTAGGGTTTCTTCATCGTCCTTGAGGTAAACCAAATCTAGTTAAATCTCACCAGATCTAATCTCCTTGATTGATGAACTACAACTCATCAATCAACACTATCATTTTCATGCCTTCTAGAACACGCCTTCTATATTTAGCAATCTGCATTTAATCTGTCGGCTTATCTCTTGGTCAATCACCAAGAATGGTTTGGCAGTTTTTTTCACCTACTTCGATTTGCTCAATCAATCTATCTTGAATCTCTGTTGTCTGTTTGATCTCAAGCCATAACTCTTTGCTAGGCATCTTATAAATCATGCAGTTGACATAAATGTTAACCTGCCACCATATTCCTTGCTGATAGACACTTCATCAACACACCATGTCAACCTGTGCATGCATGCTTTCTACTTCAACTCCATGTGGCATCTTTGTTGGTATCCACCTTTGCTAGGTCATCTGTGTCCATATGGATAGGATCACCGACCAACCCCATAACTAGGTTCATCTACCAGTTCACAAACCCTACCAGTTATACCCTAACCAGTCAACTTTCAAGTCCACACTTTGTTAGTCTGACGGTGGAACACCTTAACCGGTCACCAGACATGCCAATCCACAAAATGCCCATCTTGATCAGACAAGAGCTCTTCACTCATCACTTCATTAGCTTTACCAGTGAACATACTTATCAGTAACCACCTTGATGATACCATGTCATCAATCTTCAAATGTTTTCATCTGAGGCATCTGCATACTGGTTGCACTCTCTATCTGCATCTGCTCAACCTTGCCTTCTTATTCATTAGACCGAACACCATCTCAACCGGTTTGTCAAGGTGAAAAATATATCCTTCAATATTTGAACTAGAAACCCATCATTCTATCCCTGTAGATTTGATACACATCCCTAATCTCATGCACCTAAGAAAACTTAGTGCTTCATTGGTTAAATCAGTGTGAGCCTTCAATCACCTACCTTCTACTCTTTTGTCCTATCTCAGAGAACTATGATGCCTCCCATGCATAATAGGAGATAAGCTCCACTTACCAATGGGAGAGGATCCTTGTCATCTACTTTTGACATTTGCATCAATATAGCTTCCTTGTTTGAGTAGGCATATCTTCAAACATCCACATATAATCCTATTGAGCACACTCTATCTCAGCCTTTTCTTATTTCTGTGATATCTTCTTCATCTGGTGAGAGTCCTATTGTTTCCCATCCACATATTCAAAAACATACCCGTGGCCTGCACATACTTCACCTGGACAGTGTTGATGTCATCCTTAGTAACATTCCCCCTCTTCATCACAATCAATAGCCAACAACCTTGCATTCTTGCAGAAGACATCATACCAGGCTGATCTCCAATACTTGTCTTTAACACAAGCCCACACCGACTTGTGTACTGATGATCATTAATGACATCACAAGGCTAGTTGACATCAAAGACAACATGTTAACTATTCTCCCATATCGGTTATGTTAGGACCCGGAGGCAATTGAGAGGGGGGTGAATCAATTGTCTATTTATTTCAACTCAAATATAACTTAATTAAACTTGATGCATAATACAGGTGAACCAAACTTAATGTCTGTTGACAGTTTAATAGTTAATAATAGTACAGGTAAATTTTAATGCATGAAACAGAAAGACAAATAACATCCACAACACATAACACATATATTTGTATGTGGAAACCCTGTAAGGGGAAAAACCACGATGGGAAACCTTACCCACAATCAGATGATACTACTGTAGATAGTATGTGTGTACAAATGGGGTCTGCACATGCAAAAAGGCCAACTACCTAGAGCTCATTACTCAATCACAAAATGGGAGTCTCACTGACTACAATTGGATGGTTAAATCCAATGATAATGTACTACACAAAATAGCATCATCATATGTTAGATTCAGTACCGGTTAAGCTCTTATTGTCTTCTTTATACCTTCCTTGAATCTTCAAATGATGTCTGCATGTATAGCTCTACTTATATTTGCATATACCTTATTACAATCCTCTACCACACCTTCTTGTCTTCTTAATCTCACAAATGAGATCTTACATATATACCAAAACCTAAGACCAAATGTGTAGGTCGGCTCACTAAGAATATTACAATTAAATCAATTACAAATGAATCAATATGTGATGCATCATGTCGGCTCAATTTATTTACAATAATAACCAATCAACAAATCATTTCCATAATGTGTCGTGCTGATCTGGAATAAAAAACGCTAGTTGGTCCATAACCTAGACCAATTTGCCAGTAATAGCAAATATGCAAATTCAATTAGACTAATAACCAAATCACCAAAACAAGTGTCCAAACAATGTCTTCGACATAACCAAGTAATCTCCAGATGATAACATATCATCCTCAGTGCCAGTAAATAGTATAACATGTTGTTGAACCAGATACCGGTGACTGTGCATAAGTCACTGAACATGCTGGTGAACATAACCAAAGATCTTCAGTATTGATAAGTGTTGACAAGTGTTGACATCAATGATAAAACTAATGCAACACATCCATAATACCAACAATCTCCCCCTTTGGAATTGATGACAAAACAAGATGGAAAAACCATCTAAGTGCCAAAGCAGAAATGCCAAAAACCAAAAACCAACAATCTCCCAAAGAGATCAATCAAAATACATAATATCTCTCCCCTAGGAATAATCTCTCCCTAAAAGATAATGTGTTAATGTGTTTTTCCATAGATATCTCTCCCCCTTTGACATCAAATGCCAACGCAATACAAAAACCAGATATAATCAGTTCATAGAACTTAATTACAAATACCAACTTATCTAATCTACTCCCCCTGAGAAGTAGCTCTCATTCATCAAAGCCGGAAAAATATTTCTCTACCAATTCCTACTGGTTTGATGCCAATCTCCAACTATCTAAGTCTCTATCGGTGAGGGTATAACTCCAAGCTGCTCTATGAGATATTCAAAATTTTCCTTAGGCAAAGGCTTAGTAAAGATATCTACAATCTGCTCTTTTGTATTCACATAAACCAATTTCACTTCTTTTGCTTCAACATTCTCTTTCAAAAAATTGAATTTGATAGAAACATGTTTAGTTTTAGAGTGAAATACTGGATTCTTTGCTATATCAATTGCTTCCATATTACCACAGTAAATGATTATAAGTTCTTGCATTTTACCTTTATGTCCTTCAACATTTGCTTAATCCATAATGCCTATGTATAATTAGTTACTGCTGCAACATATTCTGATTCTGTTGTTGATAGTGATGTACAACTTTGTTTCTTGCTCAACCATGAAATTAATCTGCTACCAAGAAAGAATGCTTTGTTGGTTATTCTCTTTCTATCATCTACATCTCCTACCCAATTTGCATCTATGTATGCACATAAATCAAAAGTTTCATCTTTAGAATACCATAAACCAAGATTTGTTGTGCCTTGTAGATACCAGAAAATCCTTTTCACTGCTGATTCATGAGTTTCTTTAGGATTACTCTGAAATCTTGAAACAATACATACTGCATTCATAATATTAGGTCTTGTTTGTGTCAAATATAGTAAACCTCCAATTATAGATTTATATCTTGTCAGATTAACAGATGTTGATTCATCCTTCAATGATAGTTTATCAGTTGTAGTCATAGGAGTACTTACCGGTTTAGAGTTTTCCATACCAAATTTATTTAGTAGCTCTTTCAAGTACTTTGATTGACATATAAATATACCTTTATTTGTTTGTGAAATCTACAATCCTAAAAAGAATTTTATCTCCCCAATCATAGACATTTCAAATTCTTCCTGCATCTTATTAGAAAAGTCTTTACACAATCCTTCTTCTCCTCCAAAAATGATATCATCAACAAAAACTTCAATAACCAAGATGTCATCATTGGTCACTTTGTAATATAATAAACTGTCAGCATTACCTTTAGTGTAACCAAGCTTCAAAAGATATTTGTCCAATCTAGCATACCAAGCTCTAGGAGCTTGCTTTAATTCATATAAAGCTTTCCTTAACTTGCAAACCATATCTTGGTCATTTGTCAAAGAAAATCCATCAGGTTGTTCAATGTAAACTTCCTCTTCAAGATCATCATTCAGAAATGCACATTTAACATCCATTTGATATACTTTATAGTTCTTGTGTGCTGCAGAAGCTACGAATAGTCTGACTACCTCAATTTTGGCTCCTGGTGCAAAGGTTTCACTGTAATCAATTCCCTCTTTCTATGAATATCCCTTACACACTAATATTGCTTTATTTCTGGTTACCTTACCATCTTCATTAAGTTTATTTTTAAATACCCATTTAGTTCCAATTACATTTTTTTTTTAGATTGGGGAACCAATGTCCATGTGTTATTCTTTTCAATTTGTTCCAATTCATCTTCCATAGCTTTAATCCAATGTTTATCTTCACATGCCTCAAAAATAGTTGTCGGTTCAATTTGACAAATTAAACATACCTCTTCGTTTGTCAGTCTTCCTCTTGTCATAACACCTTGATACTTATTCCCAATTATCTGACTTTCAGAATGATTCAATCTTACATACCTGGGTGTATTCACTTGCTGTTGGTCTTCAGTCACTGTGGAATTCTCAGATGATGTCGGTGTGACTGGATCAACATTCTGTACTAGTTTACTTAGTGTAGGTTCATTTGTGATAATCTCAATTGTCGGTTTAGAGTCCATGGACCTTGAACTACCTCTAAATTGTTCATCAATCTTCACATTTGCACTCTAAATGATTTTCTATAATATCTGATTAAAACATCTATATGCCTTGCTCTTAGATGATTAACCAAGAAATATTCCTTCATCACTTCTAGCATCAAATTTGCCAATATAATCATCTCTCCTAATATAACATTTTCTTCCAAATATTCTAAATAATTTAAGAGTAGGAGTATTACCAAACCATAGTTCATGAGGGGTCTTACCGGTTTCACCTTTGATGTGAACTCTGTTGAATGTGTAAACCACTATATTGAGTGCTTCTCTCCAATACACATGAGGTAGTTTTGCTTCTGATATCATGCTTCAAGATACATCCGTAATAGTTTTGTTCTTTCTTTCCACAACTCCATTCTGTTGGGGTGTCTGAGGTGCTGATAATTGTCTTCTAATTCCATTCACTTCATAGAATGTATTAAATTCCTTAGATGTGACTTAACCTCCTTGATATGATCTTAAACATTTGATTTTCTTACTAGTTTCGTTCTCTAGCATTACCTTGAATAGTTTGAATTTCCCAAAAGCTTCTGATTTCTGCCTGAGAAAAGTAACCCAGCCCATTCTAGAATAATCGTCAATGATTAGCATAAAATATTTATCTCCTTGTAAACTTCTAGTTCTTGCTAGACCACATAAATCAGTATGTATTAAATCAAGAACATTATTGGATTTCTCTAGAATACTCTTAAAAGTTGCTCTAACTTGCTTTCCAAATTAACATTCCTTACATACCAGATTGTGAGATTTTACAACCTTAGGTAAATCCCTTACTTCCTTAGTTGTACTGATCTTCACAATGCAATCAAAATTTACATGACAAAGTCTCTTATACAATAACCAACTTTCATCAATATGTGCAATCAAGCATGCCTTCTCATTGTTATTCAAAGGAAAGTTATTCCATAACCAACTTTCATCAATATGTGCAATCAAGCATGTCTTCTTATGCCATTACCGGTTGCAATTTCCAAACCAGTTCTATTCATGATTTTGCATTTACCATTCTTGAATTGTAACTAAAATCCCTTTTCAACTAATTGACCAACACTCAAAAGATTATGCTTCAAACCTTAAACATAATAAATGTTGTCAGTATTGTGCTTACCATCAAAAGATATAGTGCCTTTTCCTATGATCAAACAAGCTTTATCATCCCCAAATATTACTAGACCTCCATTGTATTCCTGAAAGGTTAAGAATTTACTTTTATCACTAGTCATATGATGTGAACATCCAGAATCAATGATCCATTCATCCTTTTCTTCAATTTTAGCTGCCAAGGCCTGCTCTACCGGTTGAACAGTAGGTGTTGGTTGATCTTCTGTTATTGCAACAAAATCCCATCCATTGTCTGCCAGTTCCTCATTAGAATCATCAATAACACCTTCATCAACATAGTAACATTATTTGTCTCTATTCTTCTTAAATCTGCATCTCTGATATTCAGGGTTAGGCTTATATGTTCTTTTAGCTTCTTCTTTCAATCTTGCATGTCTATCAGGACACCTCGATGCCATATGACCAATTTTATTGCAGTTAAAACATATAAATGGTGCTTTACCTTCATACTTACTTCCAGCTAGACCTTTAGGCATTTTTCTTGCAAATGTTGCTTCAAGCTCTTCAAGTTCTTCATTTTCCCTTATGATATCTTCAAGTTCTCTTGCATAAAGTTCTTTCCAATCAGATTTCTCAAATGATGATGATGATGCTGCATATGATGATGATTCTTTGAAAGCTAAATCTATCTTAATTGTAGCATCAGGACCAAATTCCTCAAGTTCAAAAATCAAAGTTTTCCAACCAAAGTATCTCTAGATATTGATGTATTAGGCATTGTTCTCAATTCATTAATAGCAGTTACTTTCATTTTGTATCCCAGTGGAAATGCTCTTAAACTTTAGAAACAATCTCATCTTCACTTAAGGATCCTCCACAACATTGTACACCCAAAACAATTTCATTAACTCTTTCCATAAAAGCAGAAATGCTTTCATCTTCTTCCATTTTTAGATTTTCATACCTGACCCGGAAGCATTCCGGTTTTGCAATTTTGATTGTGGTATCACATTCATTCAATGTCTCCAATTTGTCCCAAATATCTTTAGCAGTAGATCGGTCTGATAAACCCATGATTTGTTGATCTGATAATGCACTCAAAAGTGCTTCTCTTGCTTTGCAATCATTCTCCTAATGTTTAGCCATGGTTGGTGGAATAGGTTGACTCTGTGTAGGACCAACATAGCGATTCTTTGTAACATCCCATATGTTTCTACCAATGCAATTCAGATGTGTCTCCATTCTGATCTTCCATATACCATAGTTAGTTCCATCAAGCTTCAGACCATCCTTCCTGAAATAGTTAGTTACCATAGAATCTCCTCAAGTTGTTAAAGTTTGGCAAAAAGAGGACTTATCTCTGGTACCAATTTTTAGGACCCGGAGGCAACTGAGAGGGGGGGGGAGATGAATCTGTTGTCTATTTATTTCAACCCAAATATAACTTAATCAAACTTGATACATAATACCAATGAACCAAACTTAATGACGGTTGACAGTTTAACAGTTAATAACAGTACTAGTGAAGTTTAATGCATGAAACAGAAAGACAAATAACATCCACAACACATAACATAAATATTTGTATGCGGAAACCCTATAAGGGGAAAAACCATGGTGGGAAACCTTACCCACAATTAGATGATACTATTGTAGATAGTATGTGTGTACAAATGGGGTTTGCACATGTAGAAAGGTCAACTACCTAGAGCTCACTGCTCAATAACAAAATGGGAGTCTCCTGACTAGAATTGGATGGTTAAATCCAATGATAATGTACTGCACAAAATAGCATCTTCATATGCTAGATTTAGTACCAGTTAAGCTCTAATTGTTTTCTTCATACCTTCCTTGAATCTTCAAATGATGTCTGTGTGTATAGCTTTGCTTATATTCGCATATACCTTATTACAATCCTCTACCACACCTTCTTGTCTTCTTAATCACACAAATGAGATCTTTCACATATACCAAAACCTAAGACCAAATGTGTAGGTCAGCTCGCTAAGAATATTACAATTAAATCAATTACAAATGAATCAATATGTGATGAATCATGTTGGCTCAATGCATTTACAATAATAACCAATCAAGAAATCATTTCCACAACATGTCATGTTGATCTCAAATAGATAACGCTTGTCATTCCATAACCTAGATCAATTTGTGGGTAACAAAAAATATGCGAACTAGATTAGACTAATAACTAAATCACCAAAACAAGTGTCCAAACAATGTCTTCGACATAACCAAGTAATCTCCAGATGATAACAGATCATCCTCAGTGCCAGTGAACAATATAACTTGCCAGTGAACTAGATACTGGTGATTGTGCATAAGTCACTGAACATGCCGGTGAACATAACCAAAGATCTCCAGTGCTGATAAGTGTTGACATCAATGACAAAACCAATGCAACACATCCATAGTACCAACATGTTATCTTTCTCTACCGGTAACATGCAATACTGGTGATAGCTATACTAGTAATCTTCTATACCGATTGACATCAATGACAAAACAATGCCAACAAGAGATCCTATTTTTATTAATCTAGATGATGAAATGGATGATAATGTTATTCATGATAACAATGTTGATTCTAATTATTCTAATGATGTATATGAGCTTATTGATGTTAATCATGATTTATCTTCACATTTTCCAAAAGAATTAACCCTAGCTCTTGGTAACAAACAAAGTGACTTATCATTAGAGCATAGTCCTTGTTTGGAACTTGTAGTCTCTCCATATGTTGTGTTTGAAGTGGCTCCTCTTGCATATTTTCCACCTTCCAAAAGTAATGTTCAACAAGATTGGGAGGTAGATGATTTTCTAGATTAAATTCATTTATATTGTAGATCGTCTCTTTTTTGTTTCATTGTTTGTGATGTGTTTCCCCCATGATGTATTTTTTGTGTTATGTTAGGTTCTCTTTGGATGACCCTTGTCACTCTATTGGTGCAAGGTAATAAAGAGGCATAATCTATTGTGACACTCTTCTATTTGTATCTCAATTCTTCTATATTTTTTCCCTTGTGTTGTCTACTTGGGAATGATGCAAAGCATTGAGATCTCTTTTTGTCCTTCCATGTTGACTCAAAAGACACATGTTCCCTTCCATTATTCTTGTATTTTCACTACCTTTGGGGGATGAGGTCAAATCAATACAAATATTCATAATATACATTATTTATCATAAGAGGATACTAACCTTAGAGTTAGTGGATCCCTTATGTGCTTTTATGTTTTGTGACCATTATCTTTTATTTGTCCTTTTGTGGGGGCATCTCATTGGGATAATGTTCTTGTCTTTTGGATGCATTCTACCATAAAGAAAATGCTCCCGATAAGCCATATGCAATCACTTTAACATGGGGGCATTGTTGGATATTGTTGCTACTAGGATATGTTGTTGTCATTGATGTCAACCTATTCCTATGTTGCAGAGAGTTGTTTGGTATTCCAGTTATTGCATTGAGTTGACCTGGTTGGTTTATTTGCTTTGGAATGCTAGTTTATATGTTCCAATGATCCCAAACAATTCTTGATCATATTATTTGATCCGGTTTGGAGTTTAGTCTTTCTATTCAGTGGTTGACAAAGTGTGGTATTTGATCTGGTGAGCTCTGGTATGATTATATATTTGGTTGCGGATTTGGGAGAATGTCTTGGATGTTCATGTGTATCTTCATTTCAGATGGTTTGTGATTTGGTGCTCCACAAGTTATCTTTCTAGTCTGAATTGATGTTGATTAGTGTTTTTGTGAGTTATCATGTTGGTAGGTGAAGATTTAAATAAGTGGTGTTGGTGCAGCCATTACGGATGGTTCTAACATGCTTGTTGGTGTTTCCTTATTGTGGCCTATTTATTTTTGTGGTCCGTATTAATCATTGTGCACATTCTGGGTGATCTTGTTGATTCGGTGATATTCTTGGTGTTATGCGGTATTCCTGGTGGTGTAGTGTGTTGTGGTTGATCTTGGTGAGATTATTGATGGTCATGCATGTTTGAATATTTTATTTAGGTCCACACTATGTCATGAATATTGTTGAATTGGTTTGGTGGTTTATATATGTATTTTGTGATGTCATTTTGTAATTGAGATTTGAGGGTTTGGCCAACCTTGTAGTCAAGATTGATGAATTGTATAAATAGGTGTTAGATTCATGTAATTTGGGTACTAGTGTTGTGTCTGCATTATCAGAGAGTGGTGATGTTTGCATAAGAAATTTTATCCTTTGGTGTGGTGTATTGAGAAGAGATTATTGTAGGGCAGACAAATGTGCTTAAACATAACTATCATCGGGCATAAGGAGATGCTATATTTGCAATTCATGTAATTTAGATTGTAGTTCGAATCTTATTGTAAAGTACTGAACCTTCCTTGATGGTTAGAGCCTTTTGTGTCATCTCATTTTGAGCAGTGAGCTCTAGGCATTGTTCTTGTATGCATGTGCATTCCCCATTGTAATATTTACACATACTACTGTAGAGTATCATCTTATTGTGGGTAAGTTCCTACCATGGTTTTTTCCCTTAACTAGGTTTTCCACGTCAAAATATTGATTTTATGCATATTATTGTCATTGTCTTTATCTTTATTTCTACTACAGTTAATTGGAATCTGAGATTGTGCTTAATTGGTTCAATTTGGGAAAATTGATTCACCCCCCTCTTAGTTTTCCTTCATTGTTGTTGCCAAGAATTGGTATCAAAGAAAAATCCTTTGGAAGAAGCTTGACCACTTGAGGAGATCTAGGATGGAAGCCTATGTATTGAAGAAGGACAGTCTGAGATTTTATGGAAATAATTATATTGTTTGGAAGGACCGGATGGAAGTTCATATAAAATGTCTTGGAGATGAGTATTGGAAGATCACAAAGAATGCCTACAATGTTCCTCATAATGGACCGATTACTCCTATTGAGATCAAGGATGTTGAACATAACATAAGATCTTAGGAAACATTTTTGAGTGCCTTGATTGATTCAGAGATGACTAATGTGATGGGTTTGAAGACTGTACATGAGATCTAGAAGAAGCTAGAAACCTTGTATGAAGGAGATGCACAAGTTTAAGTTGATAAGCTATAGAGTTTGCAAGCAAAATATGAGGTATTAAAGATGAGAGATGATGAAAATATAACAACCTTTATGGCTAAGGTGAATTATCTTGTCATGAGTATCAGATGAGCTACTCGAACCCTTGAAGAAGATGAGATTGTTTCTAAGGTGTGGAGATCATTGCCTCCTGCTTACAAATATAAAGTAGCTACTATTGATGAGATCCAGGGTGTGACTACTATGACTAGAGACATGTTGGTTGGGAATCTTACTGCACTTGAGTTGAGTAAATTTGGAGAATCACATGGTAAACCTGAGACTACATTCAAAACCTCTGTATCTGGGAATAAGAAGTATGAACCAGGAGAAAGTTCATGTTGGGTATCTAGATTTGAAAGAGAGAAGAGAGAGATGGAAGAGAAAGAAAGAGAATTAGATGAGATTGAAGCCCTTATTTCTTAGAGATTTCCTAAGGGAGCTGGTAAGTATGATGGAAAGTTACCTTTGAAATTTTTCTCTTGTAATAAGATAGGACATTTTTCTTCTAGGTGTCTTGAGAGAATGTCTAGATATTATAAGCATGATAAATTCAAAAGGCATGATAGATTTGACAAGTATGATAGATATGAGAAGCATGATAAGAATGACAAGCCCTGTAAGCCCTACCAAAAGTACAAAAATTAGAAGAGATGTTATTATGTTATTGATGAATGTGTAATAGATGAGGAATTAGAGAATGGGAATTTAGAAGATGAATTTGTATTCATTTCTATAAAGGAAGATGATCTGGTACTAGTGAATTCTACAAGTTGCATTGTTGAGGAGAAAGATTTAGCTGCTAAGACTTAAGAGAAAGATGAATGGGTAATTGATAGCGATTGTTCACATCATAAGATAGGTGATGAAAGAAAATTTGTGAGTATGGAAAGGTATGATGGTGGAATAGTAATATTTGGAAATGATAAAGCTTGTGTGATTTGTGGTAGAGGTTCTATATCTTTCAATAGTAAGCATAATACTGATGATGTCTTGTATGTTGTGTTAGATAGTTTAGATAACCAAAAGACAACTGGGAGGGGGGGGGGTGAATCAGTTGTCTCAAATTACATGAACATTCAACAATTAAAATTTTAATACTAGAATAGCAGTTAATCCAATTAATCATAAGTAGTAATTATAGAATAAAATCCATCCACACAACACCAAGATTTGTATGTGGAAAACCCGGTAATGGGAAAAACCATGGTGGGAAGCCTACCCAAAGTTAGATAATACTTCTACAGTAAGTATGTGAATTACAATGAGGGGGCCTACACTTGCAAGAAGGCCAACACCCTAGAGAATACTACTCATCACAAAAGGAGCCTCACTGACTACATATAAATCCAGACTATGATCCGGAGAAGTGTTGAACTGCAAAAGATAGCATCTCCTATGCTTGAGTATAGTTTCGATTAAGCTCAATACTAGAGGACTAAATCCTCTTACATAAACCCAATTCAATCTCTAATGATTGACCAACTCCTCTCCCTGAATGCTATTACATTATTCACATATTACATTCCTTGACCATGACCTCTTACATTAACCATGATGATCTACAATGAGATTTTACATCTATATATACAAACCCTTAACCATAAACAATCAGGTCGGCCACCAGATAATAAACTGATTCCATAATTGCAAACCATGTCATCCTTAGACCAAACAAATAATATCAACACATAAGACATCCCGAAAATGAATCAATAGGTCCTATCCACACATTACATTAAAGTCAATCCATAAACTAGATCAACTCAGACTAAGTATAGGTCCAAACACTTCAACAATGATCTCCAACCTCCAAGTCTCAAATAGGATCACCAACAACATCCTAAAACTCCATCAGAAGCTACACCAACACCACTTATGCAATTCATCAAAGATATCCATCAAATGCTCTACTAGTGAAACCCTCGCTGAAACCAGAAACCAATCTTCTAATCAAGCAGGATAACATCCAATCACTAGACCAAAACCAACTGATCAAATGTGAGTATAAGTATTATGAACAAGCCAATTCCATCACTAGATTATACTGGAGCCTATCAGATCATGCCAGATCCAAGTTAACTAGAAACCACTTAAGTTACCGAGACTAGAAGGGTGTAGGTAAAGCATTGAAACAACTAGTGTTGACATCAATGACAAAACATCAATGCAACACAATCAACTCCACCAAATGGTCAACAATCTCCCCCTTTTGTTAGGATTAATGATAGTCCCAAAGATACTGAGAGGGGGGGAGAATCAATATCTAACCGGTTAATAAATTCTTTAACCTTATTAAGTATTTTGCATTCCAAAACAGTGTACAGGTAAATAAGAATTAATGCAGTAAACAGGAACAATAATGACAGCATAGAAAACACACCATAACAAAAGATGTTTAACAAGGAAACCTAGTGTGGGAAAAACCTTGGTGGGATTTGTGACCCACATTATTCACTCACTAGCCAATGAATAAATATTACTTACAATGAGGGGCCTACACATGCAGGAAGGACAACTACCCAAAACTCACTGCTCAATCTACAAAATAGAAGTCTCACTAACTTACAAAATAGATTATGAAAATCCAATACAATGTTGGTATTTTGGTTATGTTGATATAGTTTTGTCATTAATGTCAACACCTATTAACACTTATCAACTCTGGCACTTTGCAGAAATGGTTATGTTCACCGGCAAGCAAGTGACTTTATGCACAGTCACTAGTATCTGGTTCGCCAACAGGATATATTGTTCAGCGGCACTTGGAATGACATGGAAAACACTTGGTTATGTTAAAGACATCATTTGGACACTTTTTCTTGGAGATTTGTTCATTGGTATATTCGAGTTTGCATATTTGTAGTTACCGGTAAATAGGTCCAGGTTAAGCACTGGTAGACTTATCTTTTCCAGATCAGCACGACACACTTTGAAGATGATTTATTATTGTTTTAAATGCATTAAGCCGACATGTTGAATCAGTTATTGCATCGGTTATTGATTTACTTGTAAAATATTATTGTAATATTTTTTAGAGCTGACCTACTAAAATTGGTCTTAGGTTATGGTATAAATGTAAGATCTTATTTGTAAGATCAGAAGTGTGATGTGAAGGAAGGAATAATCTGATATATGTGAGAATAAGCAGAGCTATACATGCAGACATCATTTGAAGATTGAAGGAAGGTTTTTATGAAGGCATATTAGAACTACACTGGTACTGAATCCAGCATAGTAAGATGCTATTTTGAGCAATTCATCCTTATTGGATTTAACCATCCAATTGTAGTCAGTGTGACTCTTATTTTGTGTTTGAGCAGTGAGCTCTAGGCGCTTGGCCTTTCTGCATGTGCAGACCCCATTTGTATACACATCCTATCTACAGTAGTATCATCTGATTGTGGGTAAGGTTTCCCACCATGGTTTTTCCCCTTACAGGGTTTCCACATACAAATATTGGTGTTATGTGTTGTGGATGTTAATGTCTTTCTGTTTCATGCATTAATCTTTACCGATACTCCAATTAACTGATAAACTGTCTACCGGGAAAACATTTGGTTTACCGGTATTAAGCATTAAGTTTGGTTAAGTTTTTTTTGGTTTGAATTTATTAGACAATTGATTCGTCCCCCCCCTCTCAGTTGCCTCTGGGACCTAACAATTGGTATCACAGCCTAGTCCTCTTTTGCAGAAGTTTAACAACTTGAGGAGATCCAATGTCTTCTAACTATTTCAGGAAGGATAGTCCTAAACTTGATGGAACCAACTATGGCATATGGAAGATCAGGATGGAGACACATTTGAATTGCATTGGAAAGGACATCTAGGAAGTTACAAAGAATGGCTCTATTGCTCCTACTCAGAATCAGCCCAATCCACCTAACTTGACTAAAGATGAGGAAAATGATTGCAAAGAAAGAGAAACACTTTTGAGTGCATTATCAAATCAAAAAATCATGGGATTATCAGATAGGTCTACTGCTAAAGCCATTTGGGATCATTTGGAAACATTGAATGAATGAGATTCCACAGTCAAAATTACAAAACTTGAAAGCTTCCGGGTCAAGTATGAAAATCTGAAAATGGAAGAAGATGAAAGGATTTTTGCTTTTATGGAAAGAGTTAATGAAATTGTTCTAGGTATTAAATGTTGTGGAGGAACCTTAAGTGAAGATGAAATTGTTTCAAAAGTTTTAAGAGGATTGTCACCGACATACAAAATGAAAGTTACTACTATAAATGAGTTAAGAACAATGCCTAATACATCAGTAACTAGGGATACATTTATTGGAAAACTTTTAACTTTTGAAATTGAGGAATTTGGTCTTGTTGCTACAATAAAGACAGATTTAGCTTTTAAGGCATCAACATCATCTGCACCATCATTTGACAAGTCTGATTGGAAATCCTTTTATGCAAGAGAACTTGAAGAAAGCAGGAGAGAAAATGAAGAGCCTGAAGAACTTGAAGCACTATTTGCAAGGAAAATGCCTAAAGGTCCAGTTGGAAGTAAGTATGAAGGTAAAGCACCCTTTAAATGCTTTAACTATAATAAGATTGCTCATATGGCTTCAAGATGCCCTGATAGACATGCTAGATTAAGAGAAGAAGCTAGAAGAACATACAAGCCTAACCCTGAATATCAGAGATATAGATTTAAGAAGAATAAAGATAAATATTGCTATCTTGTTGATGAAGGTGTCACTGATGATTTTGATAAGGATCTGACAAACAATGGATGGGTCTTTGTTTCTATAATAGAACATCAACCGACACCTACTGTTCAACTGGTAGAATAGGCTCTAGCAACTAAAATTGAAGCCAAGGATGAATGGATCATTGATTTGGGATGCCCAAATCATATGACTAGTGCTAAAAGAAAATTCTTGACTTTTCATGAATATAATGGAGGTCTAGTAAGATTTGGAGATGATAAAGCTTGTTTGATCAAAGGTAAAGGTACTATATCTCTTGATGGTAAGCATAATATTGAAAATGTTTACTATGTTGAAGGTTTAAACCACAATCTTTTGAGTGTTGGTCAATTAGTAGAGAAAGGATTTCAGTTACAATTCAAGAATGGAAAATGCAAAATCATGAACAAAACTAGCTTGGAAATTACAACTGGTAATCAAACTAGACGTAATATCTTTCATTTGAATAATAGTGAAAAGACATGCTTGATTGCACATATTGATGAAAGTTGGCTATGGCATAAGAGACTCTGTTATGTAAATTTTGATTGAATTATCAAAATTAGTACTACTAAGGCAGTTAGAGATTTACCTAAGATTGTTAAGCCTCACAATCCGGTATGTAAGGAATGTCAATTTGGAAAGCAAGTTAGAGCATCTCTTAAAGTATTCCAGAAAAATTCAATAATGCTCTTGACTTAATTCATACTGATTTATGTGGTCCAGCTAGAACTAAAAGTTTACAAGGTGATAGATTTTTCATGCTAATCATTGATGATTATTCTAGAATGTGTTGGGTTACTTTTCTTAGAGAAAAATCAGAAGCACTTGGGAAATTCAAACTATTCAAGGCAATGGTAGAGAATGAAACTGGTAAGAAAATCAAATGTCTGAGATCAGATCAAGGAGGAGAATTCATATCTAAGGAATTTAATACATTATGTCAAGTAAATGGAATCAGAAGACAACTATTAGCACCCCGGACACCACAGTATAATCGAGTTGTAGAAAGGAAAAACAGAACTATCTTGGATGTAGCTAGAAGTATTTTATCAGAAGAAAATCTACCACATGTATATTGGAGAGAGGTAGTAAGCACATCAGTCTACACATTCAACAAAGTTCACATCAAAGGAGAAACTGGTAAGACACCTCATGAACTATGGTTTGGTATTACTCCTACTCTTAAATATTTCAAAATATTTGGAAGTAAATGCTATATTAGAAGAGATGAGTATATTGGCAAATTTGATCCTAGAAGTGATGAAGGAATATTTCTTGGTTATTCATCTAAGAGCAAGGCATATAGATGTTTTAACAAGAGATTGCAAAAAATTGTTGAGAGTACAAATGTAAAGATTGATGAACAATTTAGAGGAACTTCAAGGTATATAGACTCTAAACCGACAATAGAAATACTGACAAATGAACCCACATCAGTACAGAATGAAGATCCAGTTACACCGGTATCATCTGAAAATTCCACTGCAACTGAGGAACAATAGAAAACGAAGACACCTTGATATGTAAGACTAAATCACTCAGAAGATCAGATAATTAGAAACAAGTATCAAGGAGTTATGACAAGAGGAAGAGTGTAAAATGAAGAGGTATGTCTTATTTCTCAAATTAAACCATCATCAGTTAATGAGGCATGTGAAGATAAACACTAGATTAAAGCTATGGGAGAAGAATTAGATCAAATTGAGAAGAACAACACATGGACACTAGTTCCCCAGCCTAAAGACAAAAATGTAATTGGAACTAAATGGGTATTCAGAAACAAACTTAATGAAGACAGTAAGGTAATCAGAAATAAAGAAAGACTAGTGTGTAAGGGATATTCACAGAAAGAAGGAATTAATTATAATGAAACCTTTACACCAGTAGCTAGAATTGAAGCAGTTGGATTATTCTTGGTTTTTGCAGCACACAAGAACTACAAAGTATATCAAATGGATATTAAATGTGCATTTCTAAATGGAGATATTGAAGAAGAAGTTTACATTGAACAACCTAATGAATTTTCTTTGACAGATAACAAAGATATGGTTTGTAGGTTAAGGAAAGCTTTGTATGGGTTGAAGCAAGCTTCAAGAGCTTGGTATGCAAGATTGGATAAATATCTTTTGAAGATTGGTTTTTCTAAAGGCAATGCTAACAACAATTTATACTATAAAGTTACTAATGATGACATCTTGGTTATAGAAGTTTTTGTTGATGATATAATCTTTGGAGGAGAAGATGAATTATGTAAAGACTTTTCTATTGAAATGCAAAAAGAATTTGAAATGTCTATGATTGGAGAGATAAAATTCTTTTTAGGATTGCAGATTTTATAGACTAATAAAGGTATATTCTTGAGTCAATGCAAGTACTTGAAGGAGTTACTTAAGAAATTTGGTATGGAAAACTCTAAACCGGTAAGTACCCCTATGACTACAAATGACAAATTATCACTAAGGGATGAATCTACACCTGTTAATCTGACTAGGTACAAATCTATGATAGGAGCTCTAGTGTATTTAACATAGACAAGACCTGATATTATGAATGCAGTATGTATTGTTTCAAGATTTCAGAGTAATCCTAGAGAACATCATGAATTAGCAGTAAAAAGGATTTTTCGATACTTACAAGGCACTAAAAATCTTGGCTTATGGTATCCTAGAGATGAAAACTCTGAATTATGTGCATACAGAGATGCAAATTGGGTAGGAGATGTGGATGACAAAAAAAGAATTTTTTCTTGGAAGTAGATTAATTTCTTGGTGGAGTAAGAAACAAATTTGTACATCTTTATCAGTAGCTGAATCAAAATATGTTGCAGCAACAACTAACTATACACATGTATTATGGCTAAAGCAAATGTTGAAGGACATAAAGGTAAAATGCAAGGAACCTATAACTATCTATTGTGATAACACTGCAATAATTAATATATCTAAGAATCCGATATTACATTCTAAAACCAAACATGTTTCTATCAAACTGAATTTTCTGAAAGAGAATGTTGAAGCAAAAGAAGTAAAACTGGTTTATGTGAATACTACAGAGCGAATTGCAGATATTTTCACTAAACCTCTACCTAAGGAGAACTTTGAATATCTCAGAGATCAGCTTGGGGTCATACCCCCACCAGTAGAGACATAGACAGTTGATGTTTGATATCAACTGATAGAATTAACAGAGAAATCTTTTATTCTGGCTTTTATGAGGAAGCTACTTCTCAGGGGGAGTAGTTGGTATTTTGTATTTGAATCTGGTTTTTGTATTGCTTTGGCATTTGATGTCAAAGGGGGAGAGATATCTATGGAAAAAAACACATTATCTTTTGGGGAAAGATTATTCATTGGGGGAGAGATTGTTATTTTGGGAGAGATTGATTACTCTCTGTATCTATATTTTGATTTCTGGTTATGATCTCTTTTGGGAGATTGTTGGTTTTTGGTATTTGGCATTTCTATT
Source organism: Cryptomeria japonica (assembly GCF_030272615.1). Classification (NCBI taxonomy): domain Eukaryota; kingdom Viridiplantae; phylum Streptophyta; class Pinopsida; order Cupressales; family Cupressaceae; genus Cryptomeria; species Cryptomeria japonica. The sequence goes on along the minus strand of NC_081409.1, from coordinate 313,437,274 downwards.
TTTGGCACTTTGATGGTTTTTCCATCTTGTGTTGCCATCAATACCAAAGGGGGAGATTGTTGGTATTTTGGTTATGTTGATATGATTTTGTGATTGATGTCAACACCTATTAACACTTATCAACTCTGACACTTTGGAGAAATGGTTATGTTCACCAGCAAGCGACTTTATGCACAGTCACCGGTATCTAGTTCACCGGTAGGATATATTGTTCACCAGCACTTGGAATGCCATGGAAAACACTTGGTTATGTCGAAGACATCATTTGGACACTTTGTATTGGAGATTTGTTCATTCATATATTCGAGTTTGCATATTTGTTGTTACCGGCAAATAGGTCCAGGTTAAGCACCGACATGCTTATCTTTTCCAGATCAGCATGACATGCTTTGAAGATGATTTATTATTGTTGTAAATGCATTAAGCCGACATGTTGAATCAGTTATTGCATCGATTATTGATTTACTTGTAAAATGTTTTATTGTAATATCTTTTAGAGCCGACCTACTAAAATTGGTCTTAGGTTATGGTATAAATGTAAGATCAGAAGTGTGATGCGAAGGAAGGAATAATTTGATATATGCGAGAATAAGCAGAGCTATACACGTAGACATCATTTGAAGATTGAAGGAAGGTTTTTATGAAGGCATATCAGAACTACACCAGTACTGAATCTAGCATAGTAAGATGCTATTTTGAGCAGTACATCCTCAGTGTGACTCTTATTTTGTGTTTTAGCAGTGAGATCTAAGTGCTTGGCCTTTCTGCATGTGCAGACCCCATTTGTATACACATACTATCTGCAGTAGTATCATCTGATTGGGTAAGGTTTCCCACCATGGTTTTTCCCCTTACAGGGTTTCCATGCACAAACATTGGTATTATGTGTTGTGGATGTTATTGTCTTTCTGTTTCATGCATTAATCTTTATCAGTAGTGCAATTAACTGATAAACAATCTACCGGCATAAATTTTGGTTTATCGGTATTAAGCATTAAGTTTGGTTGAGTTGTTTTTGGTTTGAATTTATTAGACAATTGATTCACCCCCCCCCCTCTTAGTTGTTTCTGGGACCTAACATACAATGTACTGCTTCAATTCAGCATCAATTATGCTAGGTTCAGTACTAGTTTAAGCTCACACTATAACCATAAACCTTATAAAATTTGTCCTATGCATTAACATATATCTCATCTTCTATCCCATTCACTATCCTTATTACAAAATGATTTACAAGATCTCATACATATATGAGTCTATTACAATATGCAAAGAAAGGCTTTACAAAAAGATATTTATAATTAAATACAATAAACAAAAGTTTATTCTTATCGGTTGGGGTGTCGGTATGCATTGTTGCTGCTGCTGGTGAAGTGTCTGCTAGTGCCAGTGTCTGTCGATGTCTTTACCAGATGAATGTTAGGTTGTTTCCTAAAGGTTGCTAGTAGGTTTCCATCAATGAAAACACCATCATTTCTCACTAGAGTGTAGAATGCCAACAATCTCCCCCTTTGACATTGATGGCAACGCTCATGAGAAAAATCCAAAAATTGTTTCCAAAAATGAAGTCCAAAAATGTACCAAAATGATGTGCTCCCCTGGAGAAGACGATCTCCTCTGATTAGCCATTTTTCTCCGTCCACTACTCTCCCTTTGACATCAATGACAAAGGCTATCAAAAGTTGTCAAAATTTGTCAAACAAGTGCAAAATTTCACCTTAAGGTTTGTAACCGGTTGGTTACAATATGAAATATATCAACCAAAACCAAGTTTAAACTCTGCATGAATCTATTTCTATCCTTCATGGTTGCCTCAATTCTTTGGATTGTACCAGTGAGATGATGCATATGCTCCTCCAATGATCTTTTTCCTTGAATTAGTGCCTTTGAGATCTCATTTCTCAGAGAGATAAGGTTATCCAGTTTCGGACTAAGTTTATACTTCAGCTCTCTGGCATTTACCTTGATCCTTTCTTTTTCTTTCTCCAATTTCTCCATCTTTTCTTCAAATCCTACTATCTCTTTCTCTATAACTGATATAGGTTTGGATGAACCAATGATGTTATCAACTATAGCATCAATTTCCTTTTGTACTCTGCTAATTTCATTCTTAATGTCCTGGGTCAACAGATGTGGCTTGCATGTTTCTCTGTATAGTTCCTTATACTCCAAAATTGTTGTATTTAGTGCTGGTAAAAGTGTGTTAATGTCCCATGCACTTCTTTATTGTTTCCTCAAAGAATTTTTTCTTTTTCTTTTTCTATATTCTCTTTGAATGTTTCCTCATTGATTTGATCAATTGTTATTATATTTCTAGTAATGAATTTAGACAATGTGTCTAACTGACTTAAATAATCCTTTACATTATCTAAATTGCATTTAGGTGCAATCATCTTAAGAATAGTAATTGTATCATCAATTGCCTTGTAGGCCAAAGAATTACAATCAGTTATCTTTTTAATTGAGTCTAGAAGTACTTCAATCACATTTGTAGGTCTGAATTCACTTAGTGAAGTACTTGATGTCTAACCAACTGCTTTTACTATTTCAGTGCTTATAGTATTAGTAATCAATTTGCTTGTATCAACCTCTGATGGATCAGTATGAGTTTGCATTTCTACTAGCAATGGTTTGGGTTTCTCAATGATTACCGGTTTTACTATCTCAACATGTACTTGTGCCTTTGTCGGTTTCTCTGTTGATTTCTCTGTGTTATCCACTGTCAGTATCTCTATCTCTGTCAGTTTCTTTGTGCCAGTATCTATACTACCAGTATTTATTCCGCTATCCAGAGGTTTCTCTGTATGCAATATTTTCTCTCCTTTCTCTATTTATATTCCAACCTCAATATTTTATGTCGATTTCTCAGCAATGTTTCCACTGCCAGCAATATCATCATGTACCTCTGTGTTGTCCTTATCCACAGTAATGTTCACTTCTTGAGTATCAATATTCATTGTGAATAGAATTTCTAATTTAGGTTTAGTGTTCTCATGTGTTGTGTCAACATTTTTAGTAGCTGGTATGTCATCAGTGTTTACCAGTGTAGTAGCCAAGGGTGGTGGTAGGTTGTCAGTTATTTTATGTTTGGTATTCTACCAACTTTACCTTTTCCTTTGTCTCCGTCCTTTTGATATACCTTGAAATTTTTCTTGGGTCTGTTCAACTCTTTCTGTTTTTCTTTTTAGACAAAAAAGATATCCCATTTATTTGTTGTTTCCTCTGCAATTTCATTAACTCTTCTAGCCATTAGGCTCACATGTCAATGACTGCTTGAAAAAACTGATCTATTACCTTCACTAATTAGTTCATCAATCTCTTATTTCAAGTTAACTGGATGAACAGACAATTTTTTCAACCTTAAGTTTCTTATCTAACTCCATAACTGCAATCATCTTTGCATCTAAACCTTGTATACAACTCCTTTGGCAAATCATCTACAACTTCAATTAGCACTTTCTTGTAAATGTCCAGATGTAGAATTATGTTGTTCTCAATACTTTCCTTCTCAGAATCATTGAATATATTATTATGTTTGTGGTAAGATTCCCAAAGATACTGAGAGGGGGGGTGAATCAGTATCTTGCTGGTTAATGGATTTTCTTAACTTATTAAATGAGTTGTATCTCAAAACAATGTACTGGTAAACAAAAGTTAATGCAGTAAATAAGAAGAACAACCACAACATAGAAAGCATACCATAACACAATATTTTTAATGAGGAAACCCGGTGTGGGAAAAACCTCGATGGGATTTGTGACCCACAATATTCGCTCACTAGCCAATAAGTGAATATTACTATTACAATAGGGGCCTGCACATGCATGAAGGCCAACTACCTAAAGCTCACTGTTTAAATACAAAAGAGAAGTCTCACTGACTTACAAAAGTGGATTATATAAATCCAATGTCATGTACTACTTTGGATCAGCATCTGCTATGCCAGGTTCAGTACTGGTTTAAGCTCATACAACTTCCAAAACCTTATTCCAAACTCTGCCTTAATATTCACATTAATAATCTAACCATATCCACATCTAATGCTAAATGATTTACAAGAACTCATACTTATATGAGTCATATTACAACTCGCCTTGTTGGCTTACAAAAAGATATTACAATTAATTACAAAATACAATAAATAACATCCTGTCAGCCAGGGTGCTCATGAACATCTTTGCCACTGCCACTATCGGTCTATGTGCCTGTGCTGATGTCTACCATAGGATTGTAAGGTTGCCATCAATGACAATACCTTCAATCACCTACAATTTCTCATTGGAGTGTGCATTTGCCAACAATCTCCCCCTTTGGCATTGATGGCAACACTCATGAGAAAAAGCCAAAAAGTATATCCAAAAAGTGTTGTCCAAAAATGTCTGCTCCCCCTGAGAAGATGATCTCTTCTGTCATATCCTTTTTCTCATCCTTAAATACTCCCCCTTTGGAATCAATTACAAAGGATGTCATTCAATGTCAATTGAGTGTAGTTCCTGCCTTGATCCTTGTAACTGGTTGGTTACAATCTTATAAATTTCCGCTAAGGCAACATTCAGACTGTTGTAAAATCTCTCACTATCTTTCAATACTGCTTCAGTCATCTGAATTGTACCAATGAGAAAGTGCATTTTCTCTTTCGGTGTCTTAAGTCTTGGAATAAGAGCCTCAGAAATCTCTTTTCTCAAAGAGATGAGGATATCGAGTTTAGGACTTAGTCTGCACTTAAGTTCTTTTGCCTTAAACTTTATCCTTTCCTTGTCTTTCTCAAGTTTTTCTATTTTCTCTTCAAATCCTGCAATTTCTTGTTCAATTACTAATATTGAATCCAATGAACCTATCAGGTTGTCAGCAATATCATTTATTTCTTTTTGGGCTATGCCGATCTCTTTATCTACATATTTTGTCAAAATATTTGTTTTGCATGTGTCTCTATACAATTTCTTGAAGTCCAAAATTGTCTTGCCTAATACCGGTAATAAGGTTTCCATTTGTTCCTTATTCTTCTTGACTATCTCCTCAAAGAATTTTTCCTTCTCTTTATTTATTTTCTCTCTAAAGGTATCTTCATTTATCTGATCAAGTGTTATTAGGTTGCCAGATATATATTTAGACAATGTGTCTAATTGGCTCAAAGAATCTTTATTTTCTATGTTACACTTTGGAGCTATCATCTTCAAAATTGGTAAAGTGTCATCAATATCCTTATATGCCTATGCATTACACTCTGTTATTTTCTTTATTGAGTCTAATAACACCTTTGTTACATTAATTGGCCTAAATTCAGTTATGGATGTTCCGGATGATTGTCCAACTATCTTCACAATCTGCAATCCGTCGGTGGTAGTAATAGCTTTTCTTTCCTCTTTCTCTATAGGATTTGTTTGAGTTTGCATTTCTACTACCATAGGTTTGGGCTTGTCAGATATAGCCGGTGGCACTATCTGAGTATGTACCTGTGAAGAAGCCTGTTGCTCTACTCGTTTCTCAATGTTCTCTCCTGATGATTTTACTGTGTTATCTACTACCAGTTTTTCTGATTGTAACTCTGATTTATCTACCGGTTTCTCTTTGTTTACCTCAGTATTGTCTAGTGTCGGTGACTCAGTAAATACATTAGTGTGTGCACCTATGTTATTCACCTTTCTTGTATCCAGGGGATCATTTGATATTTCAGTTTGTTGCTCATTCCCAATTTCAGTGTTTCCAACTGCAATATTTCCTACCAATGGCTTTGTTGCCACATCCCTCTTGTCAGTTGTTTCCTTATCCACCAAAATATTGACTTCTTGTGTGTCAATGTTCATTGTGTATAACACCTCCAAATAAGGGCTGGTGTCCTCATGTGGTGTATCCATACTCTTTATTGCCAGTGGTGTGTCAATAGTTTGTACCGGTGGAGAATCAGAAGGAGGTGGGGGCAAGTTATCAATTATTTTTATGCTTGGAGGTCCACCTACTTTTCCTTTCCCTTTATCCTTATCTTTTTCCTTTTGATATACTTTAAAAGTCTTTGGTCTCTTTAGCTCTTCTTGTTTCTCTTTTTCAACAAAGAATATATCCCACTTGTCTATAGTTTCTTTTGATATCTCATTAATTATCCTTGTCATTAATGCTACATGTTGGTGACCGGTTGAGAATATAGTCCGGTTAGCCTCACTGATCAGCTCATCAATCTCTTGAGTTGAGTTCACTAGGTGAATAGTAAGTAGTTTTTCTATTTTTCTATTTTTATCTAATTCCACAATAGCTGCCCTTCTAGCTTCTAATCTTTTGTACAAGTCATTTGGTATATCATCAACAATTTCCATCAAAAATTTCTTATAGATATCAAGATGTAGAATAACACTATTCTCTATACTTTCCTTTTCATCATCTAATAGTGTGTTATACAACTTGCTGATGTTTGTCAATTTACCATCTTCAGTTATCTCATTCAAAAGTTTGTCAAAAGGAGGAATAACCTGTTTCACTTTTCTTTTCTTTGGGGTCAATTTCTTAGTCGGAGGCCTAACTGCTTGTTGTTTTTGTCTTGTCCTTCTGGGTGTAGGTGAGGGTACCAATGAGGGTTTTCATTTTTCTTTCTACCCTTTTGAATTCAGTTGGTATATCACTGTCTTGAAGAAGTAACAATTAGTGAAAGATGTGTTTTCAGTTGTAGTCCTTCCAGTTCACTCTCTTTAATACCAGTTTTGTTCAATACATCCTCTTTGATTGCTTTGGCCTATCGTGTTCCTTTCCTAACTATCTATTCAGTTTTCTTAATCCTTTTCTCTGATTGGATTTTGCTTTCTATGGTTTTAGCATTGCCAAATACTTTTTCTATCGGTTCCTTAGGGGCTTCTAAGAGGGCTTTTGCATAGGTCTCAACTATGTTCTCATCTACCTCATATCCCATCTCTGTGACCCAAACAGTCCTAGGGACAACTGCCTCCATCCAAATTTCACCTTTCTTGATCACAAAGCATATCTCCTTTTGATATTTGTCAATAATAGATTGAGATAGCCTTATTCTAGTCTTCATCCTAGCCTTCAATGCTTGAAAATGTTCATTTATGTTTTTCTCCCTGTCATCTCCCATATTGTTTAGTATGTCTAGAAGTTATTTTCCTACTGCTATATCAAAACCAAAGTCTTTTTTGCCAATACTGGGAACTTGCTTAGTAATGTACAACATTAAATGCACAAGCAGGTTGCCAAATCTAAAATTCCCTTTCTTATCACCTTTAATTTTCTTTAGATTATCTATTAATTCATCCTTCAACCATTCACTTATGTCAATCATAGCATTGTTATTCACCATGTCATATGCACTTTTGATACACAAGTTGGAAACTGAGTTTAGTCAATTGGCATGTGTAGCCTTGTATCCAAGAATAATACTAACATATCTAACATTGATATCTCTTACATCGTTTACTCTTAGGGATCTTTTATCAAAAGTTGTACCAGTTAGGGTCATCACAGTGTCATTTGGAACCTTTTTAGTTTTGTCAGGCCTACTACCAATGGAAGGTAAGCTCGTCACTGCCCTAACTGCCTCTTTGGTAATCTTATGGATGGAATCCAACCAAAAGAACTCTCCATGAACTCTGCTCAAGACGATCCTTATCACATCCTTAGGAAAATCAGGGATACTAAGAATGTCCAGAAAACCTAGGATTTCCACTATCTTGTGTTCCGGCTTAACATTTCCATGTTCATCACAAATTACAGTTCTATACATGTTCATTATTTCTTCAGCTCCTAGTTCCTCAATATGACAATGTATATAGATTCTAGGATCCTTAGCATAAACTATTCCCTTAGGTTATTTTAAAAATGTTCCTAGGGTATCATCCTTCTTCACAATTTTGGGAATGATTTTAAACCAGGTCTAGGGCACTTAATAACTTCAACTACAATAGGGTTTGCAATGAATTCAGGTGCAGAGGAGGAAGCCATTGTTATAAATACCTTTATTTTCCTTTAGGTAAGAGTGCTTGAATTATTTTCTTCACTTCTCGCTATGGATGCCTTCGCTCAGGATTTTCGTGCTCTCTGGAAGTTTGAATGCTTGGTGAATGAAAAAAGAGCCAAAACACTTTCTTTATAGTGTTATTTCCTTCAACTACCACATTTAATTTAATTGAAAACTTAACTCATCTGCCAATAAAGAAGTATTTCAACTTCTCACCATCTACCGAGGGTAAACTAGCATGTTTTTCAATTTGTTGCCATATCCCCAAAGGATTATTTCTCAGTTAGATGAAGAATCTCTTACCGGGGGAGTGATACTCTATTCTACCGGTGAGGAATAGCTTCACTAACATTCATATCTGACTTTCTGATCCATTGCTTTGAAAATTCTTGCTTTACCTCTTCAACCTTTTCTTTACCTTTCAAGTTGGGTCCTTTGTTATTTGTCGGTGATGCCTTACTTCTACAAAATTTTGCAATATGTCCAATTTTGTTACAAGCATAACAAGTCACATTTTTTTTTTAATAGCTTTTCCATATCCTATGCCGGTATGTGTTCTGCATTGATTAGATAAGTGTCTAAATCTCCCACAAACATAACATCTTACATTCATTCTGCAATTTTCTGAATTATGACCAACTTTATTGCATTTAGAGCATTGAACAGTGGGTGCATTGGTGTTCTGATAGTTTCTAGATCTACACTGATTTTCTCTATGATCATACTTGTTATAGTTAAAACATTTTCCATTAAATTTATAAGCATAAGGTTGTCTTACCAGTTTGCTGTGATCATGTTTATTTGTAGTGCTAGAGCTTTCACCAACTTCAAAGGAAATGCCATTAGTATCTCCATTAGGTTTCTGATTTTTCAGCATGTCATCAAGTTCTTATGAACTTTTTTTGAATTTCTCCGTGTGTTGATTTGCAGTAGCCAACCCATTTTCCAAGAAATCTTTCTGTCTCATGAATTTAGTTTTATCATGTTCCAAGTGTATCATATCTATTTTTAACATATCATTCTCATGACTGAGTCTTATATTTTCATTTGCAATATCATTGATTCTTCTATCCAAATCATCTTCATTCTTCTTTTTGTTTTTAGTGTCTTTACAAAATCTCATGGTCATGTCTTGAATCTCATTTCTCAAAGACATATTCTCTTGTTTTAGTTTGCTTACCGGATCATTAAGAGTCTCTATTTCATCATCATCACTCTATATCTTCTCATGAAGTTCTCTTCTTTTGTTCCTAGCAATAGTGAGATTCTTCTAAAGTCCTTGAATGATTTCCAGTGCAGCCTTCAGATCATCTTCATGTTTCATATTCTTCAATTTTTCTACATCATAATCTGCAAGAGATGTTTCCAATTGCTTTCTCAAATTATCCATCTGTACTGGTGTCAGAATCTTCCTCAAGCTATTAGGATTTTGAAAATAGAGGACTAGGCTCTGATACCAATTGTTAGGATTCCCAAAGATACTGAGAGGGGAGGTGAATTAGTATCTTGCCGGTTAATGGATTTTCTTAGCTTATTAAATGAATTGCATCTTAAAACAGTGTACCAGTAAACAAAAGTTAATGCAGTAAATAAGAACAACAACCACAACATAGAAAGCACACCATAACACAATATTTTTAACGAGGAAACTCGATGTGGGAAAAACCTCAGTGGGATTTATGACCCACAATATTCACTCACTGGCCAATAAGTGAATATTACAATTACAATAGGGGCCTGCAAGAAGGTCAACTTCCTAAATCTCACTGCTTAAATACAAAAGTGGATTATATAAATCCAATGTCATGTACTACTTCGGATCAGCATCTGCTATGCCAGGTTCAATACCGGTTTAAGCTCATACAACTTCCAAAACCTTATTCCAAACTCTACCTTAATATTCGCATCAATAATCTAACCATATCCACATCTATTGCTAAATGATTTACAATAACCCATACTTATATGAGTCATATTACAACTCGCCTTGTCGGCTTACAAAAAGATATTACAATTAATTACAAAATACAATAAATAACATCTTGTCGGCCAGGGTGTTGGTGAACATCTTTGTCATTGTCACTGCCGATGTTTGTGTCTGTGTTGGTGTCTACCATAGGATTGTAAGGTTTCCATCAATGACAACACCTTCAATCACCTACAATTTCTCATTGGAATGTGTATTTGCCAAGTTGTTGTCATCGGTGATTTCACTCAGTAAGTTATCCAAAGATGGTATAACCTATTTTTGTTTCTTCTTGGGTGTCAACTTCTTTGTCAGTTGTCTTACCACTTGTAGCTTCTTCCTTGTTTTCTTGGGTGAAGGAGAGGGTACCGGTGAGGGTTTTCTCTTCCTATCAACTCTCTTAAACTCAATAGGTATCTCACTATCAGATGATGTGCCAACCAGTGAGATATGTGCCTCTTGTTGTAATCCTTCTAGTTCACTTTCCTTTATTCTAGTAAGGTTCAAGACATTTTCTTTTATTTCCTTTGCTTGTTTAGATGCACTCCTTATCTAATTTTCTCTTTTCTTCCTTTGTTTCAGTATTTGTACATCACTCTCAATTGATTTTGCACTACCAAACACCTTTTCTATTGGTTCTCTAGGAGCTTCCAACATGGCTTTAGCATAAGTTTCAATAATATTTACATCAGCCTCATACCCCATTTTGGTTACCCATACAGTTCTAGGTAGAACTGCTTCCATCTAAATTTCATCTTTCTTAATCACAAAACAAATTTCCTTTTCATATTTATCTACAATACTTTGTGGTAGTCTCTATTTGTTTTTCATTTTTGTTTGGAAAGCTTTGAAATACTTAGTTATATTGTTTTCCCTAGCAGTACCCATGCCGGTGAAGGCTTCTTGCAACTGTTTGCCTACCGATATGTCATATCCAAAATCTTTTTGTCCAATGCTGGGGATTTCTTTTGAGAAATACAACATAAGATATACCAAAAGATTACCAAAATGAAATGTTCCTTTCTTGTCTCCTTTTATCTTTTTTAGGTTATCAACTAGTTCATCCTTTAGCCATTCACACACATCTATTTTTGCATCATTGTTTACCATATCATAAGAACTTTCAATGCAAAGACTAGAAACTGAGTTAAGTTGGTTTGCATGTGTGGTCTTATAGCCTAAAATCATACTTATGAATCTCACATTGATATCCTTGATGTCATGATTGTGTTGTTAGGTACCTTTTTTGTCTTGTCAGGTCTGCTACCAGTAGAGGGTAAGCCTATCACTACCCTAATTGCTTGTTGAGTCAACTTGTAGACTGAGTCTAACCAAAGAAACTCCCCATGTGCCCTACTTAGGACAATTCTCACTACCTCCTCTGAAAATTCAGGGATGTTCAAGATTTCTACAAAACCTCAGGTCTCAATAACCTTATGCTCGGGTTTAACATTTCCATTCTCATCACAAATTATGGTTTTAAACATCTTTAAAATTTCCATAGAACCTAGTTCTTCAATATTGCAGTGAATATAAATTCTAGGGTCCTTAGCATAAGCTACACCTTTAGGAATTTTTAAAAAAGAACCTATGGAATCATCTTTCTTAGCTATCTCGGGAATAATCTTGAAAATGGGCCTAGGGAATTTTACAATTTCCACAACAGTAGGGTTTGCAATAAATTTCGGAGTAGAAGAGGAAGCAATTTGAAAAATACCTTAAGCTGCTTGATAAAGGTTGAGTGCTTGAAAGAAATCGCTTCACTTCTTTGCCTTGAATGCCTTCGCTCATATTTTTTTGCTCTCTAAAAGTTTGAATGCTCGATGAATCGAAAAAGAGGGATAATCGATGATTTATAATGCCTTTTCTTTCAACAACTGCAATAAATGCTCGCCAGTTAAGTGAAACTTAACACATCTGCCGGTACAGAAGAAATTCATCTTCACACCATCAACCGAGGGTAAACTGCATGATATTCATCTTGTTGCAATACCCCCAAGGGTTACTTCTCAGTTGGATGAAGAATCTCTAGTCGATGGAGTAATACTCTATTCTACCGGTGAAGGAATAGTCTCATCAACATTCTGATCTATCCTTGTAATCCATTGTCTTGAAAATTATTGCTTTACCTCATCAACCTTCTCTTTACCTTTCAAACTAGGTCCTTTATTGTTTTCTGGTGAACTCTTGCTTCTACAAAATTTTGCAATATGTCCAATCTTGTTACAAGCATAACAAGTCACATTATTCTTCTGAATAGCCTTTCCATATCCTATGTCGATTTGTGTTCAGCATTGATTAGATAAGTGCCCAAATCTTCCACAAACATAACATCTTACATTCATTCTACAATTTTTTGAATTGTGACCAACTTTGTCGCCTTTAGAACATTGATCAGTGGGTGTATTAGTATTCTGATTGTTTCTATATCTACACTGATTTTCTCTATGACCAAACTTGTTACAATTAAAGCATTTCCCATTAAATTTGTAAGCATTAGGTTATCTTACCGATTTACTGTGATCATGATTGTTTGTAGTACCGAAACTTTCACCAACTTAAAATCCAAGTCCATTAGTATCTCCATTAGGTTTTTGACTTTTCAACATATCATCAAGTTCTTTTGAACTTTTCTTGAACTTCTCTTTATGTTGATTTGTAGTAGCTAACTCATTTTCCAGAATTCCCATTTGTCTCATAAGTTCAATTTTATCATGTTGCATGTGAATCAAATCTATCTTTAACATATCATTCTCATGACTAAGTCTTAGATTTTCATTTCCAGCATCATTTAGTCTCCTAGTCAAGTCATCTTCATTCTTCTTTCTATCTTCAATGTCTTTACAAAATCTTATAGTCATATCTTGCATTTCATTCCTCATAGTCATGTTTTCCTGCCTCAATTTGTTCACAAGCTCATTAAGAGTTTTTTTTTCATCATTTTCATTCTGCATCTTCTCATGAAGTTCTTTTCATTTGTTTCTAGCAATAGTAAGATTCTCCTCAAATCCTTGAATGAATTATTATGCAGTTATCAGATCATCTTCAAGTTTTATATTCTTCAACTTCTTTGAATCATAATCTACAAGAGCTCCTTCCAATTGCTTTCTTAAGTTCTCCATCTGTACTGGTGTCAAAATCTTCCTCAAGCTGATAGGCTTTTGAAAATAGAGGACCAGGCTCTGATACCAATTGTTAGGATTAATGACAGTCCCAAATATATTGAGAGGAGGGGTGATTCAGTATCTAACCAATTAATAAATTCTTTAACCTTATTAAGTATTTCGCATTCCAAAATAGTGTATCGATAAATAAGAATTAATGCAGTAAACAGGAACAATAATGACAACATAGAAAACACACCATAACACAAGATGTTTAATAAGGAAACCCGATGTGGGAAAAACCTCAGTGGGATTTGTGACCCGCAATATTCACTCACTAGCCAATGAATAAATATTACTTACAATGAGGGGCATGCACATGCAGGAAGGCCAACTGCCTAAAGCTCACTACTCAATCTACAAAATAGAAGTCTCACTAACTTACAAAATGGATTATGAAAATCCAATACAATGTACTGCTTCAATTTAGCATCAATTATGCCAAGTTCAGTATTGGTTTAAGCTCACACTATAACCATAAACCTTATACAAAATTTGTCCTATGCATTCACATGTATCTCATCTTCTATCCCATTCACTATCCTTATTACAAAATGATTTAATAATCTCATACATATATGAGTCTATCACAATATACCATGTCGGCATTACCAAAATATATTTACAATTAAATACAATAAACAAAAGTTTATTTCTATCGGCTGGGGTGCTGATATGCATTGTTGCCACTACTGGTATAGTCCCTGCTGGTGCTGGTGTTTGCCGGTGTCTTTACCAGATGAATGTCAAGTGGTTGCTTGAAGGTTGTTGGTAGGTTTCCATCAATGACAACACCATCATTTCTCACTAGAGTGTAGAATTCCAACACCTTTGGCATTGATGACAACACTAGATGTGAAAAACATCCAAGTACCAAGAAATGCCAAACATGTCTCCCCCTGTGGAAGATAGCCAACAATCACCTGTATATAGCTTTAAATATCAATATCTCTCCCTTTTCATATCTCTCTCCCTTTGATATTTACTTTTTCACATCAATATCACTCCCCCTTCAACATCAATGCCAGAAATATGATACAAATATCAAAGCAAAAGCATAACCCTCTGAATCACGAAGCTAGCTACTCCCCCTAAGCAGTAGCATCCCACATCAGTGTCAGAATGAATAGTATCTCAGATAGTGCATGTCAGACTGATGCAAAACCACATCAATCAAGTCTCTACCAGAGGGGCAGAAACTCCCAATTTGTCTCTCAGGTACTCAAATGATTCCTTGGATAAAGGTTTAGTGAAAATATCTACAATATGTTCTTTAGTGTTCACATAAACTAGTCTAACTTCATTTGCTTCCACCTTCTCCTTCAAAAATTTATACTTGATAGATATGTGCTTTTTTTTAAAATGAGATACTAGATTCTTTAATATATCAATAGTAGTAGAGTTATCACAGTGAATAACTATCGGTGCATCCAAATCCACCTTTATATCCTTCAACATTTCCTTCATCCATAAAACTTGCATAAAATTAGTAGTAGCGGCAACATACTCAGCTTTAGCAGTAGATAAAGAAGTACATGATTGTTTCTTGTTGATCCATGAAACCAACTTCTTTCCAAGAAATTTCCAAGAAAGAAAGCTCCACCGGAAGTACTTTTTAATTCATCAACATCTCCAGCCCAATCAACATCTGTATATGCACATAAAGTAAAGTTATCATCCTTAGGGTACCATAAGCCATATTCTTATGTACCTTGCGAGTATCTAAAAATCCTTTTCACCTCCATGACATGATTTTCTCTAGGAACACTCTGAAATCTTAAAACAATACAAACATCATTCATAATGTCCGGCCTAGTCTGAGTCAAATAGAGTAGACCTCCAATTATAGATTTGCATCTTGTAGGATTTACCAGTGTAGAAACATCTTTTCTTGTCAATTTCTCACTTGTAACCATAGGAGAACTTACTGGTTTAGAATCTCCCATACCAGATTTCTTCAACAATTCCTTAGCATATTTAGTTTGATAGATAAAAATGCCTTTGTTAGTCTGAGTAATCTGCAAAATGAAGAAAAAATTCATCTCACTAATCATAGACATCTCAAATTGTTTCTCCATGTTCTTAGAAAATTCTATGCATAATTTGTCTTCACCTCCAAAAACAATGTCATCAACAAATACTTCAACAATCAGTATATCATCATCAATGATTTTATAATATAAATTACTATCGACACTGCCCTTAGTAAAACCAATCTTCAAAATATATTTATCCAACCTTTCATACAAAGCTCTAGGTGCTTGTTTTAATCCATATAAAGCTTTCCTTAACCTGCAAACTATATATGTATCACCTGATAGTGAAAATCATCAGGTTTCTCAATGTAAACTTCCTCATCAAGATCCCCATTCAAGAATGCACATTTAACATCCATTTGATAAACCTTGTAGTTTTTATAAGCAGCATAGGCAAGAAATAATCTTACAGCTTCAATCCTATCTACAAGTGCAAAAGTCTCCCTGTAATCAATTCCTTCCTTCTAAGAATATCCTTTACAAACCAATCTAGCCCTATTCCTTATAACTTGACCATCCTCATTCAATTTATTCCTAAAAAACCCATTAAGTTCCAATAAAAAAATTATTTTTAGGTTGGGGAACCAAAGTCCATGTGTTATTTTTCTCAATCAGATCTAATTCATCTTCCATAGATTCGAACCAATGTTCCTATTTACATGATTCAATTACTAATACCGGTTCAACTTGTGAAATTAAGCATACCTCATTAGTTGCCAATCTTCTTCTTGTCATCACTCCATTGCTCTTGTCCCCAATGATTTTATTTTTAGAATGATTCAATCTCACATACCTAGGAGTCTTTTGACTCTCTGTTCTTATTCCCTATTCTTCAGTTATTGTAGAATTCTTTGATGTTGCTGGTGTAGCTAGGAAATCGGAAATCATCAAAGCAAATCAAAATACTAATTATAGCTCAATCACGAAAGCTCAAATGCAATGATCAATCCTAATTACATCCAATAGAGATATGAAAATGAAACATTAAAGATTAAAGCTAAGCAAACCAAATAGAGATCTGAATGTCTCCTTCATGCAGCTCCATTGTCCTTCTTTCTTCTTCAAATAGCTTGGTTGTGGATCTCACCTACTAGTGCATGATAATGATATGAAAGCAAGTAGACAAGATGATTGCTCAAGAATACTCGAAGCGTGATTGATTTGATAAAGTGATTTGGGGTCAGGGACTTTGATTGAAGAAAATCATCCAATTTATAGATAAATTGGAGAAAAGACAAAATTAGCATGAAGAGATTCGAATGGCAATTGCAAACCAAGAATGACAAATTATGACAAATTATGACAAATTATGCACTTTCTATGCAAAATTGATTGATTGATAATTCATGACAAAATTATGACAACTTTCTATGTCAAAAATTGATTGATTGTCAATTATGACAAATTATGACAAATTGAAATGTCATTCCCATGAAATTAGGAGGAAAATAGGAGGAAATTGAATTAGAAATTAGGAAAATTAGAAAAATAGAAAATAGGAAATTTAGTGAATTAATTAATAATTTTTCATTTATTAATTAATTCATAAATAGGGAATTAATTAGCCAATTAAATGCACATTTAATTGCGACACGAAGACCTAGGATAAATAAACTATTTATTTAACCTAGAGAGAGAAATGACAAACAAGATTAAATGAATAAATCATAAAACCCTATAAGATGAATTAGAAATGCAAGGATGACAATTAGGTCTTGACAAAGGATAATCGATATTGATTCGATTTAACCATGATTCTGACTGATAAAGGACCAATGCTGATAAATGATTTGATTGAGATTGGTTGACAAAAATCAATGACAAATTGACCAAATTGACATGATTGAAAAGGACAAGGATCGATGATGAAATCGATCGCAATATGACAAGATTGACAAGGACAAAGATCAACCAAAATCATGACTGAAGATTGCTATCGACAAGACCTAATTCGAAAGAGAGACAAATGAAGAATGTAGAAGAAGGACTCAATGCTCGCAAATGATAAAGACCAAGTGCAAATCATAGGAGGAATGTTAATGCGACGCAAAAACCCTAAAATAAGGCAATGCGCAAATGTTAAAGTACGACTCCGTAAGCATTGACCATTTTTAGGTGTCTACATTTTGCCCCTTTTTGAGACAATGCAATTTTAAGCGTTGTTTGAAAGAACAATAATGAAAATACCCCAGACAATGACAATGACATATGCATGCCTCCTCGAGGAATTGGCCGGAAACATGCAGAAAAGAGGCCAATTGATCGATAATAATGATAGGATCAAACGGATCGACAATTGGAGATGGGATGTACGAAGGACAAGCAATTGAAGATGCAAAAGACCACGACCAACATGAGATGGAGAGAGTGCACGTCCATCTATGTACTGACAAAGATCTATAAATGAGGCAAAGAGAGTGAAATTTGCTCATTTGCACTAGCCCAAGAAGAGGATTTGTTGCTCTGGAAAAGGACACTTGCAGAGAGATGGTGAACATTCCAAGGGCAGATCACCTCGGAGAACATGTATGCACATTTAGATGACCAGACGACGTGAGAGCAGTGGTATGTATCTCAAAAACCCATGTTTTCAATTTTATGAATTTGACTTGCTTGAGGGACTGTAGCATCCTAAAATTGCGACACTTGCAATTTTGACTGCATTTGGGTCTTCACGATGGTGATGCAACATGGAACCTGAATGGAGACCCTGAAACTTGTTCATGACATCAAAAACTGCATTTCTCAGCACCCTGGCCTGATCCTCCTTGCACCCTACTGTCCTGGGAGGTGGGACCATGGTGCCCAGTGCCCTGGTCCTTCAGGACTAGGGTGCCCAGCGCCCTGGTCCCTAGCCCTATTTTGGGCCCGGTCTCTTATGGGGCTTCAGGTCTTTAAGTTTGCAAAGTGGAAAATATTGTTTCTAGGTCAGCCTAAGCTCGGGAAAATCAGTCTATCAGCCCTAATTGACAAGTATATAAACTACTTTTCCTCTCCTAGAAAGGGAGAGAAAGAGGAGGACATATGTGTGCAAAGGCGCGAAAGCATTATTCAAACATTCAAGCATTCAAGCATTCAACCATTCCTTCAAGCAATTGAGTATTCTAAGTCTCCATTCAAGGCTAGGTGTTGCATTCAAGACAAGGATTCAACCATTGAACAGGAGATCACATACAACATACATTAAACCTTCGCATGTAAGAATACAAACATTCTTACAACAAGGTTGCAAGTACGTGGTTGTAATTGAAGATCTAGAATCCTTGTGCAGAGACGAACAAATCCACCTTCGTTTTGCGGATTTTTCGGAGGACCGTGTGCACGCCGGGCGCCATCATCTCATCAACTTTTGCTCAAATTTGCAGGACAGCACCATCTCTACATTTTATTGCTAATTCCAAGTCCGCAGCTTCATCCTGTATCCCTATCTCTATTTATAAGCGAATCTTTCCTATTTTACATGCATTCCTAGTTCAATCATTCTTTCCACATTTCTTTACAAAAGAGGGTATCCTTGATGTTTTAACCCTTGAAACTCATTTAGAATCCAATCTTCCATTGCGTGGGATTGGATCTTGTGGGTATCAACCCCTCTTTTGAATGTAAAGTCTCTCCTAAGTGAAAACCATCAACCCTAGTGACTCTCCCTTCTCTCTCCTCGGAGTTGGGGAGGGGAGGACAACTAGGGTTCAATTTTTCTACTTTACATTTTGGTGAACCCGATGTGAACATCCTCATTCTGATTATTCATGGTTAGATCTAAAAAATTTGCTTCCTTAATTACATTTCCATGTTTGATCTTTTGCAAATTTTAGAGGTTAATTGCATAAAAACCCTAAAATTTTCTTTTTAGTAATTGAGCTTGTGGAATGTTTAATTGTCAATGCTTGTTTCAGATCTACCCTTCTATTGCAAATTGTCAATTCATATTTGTTCTTTAATTTTGAAAATTAAGTGGTTAAGTGTCAAAACCCTAATTTTTAAGACCTTCTTGATTCAACCTTTGACTGATAATTTGACTGATCAAAACACCTCCAAATCGGCTGTAACTTTGGATTCCGCAATAAAATCACAATATCTTTCATCCCTAAAAATTTGGAAAAAAGTTGCGAGGACCATGTGCACCCCGAGAGCCATCGTCCTCGACATTTTTTCTGAAATTTCAGGAGCTAGATCTTACTGTATTTTTCTGCCAAAATCCGGAATTTTGGCTGATTTTATCAATTTTAACACTTTCAAAATTAAAGTCAAAGTTGGTCTAGTGATTGCTTGGATAAAGGCTTATAATCATTCAAAAATCATTGAAATTGAAATTCATATCAAAATTGTGTTTCTTACTGTCCTAAATCTGAAAAGTGTGTTAGCATTCATCCGAAATTTCAGTGCTTTATTCAAATTTTTGCAGTTTGTGACTTTTGAAATTAAGTGTTTAATTGCAACAACTTTGATTTCCACTTTCAAATTCGAATTTTGCATGAAATCGAGTCAATTTTTAAATTTCAAAGCTTGCATTGCTTTCAGCATTCCCTCTAAAATCATAAAATTCAAAATTTCAGTTTCCCTCTCTGAATTCAAAATTCAAATTTTACATTTTTCAACAATCTTGGTAGGGTTCAATTTTGAGATTGCAACTTTAATTTGGCCTATCTACAGATCATAAAATCACTTAATTTTTTCAGATTAGCTTTAAAATCATCATAACTTTCATCCCTGAAAATTTCGAAAAAAGTTGCGAGGACCGTGTGCACTCCGTTCGCCATGGTCCTGGACATTTTTTTCGAAATTTCGGGAGATTGTCCTGATTGTATTTTACAACATAAATCTAGGAGATTGGCTGGTTTTATTGAAATTTGCTACCTCTAAAATTCAAAATCTTTAGTGCATGAGTTTTACAACAATAAGCCCTACTTACACTATTCCCGCTAGACGAAGCCTTAGAATTAAGTCTTTCCAAGGTGTAATTACCGAGGAGATGGAACCTAATTTGAATGGCCTTTTTAACGAGGACATGGGTAATTCCTCTAATCCTCTTAATGATGAAGAAGCTCTCCATGAGGTTTCTGTAGAACAACTTTTGAAATTGGATAACCAATTTGATGATTTTCGACAATGGATGTCTCAAGAATACCTCGATAGCGAAGCTCTTTCATTAATTGAGGGTCTAAAACGTATGGTTCAAAGTGATAAGAATGGAATTGATATTTTGCGTGGTATTGCACACATTGTGGATTCGAATGTGATGCCTATGAAGTGTTGTGCCGAAACTTTAGGTTATACACAACCTCCTACTCAAGTTAATCATTCTATTCCTTTGACAACTTCTATTGCTAGTATTCCTACTTTTACATCAAACATAATGACTACTTCAACACAAGACATTCCTCCTATGATCACCAGTCATGGGGGAAATCCCTCTTCTTCAATCAACCCTCTTCCTTCATTCAATCCAAATTCTTCATTCATTCCTTCGATAAGTGTTCCTATTATATCACCACAAATGAACATGACGCAAGGGGGCAATTCGTTTAACCCTTCCATTCCTCCTTGTAGTGTTCCTCCTTTCCAATCATCTCCTATGACTAACTACCATAGTGTCCCACCACCTTACTCTCTACCTTCTTTCAATAACATAACACCTCCATCACAATCTAACACGTCTAATATGAACTCTTCGACTGAAGCGACCATTAACAATCTTGCACAAACTGTCTCTTCTTTGCAGCAACAAATTGCCTCTATGAATCAATCTAAGTTTAGTGTGCCCACATTTGATGTTGCGAGCCCACTTTCTCTTGACATTGTTCAAGCTATTCCCCCTAAACATGTTGAAATTCCGCATTTGGAGCTTTATAATGGTAAGGGTGATCCTCTAACACATGTTAAGACCTTTCAAACAATATGTACCGATTTTGCTTATGACCAAAGGTTGCTTGCAAAACTGTTTACTAGAACATTAAGAGATAAAGCCTTACAATGGTATTGCTCGTTGCCTTCTTATTCTATTTTTTCTTTCAAACAACTTGCAAATGCTTTTATTCAACAATTTCAAAACAATATAAGTTCTAAAGTTACTTTGATTGATTTAATGCATTGTAAACAAGGTGTTAAAGAAAAAGTGACTGATTTCATTGGTAGATATAAGCATTTGTATGCTCAAGTTTCCTTTCCAGTGCCTGACAATGATATTCAAAGAATCTTTATTTCTAATTTACAAAAAGATATTAGAGAAAAACTCCTATTTTCTGAGTTTACTTCTTTCCAATAGTTGTGTGCAACTGACTGTGAGTCAAATGGAACAAGCAAATCCTATGGCTCTGAGTGATAAGGGTGATAGTAGTCAACAGCCATTTGGGAAGTTTAAACCGAATAGAGAGTCAATTAAATTCAATGAAAACATCATCAACAACAATGTGAATGCAGCATCAGGCGTGCCTCCTATTTCTAAGTTTTTCAAGAAAGAAAGAAAGTTTACTCCTTTGAATGAATCATTGCATAGTATTATGAATAAGTTATTGGAACAAAATGTGCTTACTCTTCCTCCTATAAGGCAAATAGATCCTGCAAAGATTACTTCACCCTATTTTGATAACAAATTTTTTTGTCAATTTCATCATCAACGTGGGCATGATACTGAAAAATGTTTTGCTTTAAAGGGTAAAATTCAAGATTTGATTGATAATAATACTATCTCTGTTTCTGGTGTGAATGATAAAGGCAACAAATCTATAGCTCCTCCTAACCAAAATCTTCAGATTTTTACTGATCCATTGCCTTCTCATACCTCTAATGCGATTGATACTATTGATTCCTCTATCTCACCTGATGATCTTGTGTCTATGACTCTGAATGTGATTAACTTTGTGGAGC
The DNA here is from genome assembly GCF_030272615.1 of Cryptomeria japonica. NCBI lineage: Eukaryota > Viridiplantae > Streptophyta > Pinopsida > Cupressales > Cupressaceae > Cryptomeria > Cryptomeria japonica. The sequence goes on along the minus strand of NC_081409.1, from coordinate 313,415,284 downwards.
AGCAGAAAATCCCTAAAGAACCTTCCATCACATTTGATTCTAGTGAAACTATTAGGGCACCTGATGGTCCTTTATATATAGTTGCAAAAGTCAAGAATACACCTTGCTGTGGAGTGCTTATTGATCCTTCTTGTATGATTAATGTCATTACTGAAGAATTTCTTTTTACTTTGCAATTGAATCAAGTGATCTATGATGAAACAAATGTGGTTGTGAAACTATTTGATGCATTTTCTTCTCCTGCAATTGGTTCTATTACATTACCTATTGAGGTCCATAACAAATCCCTTGATGTCGACTTTGCTATTATTCCATCATCCGAACAATTTCGTGTGAAGCTAGGCTATCCTTGGCTATCTTCCATGAAAGCTATTGCTTCTCCTATTCACAAGTGCTTGAAATTTCCCCATAATGGTGAAGTTGTTACTATCAATCATAGTCTCTTTAAACCTGCTGAAAGAACTTCTAGCATTCCTATTGATTACTTTTGGCCTAAACAATTCCAATCTCTTCCTCCACGAAGTGATCATCTTTTCAAATCTTATCAAAGGTGGAAAAAAGATATGATCCTATCTCTAAGTGAACCTAGAACACCCAAACTTGACATTCCTATCATTCTTGAGAAGGAAGTTCTTCCTTTGAAAGATAAAACTAATGTCTTTCCTCAAGAAAATTCCCAACCCATCCCTATGAATGTGACTATGCCTATATCTAATAAACTTCCTAAAAGTAGACCTATACCTCCTCGTCATGATGGGCTTGGTCTCCTTCCTAAACCAAATATTCCTCCTTTGTATGGAGCAGTTCCTCCTCCTTCCTCTTATGGAGAGAAGAGACCTTCCTCTTCTCCTATTATTCAACCTAAGAGACTACAATCTAAACACCCAAGTAATAAGGATGAGAACATTCCTCCTCCTCAATCTCCTAATATTCCTACTAAGACTAGACAAAATCGTTCTACACGTGAACGCCGACCAAAACGTCGTCTTAGAGCTCAGGCAGCTGCTTCTCAAACTTTGCAATCCCCAAAAACACCTTCAGCCAGTATTATTCCATTTTCTCCTTAGCCAAAAATTGAGCCAAAATCTCCTAAACATAAGATGTATGATGGTCTTGATCCTGTGTGAGTCAAAGATCCTATTTTTATAAATCTTGATGATGATATAGATGAAAATGTTATTCATGATGAAAATGTTACTCCTGTTCATTCTGATAGTGAATATGAATATGTAGATGTTGATAACCATTTATCTAATGAATTTTCTAAAGCACTTATCCTAGCTCCTAGACAAGAACAACGTGGCTTGGAACATGAACATAGCCCTTGTTTGGATCTTGTGATAGCTCCATCTGCTATGTTGGATGTTCCTCCTCTAGTGTGTTTTCTACCTTCCCGAAATATTGATCAGCAAGATCGGGGGGTAGATGACGTGATAGACTAGTTTCATTAGCATAGCAGACTCTCTCCTCCTCTCTTGATCTCTTTTGTTACTTCTTCTATGTGTTATTCTCATTCTTCTATTTGTTGTCCTTAGTGTTGCCTACTTGAGGATGATGCAAAGCATTGAGATCTCTTTTGGTCTCTCTCATGTTGACTCAAAAGACACATGTGTTCCCTTCTAGGTGACCTTCCTTGATTGGGGAATGAAGAACAATTATGCATACATACATATGATATACATGAATTATCATACAGCATACTGACCCCGAGGAAAGCGAAGTCACCTTATGCTTTGTGTTTTGTGTCTATTATCCTTGGGCTTATCTCACACTTGGGGGCTAAATCCTGGTGATAACGTGCTCCTTTCCTTTCTCAGTTCTTATATGTATCACTACCTTAAAGAAATCACCCCCGGTGAGGCGTGTGCGATCACTTTAACGTAGGGGGGCATACATCCCGTTCATATCTTTTCAAGATACTTGAAAATTTCTTGACAAATTTAGCTTTGCCTTGAAAATTTTTGATATCTTTCTTGCATGACTCATAGTGAGGGAACTTTACTACTGACAGTCATGGTTCTCCCTCGTGATCTTCCCTTTTACTTTGTCAATCCAAGTCGTAAGATCCTTAGTCCACTGGGGGCTTGGTGTATCTTGCCTCCTTGACGTGGTGAAAGTTTTTCAATGTTGTTTCCTTGTACTTTACCGGAAGTATGAGCATATGCTTATACTCCCGCTAAAGTGGGGGATAAATGTAGCGTCCTAAAATTGCGACACTTGCAATTTTGACTGCATTTGGGACTTCACAATGGCGATGCAACATGAAACCTGAATGGAGACCCCAAAACTTGTTCATGACATCAAAAACTGCATTTCTCAGCACCCTGGCCTGATCCTCCTTGCACCTTGCTATCCCGGGAGGTGGGACCATGGCGCCCAATGCCCTGGTCCTTCAGGACTAGGGCGCCTAGCACCCTGGTCCCCCAGGACCATGGCACCCAGCGCCCTGGTCCCTGGCCCTATTCTGGGCCCGGTCTCTTATGGGGCTTCGGGTCTTTAAGTTTTCAAAGTGGAAAATATTGTTTCTAGGTCGACCTAAGGTCGGGAAAATCAGTCTATCAGCCCTAATTGACAAGTATATAAACTACTTTTCCTCCCCTAGAAAGGGAGAGAAAGAGGAGGACATATGTGTGCAAAGGCGCGAAAGCATTATTCGAACATTCAAGCATTCAAGCATTCAAGCATTCCTTCAAGCAATTGAGTATTCTAAGTCTCCATTCAAGGCTAGGTGTTGCATTCAAGACAAGGATTCAACCATTGAAGAGGAGATCACATACAACATACAACATAAAACATACATTACACCTTTGCATGTAAGAATACAAACAGTCTTACAACAAGGTTGTAGGTACGCGACTGTAATTGAAGATCTGGAATCCTTGTGTAGAGACGAACAGATCCACCTTCGTTTCGCGGATTTTTCGGAGGACCGTGTGCACGCCGGGCGCCATCGTCCCATCAACTTTTGCTCAAATTTGCAAGACAGCACCGTCTTGACATTTTACTGCTAATTCCAGGTCTGCAGCTTCATCCTGTATCCCTATCTCTGTTTATAAGCGAATCTTTCCTATTTTGCATGCATTCCTAGTTCAATCATTCTTTCCACATTTCTTTACAAAAGAGGGTATCCTTGATGTCTTAACCCTTGAAACTCATTTAGAATCCAATATTCCATTGCGTGGGATTGGATCTTGTGGGTTTCAACCCCTCTTTTGAATGTAAAGTCTCTCCTAAGTGAAAACCATCAACCCTAGTGACTCTCCCTTCTCTCTCCTCGGAGTTGGGGAGGGGAGGACAACTAGGGTTCGATTTTTCTGCTTTATAGGGACATTGCGAGGCCCACAGGGGATGTAGAAAGGGACTCCTGCACTTGTGTAGGGTGAATCCTATGCTTGTGTAGGGTCTTTTGTGCTTGTGTAGGGGGACACAGGTGCAGGTTATGAGACACAGGCGCAGGATGCAAAACACAGGCACAGAAGTGCATTGGCAACCCTAATTTTGGTCAAAACAGCATGCAAATGATCCGAAAAGGGGGGATAAGGGTAGGATAGGTTAGAATAGCTTAGAAACACCCTGATTTGTGGATGAAATGAGGAAATGCAACCCATAGGAGAAAACCCTTAAACTGACAAAATGTGCCCCAATTGTGATGCAGAATCGACAGTATCCATTGATCACGCGAGAGAACCGACCTGACTGCTTCATGTTACGACATAGACTCAGAAGCACGGACAGAGATACATTAGCAGGACTTGGGATAGGAGGGACATCATCCTTGAGACATGGCAAGGATGAGGAGGATAGAGGGAGCACCCAGTTACAGAGGCACATGCTCCTTATGACAGACAGTGGACATTATGTAGTGTGATATTATATAGTCAGCCTGCGGACCATACTTAGGACAGACAGTCCAATTTTGTACTCCGATATTATTGTGACATATGATATGATGGGATGCAATGTGTTATGACTGATGTTATTTTCTATGTATGGATGACTTATGCACTGTTGATGTATTATTGTGGAACATGTATGGATATATATTTTTTATGTGTTTTTGATGCATTGATAATATGAAATGGATAAAATGCTTGATATGATGCTTGATGTAATGCAAATGTACTAACCAAATGGATGCAAGATGCAGCTTATGTTTTTGGGGAAATCAAAGCACTAGACTGAACTGACTATCCAAACTGATGAAAGAAATGTTAGTAAGAAGAAATGAGACAGAGGACAGTTAGAGACGAAGAAAAGTAATGCACTTTGTAGGTGAGAACCTTTATTTTAATGTAGCAAAATGGATGCGTAGCATCATGGAATTGAAGGACAGAGCTGAAATGCAACCCTTTTTGCAAAAGACAGACACATTGCAGACAAACAACAATCACAACAAAAAAAAGAAAGGGACCATGAACCATCCCGATCACTCTAAATCACTCAGTGACATCATCGAGCAACATAGGAACATGATCAAAGCCAAAGATAAATCAGTAAAAAGATAAGATGCACAAATTCCAACAAAGAAAACAAACATCTTGATCTTCATTGTCAAAAGTTGAAAGTGTTGATAGGACGATCATGCTATCTGGTTTTAGGGAATGCAGTACCCCGTCTAAGACAGGACACAGTCTGGTTTTGAGTATACCACACCCTATATAAGACCCATGATAGCGTGCCAAGGATGAATGATATTGATGCTGATGTTTGATTGATATGACAATTGTGATCAGTTTGAAAGTCTGGTTTGATTGAAAAGTTCATCTATTAATGCATGATTTCATTAAAGCACAGTGTATGATTATGGGTCGTTGGATGTATGCTTAGTGATTTGTCTTATGCACAAAAGGGATCATTTATTGCAAAATGCTTTTCGAGTTTTTACAATTTTTTTTTGTGTTCATTTTTAAAGGACTTTATTTGACTTTTTAGGGATTTTTCAGGACATTATTTGATTTTTAGAGATTTTTTCAGGACATTATTTGATTTTTTATGATTTTTTTCAGGACATTATTTGATTTTTTATGATATTTTTTTTAGGACATTTTTCAATTTTTTTTGGATTATTTCAGGACATTATTTGATTTTTTATGATTTTTTTTCAAGACATTATTTGATTTTTTTGATTTATTTCAGGACATTTTTCAATTTTTTTGAATTTTTGCCCCTAGTGTCTAGCAAAGAAAGGAATATGATAGGTGAATAAATAGGCTTTCTGAAATGTTGGTGGATAGAGGGAAGATAAAGGCCTTTTATCATGGAGACAATATGGATGCAATTTTCAAGGGCTATTGCGTGATGGGACAAGAGACTGGATATGACAATGTAAAGCGGGAACATGGCATGAGGGACATGTCAAGAGGTTTTTGAAACCATGTTAAAATTTTGCGTCCTTATGTCAGATCAAGATCAAAGAATGAAAAAGAGTGTATGGATAGTGATAAGATATGGATAGGATAAGCAAGACCAAGAATGGATAAAGGAAATGGACTGAAGGTCGGGATAAAATACGGGATAGTGGCAGAAAATTGCAATAAGCCAGGGAATATGGATGAAAGGTTATAATAAGAAAATGGATAAAGACCAAAAGCTATGATGGACTAAAAGCTGCAAACAAGATGCATGATGCTCATGAAGATCCTCAGCCTTGTCAAGATCAAAGGTGGAAAGGGAAACTAGACATGAGGGACAATAGGATATGAAGGGTAATGACAGGGGTTTGATAGGATAATGGAACAATGAAGGACAAAAGGATATGATAGGATAAAACCTGTCCCCAAGTGTGGTGTACAAGAAGTTCATAGAATACGCATGACACCTGTTTGCTAGGTTTTCATCATGGTACTTGCCCAAGGTGCCTGTTTGCCAGGTTTTCACCAGTGGATGAATTATTTTTGCTTTACTTTTTTTCTTTTGTCTTTTTATTTTATTTTATTTTTTATTTATTTTTTTTTTTTTTTGAGCTTTTTCAATAGAAGATGGACACATGATAGGGGATGGAAGAAGGACTCAAGAATCTTTTTGTTTGGGTAGTAGCCTTAAAAAAAAAATGGACCATGACCTTTAAAAGTATGCTCAAAGACGTTGGTAGGATAAGGACATGGAAAATGAGATGAAACTAAGGCAAGGATTTATGCAAAGGATTGGACCAAAGGGATCAAAGGATGAAAAATATGCATTGGATAATGGATAGGGTATTGGAAGAATTGGGCTTTAGTGGATGGAAATGAAGGCAAGATCGACATTGGCACAAACCTTGAGGGGTGATGGACTGATGGAGGAAAAATGGATCTCAGATTATGAGATTTGGATGGAGGAATAGCTTGGGATTTTGGGACATAAGGGCCCAAAATGGATGAAGAAGGTGATGAAGGAATAGACTTGGAAGGTTTGGATGGAGGAATAGCAATTTTGGATGCCAAGTTGGATGTTTCTTTTTGTGCTTCAAGGAGTCTCTTAGGGATCCACATGGTTTTTGATTTTTCATGCTTTTGTGGTTCCTTGGAGTGCATTACTTGCACAAGGGATTTAGGAACCCATATATATTTTGACTTTGCTTTATTTTGCTCAGTGGGCCTTTGTGGCCTTTTGGATATTTCTTTTTCTTTATAGATCATATTGTTCTTTGTTTTGACATGTCGATTATATTGGACATGTTGATCCTTGAATACATGTGGATTGCTAGACTTATGACGTTTATACTTGGCATCCAAATTGCTTGGAGGGGGAAAGGAATGCACGGATGGATATGAATGAAATGGAGTTCTTTTGGATTGATGAAATTGACTCAAGGATGTGTGCCTTTGCTGACCTTGCATAAAGGATGAAGGGATATAAGGACCTAAGATGGATGGAAAGTATGATGGGGAAGGGATATGTTTGGATTTTGAAGGGATGTTAGATTTAGTAGGGGTACCCACGTCTTGAGGAATTTCACTGAGGCCATGAACCTTAATATTTTCTTTGATATGGAGGGGTTCTTTCTCATGAAGGTCTACTCCTTTGCCTTTATGAATATCTTGACTTGTAAGAGACTCTTTTCTTTGGGAAGAAGAAGCGAGTCCATTATGAGGTGGATATGATATGAGAGAAATAATGAGATCTTGAAGTGGATCGGATTGCACCAAAGTGGAAGAACCCATTGTGCATGTCGAGGGTTCATGAACATCTTGCACTGACACTTTAGAATCATGAGGGGTATCAGGATCACTAGGGGGATCAGGATCACGAGAGAGACTAGGATTGTGTAGTGGACATGGTTCAATGATAGGCTCTTCAAGAGATGGAATGGGAGAAATAATGGGATCATCAAAAGAAATGGGATCTTGGAGTGTGTATGGAGCATTAGGACAAAGAGATGGAGGAACAAGTGGATCTTGTGGAGGATCTGAAGGAATAATTTGATCTTGACAAGGAGGAAAATCATTGGAATCCTCTTTAAAGGTGCTTTGCTCTTGACTTTTAATGGGATCATTGGAAAGGATGGAAGGGATATCTGGAATGTCAATGGGATTTAAAAGGACATTTTTTTCATGAAATGGAAGGGGATCATTTGGGATTGGATGGACTTGGATATCTTGATCTTGCCCAGGGAATGGAGTGTCAATAGGACTTTGGATAGGATGGACAAGAATAGGGGAATCATCATGAGTGTCTGGGAACATGGGGTCTTGGTCAACAATTGGATGGGATGATAAGGTTTCAAGATCTTGATCTTGATATGTTTTAAGACATGTTTCTGCATGCTCTAAATTATCCTCCTGACATGAGGTTGGACTTTGGATATGCATGGGGGATTCTGACAAGGAATCAATGTTTTGGCATGAAGGAAATGCACTTTGAAGATTTGTGATGGATTCTGGCAAGGAATCAATGCTTGAACATGAGGAAGAGGGACTTCGAATGGGGTCCTCTAAAACAGGTAATGGCAATAAAGTGCATGGTGGAATTGGGTCTTGTATTTCTGAAACATGACAAGGATGTGCATCATGAATTGGATTATCTTGGCAATCAATTATGGATAGCCCTTGGATAATTGCATCCTTGGGTGTATTGTTTGATGAGGACAATATAGAAGGTTCTTGGGAAACTTATAAAGGCGTAGGGATAGATGCCACTGGAGAGTCAATTTGTTTGCTGGGGGATGAGGCATTGCTAGACATAAGTGTATTATCTTGATCTCCCTCAAAGAACTCACTTGGTAGTTTCCTTAAGATCATTGCAATAAAGCCACCTTTCTTTCGAGGTTTTGACATAGTTGTATCTGGAATTTGAACTTGTTTGGCCAGAATTTGGTATTGGTTTGATGTCATGTTTTGATTTTGAACTAGATGTTGCTCAAATTGGTTTGACACGTTCAAAATTTGGCTTGGTGCATGTTGCAAGCTTTGTTTTTGAATTTTTGGTTGTAGTTGTTGACATTGATATTCCACCATTGGTTGAACTATTTGTTGACATTGTATAGTTGGTTGGACATATTGTTGAAATTGGACCATTGGTTGTATTGGTTGAAAATCTAGTTGATAGTAAACACCTTCTTGTTCTTGTTGTGGAGGCACGTAATGTTGAAATTGATGTTGTCTCTTTTCTTGAAATTGTTTCATCATCTCTATTTGGGAGAGGAGAGTTGGTATGTCTGATCGTTCAAGAAGAGATCTTACATCAATTGGCTCAATCTTTGGATTTCAACCTGGAAATTTTTGAAACATTTTGGACATTTGTGATCTATTCTTCTCAATGTTTTTCACTCTTTGTTCCAATATCTCCTCTTCTTGAGCTAGTTTCTCCTCTAGTTTTTGTATTTGGAGACTTGTTTCATCATAAAAAGTTTGATCAATGTTGCTTTGTTGTTGGGTTGGATAGAATTGTGATTGCATTGTCGATTGATATGTCAAACTTTGTTGCATCATTGGTGCTTGGAACCTTGTTTCAATAGACATGTCACTATGCAATGTTTTTGGGATTTTTGATTTTAAAGGGATGATGTATGATATGAAACTAAATGCAACCTAAATAAATGAGAATGCAATCTATGGCAAGAATGCAACCTATATTTTTGTTCTTTTTTCAAGATTTTGACAAACTTATGAATGCAATTATAAAAATGAGACCCTTAGGAAATTGAAATGATGTCTAGACCTCAAAGGACAAAAGGACAAAATGACAATGTCTCCCCTATATGCTTGGATACTAAGCTAGGCTTGACCAAATGACATGGATGACAAAAAGACAAAAGTTTGATAAGGTCTAGACTTCTTAACAATGACTTAGGATTTATCAAAGATTTGGATTACTCAAGTATGACAAAACCTAGTTTTGACACTATATGCAAAGGGACAATTACTATGCAAGTGACCCTAATATGATATGATAATGACCTAAGCTTAATGAAGGGACCTAGGGTATGCAAATATGAATGTATGACAATGGTATTACTTGAATGCAAGAGGACTCATGCAAATGGATGACCCTTATTGATATGAAAAGGAGTATGACTTAGGTGAAACCTAACCTTGGTACTTGACAATGACTTTGCAAAATGCATACCTAGGATGAACCTAAATCTAAGTGACATGAATGTTGAGACAAGATTTTTAACAATGTTTGACAACCATGTTTGAAGGTGTTTTGAACTTTGTTGGATGAAATGTTCTTATGTTTAACCTTGTTTTGAATCAATTTGCCTTGTTTTTCTGAAATGAGATGCAATTCAACTTTTGACAAGCAAAGAAGACAAGATATTTCAACTTAGACTCAATACAATCATGCTCATTAACACATTTCTTATGGTAGGCAAGGACATTAGGTACTTGAGAGGTAGACTCATTATGAGATTCAAGGAGAATACATAGATGCTTGACCCCATAGGCTCCCCTCCACAACACTCACTTCTTAGGGCAGCCAAGCATCAGTCCCCATGGAAATCTCCCCATGGCGAACTTAGTATCTCTTCCAAGTATCCAAACTTGTCCTTCTCAAGAAACTAGAAGGATTTTTGGCCTCTAAATACAAGGTGTTTAGTAAGGATTTCTGTTAAGCGTTACTCCTTGATGTCATGCAAGCGTGATTGAGACATTAAGCCCATCAAGATACCAAACAAATGTAGTCGCGCAAGCACGATTTAGACCGTGAGGTCCTACTTAGATGTTGATATGAGAAAGAGTTCAAGGGTCATCACTTCCCAAGTAACTGCAATTCCCACGTAACCCTTCCTTCAAAGCTTTTGCCCATCAGGTATTTGTTTATAGTGAGTTATAATGCCAAGGTATTCTAGCCATACTCACTTTGGGTCGTTCCCTTCTCACGATTATCACTTTCTTGCAAAAGCAAATGGTCGGGAAGGCAGGCCCTCTAAAGGTGACACACAATAAAAAACATGAGCATGGTATTGAAGATCTGGATTTCTGATCACCCTAAGAAGGATGAGAGCATACTCTCCTACTCCAATGTCATACTCAACAATCAAAGCAAACATACATTCATTCCATCCTATTTAGAAATCACTAGGTGCCTAATATATTAATTGCAAACACGAAGTTTAGTTGTATGTCCAAGGCAACTTGCAAAACCCAAGTCAGAAGTTTGATATGTTTAGTCTTCGACTATCGAACCTACATAAAATGTGTTAGAAGTTTCATTCGTTGTCTTTGCCATGCGTATGCCAAGGTTCTGCACAGAGAATCAGTACCAACAAAACCAAAAAAGCAGAAATAGAATGCAAAAGAAAACAATTTGCAAGTGAAAAACACTGTCTTTTACCTCTATTTCTAGACTTTACACAGGTGCAGAATGCATGACACCCTTGACACAGGCGCAGAATGTCTGACATAGGCGCAGAATGCTTGACACAGGCGCAGAAGTTCCCAGAAAACACTGCACTACCCTGTTTCTTGGGTTTTTGACTTACAAATCAAATCAAAAGCACTCAAAAGCATGGTTAAGTGGTTAGTTCACGTCAGGTTCACCAATTAATGTAGCTAGGAAATGTGGAAATCATCACAAGTAAATAACAATACTAATTATAGCTCATTCACGAAAGCTCAAATGCAATGATCAATCCTAATTACATCCAATAGAGATATGAAAATGAAACATTAAAGATTAAAGCTAAGCAAACCAAATAGAGATCTAAATGTCTCCTTCATGCGGCTCCATTGTCCTTCTTTCTTCTTCAAATAGCTTGGTTGTGGATCTCACCTACTAGTGCATGATAATGATATGAAAGCAAGTAGACAAGATGATTGCTCAAGAATACTCGAAGCGTGATTGATTTGACAAAGTGATTCGGGGTCAGGGACTTTGATTGAAGAAAATCATCCAATTTATAGATAAATTGGAGAAAAGACAAAATTAGCATGAAGAGATTCGAATGGCAATTGCAAACCAAGAATGACAAATTATGACAAATTATGACAAATTATGCACTTTCTATGCAAAATTGATTGATTGATAATTCATGACAAAATTATGACAACTTTCTATGTCAAAAATTGATTGATTGTCAATTATGACAAATTATGACAAATTGAAATGTCATTCCCATGAAATTAGGAGGAAAATAGGAGGAAATTGAATTAGAAATTAGGAAAATTAGAAAAATAGAAAATAGAAAATTTAGTGAATTAATTAATAATTTTTCATTTATTAATTAATTCATAAATAGGGAATTAATTAGCCAATTAAATGAACATTTAATTGCGACACGAAGACCTAGGATAAATAAACTATTTATTTAACCTAGAGAGAGAAATGACAAACAAGATTAAATGAATTAATCATAAAACCCTATAAGATGAATTAGAAATGCAAGGATGACAATTAGGTCTTGACAAAGGATAATCGATATCGATTCGATTTAACCATGATTCTGACTGATAAAGGACCAATGCTGATAAATGATTTGATTGAGATTGGTTGACAAAAATCAATGACAAATTGACCAAATTGACATGATTGAAAAGGACAAGGATCGATGACGAAATCGATCGCAATATGACAAGATTGACAAGGACAAAGATCGACCAAAATCATGACTGAAGATTGCTATCGACAAGACCTAATTCGAAAGAGAGACAAATGAAGAATGTAGAAGAAGGACTCAATGCTCACAAATGATAAAGACCAAGTGCGAATCATAGGAGGAATGTTAATGCGATGCAAAAACCCTAAAATAAGGCAATGCACAAATGTTAAAGTACAACTCCGCAAGTGTTGACCATTTTTAGGTGTCTACAGCTGGAGTAACTGGTTCAACTCTCTATTCTAGTGAAGGTGCTACCAGTTCAGATATAATCATTTCCACTACTGGTTCCTTCTCATAAACTATGATTTGATTTCTATTTAGCTCATCTACTTTGACATTAGCACTCTCCATAATTCTCTGTAATCTCTTGTTATAACATCTATATTCTTTTCTTTCATTAAAATAACCAGTAAATATGCCTTCATCACATCTAGGATCAAATTTCCCTATAGTATCATCTCTTCAAATAAAACATTTACTACCAAAAATTCTAAAATACTTAACTATAGGTGTATTGCCAAACCATAATTCATAAGGTGTCTTACCGACTTCTCCTTTGATATGTACTCTGAATGTATAAACCGCTTTACTCACTACTTCTCTCAAGTAGATATGAGGTAGATTAGCTTCCATCATCATTGTTCTAGCAGCTTACAAGATAGTTTTGTTTTTCCTTTCCACAACTCCATTCTGTTGAGGTGTCTAGGGAGCAGAAAATTGTCTTCTTATACCATGCTTGTCACAAAAGTTATTAAACTCATCGGATGTGAATTCTCCACCATGATCTAATCTCAAACATTTAATCTTCAATCCTATCTTAGTTTCCACTTTATCCTTATAGATTTTAAAATTTTTAAATGCTTTAGATTTTTCTCTCAAAAAAGTAACCCACACCATTCTAGAATAATCATCAATGATTAGCATGAAATATCTATCACCATGAAAATTTTTAACTCTAGCAGGGCCACACAAATCAGTATGAATAATATCAAGAACATCATTTGATTTATCTTATATACTCCTAAAAGAGGTTCTGGCCTGTTTACCCATTTGACATTCTTTACATACCCGATTATAGGGCTTCATAATCTTAGGTATATACCTAACTACCTTAGTTGAACTGATCTTCACAATGCAATCAAAATTCACATGACACAACATTTTATGCCATAGCCAACTCTCATCAATCTGTGTAATCAAACATGTCTTCTCACTGAAGTTCAAATGAAATATATTACATTTTGTCTGTGTACCGATTGCAATCTCCAAGCCAAATTTGTTAATGATTTTGCATTTTCCATCCTTGAATTGTAATTGAAATCCCTTATCTACCAGTTGTCCTACACTCAAAATATTATGCTTCAAACCTTCAATATAATAAACATTGTCAGTATTGTTCTTACCATCCAATGATATAGTTCATTTTCCTTTGATCATACATGCCTTGTCATCTCCAAATCTAACTAGTCCACTATCAAATTCTTGCAAAGACAAGAAATTCCCTTTATCTCCAGTCATATGATGTGAACAACCACTATCAATTACCCATTCATCCTTGTCTTCAATTTTAGCAGAAAGTGCCTTCTCTTTAGGTACATTCTCTTCCAGTGCCAGATCATCTTCCTTGATAGCTAGGAACACCCATTCCATCCTATTTTCGGATCCACTAGTAGATTCTTGTGCCGATTCATCATCGTAATCAGTAATGCCTTCCTCATCCACTATGTAGCATGATTTGTCTCTATTTTTCTTTTATTTATACTTGTTCTGATATCAAGGGTTAGGCTTATATTATCTTTTAACTCTTTCTTCAAATCTTGAATTCCTTTTAGGACATCTAGATGCAAACTGACCAATCTTATTACATGCACAACATTTAAAAGGTTTTTTTCCTTCATACTTACTTCCTATCGGTCCTTTTGGTACTCTTCTAGCAAATAGTGCTTCAAGTTTCTCAAACTCATCATCTTCTCTCTTCATATATTCTAATTCCTTTGTATATAAATATTTCCACTCTTTCTTACCGGTTGCAAATGTAGATGCATGAAAAGAAGGTTCAGTCTTTATAGCTCCATAAGGTCCAAATTCCTCAAGCTCAAAAGAAGATAGTTTCCCAACCAAAGTATCTCTATTGACATATGTATTAGCCATTGTTCTCAAATCATTAATAGCAGTAGCCTTCATTTTGTAAGCTAGTGTTAGGGCTCTCAGAACTTTAGAAACAATTTCATCTTCGCTTAGAGTTCCACCACAACATTTAATTCCTATAACAATCTCATTTACCCTTCCATGAATGCATTAATCTTTTCATCTTCTTCCATCTTCAGGTTTTCATATCTCACTCGGTTACCATTAAGTTTAGCAATATTCACTATAGGGTCACCTTCATTAAGAGTCTCCAACTCATCCCATATAGCCTTTCCAGATGATTTGTCTGTTAATCCCATTATTTGTTGATCAGAAAGTGCACACAAGAGAAATTCTCTTGCTCTACAATCATTCTCAAGCTCCTTGTTTAGGTTTTCCAGAGGAGGATTGCCAGATCCTAGATTAAAGGGTGTGACACCATTCTGTGTGACCTCCCAAATTTCCTTGCCAAGACATCTCAGACGAGTCTTCATATAAATATTCCATTCTATGTAATTTGTGTTAGGTCTCGGGAAGGACAACTGAGAAGGGGGGTGAATCAGTTGTGAACTAGTTATCAATAAATTATAATCCAAATGCAATTTATTCCAATTTAAACTTAATGTCAGTAAACCAAACTTAAGTGCAGGTAAAACATATTAATAGTTATAGCAGTACCAATTTAACTAAATGCATGAAACAGAAATAGAAACAACATCCACAACACATAACACAAAGATTTTGACATGGAAACCCGGTAAGGGAAAAACCACGGTGGGAAACCTTACCCACAATCGGATGATACTACTGCAGATAGTATGTGGATACAAATGAGGTCTGCACATGCAGAAAGGCCAACTACCTAGAGCTCACTACTCAATCATAAAATAGGAGTCACACTGACTACACAATTGGATGGTTAAATCCAATGATAATGTACTGCTCAAAATAGCATCTCCAATGTTGGATTCAATACCGATTAAGCTATGAACATGAGTGTCATAACACCTTCATAACCTTCCTTCAACCTTTCAATAATGTCTTTGTGATTCACACAAGGATCTTCTTATTTTTGCTCTTTAATATTCAAATACACTCATCATTACGATCTTCAATAAGATCTTACAATCATTTATACAAAACCTAAGACCAAATGAATAGGTCAGCTCACTAAAGATATTACAATTAAATCAATTACAAATAAGTCTTGATGAGATACAACATGTCAGCTCAATACATTTACCAATCAATAAATGATCTCCATGACGTGTCATGCTGATCTGGAATAGATAACATGTATTGGTCCATAACATAGACCTATCTGTCAGTAAATGCAAATCTGTCAACCCGATTAGACCAATAAGAAAAAAACCAAATCCAAGCTTCTAATCCATGTCTTTGACATAACCAAATGATCTCCAAGTTATCATCACTGTTGGTGAACATTATAACCTACTGGTGAACACATACTGGTGACTGTGCATAAGCCACTTAACCATATATCGGTGAACATAATGTAAACCTCCAAGAAGAGAAGTGTTTCCATCAATGCCAAAGGGGGGGATTGTTGGTATTATGGATGACTTTGTCATTTGTTGAATTGGTTTTTTCATTGATGTCAACACTTTTCTTCTTGGAGGTTTACATTATGTTCACTGGTGTATGGTTAAGTGGCTTATGCATAGTCACCGGTATGTGTTCACTAGCAGGTTATATTGTTCACCGTTAGCAATGATAACTTGGAGATCTTTTGGTTATGTTGAAGACATGGATTGGAATTTTGGATTTGGTTTTTTTCTTATTGGTCTAATCGGGTTGACAGATTTGCCTTTACCGACAGATAGGTCTAGGTTATGGACCGATACATGTTATCTATTCTAGATCAGCACAACACATCATGGAGATGATTTATTGATTGGTAAATATATTGAGCCGACATGTTGTATCGCATCAAGACTTATTTGTAATTGACTTAATTGTAATATCTTTAGCGAGCCAACCTATTAATTTGGTCTTAGGTTTTGTATAAATGATTGCAAGATCTTATTGAAGATCGTAATGATGAGTGTATTTGAATATTGAAGAGTGAAAATAAGCAGATCTGTAGAGCCCCTCCCCGATCAAGCTCTAGTTAACTTAGTTGACCATGGTTGACCTTACTAATAAATGCTATAATTCAATAGGATGGGCTATGTTAGACAGATAGATTGGTGAGAAAAGTAATTGAACTAGGTTATGAAATCATTTCACCTTGTGGTGTACATTTTGATGTGTTATGGATGCTTTATTTTTATGCATTATGGATTTAGAACTTATATGATTCCATGATTTGGATAACATTAATATGTTGGTATTTTGGTATGGTTTTGTCATTGATGTCAACACGTACTAAAACACTAGCACTTTGGAGATCCAGCAACATTCACTGACAAACAAGTAACTATTGCACAATTATTGGTATATGGTTCACCAGCGAGATATAATGATCACTGACACTTGGAATGACATGGAAGACACATGGTTATGTCAAAGACATCATCTGGACATCTTGTCCTAGAGTTTTGTTCATTGGTATATTCACAGTTGCATATTTGTTGTTACCGGCAAATAGGTCTAGGGTTACACCTGCAGGTTTATCTTTTCCAGATAAGCATGGCACACTATGGAGATGATTAATTATTGTTGTAAATGCATTAAGATGACATGTTCAATTGGTTATTGCATCAGATATTATATTGTTTGTAAAATTCTTCTATTGTAATATCTTGTAGAGATGACCTACTAAATTGGTCTTACGTTATGGTATAAATGTAAGATCTTATTTGTAAGATCAAATGTGGAATGTGAAAAAGGATTGTGTGAAAGTATATGCGAGTTTAAGAAGAGCTATACATGAAGATATCAGCATTACACCGGTACTGAATCCAACATATGAAGATGCTATTTTGTGCAGTACATTATTATTGGATTTAACCATCCAACTGTAGTCAGTGTGACTCCCATTTTGTGATTGAGCAGTGAGCTCTACGCTATTGGCCTTTCTGCATGTGCAGACCCCATTTATGTACACTTACTATCTACAGTAGTATCATCTGATTGTGGGTAAGGTTTCCCACCGTGGTTTTTCCCCTTACAGGGTTTCCACATACAAATATTGATGTTATGTGTTGTGGTTGACTTTGTGTTTATGTTTCATGCATTAATCTTTACCGGTATAGCAATTAACTGTTAAAATTGTCTACCGACATACTTAACTGGTTTACCGGTATTAAGCATTAAGTTGGTTAAGTTATTTTTGGTTTGAATTTATTTGACAATTGATTCACCCCCCCTCTCAGTTGTCTCTGATACCTAACAATTGGTATCAGAGCTTAGACATCTTTTGAAGAAGTTTAATAGCTTGAGGAGATCCAATGTCTACTAACTATTTCAGGAAGGACAGTCCTAAACTTGATGTAACCAACTATGGCATATGGAAGATCAGAATGGAGACACATCTAAATTGCATTAGGAAGGACATCTGGGAAGTTACAAAGAATGGATACACTGCTGCTACACCTGGTCAACCCAGTCCAGCTAACTTGACAAAAGATGAGGAAAATGATTGCAAAGCAAGAGAGGCACTTTTGAGCGCATTATCAGATCAACAAATCATGGGACTATCAGATAGGTCTACTGCTAAAGCTATTTGGGATCATTTGGAAACACTGAATGAAGGAGATTCCACAGTCAAAATTGCAGAACTTGAAAGCTTCCAAGTCAAGTATGAACATCTGAAAATGGAAGAAGATGAAAGGATTTCTGCTTTTATGGAAAGAGTAAATGAAATTGTTTAGGGTATTAAATGTTGTGGAGGAACCTTAAGTGAGGATAAAATTATTTCAAAAGTTTTAAGAAGATTTCCACCGGCATACAAAATGAAGGTTACTGCTATAAATGAGTTGAGAATAATGTCTAATACATCAGTTACTAGGGATACATTGATTGGGAAACTTTCAGCTTTTGAAATTGAAGAATTTGGTCCTGTTGCTACTATAAAGACAGATTTGGCCTTTAAAGCATCAACATAATCTACTCCATCATTTGACAAATCTGATTGGAAAGCCTTTTATACAAGAGAACTTGAAGAAAGTAGGAAAGAAAATGAAGAACTTGAAGAACTTGAAGCACTATTTGCAAGGAAAATGCCTAAAGGTCCAATTGGAAGTACATATGAAGGTAAAGCACCCTTTAAATGTTTTGACTGTAATAAGATTGGTCATATGGCTTTGAGATGCCTTGATAGTCATACTAGACTAAGAGAAGAAGCTAGAAGAACATACAAGCCTAATCCTGAATATCAGAGATACAGATTTAAGAAGAATGAAGAAAAATCTTCTTATATTGCTGATGAAGGTGTGACTGATGATTCTGATGAGGATCCGATAGACAATGGATAGGTTTTTGTTTCTATAACACAAGATCAATTGGCACCTACTACTCAACCGGTAGTATAGGCCTTAGCAGCTAAAGTTGAAGTAAAGGATGAATGGATCATTGATTCAGGATGCTCACATCATATGACAGGAGACAAAGGTAAATTCTTAAACTTTCAAGAATACAATAGAGGATTAGTAAGATTTGGAGATGACAAAGCTTGTTCAATCAAAGGTAAGGGTACAATATATCTTGATGGTAAGCATAACAATGGCAATGTCTACTATGTTGAAGGATTAAAGCATAATCTCTTGAGTGTTGGTCAATTAGTTGAGAAAGGATTTCAGTTACAATTTAAAAATGCAAAATGCAAAATCATGAATAGAACTGGTTTAGAAATTGCAACCAGTAATCAGACTAGAGGTAATATCTTTCATTTGAATAATAGTGAAAAGATATGCTTAATTGCACATATAGATGAAAGTTGGTTATGGCATACGAGACTTTGTCATGTAAAATTTGATTGCATGATAAAGATCAGTACTACTAAGGTAGTTAGAGATTTACCTAAAATTGTCAAACCTCAGAATACAGTATGTAAGGAATGTCAATTTGGAAAACAAGTTAGAGCTAGTTTCAAAAGTATTCCAGAAAAATCATATAATTCTCTTGATTTGATTCAAACTAATTTATGTGGTCCAGCTAGAACTAAAAGCTTACAATGTGATAGATATTTCATGCTAATTATTGATGACTATTCTAGAATGTGTTGGGTTACTTTTCTCAGAGAAAAATCAGAAGCACTTGGAAAGTTCAAACTATTCAAAGCAATGGTAGAAAATGAAACCGGTAAGAAAATCAAATGTTTAAGATCATATCAAGGAGGTGAATTTACATCTAAGGATTTTAATACATTCTGTGAAGTGAATGGAATCAGAAGACAACTATTAGCACCTCAGACACCACAACAGAATGGAGTTGTTTAAAGGAAAAACAAAACTATCTTGGATGCAGCAAGAACTATGTTATCAGAAGCAAATTTACCACATGTTTATTACAGAGAAACAGTCATCACAACAATCAATACATTCAACAAAGTTCACATCAAAGGTGAAACTGGTAAGACCCCTCATGATCTATGGTTTGGTAATAGTCCTACTCTTAAGTATTTCAAAATTTTTGGAAGTAAGTGTTATTCAGAAGAGATGAGTATATTGGCAAATTTGATCCTAGAAGTGATGAAGGAATACTTCTTGGTTATTCATCTAAGAGAAAAGCATATAGATGTTTTAACAAAAGATTGTAGAAAATTGTTGAGAGTACAAATGTAAATATTGATGAACAATTCAGAGGAACTTCAAGGTATATAGACTCTGAACCAGCAACAAAATTTTTGACAAATGAACCTACTCTAAATCCACTGGTATAGAATGAAGATCTAGTTACCCCAATACCATCTGAGGATTCCACAATAATTGAGGAACAATAGCAAACTAAGACACCCCAGTATGTAAGACTGAATCATTCTGAAGATTAGATAATTGGAAACAAGTTTAAAGGAGTTATGACAAGAGGAAGATTGGCAAATGAAGAGGTATGTCTTATTTCTCAAATTGAACCATCATCTATTAATGAGGAATGTGAAGATAAATTTTGGATTAAAGATATGGAAGAAGAATTAGAACAGATTGAGAAAAACAACACTTGGACATTAGTTCCCGAGCCTAAAGATAAAAATGTAATTGGAACAAAATGGGTATTTAGAAACAAACTTAATGAAGATGGTAAGGTTGTCATAAATAAAGAAAGACTAGTGTGTAAGGGATATTCTCAGAAAGAAGGAGTTGAATACAATGAAACCTTTGCATCGGTAGCTAGAATTGAGGAAGTCAGATTATTTTTGGCTTCTGCAACACACAAGAACTACAAAGTTTATCAAATGGATATTAAATGTGCATTTTTGAATGGAGATCTTGAAGAGGAAGTATACATTGAACAACCTGATGGATTTTCTTTGACAGATGACAATGATATGGTATGTAGGTAAGGAAAAGCTCTGTATGGACTAAAACAAGCCCTAAGAGCTTGGTATGCAAGATTGGATAAGTATCTTTTAAAGATTGGTTTTACTAAAGGAAATGCAGACATCAATTTATATTACAAAATAACTAATGATGACATCTTGATTATAGAAGTATTTGTTGATGATATAATCTTTGGAGGAGAAGATGGTTTGTGTAAAGAATTTTCTATTAAAATGCAGCAAGAATTTGAAATGTCTATGACTGGAGAAATAAAATTCTTTTTAGGATTGCAGATTTCATAGATTGATAAAGGTATATTCTTGAGTCAATCCAAATACTTAAAAGAGTTACTAAATAAATTTGGGATGGAGAACTCTAAACCGGTAAGCACACTTATGACAACAAATGACAAATTTGTTGGCATATGCACACTCCAATGAGACATTGTATGTGAATGAAGATTTTGTCATTGATGGCAACCTTACAATCCTATGGCATCGGCAAGGCATTACACCGACAAGATAGTTCACTGGCATCAACAGATCACACTCTACACCAGCACTCAGACCACCAGTACTGACACAGAGAAAGGAAGCATATCAGCATAGAGGCCGATAGGATTTTTGTTATATTATATTTTGTTTCTTATTGTAAAAAAATTTTAAGCTGACTTGGCAAGTTGTAAGATGACTCTTATATATAAGAGAGATCATTGTAGACATTGTGTAAGTGATGGAAGCAAATAAAAAGAAGATATTAGGCAGACCTATTATGCGAAATATAGGTTAAAAGTTTTATGTAAAGAACAGAGCAGAAATCGGTACTGGATCAGACATTATAGATGCTATTATAAAGCAGTACAAGATATTGGATTTGTATAATCCATGTTGTAAGTCAGTGAGACTTCCCATTGAGCAGTGAGCTCTAGGCAATTGGCCTTCCTGCATGTGTAGGACCCTTTTGTAAGTAATATTCTCTTATTAGCCAGTAAGTGGATATTGTGGGTGACAAATCCCACCGAGGTTTTTCCCACACCGGGTTTCCTCGTTAAATCCTTGTGTCATGGTGTATTTTTCATGTGGATGCTTTTAATTGTGTTTATTGCATTATTTCTTGTATATCGGTACACCATTATAATATGTTCTGCATGTTTTAAGTTGAGAAATTTTAATTACTAGTTAGATACTGATTCACCCCCCCCCCCTCTCAGTATCTGTGAGATTCCTAACAATTTGTATCAGAGCTTGGTCCTCTAGTTTTAGAAGCCTAACAGCTTGAGGAAGATCTTAACACCAGTAAAGATGGAAAATCTAATGAAGCAACTTGAAGCAGTTCTCTCAGACTATGATACAGAAATATTGAAAAATATCAAACTAGAAGATGATCTAAAAGTAGCTCAGGATATCATTCAAGCACTTCAAGAGAATCCTACTATTGCAAGAAACAAGAGAAGGGAACTTTGTGAAAAGATGCAAAATAAGAATGATGAAACGGAATCACTTAATGATATGTTAAGTAAGATAAAACTAGAGAACATAACTAGAAAGATTGAGATGCAGGATATGACTATGAGATTTTGTAAAGAGATTGAAGATAGGAAGAAGAATGAAGAAGAATTGACCAGAAGACTAAGTGATGCAGCAAATGAGAACACAAGACTTAGCTATGAAAATGATTTATTAAAGACAAATCTGATGCACACTCAAAATGACTCCAATGAACTGATGAGATAGAAAGAAGTCTTAGAAAGAGAACTAGAAACTACAAATCAATATAAAGAAAAATTCAAGAAAAGCTCAGAGGAACTTGGTAACTTGTTGAAGAATCAAAAACCTAAAGGTGACACTTCTGGAATTGGCTTTGAAGTTGGTGGAAGCTCCAGTACTGCAAATACACAGGATCACAACAAACCGGTAAGGCAACTTAATGCCTATAAATTCAATGGAAAACACTTTAACTATAATAAGTATGGTCATAGAGTAAATGAATGTAGATCTAGAAATTATCAAAATATCAATACACCCATCGGTCAATGTTCAAAATGCAACAAAGTTGGTCACAACTCTGAAAATTGCAGAATGAATGTGAGATGTTATGTTTGTGGAAGATTTGGACATTTATCTAATCAATGCAGAACACAAACCAGCATAGGTTATGGGAAAGCTATTTAGAAGAATAATGTGACTTGTTATGCATGTAACAAGATTGGGCATATTGCAAAATTCTATAGAAGTAAAGGATCACCGACAGACAACAAAAGTTCTAGCTTGAAAGGTAAAGAAAAAGTTGAAGAGGTTAAGCATGAATTCTCCAAACAATGGATTAGAAAAGCTGATCTAAATATTGGGAATACTCCTCCACCGGTAGAACCAATCAATGCTTCACTGACAGTACAGAGTAATGCTTCACTGGGAGGACAGAGTGATGCTCCATCGGTAGGAAGTTCTTCATCAAATTGAAGAAAGTTTCCTTGAGGGTTTGGCAATATAATGGCACATGTGCTATTATTCCCTCGATTAGAGATGAGAAGTTGGAAATTACTTCATTATCGGCAGACAATGTTAAGTGAATACTTAATCGACATGCATTAAATGTGGTAGATGGCAAATAAACACTATAAATTTGTGGTTTTGGCTCCATTTCATTTCACCGTGATTTCAAACATTCGTAGAGCACGAAATTTGCAGAGATACAAAATTTCAAGTAAAGAGGCGAAGCACTTCAAGCAATCAATCCATCCAAGATAGAAAAAGGTATTTATCATCATGGCATCCACCTCTACACTTGAATATATAGCAAACCCTACTATAGTCGAGGTCATAAAATGCCCTAGGCCTGTATTTCAACTAGTTCCCGAAGTAGCAAAGAAAGATGACAATATAGGTGCTTTCTCACAAATACCAAAAGGAGTTGTTTATGTTGAAGACCCCAGAATTTATGTTCACTACAACATAGAGGAATTGGGAGATGAAGAGATCAAAACTATGTACAAATCTGTCATATGTGATAATTCTGAAAATGTGAAACCGGAACATAAAATCATTGAAACCCTAGGATTTACTGAAATCCTCTGCATTCCTGAATTTCCCAAGGATGTGATTAGGATAGTCTTAAGCAGGGTACATGGTGAATTTTTCTAGTTAGATGCAATTCACAAAATCACCAAGGAAGCTATGAAAGCTGTCACAAGGTTACTGACCACCGATATAAGGCTAGACAAAACCAAGAAGGTCTCAAATGACCTAGTTACTAAACTAACTGGTGCTACATCTAATAAAATGTCCTTAAGAGTCAATGATGTAACCGACACCAATGTAAGGTTTATCAGCATGATATTAGGGTATAAGGCAACTCATGCAAATAGACTCAATTTAGTTTCAAGTTTGTGCATTGAGAGTGCTTATGATATGGTTACAGACAATGTGAAAATTGACATGTGTGAATGGTTGAAGGATGAGTTAATTGACAACCTAGGCAAGATTAAGAAGGATAAGAAAGGAACTTTTAGGTTCAGAAATATGCTAGTATGTTTGATGCTACATATAACCAAACAAGTTCCTAGTATAGGCTACAAAGAACTTGGATTTGATATACTGGTAGGTAAACACCTAACAAAACTATTCAACAATATGGGAGAAGATAAGGAAAACAATATCCATGATTACTTTCAAGAACTTAAGACCAAAATGAAGAAGAGAATCGGATTATCACAAAATATTGTTGAAAAATATAAGGATGAAATATGTTTTGTGATAAAAAAGGATGAAATTTGGATGGAAGCAATCATCCCAAGAACAATCTGGGTAACAGAGATGGGCTATGGGATAGATGATCATATAATTGAGACTTATGCTAAAGCACCAAATGAACCAAAGGAAGAAGAATTTGGTAGTGCTGAGACTATAGAAAAACAAATACAATCTAAGAAGAGAGTGAAAAAGGTTGAGGCAGTTGTGAGAAGAGGCTCTAGATAGGCAAAGGCTATTAAAGAAGACGTGTTAAAGAAAACCGGTATCACTGAGGATGAGCTAGGAACTCTACAGCCTGAGACTCATCTATCACCGGTAGGCACTTCTTCGGAGAGTGACATGCCTGTAGCTTTCAAAAGAGTTGTAAGGAAAAGAGATCCCTCACTGGCAACCACACCCTCACCTAGGAGGACAAGACAGAAACAACAAGCAGTGAGATCTCTGGTTAAGAAGACTACACCAAAGAAGAAATTGACACCCAAGAAGAAGAAG
Source organism: Cryptomeria japonica (assembly GCF_030272615.1). Classification (NCBI taxonomy): domain Eukaryota; kingdom Viridiplantae; phylum Streptophyta; class Pinopsida; order Cupressales; family Cupressaceae; genus Cryptomeria; species Cryptomeria japonica. The sequence goes on along the minus strand of NC_081409.1, from coordinate 313,390,454 downwards.
AGAACAAAACAAAACTTGGCTCCTTTTGACATACTATTGAATGAAATTACAAAGGAAGGTAAATTGAAGAATATAGAGAAATTGTATAACACTCTGACTGTAGATGAAAAAGAACAAGTAGAAAATAGTTATATTGCATATGGACATGTATAAGAAATTTTTGATGGAAGTTGTAAATGAAGTACCAAATGAAATGTTCAAAAGACTGGAAGCAAGGAGACAAGCAGTAATAGAACTTGACAAGAAAATCAAGATAGAAAAGATACTTGATGTGTACCCAGTGAACTCACCTAAAGAAATTGATGATTTAATTGCTGAAGCCAACCGGTCAGTATTCTCTACTGCACACCGACACATTGCATTGATGGTTGGAAGAGTCAATGAGGTGACTGAAGAAACAAAAAATGGATGGGATATATTCCTAGTTGAAAAAGAAAAACAAGAAGACTACAGGAACCCCAAACCAATAAAGGTATATTAGAAAGAAAGAGACAAAGGAAAATGAAAGGTTGGTGGACCTCTGAGTATCAAAGTAAAAGACAACTTACCCCCACCTCCTTTTACATCCCCAGTAACAACAACTACAGAAGATCAACTAATAGTTGAAAGTATGGATGTAGAAGATGTCAATCCTAATCCTGAAGTCTTATACACATTAGATGTTGATACACAAAAGATCAACATTGTGGTAGATAAAGATACAACTGGTAAGACTGAAATGGCTAGTGAGCCGCTGGTAGCTGAGCAAACTGATAAAACACAAGAGAAACCGATAGATGACAAAGAACAATAGACTGAGATAGTGCAACAAGAAGAGCAACAACAATAGGAACAGGCTCTAGAATAGGTACAGGAACAAGTTCATGAGGAGACAATGCAACCAACAGCTAGAGAAGTACACAAACCATTGCTTAAAGAAATGCAAACACAAATAGACCTACCAGAGGTCACAACAAGTTTGGTTACTTCCTCCATCGGCGAAATTCAGAATGTTGGTTCCTCCTCAGTAGGGCACAAATCAACAAATGTAACTGAAGTACTTTTGGATTCAATCAAAAGGATAACAGATTGTAGTTCATAGGCTTATAAAGCTATAGATGACACAATCCCAATTTTGAAGGTAATTGCTCCTAACTGTAATATAGACAATAAAGATTCTTTAGGACAACTTGATACTTTGTGTAAATACATCACTGAGAACATTGAGAAAATAAAGGAAGAGAAATTGAAGGACAAGGTAGAAATTGAAAAGCAGAAATTCTTTGAAGATCAGATAAAGAAGTGCACTAGGGAATTTGACACACTTCTACTAGAACTGTGCAACTTATTAAAGGAATACAAAAGTCTGTACAAAGACACCTGGAAGATAAACTTTTTGACAGTAGACATAGATAAGAAAATAAGCAAGGTACAGGATGAAATCAACAAACTCACTGATAATTTTGTTAACTCACCTGATACATTATCAGTTTTTGAGCAAAGGTTAACAAATTTTGAGGAAGAGTTACTTAAATTAGAAAGAGAAAAGGAGAGAATAATGAATAAGGAAAAGCATTTGAGATTAAAACTAAGTCCAAGATTGGACTATCTAGTATCATTACAGAAGGAAATATCTGAGGCACTAATACAGGGACAGAAAACACTGGTAGAGCATATGCAGCACCTCACCGGTACAGTTAAAAGAATAGAGACAACAATAAGAGACAGTAAAAATTTTATGGAGAGTATAAACTTGATTTTAGCGGATCTATTTCAAATTGTAACTACCCAGTTACAAGGTTGAAACTACAAACTCTATTGACATCTTGACAACCTTTGTCATTGATGCCAAAGGGGGAGTAGTGGTATGAGAAAATTCAATATCACAGGGATCATATGCTCAGGGGGAGCACACATTTTTGGTAACATTTTTGACTTCACATTTTTGGATACACTTTTGAAATTTCTCATGAGTGTTGCCATCAATGCCAAAGGGGGAGATTGTTGGCATATGCACACTCCAATGAGACATTGTAAGCGATTGAAGGTTTTGTCATTGATGGCAACCTTACAATCCTATGGCACCGACAAGGCATTACACTGGCATCAATAGATCACACTCTACACTGTCACTCAAACCACCGGCACCGACACAGAGAAAGGAAGCATACCGACACAGAGGCCGACAGGATTTTTCTTATATTATATTTTGTTTATTATTGTAAAAACTTTGTAAGCTGACTTGGCAAGTTGTAAGATGACTCTTATATATAAGAGAGATCATTGTAGACATTTTGTAAGTGATGGAAGTGAAGAAAAAGAAGATATTAAGAAGACCTATTATGCAAAATATAGGTTAAAGGTTTTATGTAAAGAACAGAGCAAAAACTGGTACTGGATCAGGCATTATAGATGCTATTGTAAAGCAATAAAAGATATTGGATTTGTATAATCCACATTGTAAGTCAATGAGACTTCCCATTGAGCAGTGAGCTCTAGGCAATTGGCCTTCCTGCATGTCTAGTCCCCTCTTGTAAGTAATATTTTCTTATTGGCTAGTAAGTGGATATTGTGGGTCACAAATCCCACCAAGGTTTTTCCCACATTGGGTTTCCTCATTAAATCCTTGTGTCATGGTGTGTTTTTCATGTGGATGCTTTTAATTGTGTTTATTGCATTATTTCTTGCATACCGGTACACCGTTATAATATGTTCTGCATGTTTTAAGTTGAGAAATTTTAATTACCGATTAGATACTGATTCACCCCCCCTCTCAGTATCTGTGGGATTCCTAACAAAATTATCACAAAGGGATGAATCTACACCTGTTAATCCAACTAGATACAAATCTATGATAGGAGGTTTACTGTATTTGACACAAACCAGACCTGATATTATGAATGCAGTATGTATTACTTCAAGATTTCAAAGTAATCCTAGAGAAAATAATGAATCAACAGTAAAAAGGATTTTTCGGTACTTCCAAGGCACTATAAATCTTGGATTATGGTATCCTAGAGATTAAAAATTTGAATTATGTGCATACACAGATGCAAATTAGGCAGGAGATGTGGATGATAGGAAAAGCACCACCGGTGGAGCATTCTTTCTTGGAAATAGAGTAGTATCTTGGTTAAGTAAGAAACAAAGTTGTACATCTTTATCAACAACAGAATCAGAATATGTTGCAGCAGCAACTAACTGTACTCAGGTACTATGGCTTAAGCAAATGTTGAAAGACATAAAGGTAAAATACAAAGAACCTATTACCATCTATTGTGATAGCACTGGAACAATTGATATATCTAAGAATCTGGTATTACATTCTAAAACCAAACATGTTTATATCAAATTGAATTTTCTAAGGGAAAAAGTTGAAGCAAAGGAGATAAAACTGGTTTATGTGAATACTAAAGAGCAGCTTGCAGATATTTTTACAAAACCTTTGCCTAAGGAGACTTTTGAATATCTCAGAGATTGGCTTGGAGTCATACCAGCACTGGTAGAGACTTAGATAGTTGATGATTGTCATCAATCGACAAAATTAACAGAGAAATCTTTTATTCCGATCTTTGATGAGGACGCTACTTCTCAGGGGGAGTAGTTGGTATATTGAATTTATTGGTATTTTGTATATGAACTTGGTTTTATTATAACTTTGGCATTTGATGTCAAAGGGGGAGAGATATATGGAAAAACACATGTTCTTTTGAGGAAAGATTGGTATGAAAAGATTTGGAAAACACATGTTGCTCTCAGGGGGAGAGATTGTTACTTAGGAGAGATTATTACTTTCTAGTTATGATCTTTTTGAAGATTGTTGGTTTTTGATACTTGGCATTTCTGTTTTGGCACTTTGATGGTTTTTCCATCTTGTGTTGCCATCAATGCCAAAGGGGGAGATTGTTGGTATTTTGGTATGGTTTTGTCATTGATGTCAACACCTACTAGAACACTAACACTTTGGAGATCCAACAACATTCATCGGCAAACAAGTAACTATTGCACAGTTACTGGTATATGGTTCACTGACAAGATATAATGATCACTGACACTTGGAATGGCATGGAAGACACATGGTTATGTTGAAGACATCATTTGGACATCTTGTCCTGGAGTTTTGTTCATTGGTATATTCACAGTTGCATATTTGTTGTTACTGGCAAATAGGTCTAGGGTTACACCGACAGGTTTATCTTTTCCAGATCAACATGGCACGCTATGGAGATGATTAATTATTGTTATAAATGCATTAAGCCGACATGTTCAATCAGTTATTGCATCAGATATTATATTGTTTTTAAAATGCTTTTATTGTAATATCTTGTAGAGCCGACCTACTAAATTGGTCTTAGGTTATGGTATAAATGTAAGATCTTATTTGTAAGATCAAATGTGGAATGCGAAAAAGGATTGTGTGAAGGTATATGCGAGTTTAAGAAGAGCTATACATGAAGATATCATTCGAAGGTGAAGCTAGGTTTTTGTGGAAGCATATCAGCATTACATCAGTACTGAATCCAGCATATGAAGATGCTATTTTGTGCAGTACATTATTATTGGATTTAACCATCCAACTGTAGTCAGTGTGACTCCCATTTTGTGATTGAGCAGTGAGCTCTAGGTTGTTGGCCTTTCTGCATGTGCAGACCCCATTTATGTACACTTACTATCTGCAGTAGTATCATCTGATTGTGGGTAAGGTTTCCCACCGTGGTTTTTCCCCTTACAGGGTTTCCACATACAAATATTGGTGTTATGTGTTGTGGTTGACTTTGTGTTTATGTTTCATGCATTAATCTTTACCAGTATAGCAATTAACTGTTAAAACTATCTACCGACATACTTAACTGGTTTACTGGTATTAAGCATTAAGTTGGTTAAGTTATTTTTGGTTTGAATTTATTTGACAATTGATTCACCCCCCCCCCCCCCCCCCTCTTAGTTGTCTCTAGGACCTAACATGATATATATGGATGCTTCACTTCTATGCATTATAGATATAGAACTCTATATGAGTCTAGAATTGGATAAATTTGAGATGATGTATGTCATTATTCGATTTGCAAGACTATACTATGATTATAGAAATAGGATGCATGTCTTATGTATGGATCAAAATTATGAGGATTATGATAATTACTTATGTGGATTTATTTTGATATAAGATATATTGATTTTGTTTAATGTCAATTGTATGCAGAGTGTTTTACGTGTATTCTTATTCATGTGTTTAATTTTATATGAGGTTATTTGGAATTACTAATGTGTAATTGAGATGCGTAGGAAAATTATCCATGTGACCATGGAAATACTATGGAGAACCAAACCTAGATCTATGTTCGTTCGTAAAACTAGGGTTGTCTATTTGGAGAGACAACACCCCATATGTATCGTATTTTATTTGTGAAAGTAAATGATGCATGTGTGTTAAATTGAATTATTAATTTGTGTATATCCAACAAGAGACAAATTTCATGTGTAATTTTGTAATGTATTTTATTGTGTCACTTGACACATGTGTTGACTTATGTCTTGAATTTTGACGTGTCTCTTGAAGGGAGTTGTTTCAACCATAGCTTTTTCAAACATTTGAATGTGGTTATAAATTTTCCTTGGGTAGAGAGTCTTTAGAGTGGTCAACTCAGATTTGACCCGAAAGTTAATTTCAGATGGGTTTATAAGGGGTCAAATGGACTCCTAGGGGTAGTTTAAAGGTGTTTCTTAAAGTCCACATTTTATACCTATGGGTTAGGACTATTTTTAGGCATGTGTCTACTCCCATGTGACTATTTAGTCACCTCAAAAAGTGGGTTTCCTAAGGTGAGCGAAAATTGAAATTAGAAGGTGCCATCTAGGTTAGATAACCTTCCTTTTTTATGTGAGATCCTTTTTCCCACTTTATCTTACTTTTTCCTTTTTCAGTTTTAGAAACCTGTGAGAACTCTCACTGAGGCCTTTTTAGGCAAGAAGGAGAGACTTTGTGGGTAATCACCCACTCTCCATTTTTGAAGATCATGCAATTTTGAAAAAGATAGTTTTCTGGGATAGAATTTTGGCTAAGTGTAGAAGGTAGGATTGTGGAATTGGGCTACTCATCCTCAAACTAGTCCTAGCAAACCTTTGGGTAGATTTAAGGCTGGTTCATCTTCTCCTTTTGTTTCTTTTTACATTGCATGTGTATGTTGGAAAGATTGTTGTATGTAAAAGTGGTTTCCTTGTATTTTCTTTTGTGAAAATTAATATGCGACTATCTTTTATTCTTTTATGCATTTCCTATGATTTGGGAGTAACCAAGGCCTTCTACTCTTGGGAAAGTAGGATGGTCTTGCAGGTGGTAGGAGCTTGACAGCCCTCGAGTGAGAGGCTCTCATTATGAGAGTGAAGTCAAGGGGTGTATATGTGTCCCTTGGTGCATGGCCCGGTTTATGCATTTGGGGGTCATAAGGGGAGAAAGTATGGCATGAATGCCTTAGGGGGCATAAGGATGCGGCGTTAATTAACCTATGATATATCTTTGTTTGCCATGAGGTGGCTTTGTGATCTACTATTCTTGCAGTCTCCTCAGGGTATTTGGTCCACTACCACCCATGTAAAAATATCACATTTTGTGATGAAGTGTAGCCTTGGTTGGGAAAGTGTTTTTGTGTCTTTTTTCCCTTGCTTGTTGTGCTTGCATGTGTGTAACCTATCTAGGGCTTGGTTCTCCAAGCTTGGGGGTGGTTTCTAGTAAGCCTAGGATGGGAGGTGAGCACTCCATGGTCGAAACCTTATGATTCATTTGCAGGATTGCTTGGAAAGAAAAGAAAAAAGACAAGCTAGGAGTTGTTGGATTTACTTGATTTGCAGAAAAGATTAGGGAATGGAATATTTTAGTTGCAGCACTAAAAAAAGGAAAGCTATATGCTATATTTATTTAAAAAAAAGAAATGTATTCATTTTGTTTAAAGTCCTCATTTAATAAAAATGAGAGACTAGATGGGTATCTCACCCATTTGTAATATTGACTATATTGTATTTTAAATATGCTTTAAAGAAATGCATTATTTTTATTAAGCTATTACTGCAAAAATGAAATGTGTATTTATGGATTAAGTCCCTATAGTTCTGAAAATAATATTGGCTGTGTATATGTTATTTTGAAAATCAAGAAATTCATTTTATCCCCTTATGCATTTGAAATATTGGAAAAGAATGAAATAGAAAAGCATGTATGTTAGTAGGCTGGAAATCAAACATTTAGTCTTATTTATGGAAGTTCTAAATGCATATATCATTAATTAGCCTTTAGTATGAGCATTAATGTTGCATCCTACTTGATAATAAAGTTGTAAATGGATTTTAGACTATTTTTTGTTGTTCTAGTTAATTAACTCTGTTATTTTCCCCTGTTAATTATTGTAGAAAGTAAATCTAAAATCAATAGTCTATCTCTAAAGTTAGCAACTTGATTTTTAAAAGAAAAAGAAATGTATTATTTAAATTTGTTAGTTTAGTAAGCTTGATGTTATCTTTCTATACAAATGAAAAAAAGAAAGAAAAGGAATTGCCTCTATTCCCATGTTGCAAATATTTTATTAATTTTTGCATAATTTAAAAAGTTAAGAAAATAAACCCATTTTTAGGTAAATCTAAACTAAATCTATTCCTAAATTTCATATATATATATATATATATATATATATATATATATATATATATATATATATATATATATATATATGTATATATATATATATATATATGTATCTATATGTATATATATATGTATCTATATATATATATATATGTATATATATATATATATACACACATGTATATATATATACACGTATATATATATATATATATATATATGTATATACATGTACATGTATATATATATATACATGTGTATATATATATATATACATGTATATATATTGATGTTTTCAAAAAAAAAACAAATAAAAAAAAAAATTAAAAAGGGTTTATTAAATAAAAGGGTGGGCGGCGACCCCCAGTAGCAGTCGTAGCCACTCCTGTGGACCGCAACCCACAGTCGGGGTGGCTTCGGCCATCCCCTGCGGGTGGCACCCCCCCAGCAGCGGTGATAGCCGTGCTGCGGCCCGTGACCCATAGTGGCGGCCAAGGCGGCCATCGTGGGTCAGGACCCGCAGACACGACTGTGGTTGTCTCTATGGGAAGCCCACATAGAGTCCTCTGCCACTGCCGCCTCCCCTCTCATGGTTGCCAAAACCCTCGCGGTCGCTCTAAACCTCCTCCGCCTAGTCTCCCACTTTGACCCTGCAACCACCAAAAAAAGGGGGTATAACACAGTCAAGCCCTAATCCGAAATTTGGGTTAGGGCAAGTTATGAGGATAGAAGAAATAGGTTAACTTAGGTATATTTTTTAAATGGTTAGGGTTAGAAAATTTTTAAAAAGGGGGGGGGGGGAACCCATTCGAAATTTGAATAGGGTATTCCCCTATTATTTTAAGTTTAGTAATATATGTTAGTTCCTTTTTTTTTAAGGGGCCCTATTCCTTTATATATATATGTATATATATGTTTTAAATATATATATATAGTTATATATATATGAAGGTGTAAAGATAAGTTTGGATTAATTATTTTATTCATACGTTCATATTTTATATATATTTTATAACAATTAGGGATATAAATATTTGAATATGATGTTAAAAATTTAATTCATTTGGAGTTTAATCTTTTGGTAAATTATAACGATTTCTTTTGTATGAATTTTGGCCATAGGGGATTAACTTTAGTCCACCTAAATTTAGGCTTGTCGAGAATAAACTTTATAGGGCAAATTTTATTATGGATTTATTTAGCCCTTTAGTCAAATGTAATACACACTATAATTATCGTTATATTGAAATATAGGTGTTTTAAAAATCTAAGTGCTAGAGTAATTTAATTAATTCCTACAATGATTAAAAAAGGATTGGTTAAGATTAATAATATCCCTTGTAAATTTATTTAGGGGTTTTTGCTTAAGCGAATTTATTATTCAATTCATTAATGAGATAATAATAATTTTTTTATAAAGTTAATTTCCCGCATGCAAATTAGATTATCCCACTTACTTGACATGGTGGTTTAAATTAATTCTAGTTGGAGAAAAAAATTCAAACATAGTTAAGACAAGACTTGATACTGCATTATATATATATATTCAAAAATAAGTCCAAGACCTTGATCTTGCGAACTCATTTAGCCTAGATGGAATCTTATACTAAATAAAGCAATTAAAATTTTAACGTTTGACACTTCAATTTTCAATTGCTCAATTATTTAATATTATCATGTTAAAATCATATTAATAATTAATTTATAGACACAAGATTTAATCAAGTTATAAAGGAAGGATGTAACAGATGGAGGAAACTTGTTAGGAGATAAATAATTATTATTGAATCAAGTAATTATATTAATGCCTATTAGTAGAAGTTGATCTAATTAAGAATTATAATTTGCAACTGTAATAAAAGGGACATTCGATGTGAATTTATTATACAAATCATTTTGTCTCATTTGATTATAGGAGTTACCGTAATTCGTTATGTTAAGAGTATCCTAACTTGTCATCTAGGAGTTTTATAGAAACTTGAGGCTTCTAGATAAATTTGTTCTATTCATCGCTCACGTTAGAAAGATGTTTTATTATAATTTAAGATTCCACTTGGAACACCCTGTTAAGTTGTCACATCTAATTAAGCATAGGTTGCATATAATTAAGTGTTTCAAAAAAAAAAATTGTTGTTTGGGTTTTTGCCCAAAAGTTTGGGCATGACATTTTGGTATTAGAGCCCTTGGTTCATACACTAGTGAACATGGGCTACATTCATAACTTAGTTGAACTAAACTAGGGCTTCGAAGTATAACACCTCTTGCGAAATAACCAAGTGAAAAATCTTGTAAATCAATAGATCAACATATATCAATTCAAGGGGTTCCAAGGGTCACTAAAAAGCCCTGAAATTCGAAACTAATTAGTCATAATGTCTATGGCGTAATAAGACCCCAAAGGCTACAAAATTTTAAAATTATAAATATTCTCGATATTTAATAAACAAAATTTAGATCATTAGTACATATGAGATTACCATTCAATTGGAACCCAAATATAATTATTTCCCTAATCAAATCAAGTATGAGGAGTTAATTCTACAATAAAATACCTCTAATGGTATCTAAGAGAATACCATCCATCGAGGTATGTTCTTGACTTGGCAAGTCAAGCAAGCAAGTTAGACATAAGATGAAGGAGCAATAAACAAGATAATTGGGATAGCGACAACTCAAGTTAATTTTTTTTTAGCTATGTGAAAATTTTGGTGGTTCGAGGACCATGACCGCCATTTGAGACAATAATGAAGAAGAGTTAAGAGGCACTCTTGCGAATATTAGAAAGAAGCATTAACCTATCCTATTGAATAGGTCCCTTAAGTGTGTGGTCAGGCTAGGTTGCTTATTAAGAGCATTCATTAGACAATCCTTGTAGCAACGCAGAGAAGCTAGAGTTGTATAACCCTGAAGATAAGGACCAAAATGATGAATGACAATCTCCTTGATAAGTGGACCCTAGCAATATTATAGATGAATTAACTAAGGAGAAAGGATACATGAACTTCTTGGGTTAAAGCACATAATTGCAATAAACCCTAAGTCCATCCATAGTTATATAATTGGGGAAACGAGCAAAGTAAAGCCACAACTAGTTCCCTTATGGGAAGACAATCTTGGAGAAATTAATGGCAAGGAGAGGGGGGACAATTTGGGAATCATACAAAAATCCCTATTGAAGTGCAAGGAGTGTAAAAGTATTAGGATCTTATACTCTAGGAATGAGTAACTAATATTCATTCAGAACCTAAGGAGAAAAGTGCAACCCAATCATGGCTAGTCGCTAATTACAAGACAATATGTAACACAATTTAACTACTTGACACAACCTAAGTAGGTTTGTGAATTTATGGCACTCAAGTGTGAAGGTATGCAAAAAACATTAAGTATGGAGGAAACAAAATGCAGATGGAAATGGCTTATGGAACGATAGTATTGCAGTATTATAGTACAAAGGTTTTCATGACGATTAGTTGGTAGTATAAGATATTTTATGAGAACATGGAAAAGGAGCCAAATTGTGTGGTTAGCCAAGGGAGAACTTGGAAATTATGGGAGTCTTAAGACATTGGTAATTATTGGACACCCTTGTGTTATACCATAATTGGGTAATAGGATATTATGATGATAAGGTGGTTTACGTGGTTTGAAGGAAATTGTAAGTGGTGATATGTCAAGATTGGCTAGTAAGTAAATATAAATAAGTAATATGGAAAGAGATAACTTCTTTATACCAAATTTTAATTAATAGGGTGAGTGTTGGTCACTTCTCAGGTGCACACCCCCTTGATATCATAAGTTGCATAAGGGAAGTAGGAGGGAATAAGTCAACTCTCCACGTTGTTTGAAATATGTCATGAAATATGTGGGAAGGAATTAGTTGTCAAGAATTATTGTTCTTACTTGACAATTAGTCCACCCCAAATGGTTCTTAACCATAACTGTTAGTAATTTGGCAACATGCTCCTTATTGACAAGAACGAAAGGAGGATTAGAGGTGAAAATTCAAGGAGCTAGCAAAGGTGCTAAGAAAACAAATGATGTCCCTCGTAGAAATATATGATTATTTTTTTTCAAAACCTAAGTGTTTCTAAGTATACAAGTGACTGTTTTGTGCTGAACTATCCACCGCATGTGAGTAAGACATGAAAGTGTCGATGCATGAGTTACCACGTAATATTGAACCAAGGTTTAGCATATCAAGAAAATTAATGGAAGTCCTAGAAGAATGGATGGAGAATGGTAGAGTTAGTGCAATCACCTGTTAGATATAATTATGGATGTTATTAACCCTAAATAGATAACGGATTATGTTGGAAAGTGTGGCTTGCGATAGCAATCACGTGGAGGTTAAAATGGAACATGATCTATAATGATTGCAATCTCATGTGTATAAGATATGTCATAAATAATAAAGGAATATAGATAAACTAATAATCTCAAGAATCTAATAATCACTTCCTAACACACTCAGGACTTGTGATCTTGGGTGATGTGCTACGGTTACTCCCTATAGCATGGCTAGTATGGTCATCTTGTTTCGAGTTTTTATTCGACACTATTTTGACTTTCTTTGAATAGTATTTTGCGATCTAGGGGCTAGTACTTTCTTTTTATTTATTTATTTTTATGATGAAAGGACCACTAAATTTATGTTTATATTTTATTGGAGCTATGGCACTTGCCATATTGCTAATTTTAATACCTTTCAATTGCCGACATTTTTCTTCTTTGATTGGACTTGGTAAAAGTAACTTTTATTTTGATCTTTTAAAGTGTCAAGTGGTCATTTTGATGTTAATATAGCTAGCCCTAGTGATATGATTTGTGTACAGTCTATCATGTTCGTTGAACCACTGATAGTGTGTCAAGGGACAATATCACAAGGAGTGAAATTAGGCACACATAATAAACAAAGAATGTTATTTTGAAATAAGGTAAAGAAAGGAATATTCTCCTAAATAAAATTATTTGCGAGTAATCTAAGAGAGGAAATTTATAATTAAAAAAATAAAAATAAAATATATATATGTGTGTGTGTGTGTGTGTGTGTGTGGGATCTAGACCTAATGAATTGCGAAAGTGATGATAATTGCAGACTAGTAAATTTGGTATGTGTATGGAGATGATTGCATGGATGAGATCAAAAAGAAATAATAATTATTAATTTTCACCACTCCCTTAGAATGGGATGGTTATGTACCTTAATGTTTGGGTTTTGTGAATAATGTACCTATGAAACTAAAACCTTGGTGCCTACAAATACCAAGCATTGTGGGCCCTAGGAGTAGAAAATTTCCCTACCTATGGGTAGATTAAAAGAGCTTAAACTTGATTATCCCTTGTTGTCTAAGGATGTTGGAAGAAATCATGCACCTAGGGTGGTTTACCAAATATGTGATTAACCCCCTTATGAGGCACCTTGATGTAAAATAAGTAGATTCATTATGGATAAACTGTGATGTCAATTCTCTTTAGTGGCGAGCGTGGATGACAATTGCAGTGGGATAAACATGTTTTACACGAATCCTTAATAAGTATGACTCCTAGAAATTAATAAGTAAACTATCATGTGTATCCTTGATTATGGGAGTTGATGTGTGTTATTGATATAATTTGGATGGTGCATTAGCGTAAGTTGTTGAAAGATAGAATTTTGTAAACACCTACTTGAGATTGAAGGGAAATATAAGAATTTAACCTTATGGAGATAGTAAGCTAATTACAATAATACATTGGTTTTGGTAATGCATCTTTCTAGTAGGCAAGATAAGATTTAGAGTAACCTATTGAAATTGTGGGAAATGTTATGTCCCTATTTCATATTTTGCTAATGCGACTTCCAGGAGTAAGTCAATCTCTAGGGGAGGAGGATGTAGAGCCCCTCCCCGATCAAGTTCTGGTTAACTCAGCTGACCATGGTTGACCTTACTAATAAATGCTATAATTCAATAGGATGGGCTATGTTACATGGATAGATTGGTGAGAAAAGTAATTGAACCAGGTTACGGAATCATTTCACCTTGCAGTGTACATTTTGATGTGTTATGGATGCTTTATTTTTATGCATTATGGATTTAGAACTTATATGATTCCATGATTTGGATAATATTGATATATATGGATGCTTCACTTCTATGCATTATAGATATAGAACTCTATATGAGTCTAGAACTGGATAAATTTGAGATGATGTATGTCATTATTGGATTTGCAGGACTGTACTATGATGATAGAACTAGGATGCATGTCTTATGTATGGATCAAAATTATGAGGATTATGATAATTACTTATGTGGATTTATTTTGATATAAGATATATTGATTTTATTTAATGTCAATTGTATGCAAAGTGTTTTACATGTATTCTTATTCATGTGTTTAATTTTATATGAGGTTATTTGGAATTACTAATGTGTAATTCAGATGCGTAGGAAAATTATCCATGTGACCATGGAAATACTATGGAGAACCAAACCTAGACCTATGTATGTTCATAAAACTAGGGGTTGTCTATTTGGAGACAACACCCCATATGTATCGTATTTTATTTGTGAAAGTAAATGATGCATGTGTGTTAAATTGAATTATTAATTTGTGTAAATCCAACAAGAGACAAATTTCATGTGTAATTTTGTAATGTATTTTATTGTGTCACTTGACACATGTGTTGACTTATGTCTTGAATTTTGACTTGTCTCTTGAAGGGAGTTGTTCCAACCATAGCTTTTTCAAACATTTGAATGTGGTTCTAAATTTTCCTTGGGTAGAGAGTCTTTGGAGTGGTCAACTCAGGTTTGACCCGAAAGTTAACTTCAGATGGGTTTATAAGGGGTCAAATGGACTCCTAGGGGTAGTTTAAAGGTGTTTCCTAAAGTCCATAAGGTATACCAATGGGTTAGGACTATTTTTAGGCATGTGTCTACTCCCATGTGACTGTTTAGTCACCTCAAAAAGTGGGTTTCCTAAGGTGAGCGAAAATTAAAATTAGAAGGTGCCATCTAGGTTAAACAACTTTCCTTTTTGATGTGAGATCCTTTTTCCCACTTTATCTTACTTTTTCCTTTTTCAGTTTTAGAAACCTATGAGAACTCTCACTGAGGCCTTTTTAGGCAAGAAGGAGAGATGTTGTGGGTAATCACCCACTCTCCATTTTTGGAGATCATGCAATTTTGAAAAAGATAGTTTTCTGGGATAGAATTTTGGCTAAGTGTAGAAGGTAGGATTGTGGAATTGGGTTGCTCATCCTCAAACTAGTTCTAGCAAACCTTTGGGAAGATTGAAGGTTGGTTCATCTTCTCCTTTTCTTTCTTTTTACGTTTCATGTGTATGTTGGAAAGATTGTTGTATGTAAAAGTTGTTTCCTCATATTTTCTTTTGTGAAACTTAATATGCGACTATCTTTTATTCTTTTATGCATTTCCTGTGATTTGGGAGTAACCAAGGCCTTCTACTCTTGGGAGAGTAGGATGGTCTTGTGGGTGGTAGGAGTTTGACAACCCTCGAGTGAGAGGCTCTCATTATGAGAGTGAAGTCAAGGGGTGTATATGTGTCCCTTGTTGCATGGCCTGGTTTATGTGTTTGGGGGTCATAAGGGGAGAAAGTATGGCATGAATGCCTTAGGGGGTATAAGGATGCGGGGTTAATGAACTTATGATATATCTTTGTTTTCCATGAGGTGGCTTTATGATCTACTATTCTTGCAGTCTCCTCAGGGTATTTGGTCCACTACCACCCACGTAAAAACATCACATTTTGTGATGAATTGTGGCCTTGGTTGGGAAAGTGTTGTTGTGTGTTTTTTCCCTTGCTTGTTGTGTTTTCATGTGTGTAACCTGTCTAGAGCTTGGTTCTCCAAGCTCGGGGGTGGCTTCTAGTAAGCCTAGGCTGGGAGGTGAGCACTCCATGGTCGAAACCTTATGATTCATTCGCAGGATTGCTTGGAAAGAAAAGAAAAAAGACAAGCTAGGAGTTGCTGGATTTACTTGATTTGCATAAAAGATTAGGGAATGGAATATTTTATATTTTAGTTGCAACACTGAAAAAGGGAAAGCTATAGGCTGTATTTATTTTTAAAAAAAAATGTATTCATTTTGTTTAAAGTCCTCATTTAATAGAAATGAGAGACTAGATGGGTATCTCACCCATTTGTAATATTGAGTATATTTTTTTTTAAATATGCTTTAAAGAAATGCATTATTTTTATTAAGCTATTACTGCAAAAATGAAATGTGTATTTCTGGATTAAGTCCCTATAGTTTTGAAAATAATATTGGTTGTGTATATGTTATTTTGAAAAACAAGAAATTTATTTTATCCCCTTATGCATTTGAAATATTGGAAAAGATTGAAATAGAAAAGCATTTATGTTAGTAGGCTGGAAATAAAAAATTTAGTCTTATTTATGGAAGTTCTCAATGCATATATCGTTAATTAGCCTTTAGTATGAGCATTAATGTTTCATCCTACTTGATAATAAAGTTGTAAATGGATTTAAGACTATTTGTTGTTGCTGTAGTTAATTAACTTTTTTATTTTCCCCTGTTAATTATTGCAGAAAGTAAATCTAAAATCAACAGTCTATCTCTAAAGTTAGCAACTTGATTTTCAAAAGAAAAAGAAATGTATTATTTAAATCTGTTAGTTTAGTAAGCTTGCTGTTATGTTTTTATACAAATAAAAAAAAAATAAAAAAGGAATTTCCTCTATTCCCATGCTGCAAATATTTTATTAATTTTTGCATGATTTAAAAAGTTAAGAAAATAAACCCATTTTTAGGTAAATCTGAACTAAATCTATTCCTAAATTTCATATATATATATATATATATATATATATATATATATATATATATATATATATATATATATATATATATATATATATATATATATATATATATATATTTGGGTAAGTGCTATCAATTGTGGGGATAGCGCCCTATATTAGATAAAATCATATTACATTTAGAGAGAGGCCTCCTTGCCAATAAGTTAAAATGGCAAAAAGAGGAAAAACATGTAACCAAAGCTATTCTAGTAGTTGCCATGTATGGCTTCTATAATTACAACAGTGTATTCTTCGATATTGATTACATATGTGGTGGATAGATCTGAGTACCACCATTCCTCTAAATTTGTGAGTGTTCCAAAAGGAGCCAGGTCTCCATTCCTATCTGTACATTGGAAGAATTCCCATGCGTTTTCTCTGAAGATTTACATTTTCTCTTTTTCTGCTTCCTTTTCCGGGTGCCTCATCTCTAATCGAATATGTTCCTCATTGTCAGAGTCCTCCTCATCCTCAGAGCTTATGTCTTCCTTTGTAGAGTCTAAGGGGAGATAATTTTCAGGTTGGAAGTAGACTTTGAGTCTACTCATTTTTGTATCCTCCGAAAAACTCAAAATTGAGTTAGCGACTACATCTACAATTTCAGGTTTGATAAACCTGTTGAGTAGCTCCACAACCTTTTCCTTTGATTCCAACACATCGACCACCGACATCACACCAATGTCTTTGGAAATTGAGTGTAATACCAATCAATCCTTTAATGGCATCGTGGACATGATCATCTGTGGTGAATAAATTCCTCACTTGCCCTTTGAGATTTTCCTCATAGTTTACACATGATATCTCGCCAAAGTAAGCCATTTTGCTGCTCTCTCAGAATTCTACCTCCACACAGCAAGTCATTGGAGTAATTTATTAAGACCATCTTATATAGAAAATTGGCTATCTCTAGAACCATCTCAAACAACTCGGTATTCTAGACATTATCTGGGCTCGGCTCTGTCCCCCATGTTTCTGAGATAATCTTTTACTTCAAATATTCCGTATTATAGATGTGCCAAGTGTTTTTACCTTCTCCGATCTGAGATCTCATTAACCAAGGATTAGGTACATTTTGTTCAGCTTCAAGCTAATAGATGCCACCTAGCTCTGTATAGGTCTGAATATCCTTGAGGATATTACTTGCTATCAATGTGTGTGATGTCTTTCTTGATTTGATCAGTGATGGCTTTTGCAGTGGATGTGCCGTCAAAAACCACCGATCCATCGGAATATTCAATGCCCATATTAGCTAAGAGATCTGCCCCTTGATTTCCCTCTCAGAATGTGTGGATGATTTTATATAACCCGATTTGACTAAGGAGTTGTGAAATACAAGCGATCCATTTGTTTAGTTTTTTATTTTGAAATTCTGATTTGGCAATTCCATTTAAGGCTATTTGTGAGTCACCTTCTATTATCAATTTTGATATACCCCGACTGACGCATAATTTTAATCCTTCAATGAGGGCACGTAGTTCTGCTTCATTATTGGTACTATCTCCAATTTTGCCATATGTCCCAATGATTAGATTCCCATCCAAGTTTCTTACAACTACACCAAATCCAGATACTCCCGGATTTCCCCTACATGCTCCATCAAAATTCATTTTCAGCCATTCTGACCCAAGAGCCATCTATCTAACCTATCTTATATCCTTCTTCTTATTGGAGATTTTAGTTATGTTTTGTGTATCTTTTAGAACCCA
Organism: Cryptomeria japonica; assembly: GCF_030272615.1. Classification (NCBI taxonomy): domain Eukaryota; kingdom Viridiplantae; phylum Streptophyta; class Pinopsida; order Cupressales; family Cupressaceae; genus Cryptomeria; species Cryptomeria japonica. The sequence goes on along the minus strand of NC_081409.1, from coordinate 313,372,307 downwards.
CTGATTTTTCATACTCTAGTCCCAATCATTATAACATTTGACACATTTTTTTAGCTTCCCGTTTACAGTTTCCTCAATTGCCAGTTTGATGTTCCCAATTATTTTATCTAGAGGCAGGCTTTTTCTTTAAAAATTCTTCTATTTCATTCCTTCGAGATGTGCCAAACAACCATAGATGGTCCAACTATTCGGATATAGCTCCATTTAGATGTCAGATTTGTTTCCCAGGATAAAAGGAAATCCAACAGTGTTTCGTTTTTGACAATTGGGTAATTGATTTTTCCTAGATACCAATTCTAGCATGCGTTTGCTATAGGAAATTGAAGTAGTAGGTGATTAGTAGTTTCCTCAGTGGCTTTGCACATTACACATCTATTTGGTCTCGATATTCCAATCATTTTCAACCTTTCTCCTATTAATATTTTGTTATGTAGTGCCACCCAAAGAAAGGCTCTGGCTTTAGGAAGTATTTTATTTCTCCAACATAGCTTACTAGGCCAATTTGCAAGCTGATTGAGTCCTCTTTGTGCTTCATACCCTATTTTCACACTATACTCACCAGACTTAGATCCACACCAGAAGATGCTATCTTCTTCATTAGATATGGGTATATGTCTGTTGCTTAAAAAAAAATTTAGAAGATCACATGAATTTGGGTTTCCAATGTTTACCTGCTTCCATTTTCTCATAGTATCTCCTGGCTATCTCATATCAAAGTAATCGCAGACTTTTGATCCAAGTTGTGATTCCACCAACTGTATCCAATGTGGATCTTTAATTAGATCATAAAAGGCAGGTTCCCCATCCCAAGAATCTGCCCAAAATTTAGGGAGATCACCATTACCAATACTCCATGATATATGATCAGTTATGATTTTTCTACAATCCCATAAGAAGTTCCATGTTGCAGAGCCTCTTTCTGCATTGGCAATTGTGAGTATTCTTTTGGGATTTTCAGAATCCAAGTATTTCTATCTGAACAGTTCACACCATAGTTTTTGTGGCTCTCAGTACATTTTCCATGTTAATTTTGCTCCTAGTGCTGCATTTTGTAATTCCATTTTTCTCAGACCCGCCCCACCCATTTCTTTTTGTAGACACATCGTTTCCCAATTTATGAGTGGGATTCTATTTGCTTCCTTGGATCCATTCCAAACAAATTTCCTTAGGAGGTTGTCTAATTTGTTTCCCACGGTCTATGTCATTTTAAAACATGACATACTATAAATCGGGATTGCAGATAGGACAGATCTAATCATGGTCAGTTCCCCAGCTTGAGATAACCATCACTTTTTCCATAATAATGTTTTGGCTTCGCATGATTGGCGCACTTCTTCCCATATTTGTGTTTTCCTGCAGCCTTTGTCTATTTTTATGCCTAGATACTTCATAGATAGTTCTGCTATCTTGATTCCCATGTGCCCAGAGATTCTTTGTTGTGTCTGTCTATTTGTGTGGAAGAAGAATAACTATGATTTTTCAATGTTTATAATCTGCCCAAATATGTTTGAATAGTTCTTTAAGGTTTCTATTATGTCTTTTGCTTCCATTATGGTTGCTTCCCCAAATACCACAATGTCATCTACGAATTGAGAGTGAGTGATGGCCTCCATCTAGTTATGAGCAATGATTCCTTTCCATGCCCCTGTTTCATGTTTTTTCCAGATTAATTTCCCCAAGACTTCTGCCATAATCACAAATAATGATGGGGATAATGGGTCACCTTGTCGCAAACCACTTGTGGTAGGAAAAAAGTCACAGACTTTTCCATTTACAAGCAGAGAATAATTAACTAAGGAGATGCAAAATTTGATGCACTCGATCCATGGTGAAGGAAATCCAAATAATTTAAGAACCCAAATTAGAAATTGCCAAACAACCCGATCATAGGCTTTTTCGACATCTAGTTTTATTGACATACCTTTAATTTTCTTTTTATGCATGGTATGGATGACCTCTGAAACTAAGATTATGCTGTCTGCGATCTCATGACCTGGAGTGAACCCTTCTGATTTTCTGGTATGAGTTTTGGTAAAATTTTCTTAAGTCTCTCCACCATTGCTCTGGATATGATTTTATATATTGTGTTACATAATGCAATTGGTCAATAGTCTCTCATGGTTGAGCAATCCGATTTTTTGGGGATTAGGCATATCAAACTGTGATTCATTTCCTTTACAAACCTTTTCTTCTTTCTGAATTCTTCCACAATTTTCCATATATCAGATCCAAGGAATTCGTAGCATTTTTGGAAAAAATCAGCATTAATACCATCCGGCCCCGGAGCCTTATGGGGGTGTATATACATGTGAATATATATATATATATATTGATGTTTTAAAAAAAAAAACAAATAAAAAATAAATTTAAAAAGGGTTTATTAAATAAAGGGGCGGGCTATGGGCAGCAACCACAACTGCTCCTATGGGCTGCAACCCATAGTCAGGATGGCTTCGTCCATCCCCTGTGGGTGGCGCCCCCCAGCGGTGGTGGCAATCATGCTGCGGGCCATGACTCGAGACTCGCAGACATGGCTGCGGCCGTCTGTGTGGGAAGCCCCTGTGGAGTCCTTCACCACCACCGCCTCCCCTCTCATGGTTGTCGAAACCCTCATGGCCGCTCTAAACCTCCTTCGCCCAGTCTCCCACTTTGGCCCTGCAACCACAAAAAAAAAGGGGTATAACACAGTCAAGCCCTAATCTGAAATTCGAGTTAGGGCAAGTTATGAGGATAGAAGAAATAGGTTAACTTAGGTATATTTTTTAAATGGTTAGGGTTAGAAAATTTTTAAAAAGGGGGGGGAAACCCATTCGAAATTTGAATAGGGTATTCCCTCATTATTTTAAGTTTAGTAATATATGTTAGTTCCTTTGTTTTTAAGGGGCCCTATTCCTTTATATATATATATGGTGTAAATCTAAGCTTGGATTAATTATTTTATTCATACATTCATATTTTATATATGTTTTATAACAATTAGGGATATAAATATTTGAATATGATGTTAAAAATTTAATTCATTTGGAGTTTAATCTTTTGGTAAATTATAACGATTTCTTTTGTATGAATTCTGGCCATAGGGGATTAACTTTAGTCCATCTAAATTTAGGCTTGTCGAGAATAAACTTTATAGGAATAATTTTATTATGGATTTATTTAGCCCTTTAGTCAAATGTAATACACACTATAATTATCGTTATATTGAAATATAGGTGTTTTAAAAATCTAAGTGCTAGAGTAATTTAATTAATTCCTACAATGATAAAAAAGGATTAGTTAAGATTAATAATATCCCTTGTAAATTTATTTAGGGGTTTTTGCTTAAGCGAATTTATTATTCAATTCATTAATGAGATAATAATAAATTCTTTCAAAAGTTAATTTCCCGCATGCAAATTAGATTATCCCGCTTACTTGACATGGTGGTTTAAATAAATTCTAGTTGGAGAAAAAAATTCAAATGTGTTAAGACAAGACTTGATACTACATTATATATATATTCGAAAATAAGTCCAAGACCTTGATCTTGCGAACTCATTTAGCCTAGATGGAATCTTATACTAAATAAAGCAATTAACATTTTAACGTTTGACACTTCAATTTTCAATTGCTTGATTATTTAATATTATCACGTTAAAATCATATTAATAATTAATTTATAGATGCAAGATTTAATCAAGTTATAAAGGAAGGATGTATTATCACGGATGGAGGAAACTTGTTAGGAGATAAATAATTATTATTTAATCAAGTATTTATATTAATGCCTATTAGTAGAAGTCAATCTAATTAAGAATTATAATTTGCAACTGTAATAAAAGGGACATTTGATGTGAATTTATTATAAAAATCATTTTGTCCCGTTTGATTATAGGAGCTACCATAATTCGTTATGTTAGGAGTATCCTAACTTGTCATCTAGGAGTTTTATAGAAACCTGAGGCTTCTAGATAAATTTGTTCTATTCATCACTCACGTTAGAAAGACGTTTTATTATAATTTAAAATTCTGCTTGGAACAACCTGTTAAGTTGTCACATGTAATAAGCATAGGTTGCATATAATTAAGTGTTTCAAAAAAAAAATGTGTTGTTTGGGTTTTTGCCCAAAAGTTTGGGCATGACAAGATCCTTGTGGGAATCACACAGACATTATTTGAAGGTTGAAGGAAGGTTATGAAGGTGTTATGACACTCATGTTCAGAGCTTAACTAGTATTGAAGCCAACATTGGAGATGCTATTTTGAGAAGTACATTATCATTGGATTTAACCATCCAATTATGTAGTCAGTGTGACTCCTATTTTGTGATTGAGCAGTGAGCTCTAGGTAGTTGGCCTTTTTGCATGTGCGGACCCCATTTGTATACACATGCTATCTACAATAGTATCATCTAATTGTGGGTAAGGTTTCCCACTATGGTTTTTCCCTTACTGGGTTTCCATGTCAAAATATTTGTGTTATGTGTTGTGGATGTTGTTTCTATTTTTTTTTCATGCATTTAGTTAAACCGGTACTACTATAACTATTAATATGTTTTACCGACACTTAAGTTTGGTTTACCGACATTAAGTTTAAATTGGAATAACTTTCATTTGGATTAAAATTTATTGATAACTAGTTCACAACTAATTTACCCCCCTCTTATTTGTCCTTCTCGGAACATAACAATTTGTTCCATCAAGCCTCAGAATATCCCTTTGAAAGATAGCTCCAGAAGAATTGGATGAACTTGAACTGTTAGTCACCTTAGGATCTTCCTCAAGCAGTTAAGTTTTCTGCAGAGATGACCAAAGCTTCGATACCAATTGTTAGACAGTTCAGATAACTAGAAGACAACTGAGAGGGGGGGTGAATTAATTGTCTCAGATTACAGGAACATTCAGTAATTAAAACTTTAATACTGCAACCCAAAACAATAATACTGGAATAACAGTTAATCCAATTAAGCATAAATAGAAATTATAGAATAAAATCCATCCACACAACACCAAGATTTCATATGTGGAAAACCCAATAAAGGGAAAAACCATGGTGAGAAGCCTACCCACAATTAGATAATACTTTTGTAGTAAGTATGTGAATTACAATGAAGGGGCCTACACGTGTAGGAAGGCCAATAGCCTAGAGCACACTAGTCATCACAAAAGGAGCCCCACTGACTACATAAAAATCCAGACTACAATCTAGAGAAGTGTTGAACTACAAAGATAGCATCTCCTATTCCTGAGTACAGATCCAATTAAGCTCAATACTGGAGGACTAAATGCTCTTACATAAACCCAATTCAATCTCCAATGATTGACCAACTCCTCTTCCTAAATGATATTACATTATTCCCACATTACATTCCTTGACCATGACCTCTTACATTAACTATGATGATCTACAATGAGATCTTACATCTATATATACAAACCCTCGACCATAAACAATCAAGTCAGCCACTAGATAATAAACCGATTATATAATTACAAACCATGTCATCCTTAGACCAAACAAATAATATCAACACATAAGACATCTCAGAAATACATCAATAGGTCCTATCCACACATTACATTTAAGTTGATCCATAATCTAGATCAACTAGGACCAAGTATAGGTCCACACACTTCAACAATGATCTCCAACTGCCAAGTATCGGACATGATCACCAACACCACTTATGCAATTCATCAAAGATTTCCATCAAAAGCTTTGTTGGTGAAACCCTCGCCGAAACCAAAAACCAATCTTCTAAGCAAGGAGGATAGCATCCAATCACCCGACCAAAGCCAACTGACCAAATATGAGTATAAGTATTATGAGCAAGCCAATTTCATCACCAGATTATACTGGATCTTCCCAGATCCAAGTTAACTATGAACCACTTAACTTACCAGGACCAGAAGGGTGTCGGTAAAGCATCCAAATAGCTAGTGTTGACATCAATGCAACACATAATCAACTCCACCAAATGACCAATATGTTGAAGGTTTGAAGCATAATATTTTGAGTGTTGGATAGATGGTTCACAAGGGATGTGATTTTAAATTCAATAATGGTAAATGGAAGATCCCAAATGACTCTGGTGTAGACATTGCATCAAGTACTAAGATTAAAGGTAATATCTTTCACTTGAATGCTAGTGAGAGAATTTTTTTGATTGCTCAGATTGGTGAAAGTTGGTTATGGTATAGAAGAATGTGTCATGTTAATTTTGACTACATGGTAAGGATAAGTTCTACTCAAGCTGCTAGATTATTAAGATAACCGATGGACAACTGAGAGGGGGGTGAATCAGTTGTCAATAGATTATACAACTTTAAGCACACAAAACCTTTTACCAGAAAGCATAAACCAAATACCAGAATAATAGATATAACAATTAAGCATAAATACAATTCATAGAACAATTACCAACCATTCATAACACATAACACCAAGATACCATTAAGGCTTTCTATGAGACCATTACTACTTTGGTGAAGGATATTAATAGTTTGAAAATTGATACACAAGCCATGGCAAGAATTACAATTGGTGACAAGCCCTTGGTGGAGCATGTTAAAGAATTAGTGGTTGTTTTGCATAATGCGCAAGCTATTGAATGTATGGTTGGAAAAATATTAGCCACGGAAAAAAAGGTCAATGAGATGGGAGATAGAAAGGAAATGGACAACAAACTGAAAGATTTTGGTAGTAGAATTGACAAGCTGGAGCACAATGTCAAGCAGCTTGTTGATCAAAATTTCCAAATCCTTAAATCTTTGGTGGACAACATGAACGTCTTTATCAACAGGTTTGAGAATAATGTAGAGAAGGATGGTGATAAAGAGTAGGTGAACAAGAAGGGTCATGAAAGGAGGACCAGATCCAACACAAAGAATAAGGTCGATATTGATGATTGTGAGCTGGAGGATATGAAGACCTCAGCGAACAACATGAAACAAATGGTTGTTCACGCTGAGGAGATTCTAAATAGTATTTAGTTCTAGTTGTTGTCATTGGTTCTATCTCTTTGCTATCTTTTGCTTTCCTTTTGCTATTTGTTCCGAGTTTTATGTAATGATGTATTAAGTTGTGCCCTTTCGGTGGGTTCAGTTTGACTTTTTGAAGTGATTAGGCACTTTTTTTAGCATTTTTGTTTTCTTGGCTTGTAAAAGGTTCGGGTACCTTTCAAATACCTATTTTTACTTAATCAAAACACCATGATTTGTATGTGGAAAACCCGGTAAAGGGAAAAACCATGGTAGGAAGCCTACCCATAGTCAAAAAATACTTCTGCAGCAAGTATGTGATTATAATAAGAGGGGCCTACACATGCAGGAAGGCCAACATCCTAGAGCGCACTGCTCATCACAAAAGGAGCCTCACTGAACACAAAATAAATCTAGACTACAGTCTCAAAAAATGAATGAACTGCAAGAATAGCATCTCCTATGCCTGAGTACAGTTCCAGTATGCTTAATACCGGAGGTGTTAAACCTCTTTTACAAACCCAACTCAATCACCTATGATCGACCAAAACCTCTACATATGATTACAACTTTATTCTCACATAGATAATCCCATTACCTTTTCTTACCACATATATATGATCTACAAAGAGATATTACATTATATTTATACCAAGCCGAGACCTAAACAATTAGGTCGGCCACCTATAAGATAATATAATAGATCCATTACATAATCCCGCAAACCAGTGATAAACCATATTGGACTAAGACCAAAACAACATAAATCAAACAATAAATCCAACTAGTGACACATTAGAGCATCAACCAATACATTACATATACCGGTCCATAACCTAACAAAATAACCACCGGACCCAAAATAAGTCACCATAGGCCAAATGAAACACCACAAACAACTAGAACACAAACATGATAACCATCAGCATCCTAATAACCTTCTAGAAGCCTCACCAACACCACTTGTCAAATTCATCAAAAGATCTTCAACAAAGCGATGTCAGTAAAACCCTTAGTGGTAGCCAAAAGGCTTACTAGAACATATGATAGCATTTAGATCACCACATATTGAACCAACTGAATGTGATACACATCAAGAAAACATGAATAATCAGTCCAAACCAATTCCAATAGCCAGACCAAAATAGGAGACAAATCTCCAGATCAATATCATAGAGCACCACTCTACCAACTTCAGGTAGATAGCAAATAGCTAGTGTTGACATCAATGACAAACATCAATGCAACACATAATCAATTCCTCTAAATTGCCAACAATCTCCCCCTTTTGCATTGATGAAAACACTAGATGTGAAAAACATCCAAGTGCCAAGAAGTGCCAAACAAGTCTCCCCCAAAGGAAGACATCCAACAATCTCCCCAAAATGATATGACAATGAAGTTCTGAACCAACAAACCAAACTCCCCTTGTGAATGATATCTTTGTTAAGCTCTATTTTTCACATTAATATCTCTCTTCCTTTGACATAAATGGCAAAAATATGACATAAACATCAAAGAAAAGTCATTAAACCTCTGAACCACACAGCTAACTACTCCCCCTAAGTAGTAGCACCAACACATCAATCCAGAATGAATGATAGTTTTGATAATGCATGTCGGGATGATGCCAATCAACATCACTCAAGTTTCTATCGGAGGGGTAGAAACTCCCAACCTATCTCTAAAGTACTCAAATGACTCTTTAGGAAAAGGTTTAGTGAAGATATCTGCAATCTACTCTTTAGTGTTCACATAAACTAGTATGACTTCATTCACTTCCACCTTCTCCTTTAGAAAACTATACTTGATAGAAATGTGCTTAGTCTTAGATGAAATACCGGATTCTTTGATATGTCAATAGCAACAGAGTTATCATAGTGAATAGCTACTAGTTCATTACAATCTACCCTTATGTCCTTCAATATTTTCTTCATCCATAGAACTTGTATATAGTTAGTAGTAGCAACAACATACTCAGCTTCATCAATAGATAAATAAGTACATGATTGTTTCTTGCTGATCCATGAAACAAGTTTCTTTCTAAGAAAGAAAGATCCACCAGATGTGCTCTTCTGGTCATCAACATCTCTAGCCCAATCAACATCTATATATGTACATAGTGGAAAGTCATTATTTTTAGGATACCACAAACCATACTCAGTTGTTCCTTGCAAATACTTGAAAATGCTTTTCACCGCACTCTCATAATTCTCTCTAGGATCACTCTGATATCTTGATACAATACAATTTACATTCATTATATCCAGTTTAGTTTGAGTCAGATATAACAAACCTCTAATCATATATTTATACCTTGTAAGATTTATCGGAGTGGATACATCATTCTTTGTCAATTTCTCACTTGTAACCATAGGGGTACCAACCAAATTGGAATTTTCCATACCAAATTTCTTCAGCAACTCTCTAGCATACTTAGTTTAACATATGAAAATACCTTTATCGTTATGAGTAATCTGCAAACCTAAGAAAACATTCATCTCCCTAGTCATAGACATCTCAAATTCATTCTTCATGTTTTCAGAGAATTCCATACATAACTTATCCTCACCTCCAAATATGATATCATCAACAAAGACTTCAATAGTCAATATGTCATCATCACTCATTTGATAATATAAGTTATTGTCATCATTACCTTTAGTGAAACCAAGCTTCAAAAGATATTTGTCCAATCTAGTATACCAAACTCTAGGGGCTTGTTTCAATCCATACAAAGCTTTCCTTAACCTGCAAACTGTTACAATCAATGATAGTCCCAAAGACACTAAGAGGGGGGTTGAATCAATGTCTAACTGGTTAGCAGAATATTTAACCTTATTAAGAACTTTGTATCCCAAAATAATGTATCGATAAATAAAAATTAATGTAGCAAATAAGAATAACAGAGATAGTATAGAGAATACACCATAACACAAGATATTTAACAAGGAAACCCAGTGTGGGAAAAACCTTGGTAGGATTTGTGACCCACAATATTCACTCACTGGCTAATGAATAAATATTACTTACAATGAGGGGCTTGCATATGCAGGAAGGCTAGCAGCCTAGAGCTCACTGTTCAATTACAAAACAAAAGTCTCATTGACTTACAAATGGATTATCAAAATCTTGTAATGCCCCTCCAAGAACCCTAAAGGAAAACAACACAACTAGGCAACTAAAAGGTGAAATAATTTTTTTTAAAAGATTAAGTGTATTAATTATAACCATTGCACGTCTAATAACACAGCGGAAGACTAACACATGATTTCCTAAGGGTTACCAATGAAGATTAATCATAGATTATAATAACACCATGGTTAATCCAATTGTCCATTTAATTAGATAAAGTAAATGCTTAAGTTCAAAACTACACATACATCTAAATTCCATAATGAAGAAATTAAAGTATTCCAATGCATCCAATTTCCATAAAACATTTAAACATAAGTTCAAAGCAACTGAATTAACATACATTCCACTGACATACTATTACAATATCCATAAATACATGGCTTCCAATAATGCCACAGATTACAAAGTTACAATATCAAGGTTACATAAAAGTCTGATACAATGACCACAAGGTCTCAACTGAACAATGATCTCGAACAAGAGCTGGTACATGAACCACAAACCAAGAAACACCAGTGAAGCCTTTCCTTGCCTGAAGATACAATCCAGAACATCCGATGGGAAGTGGCACTACCACCCGACCATGTGATCCCGAAATGGAACCACCCCATCGTGCTAGGAGATAGTAGAAAACCCTCAAGCAAGCAAAGTAAGACAAGTACGAAAGGACTACAAGACTCCGCAAACATCCATGTAACTCAACTCACAAAACACAAGTGACTCTAAGGAGAGAGTGTCATCACATGTCTTATGATGGATACCATGGTACAACCTCCATAGGTCCTGACCCCCATCCTGGGTTTCTCTTGGTAACCTTTCCCGAGCCTCCAATTCCAACTAAGTCTCATGCGGACCCTACCAATCCTTTCATGAAGAAAAAGTGGTAAGTTTGCCATTCCAGGCCTTCTTGTAGCATTGTGAGCCTTGTACAAGCACTACATCTATGATGAGGTACATTATCTTAATTAATATTTATCTCACTCCCCCGCAATATATTATTAGGTTATCACTTTTTAACTGACTTTCGACGGGTTATCCTGTCATCCACTTCGGGCATGGCCCCCGCTTGAAAGCCACTCTCTTTCATAGGACACTAACAGGATCTCTCTCTACGAGAACTCTATGGTGAAACAAACAACCATAACTAATCCTGAAAAAGCACAGGTGAAGGATACACAATCACTAACCCAAGATTGACCATTTGGACAAATAGACACAATGGCTCACATCAATAAGGTTATACAACAACACTTGACCAAAGAAATATAACAACTTAGGACACAATGACAACTCAACCAGAATTGCAACGAAATTAAGCTTGACTGCAAACACCATTTACACAAGATCCTAATACATGCAATCTTTTCTTAAAATAGCCAAAAGCACAAATAACTTGCAATTAAAGATTTTCTAGACAATAAGAAAATACAACTATATTAATACAAAGAAATCAATTTTGTCATTTGTCCAATAAGGTTAAATCAATCACATAAAAATTAACCCCCTAAATATATGTTCATGATTACTTTACAAATAAACCCGAGTAGATTGTATCAATAATCTCAATTAAATTCCAAATTAAAAATTATATATAATAATATAATATAATTACATAAATATATATATTCTACGAATATAATATTATATAATTATATCACATTAAATTATATAATAAAAAGATGATTTAATTTGAAATATCTTTCATTTTCAAAATAACATAATTAAAACCACATAAAATACTATATATATATATATAAATTTATTTTTTAAATTAATTTTGATTTTTAAATTTTTTTTTTAATTTAATTTTTTTTTTTAATTAGTTTTTTTAAAAATTCACAACAACTTTAAAAACAATTTTTTTTAAACAAAAATTAATTTCCAAAATAAATTAATTTCTAGGGAAATTATTTATTACACAATTTCTCCAAAATAATATAATAAAATAATTTCCCTTAACTTACAATAAATTTAATTAATGTTTAAATTTAAATCTATAATAACTAATTCTATCACAGAGATACACAAATATTAAAAAGGACTGCCATAGCCAAATATCGAAACAAAAATCAAACAAGAGGGAATGGTTTCTCTAGTAAATCCCATTCCTCTCAAATCTTGCAATTTCCATGCACAATAAAAATCTTGGCAAAATTTGTCAAAATAACTTTTCCCAATTTTCTCAAAATTTAATCTACAAACACCCAGGTAATAACTTCTTTCCACAAACTAGAAATTAACTTCAGGAATAGACTTTAGCCAAAAACAAGAAATAATCAAATAAAATTTTAGATTTGACAAACATCTTAACACAACATTTAGAAAGAAGAAAGAAATAAAATATTTTCTTAAAACAACAATCAAAAGAAGCCACCCAACCTGGTATAGCTTTCTTGGAAGAAATCTATAGAAGCGCCATAACTTTTTCAATAAGCTTCCAATAAATTCCTTCACCTAAATTCCTGACCTGTTCCTATCTATCCTAAAATAAAGACCTAATTCCCTATTTAAACTAAAATTCTAGGTTCAATAGTTTTTTCGAAAAAACCTAAATTTAGAATAAAAGTAATTTTCTTTTCTTTTCTAATTTTATAACAAAAGATAAGCTAACATGCAATAATTAAAAATCATTATTCTTTCTTTTCTTTTCTCATGCAAATTAGTTAATTTTCTAAATAAAGAATTAAAACAGTACTTTAATTCTAATTAATTCTTTTATTCATTTATTTATTGATTTATTAATTAATTTATTTATTTATCCTTTTATTTATTTATTTATTTAAAATTCTAGGAAACAACAAATATAATTAATCTAATTTATTTTTTCCAATAAAATTTCAATAAAATATATTTATAATATCATGCAGCTTGGAACTTAATTTAATAATTTCTTTTTAATAACTAAATTTATAATCTCAATGCATAAAATACATAATTCACAAGAATACCAACTATGAGGTAAATCCATAAATTTAATTAATTAATTAAATTCACTAAACACACACAACTGAACAAACCTCAAGCAAATACTCATAAAAAGATCAAATGACAAAATACGAAGGCTGAACTAACTGACTGAACGACCAACTGATGACACTCACACGACTGTAACTGAGTAAAATAGGGTCAACTACTATCTCCTCCACTTCCATCAAAAAATATAAAGCATGCGCAGACCTGTGAAGCTAGGTGGAGACGATACCCAGTACCTACCTGGTACTTGTACCTCCAATAATCTACATCACCGAACCACACATGCATATATATACAATATATAAAACACAACATACACACTGATGAAGGAGAATCATGACATTCCTTGTCTCACCAAAATGAGTGAAAGAAAATCGTCCCCTTGCATCCAATACACTCGCAAACACACAACATATAATTTCACATTGCATAGATAAAGTAAAATGTTAGTACATATCAATAATCCATAAAATACCATAAATCACAAGTACTGAATGTTGGCATTATAATAGACAAAGGGAGAGTGTTGGCATTCAAATTACAATTAGAGATTGTTGGCATTTCAATAAGGATATTGAGAAGGTTGATGATGACTATGGATATAACTGATTAAGGATGTTTACTGTCTTAATATTATTATTTTGTCATTGATGTCAAGAAATTGATTTTCTAATTCAATATGATGTTGCCATATCTTAAGAAGTATGATTTGGTGAGTATAAAGATGTCGGTAAAAGACATAGAAATAATGTGATGAATAGGGGGAGAGATAATGCAATGCCCCTACCCTAGTCGGCCTTGTAAAACCTAGTTGACCTTGGTTGACTTCCTATGTGGCATTCTTGAATGGCGGATTTACTATTATATAATGTTGTAGATTAGACTATATGAATATTGTGCATACCTATTATTGTGCTTTTGCATCGATTCTTGTGTAAATGTAATTGTTTGCTAATTCTTGTTATAAATCTCGAGCTAACACCTTCATTTAATATGTATATATATGTATTCTTGCGTGACTCATGGTTGCAGGAGATTGCAGGTACTAGACCGCCTAGGTACAAGGTTCATCTCCTTCAGGATTCATAGGGTTGAGTATACCTCCTTCATCCTTAGGATTCGGATTAGGTGGTCATAAAACTCTCGTCTTGCCTTAGCCTTGATCAGGTGAGCGTCGTGTGTGGTCCGTAGGGTTCCTTTGTCGTTTGGGTTGCGTGTTGTGTGATTGGTGGACTTTCTTGGTTTGCATGCCTTCCATGTGGGGAATGGAATATTTAATCTTAAGTATTTAATTCAATTTAATGTGTGGATGTACGCATTAGTAATTTAGAAATTTAAAATAGATAGTTTTCTTTTATATGAATAATCATTAATTTAAGAGATCGCTTTATTTATATTTGTAGCAAGCTTAAGTATTTAAATTGAATTAATGTGTTCATTTACGCATTAGTAGTTGAGGAATTAAAATAAATAGGTTTCCTTCATGAGATTAGTCATTTATTAAAAAGATCACTTTATTATGTGTAGCGAGTTTAATTTAATAGTTAAATTTTAAATAACGAATTTAATTAGTTTATGCATTTTTAAAAAGGAAGATTTAAAGTCATTTGGAAATAAAAATAATTTAACCACTTTTGCATTTTGGAAAATGAAAGGGTAAATTTTATTATTTAAAGAAAATCATTTTTAATTTGTAAAGTTTGATATAGTGTAAAAGGTTGATTTTGGAAATTAATTTAATTTAAATACTTTACCCTTGTCAATAGTTCGAAATATAAATGTTGGCTTAATTAATATTGACAAATTAAAATTAACATCAAAATAAGAGAGAAGTATATTAATTAGAAAATCAAGTCAAATCAATTTAATAGTTGAAAATAATTATCATTTCTTTTTATTTTAAAAGGGCTTAATTTTCAAAATTAGAAATTAGGTCAAAAAGGGGTTTTCCATTTAACCTAAGTTGAAAAATATTTTTGGGGGGTTTTTTTTTTAATTTTCGAAAAAGAAAGAAAAAAGATGGGGGATGGAGAAATTTTTGGAAGGAGAATGGAGCTTTCTGGAAATGGCGGTTTGAGCTCGTCTTCGAAATCTTGCCCGAAAATGCGATAAAGGTAGGATTCGAATGTACCTCTTGTTTCCTTTTAAAATTTTGGGTATATCTCTGAAATTTGTTCTTGAAGATTTCTTGCTCCAAAACCCCCATGATTGTTGTTTAATTTGAAAATATGGGTTGTTCTTGGATCAAAATCTTCTTAATGGATTTGGAGTTTTAAACTTGCTGAGAAAATAACTTCCCAAATGATAGTTTATTTTAACATTCTGGAAAAATATGTGACTGTGATAAAAAAATAAAGAAATGGGGAATTTCGTTTTCTTGGTTTTTTTTTCTATACCTTCATTCTAAAAATTTATTTTTTGTTTATACTGTAAATCGGATCAAAAAAAAAATAACTACAAAAAAAAAGAAGAAAAAAAAAAGAAATTTTTAATGGGGGTTTTGGGGGGGGAGCCGAAGCTCAACCCGCCCCTCCCCATGGCGCCATCGTAACTCCTCCCAAATTCCACACAGTGGGGGGGGCGGAGGGGACTACGACTCCCGTGGAGGCCATAGCAACCCCCGGCTCCACTATGTGGGGGCCGAAGGGCCTGTGACCCCACGGCGGCCGTAGTATCCCCAGCTCCACTGTAGGTGGAGGCCGAGGGGCCTGTGTCCTCCGTGGAGGCCGTAGACTCTTCGGTTAGGGCACGACCTGCCCTAGGGTTTCGTCACCTAGGGTTTCGGGCCACCCTCCATATGTTATTTTTTTTAATTTAATATTTTGTATATATTTAAAATTTAAATATGGTGCCCTCTTTGTATGTTATTTAAAAAAAAAAGCAAAAAAAAGCAGGGGTTATATAATAATGAAATTCTATTATAAGTAATATATTTATTATTATTAAAGTTGGGTTGAAATTTATATTTCTAGTAAGGAAATATTAAAAAAAAAAACAAAGGGGTAAATATATATATATTAAAATAAATGCTAATATAGATAATATCTAATTAGCATGTATTAATCATTGGATTCAATAGAGTAATAATTTCCATTGATTTAACAATTGTTGAAGGTTGCATTTTATTTTATTATTCATCTATTTATTTAAGCTAGTGAATGCTAGGACTCATATATAGGTGCCAATGAATAAATCGTATGGTGTAAGAGTATTTATTTTTAGAATGTATGCAAGGGAATCTTAAATTAGCTAGGAGATGATTCTCCCATTTCCTTATTTACTTTAATGTAGTTTGTTCTTTATAGTAAAGGGTAATGATGGTGTTGTTAGAAAAGAGGCTAGAATATTATTGTAAAACCCACTTGCCGTTGATGCATATCTAAGGATTAAATAACTTGTTAGAAGCTTAAATCAACATGAGAAAAGACTGCATTTACCCGTTAATGCTTGTGCATGGTTTAATATTTTTGTTATCGCTATGTCTATAATAATAGCATGTCCTTGATAGGTTTGTTTGGACCCTATTGTCTAGTTGCTTGTGTTGGTCATAGCCGGTCATGTCCCTAGTTAGAGCATCGTCAGGCAATAGAACTTGTTATTGCTTTGACGTGTTCAGTTGGATCCGCTTCTAAAAAGGGATCATCTATGTAATTATTGGCCAAAGTGGTCATTGTATAGTGGTTGTGTTCGCCTAAATGGCAAAGTTGTAAATGACATGAAACTTATGTAATCCTAACTATATTAAATGCCAGAGGGGTCTTGCAGTTGAGCAGACCCGGAGATGTAGCCCTCTAGGGGTGAACTCTGAGATCATATCCGTGTTATGCGATGCCTTTCTCTCTTTTATTTCATACTATAAGTTATCATGTATGGTTGCATTTTGTAAGTGTATTATGGGGATTTAATGGAGTTATTTCTTGAATACATAAATAAAGTCCTCTTGTTAAGTGTAGTAATTAGGGTCATAAAAGATTGTAAATATGATTATGGAAGGTATTTTGTTAATGTAAATGAAAAGAAGTAAGCATGAAAAGAAACTCACTAGGTTACAAATATTGGATTAACTTGTTATAAAGCTTGTAAATTGAACGTATTGAATGGGTAACTAATATTGAATTAACTGACATTATATCTAAATTGAAATCTAATGGATGAACCCCCATTTGGTTACTTACCGTATTATCTTAATAAATGAACATCGTCATGTTAGCTATAATTCCATAAATTGGATGAATTTATTTAATTGGTTATGTTTTATTCTAACACAAATAATCCTCACCAACTTAGTTTTATAATTGGATGAACTCAAATTGGCTACCCATATTACAGCCTTAATAAATGAAATTCTTCATGATAGCTATAATTGAACTAAAATGGAAGAACTCAATTAGTTGTTTATATCTTAACCATATCAAATGTATTTCTTTATATTACTTTATTTTAAACTAAAAAGAGTGAACTCATTAAGTTAGTTATATTTTAATCCTAATGGATGATCATCACTATGTACTTATATTTTTAATCCTAAAAGAATAAATATCATCTTGCTAACTATATTTTAACTAAAGGGATGAACTCATGAGGCTATAGTACATTTTCACCTTAATGAGTGGAGCTCCCTCTCTTAGTATTATTTTAACTTCAATGAAAGAACTCTTTGGCTATTTACATTTTATCCTCTATAACTGAACTACGACTTATTAGTTGGTTATGTTTAAAAACAAATGAAGGAACCTCGTTTTATTATTTACAACTTAATTCTTAATGAATGAATTTCATCTTATTAGCCATACTTTTAACTATAAAGAATGATCTCATTTGTAGTTGGTTACTTTTAAACCTAAATGAATGAACTTCGCTATATTAGTCGCATTGTATCAAAAATGGATGGACTCGTCAAGTTATCCCTACTTAAACCTTAATGGGTGAATTCTTAAGCTAATTATGTTTTAAATTGCATTGAGTAAATATCCTCATGTTAGCCCCCCTCTCCAATCAAGATAGATGAACGCTTCCTAAAATTCTAAGATGTCAGTTCATTGAACATAATATACATCCATGTCTTAAGTATTAACATGTAATTAAGATATCCATCTTAATTGGATCAAATGTCGCGAGTTGGGTTAGGTGTATGGTTACGTAATCACGTTGGGAAACTCCTTATATTCGTTTAGTCTTCCGCTGTGTTATCTAAGCTTTAGATAACTCTAATGTATCTTATTGTTGTGTCTTGATATTAACACTCTTATTATTATTAAAAAAAATATTTACACTCCATTTGAGTGTTTTTAACTTAAACCCTTTGGGGTTTCCTGGCAGGGCATTACAAATAAGTTATTCAATGCGCAACTATTACCGAGTTCGACAATGATGAGATCATGATGTTTATATTGTTTTGATATCCTACATATGTTGTTGATTGTAAGGTTGATACTATACTATGTTACCGAGCAAAGAACCTAGTCGGTAAACCCTAAGGAACCTAGTCGGTAAAACCTAAGGTTATCGCTATCGGTTAATGAAGGTGAAATGTCTACCGAGTGAAGTTTAGTATTCATCGAGTTGCAATTGAGTAATAATAGAATGCATTGAATGAATAAAAGCATTATTTAATGAAGGAAGCTGATGAGCTAGTTATGATTAAATGATTGGTATGCCGTGAATCAAGTTTGTTAAATAATCTATGGCAAAGGAAAATCGGCAAGAAGATCTACAGCTCAGATTGAATTGCAATACCCTAGCACAAGTTCCAAGAAATATATGCAAGTTCCAAGGCGGGGTAAAACATTTTCAGATCGAAGGATACATTGAACCTAGTCAAGTTTGAAGATATGATGGCTATGATTGATCATGGGATATGTGATTAAAGAGATTAAGCGGTTGGCAAATTGTTTATAAATAAGGAATTGTTGATAAACAATGTATGCGGGCAAGTGTAAGCACAGGGGTGCTACATAGTATTTACCGAGCACATAAGCTTGAAGACCTATTTGTGAAACAGAGTATAGAGCCCAGCAGAAGGACAAGAAATGTCCTATGACTAGATTGTATTGAGCAAATGAGAATCTGCTTTAGCATTTTTAGATGTGAAGTTGCACATAGATTTTATTACTGTTATTTTATAAAGTAATAGAAAATCTCTTAACCGAGTGGACTTAACAGTCTTATTTGTAAATCCTCTAGCAACGTGACATTTTGATTAAGTGTTTGAAATCCTCTGACAAGGTCACTTCTAACAAGGTGAAGATCCTAACAGATTTGAGGGAAATTCCTTAACCAGGTCACATCTAGCAATGTGTTTGTAATCTTTAACAGGATTTTCTTTTAACCAAGCATACTCTAGAAGAGTATATTTCTTAGTGGGTCTAAAATCCCACAATGGTTTTTCCCTATTTGGGTTTCCACGTTAAATCTGGTGTTATGAGTGTTATAATGTTTATATACTTTTGAGTTTGCATGTTTAGCAATTTTGGTTATATTACTGAAGTATATGTTACCGAGGTTGAATCTATTATTTTTATGGAAGATTAAGTTTGTATGATTCACCCCCCCCCCCCCCCACTCTCATCTTGTTAGCTTGGCATCTATACTTAACATTAAGTATTAGAACTATCATTTGGTATCACAACTTTGGACTCTGAAAAAAAAGTTTAAAGGTACTTGAGGCAAAGATCCAAAGATGTATAAGAGAGATGCACTAAAGATAAACAAGTCAAGTTTCTCTACATGGCAGAAAAGGATGAAGCTGCACCTATCAGGAGTTGGAGAATATGCTATATATTATCTGGAGAATGATTTCATCACACCAAGCACCTATCCATTAACAATGGAAGAGATAAAGGCAAAGCAAGAACATATCCAAGCAATGATTGAAATAACATCTGCATTGATCGACTCAGAGTTTAATGATCTAGAAGGCTA
The DNA here is from genome assembly GCF_030272615.1 of Cryptomeria japonica. Classification (NCBI taxonomy): domain Eukaryota; kingdom Viridiplantae; phylum Streptophyta; class Pinopsida; order Cupressales; family Cupressaceae; genus Cryptomeria; species Cryptomeria japonica. The sequence goes on along the minus strand of NC_081409.1, from coordinate 313,352,316 downwards.
CAATGATGCAAAGGCAATGTGGGATAAGCTCATATCTGTGTATGGTGGTGATGAACATGTTCAAAGAGAAAAAGTGGACAGTCTAAAAGGACAACTTGAATCTATGAGGATGAATGAAGGTGAGAACATAACCCAATATAGTACAAGACTAAAGGAGATTGTCAATCAAATCAAAGGAGCAGGTGGAACTATTAAAGAAAAGGATATAACAAGTAAATTGTTAAGAACCCTTCTACCAACTTATGCAATTTGAGTCTCTGTAATCAATGAATTGAGGTCTGTACCCAATATGTCAGTTTCCTTGGATGCTACTATTGGTAAGCTACATGCATTTGAGTTAAGTAATATTGATAATAGTGGGCCATCCATAAATAAAGTTGAATCTGCATTTAGTTCTTTTCATATTGGTGAATCTAATGATTACAATGATAGAATGAGTAAGTACACTGAAGGGGATCACATTGGAGCAAGTGAGAGATTTTGCAAGAACATGAAAAAAGTGCCCAAACTGTATGAGGAAATCAGAAAGCAAGAAGAGTTTGAAGCACTATTAGCCAGAAGGTTACCAAGAGGCAAAGGTAAGTATAAAGGAAAAATACCTTTGAAATGTTTCAATTGTGATAAGATAGGACATATGGCTTCTAACTATCCTAACAAAGATTCTACTGAAAAGAGAGATTACCGAGATGACAGATAGAAAGATAATCATTACAGAGGACATCGAGACTTCAGAAGAAGAGATACAAAGTCATGCCTAATAGTTGATGAGGAATCCAATGATGATAAATCAGATGAAACTGATACAGAGGAAGTATTTTATTTGACTATCAAAGATGGATCAGATGAAAAAAGGTATGAAGAAAATCCCTAATATCTCACATAAATACTAATGATTCTTGGATCATAGATAGTGGATGCTCACATCACATGACAGGTGATAAACACAAATTTGTTACATTAGAAGATTATGATGGAGGCTATGTAAGATTTGGTAATGATACACCATGTCCAGTAAAAGGTAAATGACCCATAACACTTCTTGACAATGCAAAATGCAATGATGTTTATTGGGTTGAAGGATTGAAATACAATTTTTTGAGTGTAGCACAACTAAACAACACAGGTTACCAAATAGAATTTCAGAAAGGAATTGTCAAAGTTTATGACAAGCATGGAAAGTTAGCTGCTACCGGGACACAAACAAAAGGTAACACATTTCATCTTGACTCAACTCGAAACAAGTGTTTGTATGCAAAGATAGATGATACCTGGTTATGGCATAAAAGGTTTTGTCAAGTAAATTTTGATAATCTGATGAAAATAAGTAAGAAGAACTGAGTAAGAGGTCTACCGAGTTTGGAAAAACCTGAGAATGCTATGTACTGAGGATGACAAGATAAAGCTTTACAAGTAAGTCCTACACTTCTAAGGGACTTTTAGATCTTGTGCACACTGATATTTGTGGTCCTATGAAAGTTCAAAGTTATGATGGTGATAAATATTTCATATTATTTGTGGATGATTATTCAAGGATGATGTCAGTTATGTTTTTAAAACAAAAATCAAAAGCTTTTCAAATGTTTAAATGGTACAAGGCAAGAGTTGAAAATGAAACAGGAAAACAACTTAAATGTCTTAGATCAGATAGAGGAGGAGAGTTCACATCTGATGAGTTCAACTTATTCTGCAATGATCATGGTATAAAAAGACAAGTCTTTGCACTGAGAACTCCACAACAAAATGGAATTGTTGAGAGAATAAATAGATTTATTGTGGATTGTGCCAGAACCCTGATGATTGAAAAAAAAGTGCCACAAACATTTTGGAGAGAAGCAATAAGCACAGTAGTTTACACCTTGAACCGAGTACAACTGAAGAAAGGAAATTTGAAGACACCATATGAAATCTAATATGAGAAGAAACCTAATGTAAGTTACTTCAAAATCTTTGGAAGTAGATGCTATGTTCACAAAGATGATAGAAATGGAAAGTTTGATCAGAAAAGTGAAGAAGGAACATTTCTTGGTTATTCTTCTAGAAGCAAAGCATTTAAATGTCTGATCAAATCATCTAACAAAATAGTAGAAAGTGCAAATGTGAAAATTGATGAATTTGCAGAAAGAAATGACGAAGGAAATTCCAAGGAACCAGAAGATTATGATGAATTTGTCTATGTTCAATCAACAAGTCTTACCAAGAGAACTGTTGAAGGAAATGAAGAGAATATCCAGTTACTGAGTGATGAAGAAGATCATACAGAGCCTATCGAGCCTGTATTAGCCAAGTATGTCAGAAGACATCATGCATCAAGTCAGATTATAGGAGATAAGTGTGAGGCCCTACCCCGATTCAGTTTGACACCTTCAGTTATTTGCATATTGAGACTATTATGGATGCTTATTTTATGCATTATGGACTTAGAACTTATATGATTTGGATCACACTGACATTTGCTGATGTTTTATTTCATGCATGATGATTATGAAACTTTAGATATGTTATTAGAATAGAATTACATTATGATGGTGGATGTCGTTATTGAAAATTTGCAGGATTTCATTTTGATGATAAAAGAATGATGCCTATTTATGAATGGTTCAATTTTGGGAAAATTATGTTAATTGCTTATGTGAAATTGAATTTGAACGAATGAGATATTAAATTATTGTTGTCAAATGTATGAATGTTGATGTGTAATGAAATCCATGTATTTGAGTATGTATAATTGTGATTATTTGGAGTTACTAATGTGTTATTTGAGATGCGCAGGAAAATTATCCATGTGACCATGGAATTTATGGAGAACCAAGCCTAGACCAATGTGCGTTTGTTAAGCCAGGAGTTGTCTATTTGGAGAGACAACACCCCTCCCCTTGTAATGTATTTTATTTGTGATGTGTATAATGCTTGAGTGTAAAATTTAATTTATATGTAAATGTGTAATCCTTCAAGAGACATATTCCATGTGTAATTTTTATATTGTATTTTTGTTGTGTCACTTGACACATGTGCTAATTAAGTGTCATTGATGTTGACTTGTCTCTTGGAGGGAGTTGTGTTTCTACCCAAGCCATTCAAAAACATGAGTGTGGTCCCAAATTTGTCTTGGGTAGGGAGTCATGGGAGTGGTCAACTCAAGCTTGACCCGTAGGTAAACTTCAGTGGGGTTTCCAAAGGGTTTAATGGACTCCTAGGGTAAGTTTTTAGGCTTTTCCAAAGGTCCAAAGGGTATACCTATGGGTTAGGGGTGTTTTGAAACATGTGGCTTCTCCCATGTGACTATGAAGTCACTTCAAAAAGTGGTGTTTTCAAGATGCACGAAAATTGAACTTAGAAAGTTCTCCCTAGGATAGAGAACCTTCCCTTTAGGAGTTAAACTCTCTTCCCCATCCTCTTCCACCTTTTCCCTTTCCAATTTGAGTAATGTGCAAGAGTTTGGGAAGGGCAACCAATGGGAACTCACACCTCACCCAAGGGGTTGGGAAGTGTGTGAGAGGCCTTCTTAGGCAAGATTTTTCAAACTTAGTGAGTAATCACCCACTCTCCTTTCTTGGAGATTTTGCTTGTTTTGAAAAAGTTAGTAGGAGTTTGGCATTTTTTAGTGGAATTTTTGGAGAAAGTTAGTGTGGAATTGGGCAGCTCATCCCCAACTAAAGTTAGCAAACCTTTTGGCAGAATAAGGTTGGTTACTTCTTTCTTCCTCTTGTTATGTTGTAAATGTTAGTTTGTGTTGTTTTGTGAAAGAAAAGAGTTGCTTGTAAGAATGTGTATTATGAAGTTTTTATTGTTGAAATGTGTAGTTTCTCTTCTTTGTATTTTGTTTGTGTTCTTATTGTTTTGGGAGTGCCCAAGATCTCCTACTCTTGGGAGGGTAGGAAGATCTTGGGGTGGAAGGAGTATGACAGCCATGGGTGAGAGGCTCTCCTTGTGGAGAGTGTTCTCAAGGGTGTCCTTGGTGACCCTTGATGCATAGCCTTGTGTATGCATTTGGGGGTCATAAGGGGAGTAAATATGGCCTTGAGCCTTTTTGGGGGGCATAAGGAATGAGGAAGTATTTTTGGTTGCATTTGTGTTGCCATGAGGTGGCTTATGTTGTATTGTTTTGGCATGCAATCTCCCCATAGGTACTTGGTCCACTTCCACCCATGGAAGAGTCACCATGAAAGTGGTGAATGTGAAGCTTGGGAAGGGAAAATTTGAATATAAATATGTTTCCTATGTTTTGTAGTGGTTTTTGCATGTTTGTATCCCGTCTAGTGCTTGGTTCTCCAAGCTCGGGGGTGGCTTCTAGTAAGCCTAGGCTGGGAGGTGAGCTTCCCATGGTCAAAATATGTTTTAATGCAGGTTGCATGGGAATGGGAAAAGATGGATTAAAGAGCTATGTGGCTGATTTTGTTGCAGAAAAATGTTTAAAAGATAGGGAAGAAATGGAAGCATTCAATGTTGTAGTATTTTCCTTCAAAAAAAAAGTTGTATTATTTTTAAGTAACTAAGTAGAGAAATACATTGTAGGGTGTTCAACCCATTTGTATTCAAGATTATTTTTGTGTACATGAAGTTACTTGATATCTACTTGATAATGAAATATTTGTTGCTTTCTATCCCTATTTCTAGTAGTTGCAAATGAAAAAGTAATGTATTAGATTTTATGAAAACTTTTATGTTGCAAAGGAATAATAGATGCATTTTATTTTACATATATTCTGCAAATAGATGAAAACTAAGTTGCTGTAAATATATAATGAAAACAGTCCATTATTTATCTATTTAATGCTGCCAAGAAATTTATTAAAAAGTCTTTTAAAGTTGATGTTGATGCAGAAAAATAAAACTGGTTAGAATAGTTCCTTTCTTTTAAAAAAAAAAATATACATTTAGCTTTTAATATTTATAGCCTTCAAAAAAAAATGGATTTGAGCATTCTGTTTTAAAAAAAAGAATATAATAGGCACTGCAACAGCAAGGAGGCCTGATAATCTAGTTGAATCAGTCCCTTTTTTTATAAAGAAAACATATACATAAGTTCAAATATATATATGTATATATATACATAAATATATGTATATACATATATATATAAATGATTTTTACACTGCAAATGCACCCTGTTTATTCCTCAAGAAATCATTCATAATTCCTCACATATATATATATATATACATTTATTTAATTTATTTATTTAAAAAGAAGTCTGTATATCCCAAGTGAAAGAACTATGCTCTTTTGTTTCTGCACAAGTTTATCAATTCATACTACTCTCTCTCTCTCTCTCTCTCTCTCTCTCTCTCTCTCTCTCTCTCTCTCTCTCTCTCTCTCTCTCTCTCTCTCTCTCTCTCTCTCTCTCTATATATATATATATAAAAGGGAGTTTTTTTTAAAAAAATAAAATAAATAAATAAATGAATAGTGCGAAGTAAGCGCCAGCAGGAGTAGCGCTGTTTTTTTTTTAAACCCCCACTCTGCACGGCGTGAAATGGGTCCGCGGGTCGCGGCCTTGGGCGGCGGTGCCCCCGACTGCGGAACCCGCAGCCCTGGGTGGCGTCGTCCCGGGACTGCGGGAGCCGCAGGCCGGCGGCGGCGCTGCCCGCGGCTGGCGGAGCCCTGCGTTCTCCCCACCACACCTTCCCTGCAGTCTTCCCGCACCTGTGTTCAACGGTAACGGCGCCGGGTGTTGGGGATGCTCCGCTCGGCCCTATCACTCCGCCTCATTCTGCTCCCTTCGCCGTGGCACTCAACAAACAAAAAAATCAAACACTAAAAAGACAAGGGAGATGGGTGGGGTAAGGGTTAGGCTCGGGTCTGACCCTACGCGCCCCTCCCATGGCCGCCGCCTCACAGGCACAGACATAAAATAGGAAGTAAAGAAAAGAGCTTGTTGGGTGTTATCCTTTTCGCCCTAACCCTAGTCCGGGTTAGGGCAACACCACAAAGTTTTTAAATTGGAAATGTGAGTGTGGTGTGGGGAGAAAGGAAATATAAATTTAAAAAGAAAAGAGGGATTTAAACCCCTACTATCCCCTTGGAATAACAAACTTAGTAAATGGGTATAATTAGCTTATATATATATATATATATATATATATATATATATATATATATATATATATATATATATATATATATAAAATTAGGTGATTAAATATTTTTTGTAAATTATATATGTATATATATATATATATATATATATATATATATATATACTTAGATATATATATATATATATATCTAAGTATATATATACAAAAAATATTTAATCACCTAATTTTATATATATATATATATATATATATATATATATATATATATATATATATATATACATATAAAAGTGGGATCGTAATGGTATTTAATTTGAGTTAAATAGTTAGATGTAAAGATGTGATTGAATTGTTTTGTTAAATACTGGGCTTATGTAGAAGAAATATTAAAGAAGGGTTTTAATGCTTAGATGGATTAGATATAAAATAAAATAAAAAAAGGGTTAAGGGGGGGTAGAGGGGAGTAAACACTAAGTTTTCTAGTAGGGCCAAAAGGGTCAAATAATGTATATGATTATAACGTAATTTTAAATTATGGAGGTCCGAATTTAAATACGATGTTTTAAGGCTGAATGGATATTAAATTAAAAATTCTAGAGGATAAGAAGGTAAGATAAAATGTGAAACGCTTAAATTTGAAATTAATCGTTACACTTGAACTTTAAATTATTTATTAATGTAGCTTAGTGAATTTCCTCTTTGGGAGAAAATCTAGCGCATGAAATAACCTAGTCATCCTTTTTACTAAATTGGATTTAATTACCCGATTGACACAAAAGTAATTAAGACCTAATCCAAAATGCATTTTTATATTTAAATTAATCTCACTTAGTTGATTATATTTGTTAAGTAGTTCGTTAATTAGTTAAGTATTTTTTTTTAAAAAAAATTTCCGTTCGTGCCCAAGAGTTGGGCATGACATTTTGGTATCAGAGCAAGGTTGCCAACACTAGGGAACCTTACTCCATTACGTTTCGCTATAATTAATTAAATTGTATTTAATTTTATTTTGAACTAGCTAAAATATTTTCTCATAAAATAGTTATTTATTTCATTTTATTTTAAATTCTTAAAAAGGATGCCTCCAGCTACGCGACAAGCTCGCAAACGTGGTAGAGGCCCTAGGCGTGCACGCATGTCACGCGAAGAGGTCATTAGGGAGGAATCGGTTCAGGAAGTGGACCCAGCAGCACCTCCCGAGCAACCAGTTGACCCAAACCGAGACATCTTGGTAGCTCTTCAGAACCTGATTGGATTAGTACAGGATAGGCTTCCAGCAGCAGACCATAATGTTGAGAACCAAAACTCAGGAAGTCATAGAACAGTGGAACGGGAACGGAGTAGGAGCCCACCTCCTAATCCCGTGGAGAGTCAGGCTGGACATGAGCCCGAACCCATTCACCTACCAGCACCACCTCCAGCCGTAGCACCAGTGTATATTGAGAGGGCACATAGAGATCCAGGGGATCTAATCAGAGAGGTTATGCGACTTCAGCCACCATCATTTGGAGGATCTACCGATGGGGTAGAGGCAGAGGCATGGCTTTTAAGCCTAGATAGGTGCTTTGCATTGCGCTCTTATGAGAGCAATCTAAAAGCACGTGCAGCGGTTCACCTATTGCGAGGAACAGCCTCCACATGGTGGAGACAGGAAGAATATAAGTGTGGATTAGAGATAGAGACCCTCACTTGGGAGATTTTCACAGAAAGATTCAGGGAGAGGTATTTATCAGAGCATTTCAGACAGCGTAGGGTGGATGAGTTTCATGACCTCCAGCAGAAGGGTATGTCAGTGACACAGTACGAGAACAAGTTCTTTGAACTCTTACCTTATGTAGACTACCTCAAAGATGAGAAGCTTCTCGTCAACCGATTTATTAGAGGATTGAATTCCGGCATAGCAGGACCAGTGAGAATGGCCGCTCCAGGGAGCCTCCGGGTTGCCGTGGAGAAGGCTTTGATAGCTGAGGAGATTCAGGCCAGACCACATGACTCGAAGGATCAGTTTCAGAACCGTAACCCTTCACCACAGACTTATGGGTTTCAGAAACCCCATTGGAAAGGTAACAACAGGCACTCATCGGGGTTCTCCAAACCCCCTCCTCCGCAGCAGTCACAGCAAAACCAGAGGCAAAAGCCTCCGCAGAATCAACAGGGCACAAAGCCCAAGCAGTGGCAGTCACAGGGTCAGAGGCGAGATCAGAAATCTCAGGCTCCTTACACACCTCCAGCTAGGACTCAGCAGTCCTCTAGAGGTGGGTACAGTGGTTCTAGTAGGACAGGGGGACAGTCTTTCTCCAGACCACAGGGAGTACAGTTTCAGGCACGAGGCCCTTGCTTCACATGTGGAGCCATGGGACACATAGCGAGAGAGTGCCCTCAGGGTCAGATGACAGGGAATCAGAGGATGGCAGCATCAGAGCCAACAGTTGGGGACATGGGCAAGTCCCACAGAGTCTTCGCAGCGGTTGACAACCGCCAGGCAGAGCATCAGGCCACGGTTATTGAGGTAGCAGGTATGATCAGAGGTAGCAGTGTATCTATATTATTTGATTCAGGAGCTACTGATTCTTTTATATCTCCATTGGTTGTGGAGCGTTGCGGGCTAGTGGCAACTAGGCAAGAGGTCATTTGGGAAGTGGAATTAGCTTCAGGAGCTAGAGTGTCAGTGGAATCAGAGGTTAAGGGATGTCAGATTCAGATTGGCAACACCACCACCTTAGTGGACCTTAGAGTTACACCACTCGGATCATATGGCATCGTACTTGGCATGGATTGGCTTTATGCCCACAGAGCCAAGATGGATTGTCACCTGAAAAAGATCGAGTGTGAGGATGATCATGGCTCTCCTATAGTGATCACTGGAATTCAGAGACCCGTGTCTCTTCGTATGATCTCCGCCATGCAGCTTAAGCGGAGCATGCGAAAGGGATGTCAGTTATTTGCCATCACCATTAGTGATAGAGAAGAAGAGGAGGAAAAAGAACCATCTATTGACGACCATCCTATCCTTAGAGAATTTGCAGATGTATTTCCTTCAGAGTTACCTGGTATGCCGCCCCATAGAGAGATTGATTTTCATATATACCTTGTTCCAGGAGCCGAACCAATCTCAAGAGCACCATATAGAATGACTACAAATGAGCTTAATGAGCTCAAGATTCAGCTTGAGGAACTCCTAGAGAAGGGCCACATTCGCCCTAGTGTATCCCCTTGGGGTGCACCAGTCATCTTTGTGAAGAAGAAGGATGGATCTCTCCGATTATGCATGGACTACCGTCAGTTGAACAAAGTGACTATCAAGAATCGTTATCCATTGCCCAGGATCGATGATTTGTTTGACCAACTTCAAGGTGCCAAAGTATTTTCCAAGATTGATCTAAAGTCAGGATACCATCAGTTGAGAATAGTGGAAAGTGATATCCACAAGACCGCGTTTCGCACTAGATATGGCCACTATGAGTTCACCGTGGTTCCATTCGGTCTTACGAATGCCCCAATAGTTTTTATGAGTCTCATGAATGGAGTATTCCGTACGTTCCTCGACCACTTTGTGATTGTGTTTCTTGACGACATTTTGATATATTCATGGAATGAGGAGGAACAGGTGTTGCAGTGTTTGAGGGAAAATCAGTTGTATGGCAGTTTGTCGAAGTGTGCTTTCTTTAGAACTGAGATCAAGTACCTTGGTCATGTTATATCCAGTGATGGGATCTCAGTAGACCCATCAAAGATCAGAGCCATTATGGATTGGCCAGCACCTACCAGTGTGACAGAGGTCAGGAGCTTCATGGGCCTAGCAGGTTATTACCGACGTTTTGTTGAGGGATTCTCTAGAATTGCTCATCCTATCACTTCTCTTCAGCGTAAAGGGAAGAAGTTTGAGTGGACGGAGAAGTGCAAGAAGGCCTTTCAGGAGCTTAAAAAGGCACTTACTACCGCACCTATCCTTGTAGTACCAGATCCTTCAGCTGATTTCATGGTTTGCACAGATGCTTCTCTAGATGGTTTAGGAGCAGTACTTATGCAGAATGGCAGAGCTATAGCGTTTGAGTCTAGGAAACTCAAGACTCACGAGCTTAATTACCCCACTCATGACCTTGAGCTTGCAGCCGTAGTGCATGCACTAGTGAGATGGAGACATTTCCTTTTGGGTCATCACTTTGAGTTGCACTCAGACCATCAAAGTCTTCAGTACATATTTACTCAGCCGAATCTTAATGCACGACAGAGGAGATGGATGGAATTCTTGTGTGAGTATGATTTTGACGTTCACTACATCAAAGGGAAAGAAAATGTAGTTGCAGATGCTTTGAGTAGGAGACGTCATGAGGTATTCACCATGTCGATGAGCACGGATTTGAGAGATCGGATCATGCAGTGATTGCCAGAGGACAGATGGTATTTAGAGGTTTGCGAGGCTATTCGATCTCAGGAAACTATGGAAGGGAAATATGTGGGTTATTCCTTAGAGCCCGATGGTTTATTACACCATAGAGGGCGCATCTATGTACCTTCTTCCGGGGGATTGCGAGAGTTCATTATCTCAGAGGCTCATAGAGCCCCTTATGCAGCACATCCTGGGGTCAAGAAGTTGCATGCGGACTTGAGAGAACTATATCATTGGCCAGGAATGCGACAGCTTATCGCCGAATTGGTAGCCCGATGCCTTGAGTGTCAGAGAGTCAAGGCGGAGCACAGCCATCCAGGAGGGTTGCTCCAATCTCATGCCATACCAGAGTGGAAGTGGGACACTATATCTATGGATTTCATCATTGGTCTCCCTATGTCATCTCGCCGCCATGATGCCATCTTGGTGACGGTTGACAAGTTGACCAAAGTGGCTCACTTTTCACCAGTTCGTACCACCTTCACAGCACCAGCAGTAGCGCAGGTGTTTTTGCGAGACATTGTCAGACTTCATGGTGTTCCACATAAGATCATTTCCGACAGGGATTCCCTCTTCACTTCATCTTTTTGGAAGGCATTACAGGCAGCTATGGGTACCAAGCTCAACTTCAGTACAGCCTATCATCCGGAGACGGATGGCCAGACAGAGAGAGTTAATCAGGTGTTAGAGGATATGCTTCGCATGTACGTCATGGATCACCAGTCCAGATGGGAGGAGTATCTTCCTTTAGTGGAGTTTGCCTATAACAATGGGCATCACACGTCCTTGGGGATGCCACCCTATCAGGCATTATATGGCAGGCCTTGTAGGACACCATTGAGTTGGGACCGCATAGAGGACAGAGTTGCTATTGGTCCAGAGATAGTCCGGGATATGGAGCAGCAGGTGGATTTGATTAGGCAGCGTCTTAGAGAGGCTTAGGATAGACAAAAGAAATATGCAGATGCAAAGAGGGTTGATCGTAGCTACTCAGTTGGGGACAGAGTCTTCTTGAGAGTGCAACCGCATAAGAGTCCAATCCGTTATGGAAAGGGTTCTAAGCTCGCACCTCGATTTGTAGGACCATTTGAGATCCTTGAGAGGATAGGGCCAGTTGCCTACCGTCTAGCATTGCCACCTAGCCTGTCACGCATCCACGATGTGTTTCATGTTTCAGTTTTGAGGAAGTATATCTACGATGAGTCTCATATTCTAGATTGGGATGCCTTGCAGGTGGAGTTGGACGGGCAGCTAGCTTTGGAGCCCATTCGCATTTTGGCACGCCGGACGCTGAGCCTTCGAGGGCGAGAGCTGGACCAGGTTAGAGTCCAGTGGGATTGCTATGATGAGGTCACAGCCTCATGGGATGATGCAGCACTTATGAGATCACAGTACCCCCACCTTTTTGATGAACTCCAGGAGGAAGTTCATTCCTAGAGGGGGAGGGTGTGAGGCCCTACCCCGATTCAGTTTGACACCTTCAGTTATTTGCATATTGAGACTATTATGGATGCTTATTTTATGCATTATGGACTTAGAACTTATATGATTTGGATCACACTGACATTTGCTGATGTTTTATTTCATGCATGATGATTATGAAACTTTAGATATGTTATTAGAATAGAATTACATTATGATGGTGGATGTCGTTATTGAAAATTTGCAGGATTTCATTTTGATGATAAAAGAATGATGCCTATTTATGAATGGTTCAATTTTGGGAAAATTATGTTAATTGCTTATGTGAAATTGAATTTGAACGAATGAGATATTAAATTATTGTTGTCAAATGTATGAATGTTGATGTGTAATGAAATCCATGTATTTGAGTATGTATAATTGTGATTATTTGGAGTTACTAATGTGTTATTTGAGATGCGCAGGAAAATTATCCATGTGACCATGGAATTTATGGAGAACCAAGCCTAGACCAATGTGTGTTTGTTAAGCCGGGAGTTGTCTATTTGGAGAGACAACACCCCTCCCCTTGTAATGTATTTTATTTGTGATGTGTATAATGCTTGAGTGTAAAATTTAATTTATATGTAAATGTGTAATCCTTCAAGAGACATATTCCATGTGTAATTTTTATATTGTATTTTTGTTGTGTCACTTGACACATGTGTTGATTAAGTGTCATTGATGTTGACTTGTCTCTTGGAGGGAGTTGTGTTTCTACCCAAGCCATTCAAAAACATGAGTGTGGTCCCAAATTTGTCTTGGGTAGGGAGTCATGGGAGTGGTCAACTCAAGCTTGACCCGTAGGTAAACTTCAGTGGGGTTTCCAAAGGGTTTAATGGACTCCTAGGGTAAGTTTTTAGGATTTTCCAAAGGTCCAAAGGGTATACCTATGGGTTAGGGGTGTTTTGAAACATGTGGCTTCTCCCATGTGACTATGAAGTCACTTCAAAAAGTGGTGTTTTCAAGATGCACGAAAATTGAACTTAGAAAGTTCTCCCTAGGATAGAGAACCTTCCCTTTAGGAGTTAAACTCTCTTCCCCATCCTCTTCCACCTTTTCCCTTTCCAATTTGAGTAATGTGCAAGAGTTTGGGAAGGGCAACCAATGGGAACTCACACCTCACCCAAGGGGTTGGGAAGTGTGTGAGAGGCCTTCTTAGGCAAGATTTTTCAAACTTAGTGAGTAATCACCCACTCTCCTTTCTTGGAGATTTTGCTTGTTTTGAAAAAGTTAGTAGGAGTTTGGCATTTTTTAGTGGAATTTTTGGAGAAAGTTAGTGTGGAATTGGGCAGCTCATCCCCAACTAAAGTTAGCAAACCTTTTGGCAGAATAAGGTTGGTTACTTCTTTCTTCCTCTTGTTATGTTGTAAATGTTAGTTTGTGTTGTTTTGTGAAAGAAAAGAGTTGCTTGTAAGAATGTGTATTATGAAGTTTTTATTGTTGAAATGTGTAGTTTCTCTTCTTTGTATTTTGTTTGTGTTCTTATTGTTTTGGGAGTGCCCAAGATCTCCTACTCTTGGGAGGGTAGGAAGATCTTGGGGTGGAAGGAGTATGACAGCCATGGGTGAGAGGCTCTCCTTGTGGAGAGTGTTCTCAAGGGTGTCCTTGGTGACCCTTGATGCATAGCCTTGTGTATGCATTTGGGGGTCATAAGGGGAGTAAATATGGCCTTGAGCCTTTTTGGGGGGCATAAGGAATGAGGAAGTATTTTTGGTTGCATTTGTGTTGCCATGAGGTGGCTTATGTTGTATTGTTTTGGCATGCAATCTCCCCATAGGTACTTGGTCCACTTCCACCCATGGAAGAGTCACCATGAAAGTGGTGAATGTGAAGCTTGGGAAGGGAAAATTTGAATATAAATATGTTTCCTATGTTTTGTAGTGGTTTTTGCATGTTTGTATCCCGTCTAGTGCTTGGTTCTCCAAGCTCGGGGGTGGCTTCTAGTAAGCCTAGGCTGGGAGGTGAGCTTCCCATGGTCAAAATATGTTTTCATGCAGGTTGCATGGGAATGGGAAAAGATGGATTAAAGAGCTATGTGGCTGATTTTGTTGCAGAAAAATGTTTAAAAGATAGGGAAGAAATGGAAGCATTCAATGTTGTAGTATTTTCCTTCAAAAAAAAAGTTGTATTATTTTTAAGTAACTAAGTAGAGAAATACATTGTAGGGTGTTCAACCCATTTGTATTCAAGATTATTTTTGTGTACATGAAGTTACTTGATATCTACTTGATAATGAAATATTTGTTGCTTTCTATCCCTATTTCTAGTAGTTGCAAATGAAAAAGTAATGTATTAGATTTTATGAAAACTTTTATGTTGCAAAGGAATAATAGATGCATTTTATTTTACATATATTCTGCAAATAGATGAAAACTAAGTTGCTGTAAATATATAATGAAAACAGTCCATTATTTATCTATTTAATGCTGCCAAGAAATTTATTAAAAAGTCTTTTAAAGTTGATGTTGATGCAGAAAAATAAAACTGGTTAGAATAGTTCCTTTCTTTTAAAAAAAAAAATATACATTTAGCTTTTAATATTTATAGCCTTCAAAAAAAAATGGATTTGAGCATTCTGTTTTAAAAAAAAGAATATAATAGGCACTGCAACACCAAGGAGGCCTGATAATCTAGTTGAATCAGTCCCTTTTTTTATAAAGAAAACATATACATAAGTTCAAATATATATATGTATATATATATACATAAATATATGTATATACATATATATATAAATGATTTTTACACTGCAAATGCACCCTGTTTATTCCTCAAGAAATCATTCATAATTCCTCACATATATATATATATATATACATTTATTTAATTTATTTATTTAAAAAGAAGTCTATATATCCCAAGTGAAAGAACTATGCTCTTTTGTTTCTGCACAAGTTTATCAATTCATACTACTCTATATATATATATATATATATAAAAGGGAGTTTTTTTAAAATAAATAAATAAATAAATAAATGAATAGTGCGAAGTAAGCGCCAGCAGGAGTAGTGCTGTTTTTTTTTTAAACCCCCACTCTGCACGGCGTGAAATGGGTCCGCGGGTCGCGGCCTTGGGCGGCGGCGCCCCCGGCTGCGGAACCTGCAGCCCTGGGCAGCGTCGTCCCAGGACTGCGGGAGCTGCAGGCCGGTGGCGGCGCTGCCCGCGGCTGGCGGAGCCCTACGTTCTCCCCACCGCACCTTCCCTGCAGTCTTCCCGCACCTGTGTTCAACGATAACGGCGCCGGGTGTTGGGGATGCTCCGCTCGGCCCTATCACTCCGCCTCATTCCGCTCCCTTCGCCGTGGCACTCAACAAACAAAAAAATCAAACACTAAAAAGACAAGGGAGATGGGTGGGGTAAGGGTTAGGCTCGGGTCTTACCCTACGCGCCCCTCCCATGGCCGCCGCCTCACAGGCACAGACATAAAATAGGAAGTAAAGAAAAGAGCTTGTTGGGTGTTATCCTTTTCGCCCTAACCCTAGTTCGGGTTAGGGCAACACCACAAAGTTTTTAAATTGGAAATGTGAGTGTGGTGTGGGGAGAAAGGAAATATAAATTTAAAAAGAAAAGAGGGATTTAAACCCCTACTATCCCCTTGGAATAACAAACTTAGTAAATGGGTATAATTAGCTTATATATATATATATATATATATATATATATAAAATTAGGTGATTAAATATTTTTTGTAAATTATATATGTATATATATCTATATATATATATATATATACTTAGATATATATATATATATATATATATATATATATATATATATATATATATATATATATATATATATATATATATATATATATATATATATATATATATATATATATATATATATATAAAAGTGGGATCGTAATGGTATTTAATTTGAGTTAAATAGCTAGATGTAAAGATGTGATTGAATTCTTTTGTTAAATACTGGGCTTATGTAGAAGAAATATTAAAGAAGGGTTTTAATGCTTAGATGGATTAGATATAAAATAAAATAAAAAAAGGGTTAAGGGGGGGTAGAGGGGAGTAAACACTAAGTTTTCTAGTAGGGCCAAAAGGGTCAAATAATGTATATGATTATAACGTAATTTTAAATTATGGAGGTCCGAATTTAAATACGGTGTTTTAAGGCTAAATGGATATTAAATTAAAAATTCTAGAGGATAAGAAGGTAAGATAAAATGTGAAACGCTTAAATTTGAAATTAATCATTACACTTGAACTTTAAATTATTTATTAATGTAGCTTAGTGAATTTCCTCTTTGGGAGAAAATCTAGCGCATGAAATAACCTAGTCATCCTTTTTACTAAATTGGATTTAATTACCCGATTGACATAAAAGTAATTGAGACCTAATCCAAAATGCATTTTTATATTTAAATTAATCTCACTTAGTTGATTATATTTGTTAAGTAGTTCGTTAATTAGTTAAGTATTTAAAAAAAAAAAAAAATTCCGTTCGTGCCCAAGAGTTGGGCATGACAATAAGGATGATCCAGTGATGACAAGGAACAAACTGAGATAGAACACATGTCTGATATCTGAATTTGAACTGAGAATACTGAAAGAGGCATTTAATAGTGAAGATTGGATAAATGCTATGATAGAAGAGATTGATCAAATCAAGAAGAATGAGACATGGACACTGGTCCCAAGACCAAAGGACAAAAAAGTAATCGGTACAAAGTGGATTTTCAGAAACAACCTGAATGAAAAAAGTGAAGTCATTAGAAATAAAGCAAGACTAGTTTGCAAAGGTTGTGCTCAAGAAGAAGGAATTGATTATGGTGAAACTTTTGCACCTATGGCAAGACTTGAAGGAGTAAGAACAGTGTTGGCATATGCTACTTACAAGAATTTCAAGGTATATCAAATGGATGTCAAATCTGCATTTCTGAATGGTATATTAGAGGAAGAAGTTTTTATTGAACAACTAGAAGGATTTGTTGAAGACAAGAATAATGACCAGGTATGTAAATTGAACAAAGCTTTATATGGTTTGAAACAAGCACCTAGAGTATGGTATAAAAGATTCCACTCTTATCTGATCAAGATTGGTTTTATAAGAACAAGTGAAAACAACAATATGTACATGAAGAATGATGAAAATGGAATATTGATCTCAACCATATTTGTTGATGGTATTATATTTTGTGGAAATGACTCTCTATACAAGTACTTTGGAAATGAAATGAGCAAAGAATTTGAGATGTCATTAATCGGTGAGATAAAGTATTTTATAGGTTTACAAATACTACAAATGAAAGATGAGATTTTCATTACTCAATCCAAGTACATAAAGGAAATCTTGAAGAAATTTGGAATGGAGGATTCAAAACTAGTAAGTACTCCTATGACTACCAACTATAAATTATCAAAGAATGATGAATCTGCATTTGTTGATGAGACACTTTACCGATCCATGATTGGAAAACTACAATATGTTGTTCACAGCAGGCCAGATATAGCACATGTAGTAGGTATAGTTACAAGATTCTCTACAGATCCCAAGGAAACACACATGACAACAATCAAGAGAATTTTCAGATACTTGAAAGGCACTGAAGATTATGGCTTAGTATATCAGAAAGGAAATGTTTTTGATTTAAAAGTTTATACTGATGCTGATTGGGCAGGCAACATTGATGACAGGATAAGCACAAGTGGAGGAGCTTTCTTTTTACGAGAAAGACTAGTGAGTTGGTTTAGCAAGAAACAAGGATGTGTTTCACAGTCAATGCAGAAGCTAAATATGTTGTTGCAGCATTGAATTGTACCAATATAGCATGGATAAAACAATTGTTGGAAGGTATAAATGAGAAAGTTACCGAGCTAGTAACTATATTCTATGACAATACTAGTGCTATTAACATTTCAAAGAATCCTGTTATGCACTCTAAGACAAAGCACATCTCTATCAAATATCATTATCTTAGAGAATAATCTCAAGAGAAGAAAGTGGTGTTGGAGTATGTTAGCACAAAGGAACAAATAGCAGATATCTTCACCAAGCCACTACCAAGGGACACTTTTGAGTATCTCAGAAGTCAATTAGGGGTCCTACCCCTATCTTCCATTCACTGACTGAGTTCAGTGAAAGCATCAATTCGATGACTCTTTAGAATATCTTTTAGGAGTTGATGCTGATTTACACACTTTAGGAAGTTTTCTAAAGTTGTGTAGGAAACAATACTAGGGAACAGGAATTGAAGACTAAATGCTCTGACCAAGACTAAGTTGACACATAACAACAAGGAATTCACTTCTCAGTGAAAGAAATCATGTTTTAATTATTTACTTTTTGGCATTGTTGTCAAAGGGGGAGAAGAATAAAGAAAGGAAGAGAAAACTAATGTATGGGGGAGAAATCTGATGATAGAAGGAGAGCATTTCAACAATCTGTGCAATCAATCACAACAATCTGAATCTGAACCATTAGGTCAAATAAATTGGTTTTGCCATCAATGCCAAAGGGGGAGATTGTTGGCATTATAACAGACAAAGGGAGAGAGTTGGCATTCAAATTACAATAAGAGATTGTTGGCATTTCAATAAGGATATTGAGAAGGTTGATGATGATTATGGATATAACTGATTAAGGATGTTTACTGTCTTAATATTATTATTTTGTCATTGATGTCAAGAAATTGATTTTATAATTTAGTATGATGTTTCCATATCTTAAGAAGTATGATTTGGTGAGTATAAAGATGTTGATAAAAGACACAGAAAGAATGTGATGAATAAGAGGAGAGATAAGTTATTCAATGGGCAACTATTACCGAGTTAGACAATGATGAGATCATGATGATTAGATTGTTTTGATATCCTACATATGTTATTGATTGTAAGGTTGATACTATACTATGTTACTGAGCAAAGAACCTAGTCGGTAAACCCTAAGCTTATCGCTATTGGTTAATGAAGGTGGAATGTCTACTGAGTGAAGTTTAGTATTCACCGAGTTGCAACCGAGTAATAATAGAATGCATTCAATGAATAAAAGCATTATTTAATGAATGAAGTTGATGAGCTGGTTATGATTAAATGATTGGTATGCCATGAATCAAGTTTGTTAAATAATCTATGGTAAAGAAAAATCGGCAAGAAGATCTATAGCTCAAATTGAACCGCAATACCCTAGCACAAGTTCCAAGAAATATATGTAAGTTCCAAGGTGGGGTAAAACATTTTCAAATCAAAGGATACATTGAACCTAGTCAAGTTTGAAGATATGATGGCTATGATTGATCATGGGATATGTGATCAAGGAGATTAAGCAGTTGGCAAATTGTTTATCAATAAGGAACTGTTGATAAACAATGTATGTGGGCAAGTGTAAGCACAGGGATGCTACACAGTATTTACTAAGCACAGAAGCTTGAAGACCTGTTTGTGAAATGGAGTATAGAGCCCAGCAAAAGGACAAGATAAGTCCTATGACTAGATTGTATTGAGAAAATAAGAATCTGCTTTAGCATTTTTAGATGTGAAGTTGCAGATAGATTTTATTACTGTTATTTTGTAAAGTAACAAAAAATCTCTTAACCGAGTGGACTTAATAGTCTTATTTGTAAATCCTCTAGCAAGGTGACATTTTGATTGAGTGTTTGAAATCCTTTGACAAGGTCACTTCTAACAAGGTGAAGATCCTAACAGATTTGAGGGAAATTCCTTAACCGGGTCACATCTAGCAATGGGTTTGTAATCTTTAATAGGATTTTCTTTTAACCAAGCATACTCTAGAAGAGTATATTTCTTAGTGGGTCCGAAATCCCATAGTGGTTTTTCCCTATTTGGGTTTCCATGTTAAATCTAGTGTTATGAGTGTTATAATGTTTATATACTTTTGAGTTTGCATGTTTAGCAGTTTTGGTTATATTACTGAAGTATATGTTACCGAGGTTGAATCTATTTTTTTTATGGAAGATTAAGTTTTTATGATTCACCCCCCTCCTCTCATCTTGTTAGCTTGGCATTTGTACTTAACATTAAGTATTAGAACTATCATTGAAATACTGCAAATAAATTATACATCTCATCTCCAAATAAAGCATAATGTTATAAAAATCTGAATAACATATCATGGTAATGTATCCACTGAAATCAACCAATAATAAAATATGAGTCTAATAAGTTCAAACAAGTAGGGGTACTACAAATCCAATACAATGTCCAACTTCAAATCAGCATCAACTATGCCAGGTTCAATACTGGTTTAAGGTCAGTCTATTACCAAAAACCTTCGTTGTCAACTATATCACCTTATACAAAATATCATTTATATTCTCTCATAGATCTCCTATCATCCATCTACAAAATGACCTATAAGATCTCATACATATATATGAGTCTTTTACAATATGCCATGTCGGCGTTTACAAAAGATAATTACAATATAAAACAATAAACAAAGTTTATTCCATGTCCGCTTAGTGCCAGTATGCATTATTGTCGTTGTTGGTGAAGTGCCTGCTGGTGTATGTAGAAGTTTGTTGCTGGTGCCGATAATTGCTGATGGGTTGCCAGGTGATTTCTAGTTGGTTTCCATCAATGAAAATATCAACTATTCTCATAAGAGTGTAGAATGCCAACAATCTCCCCCTTTGGCATTGATGGCAACACTCATGAGAAAAATCCAAAAACTGTTCCAAAAACTGAAGTCCAAAATGATGTGATCCCCCTAAGAAAATGATCTCCTCTGAATAAGTATTTTTCTCTCTACTACTCCCCCTTTGACATCAATGACAAAGGTTGTCAAAAATAGTCAAATGAGTGCAAAAATTTCACCTCAAAGTCTAACCGGATGGTTACAATCTGAAAGATATCTGCTAAAACCAAACTTAGATTCTACATAAACCTTTTGTTGTTATTCAAAGTTGCCTCAGTCTATTGGATCATGTCGGTGAGATGATGCATGTGATCTTCCGGTGATCATTCTCCCTGAAGTAATGCCTTAGATATTTATATTCTCTCATAAATAAGATTTTCCAACTTAGGACCAAGTTTATTCTTAAGCTCTCTGGCATTAGACCTTATCCTTGCCTTTTCTTTCTCACGTTTCTCTAATTTTTCTTCAAAACCTGCCATCTCTTGCTCAAAAACTAATATGCGATCAGATGAACCAATTATGTTATCAACTATGTCATCGATTTCCTTTTGTGTTCTATTGATCTCCTTGTCTATGTCCTCTGTTAGAAGGTGAGGTTTGCATGTTTCCTTATATAGCTCTTTGTACTCCAAAATTGTAGAGTTTAGTGCTAGTAATAATGTATTTAGTTGTTCTATGCACTTTTTAATGGTTTCATCAAAGAATTTGTTCTTCTCCTTTTCAACTCTTTCCTTTATTGTATCCTCATTCACTTTATCAACTATTATTACATTGTCAGGAATAAATTTGGATAATGTGTCCAATTGGCCTAAAGAATCCTTAATATGTTCTATATTACAATTTGGTGCAATCATTTTAAGAATAGGTATAGTGTTATCAATTGCCTTGTAGGCTAATGCATTGCAATCCGTTATCTTTTTAATTGAATCCAAAAGTACCTCTGTAACATTGGTAGGTCTAAATTCACTTGTTGAAGTGTCAGATTGTTTGACCAGTTACTTTTATTACCTCTATGCTTCCATCAGTTGTAACCATTTTACTTGTGTTTACCTCCAGTGGATTAGTCTGTGTTTGTATCTCAACTAGAAAGGGTTTCTCATACTGTTTTGCTATCTTAGTGATTATCGGTTTCTCTACCTCAGTATGTACCTCTACCTTAGTAGGTTTCTCAGTAAGTTCTATCGGTATCTCAGTCTCCAGTGGCCCGGTGCTAGCATCTGTTCCTTTAGTAGGTTTCTTTGTTTCCAATGGTTGCTTTGTTTGGGTTGGGATCTCAACCTCAACAATCTCTACCGGTTTCTCAGCCAAGTTGCCACTATCAACATTGTCTTCCTTAACCTCTACACTGTCCTTATCTACAACATTATTCACTTACTCAGTATCCACATTCATGGTGAAGAGTATTTCAGATTCAGGATTAGTGTCATCATGTGTAACACCTTCAGTGTTAATAACCGGTGGATCATCAGTATGTACTGGTGCAGTATCCAAAGGTGGCGGTAAGTTGTCAGTAATCTTAATGTTTGGAATAATATCAATTTTACCTTTTCCCTTTTCCTTATCCTTCTGATATACTTTAAATGTTTTCTTTGGTCAGTTCATTTCCTCTTGTTTTTCCTTCTCCACAAAAAATATTTCCCAATTATCAACAGTCTCATCTATAATCTCTTTCACTCTACCTACCATTAAACTTACTTGTCAGTGTCTAGTGGCAAAAATAGACTGGTTATCCTCAAAGATTAATTCATCAATTTCCTCTTTTGAATTTACAGGATGTACAGCTAGAAGTTTTTCAACCTTTAGTTTCTTATCTAATTCCATCACTGCAATCTTTTTTACCTTTGATCTCCTATACAGATCATTTGGTAGGTCATCCACAACTTCAATTAAAACCTTTTTGTATATGTCCAGTTGTAAAATTATATTGTTCTCAATTCTTTCCCTGTCTGAATCATTAAATGTATTAAACAGTTGGTGTACATTGGCCAAATTTCCATCATCAGTTATCTCATTTAGTAAATCATTCAAGGAAGGGGTAATAGGTTGTTGTTTCTTCTTTGGTGGTCCCCTTACTGCTTGTTGTTTTTTCCTTAAAGTCCTTGTTCTCTTAGGTGAAGGAGAGGGTACCGGTGAAGGTTTTCTCTTCCTCCTTTTAGCTCTTTTGAACTCAACTGCCTTGTCACTGTCGGTTCCAGATGATGTGCCAGCCAGTGAAATATGTGCTTCCGGTTGAAGTCCTTCAAGTTCACTGACCGATATCCCACTAATGTTCATTACATTTTCTTTGATTTCCTTAACTTGCTTAGAAGCATCTCTAATAAACTTTTCTCTTTTCTTCCTTTGCTTCAATGTATTTACATCACTTTTAATAGTCTCAACACTACCAAATACTTATTCTGATGGTTCTCTCGGTGCATCGAGTAAAGCTTTAGCATATGTATCCAAAATGTTAAGATCTACTTCATATCTCATTTCAGTTACCCAAATAGTCCTAGGGAGTACAACCTCCATCCATGTCTCATCTCTCTTGATAACAAAACAAATTTCTTTGTTATATTTGTCCACTACACTCTATGGTAGCCTTTCTCTAGTTTTCATTTTTGCTTGCAAAATTTTGAAGTATTCAATTATGTTGTTTTCCCTTGCAGTTCCCATGCTGGTAAAAGATTCCTGTAATTGTTTTCCTACCAGTATGTCATATCTAAAGTCTTTAGGTCCTGTACCAAGGATTTCCTTAGTGAAATACAACATTAAACATACCAAAAGATTTCCAAAGCGGAATGTCCCTTTCTGATCTCCTTTAATCTTTTTCAGATTATCAATGAGTTCATCTTTCAGCCACTCACACACATCTATCATTGCATTGTTGTTAACCATCTCATAAGCACTGTTAATACAAAGACTAGAAACTGAGTTTATCTTGTTAGTATGTGTAGTCTTGTAACCTAGCACCATACTCACAAATATTACATTGATGTCTTTGATATCATTCACTCTCAGTGATCTATTGTTAGATGTTGCTCTGGTTAGGGTCATCACTTTGTTGTTAGGAATCTTCTTTGTTTTATCAGGTCTACTGCCAGTTGAGGGTAAACCAGTTACTTCCCTAATTGATTGTTGGGTTATTTTGTAGACAGAATCCAACCATAAAAATTCTCCATGTGCTCTACTCAAGACAATTCTTACAACTTCCTCTAGGAATTGGGGAATGTTTAGTATCTCCACAAAACCTAGAGTTTCTATAATCTTGTGTTTAGGTTTGATAACACCATTTTCATCACAAATAACCTTAGTAAACATTTTCATGAACTCCTCAAAACCTATTTCTTCTATATTGCAATGTATATAGGGTCTTCTACAAAACCTACACCTTTAGGAATTTTTGAAAAGGCCCCTACAGAGTCATCTTGCTTAGCTACTTTGGGAATTATTTTAAATACGGGCCTAGGGTGTTTCACATTTTCAACAATAGTAGGTTTTTGAATAAACTTGAGAGTAGAAGAAGAAGCCATTGAAAAATACCTTTAGCTTCCTAAAAATATTCTGAATGCTTGAAGAAATCACTTCGCACCTTCACCTTGAATGCCTTCGCTCTGATTTCATGCTCTTTGCTAATTTGAATGCTCGGTGAGTTGAAAAAGAGGGAAATTAGCTGATTTATAATGACATTTCTTTTACCAACCGCATTAAATGCTCGTCGATTAAGTGAAAACTTAGCACATCTATGGGTAAAGAAGAAATCTAGCTTCTCACCATTGACCGAGGGTAATCTGCATGATTTTCAACTTGCTGCAATACCCCCAAAGGGTTACTTCTCAGTTGGATGAAGAATCTCCTACCGGTGGAGGATTACTCTATTCTACCAATATAGAGATAGTTTCATCAATATTCTGATCTCTCTTCCTAATCCATTATTTTCAAATTTCTTGCTTTACCTCATCTACCTTTTCTTTGCCTTTCAAACTGGATCCTTTATTGTTCGCTGGTGAAGTCTTGCTTCTACAAAATTTTGCAATATGTCCAATTTTGTTATAAGCATAACAAGTCACTTTATTCCTCTGAATAGCCTTTCCATATCTTACGCTGGTTTGTGTTCTACATTGATTAGATAAGTGTCCATATCTTCCACAAACATAGCATTTCACATTCATTTTGCAATTTTTTGAATTATGACCAACTTTGTTGCATTTGGAACATTGACCAGTGGGTGCATTAATATTCTAATTGTTTCTAAATCTACACTGGTTTTCTCTATGACCATATTTGTTGCAATTGAAACATTTTCCATTAAACTTATAAGCATTAGGTTGCCTTACCTATTTGTTCTGATCTAGATTGTTTGCAGTACCAGAACTTTCTCCAACTTCAAATCCAAGTCCATTTGTATCTCCATTAGGTTTCTGTCTTTTCAGCATGTCATCAAGCTCCTCTGAACTTTTCTTGAATTTATCTTTGTGTTGATTTGCAGTAGCCAACTCATTTTCCAGAATATCCTTTTGTCTCACAAGCTCAATTTTATCATGTTGTATGTGAATTATATCTATCTTTAACATATCATTTTCATGACTAAGTCTTAGATTTTCATTTCTAGCATCATTGAGTCTTCTAGTCAAATCTTCTTCATTCTTCTTCCTATCTTCAATGTCTTTACATAACCTCATAGTCATATCTTGCATTTCATTCTTCATATTACTATTTTCTTGTCTTAACTTGTTTGCAAGTTCATTAAGAGTTTCTTTTTCCTCATCATCTTTATGCATCTTCTCATGAAGTTATTTTCTTTTATTTTGTCCTATAGCAAGGTTCTCTTGAAGTCCTTTAATGAATTCCTATGCAGTTCTCAGATCATCTTCAAGTTTGATATTCTTTAATTTCCCTGCATCATAATCTACAAGAGCTCCTTCAAATTATTTCCTTAAGTTCTCCATCTATACCAGTGTCAAAATCTTCCTCAAGCTACTAGGCTTTTCAAAATAGAGGACCATGCTTTGACACCAATTGTTAGAATCAATGACAGTCCCAAAGACACTAAGAGGGGGGGCTGAATTAGTTTCTAATGATTAGCAGAATATTTTGTTGGTATTTTGGATATGTTGATATGGTTTTGTCATTGATGTCAACACCTCTCAACACTTATCAACTCTGGCACTTGGAGAATTGGCAATGTTCATCGGCAAGCAACTGACTTATGCACTGTCACCGGTATCTAGTACACCAACATGATATATTGTTAACCGACACTTGGAATGACATGGAAAACACTTGGTTATGTTGAAGACATCATTTGGACACTTGTGTTGGAGATTTGTTCATTGGTATATTCAATTTTGCATATTTGTTGTTACCGGCAAATAGGTCCAGGATATGCACCAACAGGTTTATCTATTCTAGATTAGCACAACATGCTATGAAGATGATTTATTAATGTTGTAAATGCATTAAGTCAACATGTTGAATCAGATATTGCATCGGTTATTGATTTACTTGTAAATTGTTTTATTGTTATATCTTTTATAAAGATGACCTATACATTTTGGTCCTAGGCTTTGGTATATATGTAAGATCTTATCTATAAGATCAATATGCAAATGTGAAGGAAGGATTATAATTTGGTATATGTGAGAATAAGCATAGCTATACACATAGACATCATTTGAAGGTTGAAGGAAGCTTTTGTGAAGGCAATCAGAACTACACTGGTACTGAATCCAGTATATGAAGATGCTATTTTGAGTAGTACATCTTTATTGGATTTAACCATCCAATTGTAGTCAGTGTGACTCTTATTTGTGTTTGAGCAGTGATCTCTAGGTGCTTGGATGAATCTACACCTATTAATCCGACTAGGTACAAATCTATGATATGAGGTTTACTGTATTTGACACAAACAAGACCTGATATCATGAATGCAGTATGTATTGTTTCAAGATTTCAGAGTAATCCTAGAGAAAATCATGAATCAACTGTAAAAAGGATTTTCTGGTACTTACAAGGCACTTCAAATCTTGGATTATGGTATCCTAGAGATGAAATTTTTTAATTATGTGCATACATAGATGCAAACTGGGCAGGAGATGTGGATGACAAAAAAAGCACCACCGGCGGAGCATTTTTCCTTGGAAGCAGATTAATTTCTTGGTTGAGTAAAAAAACAAATTTGCACATCTTTATCAATAGCTGAATCAAAAATATGTTGCAGCAGTAACTAACTGTACACAGGTATTATGGCTTAAGCAAATGTTGAAGGACATAAAGGTAAAATGCAAGGAGCCTATAACTATCTATTGTGATAACATAGCATCAATTAATATATCAAAGAATCTGGTAATACACTCTAAAACCAAACATGTTTCTATCAAACTGAATTTTCCGAAAGAGAATGTTGAAGCAAAAGAAGTAAAACTGGTTTATGTGATCACTAAAGAGCAGATTGCAGATATTTTCACTAAACCTCTACCTAAGGAGACTTTTGAATATCTCAGAGATTAGCTTGGGGTAATACCCCCACAAGTAGAGACTTAGACAGTTGATGTTTGTCATCAACTGACATAATTAATAGAGAAATCTTTTACTCTGGCTTTGATGAGGAGAGCTACTTCTCAGGGGGAGTAGTTGGTATACTAAATAAGTTGGTATTTTGTATTTGAACCTAGTTTTGAATTGACTTTAGCATTCGATGTCAAAGGGAGAGAGATTGATATGGAAAAACACAAGAAAAACACATGTTACTCCTAGGGGGAGAGATTGTTATTTTCGGAGAGATTTATTACTCTCTGTATCTGAATTTTGATTTCTGGTTATGATCTCTTTTGGGAGATTATTGGTTTTTGGTATTTGGCATTTTTGTTTTGGCACTTTGATGGTTTTTCCATCTTCTATTGCCATCAATACCAAAGGGGGAGATTGTTGGTATTTTGGATATGTTGATATGGTTTTGTCATTGATGTCAACACCTATTAACACTTATCAACTCTAGCACTTGGAGAATTGGCAATGTTCACCGACAAGCAAGTGACTTATGCACAATCATCGGCATTTGGTACACCAGTGGGATATATTGTTAACCAGCACTTGGAATAATATGGAAAACACTTGGTTATGTCAAAGACATCATTTGGACACTTTGTCTTGGAGATTTGTTCATTGGTATATTCGAGTTTGCATATTTGCTATTACCAGCAAATAGGTCTAGGATAAGCACCAATAGGCTTATCTATTCGAGATCAGCATGACACACTATGAAGATGATTTATTAATGTTGTAAATGCATTAAGCCAACATGTTGAATCGGATATTGCATCGGTTATTGATTTACTTGTAAATTGTTTTATTGTTATATCTTTTGTAAAGCTGACATATACATTTTGGTCCTAGGCTTTGGTATATATGTAAGATCTTATTTGTAAGATCGATATGTGAATGTGAAGGAAGGATTATAATTTGGTATATGTAAGAATAAGCAGAGCTATAAACGTAGACATCATTTGAAGGTTGAAGGAAGGTTTTGTGGAGGCAATCCGAACTATATCGGTACTGAATCCAGCATATGAAGATGCTATTTTGAGCAGTACATCTTTATTGGATTTAACCATCCAATTTTAGTCAATGTGACTCTTATTTGTGTTTGAGTGGTGAGATCTAGGCACTTGGCCTTTCTACATGTGCAGACCCCCTATTGTACACACATCCTATCTGTAGTAGTATCATCTAATTGTGGGTAAGGTTTCCTACTGTGGGTTTTCCCCTTATAGGGTTTCCAAGTACAAATATTGGTGTTATGTGTTGTGGATGTTATTGTCTTTCTATTTGATGCATTAATCTTTACCGCTACTGCAATTAACTGATAAACTATCTACCAGTATAAAGTTTGGTTTACCAGTATTAAGCATTAAGTTTGGTTAAGTTGTTTTTGGTTTGAATTTATTAGACAACTAATTCACCTCCCCCCTCCTCTTAGTTGTCTCTGGGACCTAACATATTTAACCTTATTAATAACTTTGTATCCCAAAATAGTATACCGGTAAATAAGAATTAATGCAGCAAATAAGAATAACAGAGACAACATAGAGAATACACTATAACACAAGATATTTAATGAGGAAACCCGGTGTGGGAAAAACCTCGGTGGGATTTGTGACCCACAATATTCACTCACTGGCCAATGAATAAATATTACTTACAATGAGGGGGCTGCGCATGCCGAAAGGCTAGCAACCTAGAGCTCACTGCTCAATTATAAAACAAAAGTCTCACTGGCTTACAAATGGACTATCAAAATCCTATACAATGTACTACTTCAAATCAATATCAACTATGCTAGGTTCAGTACTAGTTTAAGCTCAGTCTATTACCAAAAACCTTCGTTGTCAACTATATCACCTTATACAAAATAGCATCTATATTCTCTCATATATCTCCTATCATCTATCTACAAACTGACCTATAAGATCTCATACATATTTATGAGTCTTACAATATGCCATGTCAGCTTTTACAAAAGATAATTACAATATAAAATAATAAACAGTCTATTCCATGTCAGCTTGAGTGTCGGTATGCATTATTGCTGCTATTGGTGATGTTGGTATTTTGGATATGTTGATATGGTTTTTTCATTGATGTCAACACTTGTCATCACTTGTCAACACTTATCAGTAGCTGGAGATCTTTGTTTTCTTCACCGGCAAGTCAAAGACTTATGAACAGTCACCAGTATTTAGTTCACCGGCAGGTTATATTGTTCACCGGCACTTGGAATGACTTGGAGACTACTTAGTTATGTTGAAGACATTATTTGATCACTTGGTTTTGGTGATTTGGTTATTGGTTTATTTGGGTTTGCATATTTGTTGTTATTGACAAATAGGTCCATGTTATGCACCGACAAGCATATCTATTCGAGATCAACACGATGCGTTATGGAGATGATTTTATTATTATTGTAAATACATTGAGCCAACATGATGTATCAGATCTCGATTTATTTGTAATTAATTTTATTGTAATATTCTTTGTAAGCCGACCTACACATTTGGTCTTAGCTTTCGGTATATATGTAAGATCTCAATTGTGAGATTGGAATGCGATAAGAAAAAGGATTGTAATAGGATATATTCAAAAATAAGTAGAGCTATACACACAAACATCATTTAAATATTGAAGGAAGGTTTTGAGAAAATAATCAGAGTTTAACTAGTACTAAATCCAGCATATGAAGATGCTATTTTGTGTAGTACATTATCCTTAGATTTAACCATCCAATTGTAGTCAATGTGACTCCCATTTTGTGATAGAGTAGTGAGCTCTAGGTAGCTAGCCTTTCTGCATGTGTAGACTCCATATTGTACACACATACTATATGCAGTAGTATCATTTGATTGTAGGTAAGGCTTCCCACTATGGTTTTTCCCCTTACAGGTTTTTCACATACAAATATTTGTTTTATGTGTTGTGGATGTTATTATCTTTCTATTTCTTGCATTAATCTTTAAAAAAAACTACAATTAACTGTTAAAACTGTCTACTGACATAAAGTTTAGTTTACTGGAATCAAGCATTAAGCTTTGGTTAAGTTAATTTTGGTTTGAATTTATTAGACAACTGATACACCCCCCCCTCTCAGTTGTCTCTAGGACCTAACAATTGGTATTAGAGCCTAGTCCTCTTTTTGCAAAAGTTTAACAACTTGAGGAGATCCAATGTCTACTAACTATTTCAGGAAGGACAGTCCAAAACTTGATGGAAGCAACTATGGCATATGGAATATCAGGATGGAGACACATTTGAATTGCATTGGAAAGGACATCTGGGATGTTACAAAGAATGGTTATACTGCTTCCACTCAAGGTCAACCTAATCCACCAACCTTGGCTAAAGATGAGGAAAATGATTGCAAAGAAAGAGAAGCACTTTTGAGTGCATTGTCAGATCATCAAATCATGGGATTATCAGACAGATCTATTGCTAAAGCTATTTGGGAAAAATTGGAAACATTGAATGAAGGTGATACCATAGTCAAAATTGCAAAACTTGAATGCTTCCGGGTCAGGTATGAAAATCTGAAAATGGAAGAAGATGAAAGGATTTCTACTTTTATTTAAAGAGTAATTGAAATTGTTTTGGGTATACAATGTTGTGGAGGAACCTTAAGTGAAGATGAGATTGTTTCTAAAGTTTTAAGAGATTTACCACCGGCATATAAAATGAAAGTTACTGTTATAAATTAATTAAGAACAATGCATAATGCATCAGTATCTAGAGACACTTTGGTCGGAAAACTTTTAGGTTTTGAACTTGAAGAATTTGGTCCTATTGCTACTACTAAAACTATTTTAGCTTTCAAGGCATCATCATCATCATCTGAGAAATCTAATTGGAAAGCCTTTTATGCAAGAGAACTTGAGGAAACCAGTAAGGAGAATGAAGAATTAGAAGAGCTTGAAGCACTATTTGCAAAGAAATTGCCTAAAGGTCTAGTTGGAAGTAAGTATGAAGGTAAAGAACCCTTTAAATGTTTTAACTGCAATAAAATTGGTCATATGGCTTCTAGGTGTCCTGATAGACATGCAAGATTAAGGGAAGAAGCTAAAAGAACATATAAGCCTAATCGTGATTATCAGAGATACAAGTTTAAGAAGAATAGAGACAAATCATGTTATTATATTAATGAAGGAGTTTCTGATGATTCTAATGAGGATCTAGCAAAGAATGGATGGGATTTTGTTGCTATAACAGAAGATCAATTGGCACCTACTATTCACCCGGTAGAGCAGGCCCTAGTAGCTAAAATTGAAGATAAGGATGAATGGATCATTGATTCTAGATGTTCACATCACATGACTAGTGATTGTTAGGTCCCAGAGACAACTGAGAGGGGGGGTGAATCAATTGTCAAATAAATTCAAACCAAAAACAACTTAACCAACTTAATTCTTAATATTGGTAAACTAGTTTTTTATGTCGGTAGATAGTTTTATTAGTTAATTGCAATACTGGTAAAGATTAATGCATGAAACAAAAAGATAAAGTCATCCACAACACATAACACCAATATTTGTACGTGGAAACTTTGCAAGGGGAAAAACCATGGTGGGAAACGTTACCCACAATCAGATGATACTACTGCAGATAGTAAGTGTATACAAATAGGGTCTACACATGCAGAAAGGCCAAGCACCTAGAGCTCACTGCTCAAACACAAAATGGGAGTCACACTAACTACAACTAGATGGTTAAATCCAATAAGGATGTATTGCTCAAATTAGCATCTTTCTATGTTGGATTCAATACTAGTGTAATTCTGATTGTCTTCACAAAAACCCTCCTCCAACCTTCAAATGATGGTTGTGTGTATAGCTCTGTTTATTCTCACATATACCTTCACACAATTCTTTTTCCACATTCCACATTTGATCTTACAAATAAGAACTTACATTTATATCATAACCTAAGACCAATTTTAGTAGGTCAGCTCTAAAGGATATTACAATAAAATCAATTTACAAATAAAACAATATCCGATGCAATAACCGATTCAGTATGTTGGCTTGATGCATTTACAACAATAATAAAACATCTCCATAGCGTGTCATTCTAATATGGAAAAGATAAACCTGTCAGTGTATAACCTAGACCTATTTGCCGGTAACATCAAATATGCAAATACAAATATGCCAATGAATAAAACTCCAAGACAAAGTGTTCAAATGATGTCTTTGACATAACCAGGTATTTTCCATGCCATTCCAAGTGCTGGTGAATATTATATCTTGCCGGTGTACCAGATACCGGTGACTGTGCATAAGTCACTTGCTTGCCGGTGAATGTTGTTGATTCTCCAAAGTGCTAGAGTTGATAAGTGTTAGTAGGTGTTGACATCAATGACAAAACCATACCAAAATACCAACAATCTCCCAAAAGAGATCATAACCAGAAATCAAAATACAAATAGAGAGTAATCAGTCTCTCCGAAATAACAATCTCTCCCCCTAGGAGTAACATGAGTTTTCCTTGTGTTTTTCCATACCAATCTCTCCCCCTTTGACATAAAATGTGAGAGTAATATAAAACCAAATTCAAATACAAAATACCAACTTTTTCAGTATACCAACTACTCCCCCTGAGAAGTAGCTTCCTCATCAAAGATGGAGTAAAAGATTTCTCTGTTAATTCTGTCGGTTGATGACAAACATCAACTGTCTAAGTCTCTATCGGTGGGGGTATGACCCCAAGCTAATCTCTAAAATATTCAAAAGTCTCCTTAGGTAGAGGTTTAGTGAAAATATTTGCAATCTGCTCTTTAGTATTCACATAAACTAGTTTTACTTCTTTTGCTTCAACATTTTCCCTTAGAAAATTCAATTTGATAGAAACATGTTTGGTTTTAGAATGTAATACCAAATTCTTAGATATATGAATTGCTACAGTGCTATCATAGTAGATATTTATGGGTTCCTTGCATTTTACCTTTCTGTCTTGCAACATTTGCTTAAGCCATAGTACCTATGTACAGTTAGTTGTTGCTTCAACATATTCTGATTCTACTATTGATAAAGATGTACAACTTTGTTTCTTACTCAACCAAGAAATTAATCTGCTTCCAAGAAAAAATGCTCCGCCGGTAGGTGCTTTTTCTATCATCCACATCTCCTACCCAATTTGCATCTATGTATGCACATAATTCAAAGTTTTCATCTCTAGGATACCATAATCCAAGATTTGAAGTGCCTTGTAAGTACCGGAAAATCCTTTTTACAGTTGATTCATGATTTTCTCTAGGATTACTCTGAAATCTTGAAACAATACATATCGCATTCATGATATCAGGTCTTGTTTGTGTCAAATACAGTAAACCTCATATTATAGATTTGTACCTAGTTGGATTAACAGGTGTAGATTCATCCCTTAGTGATAATTTGTCATTTGTAGTCATAGGTGTGCTTATCAGTTTAGAGTTCTCCATCCTAAATTTATTTAGTAACTTCTTCAAGTATTTGGATTGACTCAAGAATATACCTTTATCAGTCTGTGAAATCTGCAATCCTAAAAAGAATTTTATTTCTCCAATCATAGATATTTCAAACTCTTGTTGCATTTCAATAGAAAAGTCTTTACATAATCCATCTTCTCCTCCAAAGATTATATCATCAACAAAAACTTCTATAACCAAGATGTCATCATTAATCACTTTATAATATAAGTTATTGTCGGCATTACCTTTAGAAAAACCAATCTTTAAAAGATACTTATCCAATCTTGCTTACCAAGCTCTTGGAGCTTGCTTCAACCCATACAAAGCTTTCCTTAACCTGCAAACCATATCTTTGTTATCTGTTAAAGAAAATCCATCAGGTTGTTCAATGTAAACTTCTTCTTCAGGATCTCCATTCAGAAATGCACATTTAATATCCATCTGATATACTTTGTAGTTCTTGTGTGCTACAAAAGCCAAGAATAATCTAACTGCCTCAATTCTAGCTACCGGTACAAAGGTCTCATTATAATCAATTCCTTCTTTCTGAGAATATCCCTTACACACAAGTCTTTCTTTATTTCTAATTACCTTACCATCTTCATTAAGTTTGTTTCTAAATACCCATTTTGTTCTAATCACATTTTTGTCTTTAGGCCGGGGAACTAATGTCCAAGTGTTATTCTTCTCAATTTTCTCTAATTATTCTTCCATAGCTTTAATCCAGTGTTTATCTTCACATGCCTCATTAACTGATGATGGTTCAATTTGAGAAATAAGACATACCTCTTCATTTGCTAGTCTTTCCTCTTGTCATAACTCATTTATACTTGTTTCCAATTATATGATCTTTAGAGTGATTCAATCTTACATATCGGGGTGTCTTTGTTTGCTGTTGTTCCTCAGTTACAGTGAAATTTTTAGATGATACCAGTGTAATTGGATCTTCATTTTGTACCAGTGGGTTCAATGTAGGTTCATTTGTCAGTATTTCTATTGCCGGTTCAGAGTCTATATACCTTGAAGTTCCTTTGAATTATTCATCAATCTTCACATTTGTACTCTCAACAATTTTCTGCAATCTTTTGTTAAAAAATCTATATGCCTTACTCTTAGATGAATAACCAAGAAATATTCCTTCATCACTTCTAGGATCAAATTTGCCAATATACTCATCTCTTCTAATATAGCATTTACTTCCAAATATTCTGAAATATTTAAGAGTAGGAGTAATACCAAACCATAGTTCATGAGGGGTCTTACCGGTTTAACCTTTGATGTGAACTTTGTTGAATGTATAGACTGATGTACTTACTGCTTATCTCCAATATACATGTGGTAGATTTGCTTCTGATAACATACTTCTAGCTACATCCAAGATAGTTTTGTTTTTCCTTTCTACAACTCCATTCTGTTGTGGTGTCCGAGGTGCTAATAGCTATCTTCTGATTCCATTCACTTCACAAAATGTATTAAATTCCTTAGATGTAAATTCTCCTCCTTGATCTGATCTTAGACATTTGATTTTCTTACCGATTTCAATCTCTACCATTGCTTTGAATAGTTTGACCTTCCCAAGTGCTTTTGATTTTTCTCTGAGAAAAGTAACCCAACACATTCTAGAATAGTTATCAATGATTAGGATGAAATATCTATCACCTTGTAAACTTTTAGTTCTAGCTGGACCACATAAATAAGTATGAATTAAGTCAAGAGAATTATTGGATTTTTCTGGAATACTTTTAAAAGTAGCTCTAACTTGTTTTCCAAATTGACATTCATTACATATCGAATTATGGGGTTTGACAATCTTAGGTAAATCTCTAACTGCCTTAGTAGTACTGATTTTTACCATTCAATCAAAATTCACATGACAGAGTCTCTTATGCCATAGCCAACTTTCATCAATATGTCCAATCAAGCATGTCTTTTCGCTGTTATTCAAATGAAAGATGTTACCTCTAGTTGGATTACCGGTTGCAATTTCCAAACCAGTTTTATTCATGATTTTGCATTTTCCATTCTTGAATTGTAATTGAAAGCCTTTCTCAACTAATTGACCAACACTCAAAAGATTATGCTTTAAACCTTCAACATAGTAAACATTGTTAGTATTATGCTTACCATCAAGATATAGTGTACCTTTACCTTTGATCAAACAAGCTTTATCATCTCCAAATCTCACTAGACCTCCATTATTTTCCTAAAAAGTTAAGAATTTACTTTTATCACCAGTCATATGATGTGAGCATCCTGAATCAATGATCCATTCATCCTTAACTCCAATTTTAGTTGCCAAGGTCTATTCTACTGGTTGAATAGTAGGTTCCGGTTGATCTTCTGTTATAGCAAAAAAAACCCATCCATTGTTTGTCGGATCCTCATCAGAATCATTAGTCACTCCTTCATCAACAAGATAACAAGATTTGTCTTTGTTCTTCTTAAATTTGTATCTCTGATATTCAGGGTTAGGCTTGTATGTTCTTCTAGCTTCTTCTCTTAGTCTAGCATGTCTATCAGGGCATCTTGAAGCCATATGACCAATCTTATTATAGTTAAAACATTTAAAAGGTACTTTACCTTCATACTTACTTCCAACTGGACCTTTAGGCATTTTTCTTGCAAATAGTGCTTCAAGTTCTTCAAGTTCTTCATTTTCTCTCCTGCTTTCTTCAAGTTCTCTTGCATAAAAGGCTTTCCAATCAGATTTGTCAAATGATGGTGCAGATGATGTTGATGTTTTAAAAGCTAAATATGTCTTTATAGTAGCAACATGACCAAATTCCTCAATTTCAAAAGATGAAAGTTTTCCAATCAACGTATCCCTAGTTACTGATGTATTAGGCATTGTGCTTAACTCATTTATAGCAGTAACTTTCATTTTATATGCTAGTGGCAATCCTCTTAAAACTTTTGAAACAATTTCATCTTCACTTAAGGTTCCTCCACAACATTTAATACCCAAAACAATTTCATTAACTCTTTCCATAAAAGCAGAAATCCTTCATCTTCTTCCATTTTCAGATTTTCATACCTGATCTGGAAGCTTTCAAGTTTTGCAATTTTGACTATGGAATCTCCTTCATTCAGTGTTTCCAAATGATCCCAAATAGCTTTAGCAGTAGACCTATTTGATAATCCCATGATTTGCTGATCTGATAATGTGCTCAAAAGTGCTTCTCTTGCTTTGCAATTATTTTCCTCATTTTTAGCCAAGTTAGGTGGATTAGGCTCATTCTGAGTAGGAGTAGTATATCCATTCTTTATAACATCCCAGATGTCCTTTTCGATGCAATTTAGATGTGTCTCCATTCTGATCTTCCATATACCATAGTTGGTTCCATCAAGTTTAGGACTGTCCTTCCTGAAATAGTTAGTAGACATTGGATCTCATCAAGCTGTTAAACTTCTACAAAAAGAGGACTATGCTCTGATACCAATTGTTAGGTCCCAGAGACAACTGAGAGGGGGGGGGGGGGGGTGAATCAGTTTTCAAATAAATTCAAACCAAAAACAACTTAACCAACTTAATGCTTAATACCAGTAAACCAGTCTTTTATGTCGATAGACAGTTTTATTAGTTAATTGCAATACCGGTAAAGATTAATGCATGAAACAAAAAGATAAAGTCATCCACAACACATAACACCAATATTTGTATGTGGAAACTCTGTAAGGGGAAAAACCATGGTGGGAAACCTTACCCACAATCAGATGATACTACTATAGATAGTAAGTGTATACAAATGGGGTCTACACATGCAAAAAGGCTAAGCACCTAGAGCTCACTACTCAAACACAAAATGGGAGTCACACTGACTACAATTGGATGGTTAAATCCAATAAGGATGTACTACTCAAATTATCATCTTTCTATGCTAGATTCAGTACCAGTGTAATTTTGATTGTCTTCACAAAAACCCTCCTTCAACCTTCAAATGATGTATGTGTGTATAGATTTGTTTATTATCGCATATACCTTCACACAATTCTTTTTTCGCTTTCCACATTCAATCTTACAAATAAGATCTTACATTTATATCAAAACCTAAGACCAATTTTAGTAGGTCAGCTATAAAGGATATTACAATAAAATTAATTTACAAATAAAACAATATCCGATGCAATAACCAATTCAGCATTTCGTCTTGATGTATTTACAACAATAATAAAACATCTACATAGCGTGCCTTGCTGATCTAGAAAAGATAAACCTACTAGTGTATAACCTGGACCTATTTGTCGGTAACAACAAATATGCAATATGAAAATACGAATATGCCAATGAATAAAACTCCAAGAGAAAGTGTTCAAGAAGTTTACATTGAACAACTTGATAGATTTTCTTTGACAGATGACAAGGATATGGTTTGCAGGTTAAGGAAAGCTTTATATGGACTAAAGCAAGCTCCTAGAGCTTGGTATGCTAGATTGGACAAATATCTTTTGAAGCTTGGTTACACTAAAAGTAATGCTGACAACAATCTATACTACAAAGTAACTAATGATGACATCTTGGTTATTAAATTTTTTGTTGATGATATAATCTTTGGAGGAGAAGATGGATTGTGTAAAGACTTTTCTAAAAAAATGCAGCAAGAATTTGAAATGTCTATGATGGAGAGATAAAATTCTTTTTAGGATTGTAGATTTCACAGACTGATAAAGGTATATTCTTATGTCAATCTAAGTACTTGAAACAACTACTTAAGAAATTTGGCATGAAAAATTGTAAACCGGTAAGCACACCTATGACTACAACTGATAAATTATCTTTGAAGAATGAATCAACACCTGTTAATCTAACTAGATACAAGTTTATGATAGGAGGTTTATTGTATTTGACACAAACAAGACCTAATATTGTGAATGCAGTATGTATTGTTTCAAGATTTTAGAGTAATCCTAAAGAAAATGATGAATTAGTAGTAAAAAGGATTTTCTGATATCTACAAGGCACTACAAATCTTGGTTTATGGTATCCTAGAGATGAAAATTTTGATTATGTGCATACACAGATGCTAATTGGGTAGGAGATGTAGATGATAGAAAAAGCACCAACGACAGAGCATTTTTTCTTGGTAGCAGACTAATTTCATGGTTGAGCAAGAAACAGAGTTGTACATCTTTACCAACAACAGAATCAGAATATGTTGCAGCAACAACCAATTGTACATAGGTATTATGGATTAAACAAATGTTGAAGGACATAAAGGTAAAATGCAAGGAACCTGTAACTATTTACTATGACAATATGGAAGCAATTGATATATCTAAGAATCTGGTATTTCACTCTAAAACTAAACATGTTTCTATCAAATTTAATTTTCTCAAAGAGAATGTTGAAGAAAAAGAAGTGAAATTGGTTTATGTGAATACTAAAGAGCAGATTGCAGATATTTTTACTAAGCCTTTGCCTAAGGAGACTTTTGAATATCTTAGGGAGAAACTTGGAATTCTACCCCCACTGGTAGAGACTTAGATAGTTGATGTTTGTCATCAACCGACAAAATTAATAGAGAAATACTTTACTCCAACCTTGATGGCAAGAGCTACTTCTCAGGAGGAGTAGCTGGATAAATTGAATGAGTTGGTATTTTGTAATGAGATGGTATTTTGTATTTAATCTAGTTTTTGTATTGCTTTGGTATTTGATGGCAAAGAGAGAGAGATATTATGGAAAAACATTTTGGGGAGAGATATTATTTGGGAGAGACTTTATTTTGATTTTTGGTTAATGATCTCTTTGGGAGATTGTTGGTTTTTGGTTTTTGGCATTTCTATTTTGGCACTTTGATGGTTTTTCCATCTTGTGTTTCCATCAATGCCAAAGGGGGAGATTGTTGGTATTTTGGATATGTTGATATGGTTTTGTCATTGATGTCAACACTTGTCATCACTTGTCAACACTTATCAGCACTTGGAGATCTTTCTTTTGTTCACCGACAAGTCAGTGACTTATGCACAGTCACCGATATTTGGTTCACTGATAGGTTATATTGTTCACCGACACTTGGAATGACTTGGAGACTACTTGGTTATGTCAAAGACATTATTTGATCACTTGGTTTTGGCGATTTAGTTAATGGTTTATTCGGGTTTGCATATTTGTTGTTGTTAGCAAATAGGTCCATGTTATGCACCGGCAAGCATATCTATTCCAAATCAGCACGACACGTTATGGAGATGATTTAATTATTATTGTAAATACATTGAGCCGATATGATGCATCAGTATCGATTTATTTGTAATTGATTTTATTGTAATATTCTTTGTAAGCCGACCTACACATTTGGTCTTAGCTTTCGGTATATATGTAAGATCTTAGTTGTGAGATTGGAATGAGATAACAAAAAGGATTGTAATAGGATATATGCGAAAATAAGTAGAGCTTTACATGCAAACATAATTTGAATATTGAAGGAAGGTTTTGAGAAGATAATCAGAGCTTAACTGGTACTAAATCCAACATATGAAGATGCTATTTTGTGTAGTACATTGTCATTGGATTTAACCATCCAACTGTAGTCTATGTGACTCCCATTTTGTGATAGAGCAGTGAGCTCTAGGTAGTTGGCCTTTCTGCATGTGTAGAATCCATATTGTACTCACATACTATCTGCAGTAGTATCATTTGATTGTGGGTAAGGCTTCCCACCATGGTTTTTCCCCTTATAGGGTTTCCACGTACAAATATTTGTGTTATGTGTTGTGGATGTTATTGTCTTTATGTTTCATGCATTAATCTTTACCAGTACTACAATTAATTGTTAAAACTATCTACCGACATAAAGTTTGGTTTACCAGCATCAAGAATTAAGTTCTGGTTAAGTTAATTTTGGTTTGAATTTATTAGACAACTTATTCACACCCTCCCCTCACAGTTGTCTTTGGGACCTAAATAGGTGAAGTGCCTGCCGGTGTATGTAGAAGTCTATTGTCGGTACCGGTAACTACCGGTGGGTTGCTAGGTGATTGCCAGTTGGTTGCCATCAATGACAACATCAACTATTCTTATAAGAGTGTAGAATGCCAACACAAACCATGTTTTTGTCATTTGAAAGTAAAAATCCATCAGGTTGCTCAATGTAAGCTTCCTCTTCGAGATCTCCATTCAAAAATGCACACTTAACATCCATTTGATAAACCTTGTATTTCTTATGGGAAACATAAGCAAGAAATAATCGCACAACTTCAATACTAGCTACTAGAGAAAAAGTTTCATCATAATCAATTCCTTCCTTCTAAGAATATCCTTTACATACCAATCTAGCCTTATTCATCATAACTTGTCCATCCTCATTCAATTTATTCCTAAAAACCCATTTAGTTCCTATAACAATCTTATTTTTAGGTCAGGGAACTAAAGTCCATGTGTTGTTATGCCCAATCTGATCTAATTCCTCTTCCATAGCTCTCATCCAACATTCTTCTTTACAATCTTCAATAACTCATGTCGATTCAACTTGACAAATTAAACATACCTCATCAGTTGCCAACCTTCTTCTTGTCATTACTCCTTTGTTCTTGTCTCCAATGATCTGATCTTTTGAGGGATTTAACCTTGCATACCTAGGAGTCTTCTGACTTTTGGTTCCTTTGCTTTGATCTTTAGTTACTATTGAATTTTTTGATACTACTAGGGTAACTGGTTCAACATTCTATTCTGGTACAGGTGCTACCGGTTTAGTTATGATCATCTCCACTTTTGGTTCTCTCTCATAAGTTCTAATTTGACCTTTGTACAACTCATCCACCTTGACATTAGCACTTTCCATAATTCTTTGCAATCTTTTGTTATAACATCTATATGCTTTGGTTTCATTAGAATAACCAAGAAATATCCCTTCATCACATCTAGGATCAAACTTTCCAATGGAATCATCTCTTTTGATATAGCATTTATTACCAAAGATTCTGAAATACTTAACTATAGGTATATGACCAAACCATAACTCATAAGGTGTCTTACTAGTGTCTCCTTTGATATGAACTCTATTAAATGTGTATAGTGTTGTGCTTATAGCTTCTCTCCAATAGATATGAGGCAAATTAGCTTCCATCATCAAAGTTTTGGCCACATCCAAGATAGTTATGTTCTTTCTTTCCACAACACCATTCTACTGAGGTGTCCAAGGAGAAGACAACTATCTCCTTATCCCATGCTTCTCACAATAACTGTTAAATTCACTGAATGTGAATTCACCACCCTGATCTGACCTTAAGAATTTAATCTTCAACCTTGTCTTTGTTTCACCTTTAGCTTTAAATATCTTACACTTTTCAAAAGCTTCAGATTTCTCCCTTAGAAAAGTAAACCACATAATTCTAGAATAGTCATCAATGATTATCATGAAATATCTATCACCCTGAAAACTGTTTATTCTAGCAGAACCACACAAATCAGTATGAGTAAGATCAAGAACATCATTAGATTTGTCTTTTATACTTTTAAAAGAAGTTCTGACTTGCTTTCCCATTTCACATTCCTTACATACTAGATTATAGGGCTTCACTATCTTAGGTATATCTCTAACAATGTTAGTTGAACTGATCTTTGCAATGTAATCAAACATGTCTTCTCACCAGATTTCAAATGAAAGATGTTACCTTTAGTTTGTGTACTGGTTGCAATCTTGAATCTAGATTTGTTAATGATTTTGGATTTTCCAAACTTGAACTGTAATTGAAATCCCTTATCCACCAAATGTCCTACACTCGAAGGATTATGATTTAAACCTTCAACATAATAAACACTATCATTGTTATGCTTACCATCCAATAATATAGTTCCTCTTCCTCTGATCATACATTCTTTTTCATCTCCAAATCTAAACAGTTCACCATCAAATTATTGCAAAGATAAAAAATTCCTTTTATCTCCAGTCATATGATGTGAACATCCATTTTCTATCACCCATTCATCATTATCTTCAATTTTAGTAGAAAGGGCCTTTTCCTCATTTGAACAACAGGTGTCAAAGCATCTTCCTTGGTAGCCAAAAATACCCATTCCTTTCTACTATTGGATCCACTAGCTCAATCTTATGCTGGTTCATCATCAGAATCAGTCACAACTTCCTCATCCACATAGTAACATGATTTGTCTTTGTTTCTCCTGTACTTATGCTTGTTTAGATAATCATGGTTAGGCCTAAAAGATCTTCTAGGTTTCTCTTCAAATATTGAATTCCTTTCAGGACATCTAGATGCAAAATGACCTATCTTATTACATGCAAAATGTTTAAAAGGTGATTTTCCTTCATACTTACTTCCCGTCGGACCTTTAGGTACTCTTCTAGAAAATAGGGCTTCAATCTACTCAAACTCATCATCTTCTTTCTTAATTTCCTCTAATTCCTTCATATATAAATCTTTCCAATGTGAAAAGCAGATTCAGTCTTTGCAGCTCCTTGAGGACCAAATTCTTTAAGCTCAAAAGTAGATAATTTTCCAACCAAAGTATTGGAAGTGTTAGCCATTGTTATTAGCTCATTAATTGCAGTAGCCTTCATCTTGTAATTTTGTGGCAAAGCTCTCAATACTTTAGAAATAATCTCAATTTCACTCAAACACCCACCACAACACTCAGTTCCCATAACAATTTCATTAACTCTTTCCATAAAAGCAATAATCCTTTCATCTTCTTCCATCCTCAAATTCTCATACCTCACCCAATAACCATTGAGTTTAGTAATTTTAACAGTAGGGTCACCTTCATTCAGAGCCTCCAACTTATCCCATATAGCCTTTGTAGATGATTGGTTAGTTAATCCCATAATTTTCTGATTAGAAAGTGCACTTAAGAGTGCTTCTCTAGCTCTACAATCATTCTCAATGTCCTTATCCAAGGTTGTCAGAGGAGAATTGCCAGATGATGGATTATGAGGAGTATAGCCTTTCTCTGTGACCTCCCAAATCTCTTTCCCAATACATCTCAAATAATTTTCCATCTGAATCTTCCATACCCTGTAATTTGTTGAATCAAGCTTAGGGATTTCTCTTCGAAAAATAGATGCAGTTGAACTATTAGTTGCCATAGGATCTTCCTCAAGTGGTTAAGCTTCTACAGAGAGGACCAAGATTTGATACCAGTTGTTAGGATAACTGGTGGACAATAGAGAAGGGGTAGGTGAATCAGTTGTCAATAGATTATACAACTTTAAGCACACAAAACCTTTTACCGAAATGCATAAACCAAATACTAGAATAGCAGATATAACAATTAAGCATAAAAATAAATCACAAAAAAATTACCAACAATCCATAACACATAACACCATGATTTGTACATGGAAAATCCAGTAAAGGAAAAAACCAATGTGGGAAGCCTACCCACTAATAGACTTATAAATTATTGAGAGGGGGGGTGAATCAGTGACAGTAAAAACAATACCACTTCAAACACATACCGGTAAAGATAGTTAACCATTTTACTTAATACTATGCATGCAATCCAAAATGATATTAAAGCATCCACAATAAGTAAAACATCCACCATAATACAAGTATTTATGCATGGAAAACCCAGCTGGGAAAAACCATGGTGAGATGGGACTCACAAGTTAACTATCTGCAGTAATAGGTAACTGATCGGTTAAGGTCTACAAAGTTCTCTACTAGGAGTGAATCCTGTTAAAGATCCTAAAGCCCTATTAGGAGCTATACCCTATTAAAGGTAGTACCCTATTAGGACTAACCTGGGTAGAGGATTTCAAACCCAAACTAATGGATCACCTGGTTAGAGGATTTGTACAATGAAGCTTGTTAGAGCTTACCTGATTAGGGGATTTGACTATTGTAGTGATTAGTAAACAACAGGTGGTGTGATCTAGAAGTAGCACATCTTGCTTGAATAGATCCTCTTCTGCTCACTCAAAACTGCATCACTGACATACTTTGCAATGCCTTCAGTAAATCGCCACAACTTAACACTTTTATATCATATCATGAAAATAGTTCATCATAATGTCATTATATAGACATTAGATTTCATGTCAGCTCAGGAATCACATCACAATTTCCTAGGTGTAGTGTATATGGACAATCTAACATAACACATCACAGATTGCCACCAAATCTGTCGGTTAGGGATAACTCATCACGACCGGTGATAACTCATTGTAGAATTAGTGAAACTGGTTGGAACACCAATACCGGTGAAGAGTTAACCTCTTCCAAATTATAGATTAATTATCCTCCATTTGCTTCTTTGATGATCTCCACTGAATCTCCAAGCTGGTTTCATGTCATTCCTGCATATACCGGTAGTCTACATATACTGGTTAGACATCCTCAAAATCGATTGGACTTTTCTATGCATATAATATTGGTTTTGCAATACAAAGACCTAGGAGTAGTACCGGTTTGTCTTAACTAAGATGACTAAGATAATGTGAACATATGTGTGTGTATACATGTGCCATCAATGATAACACATGAAGTCAT
The DNA here is from genome assembly GCF_030272615.1 of Cryptomeria japonica. NCBI lineage: Eukaryota > Viridiplantae > Streptophyta > Pinopsida > Cupressales > Cupressaceae > Cryptomeria > Cryptomeria japonica. The sequence goes on along the minus strand of NC_081409.1, from coordinate 313,307,393 downwards.
CTATTACAAAAATCATCATCAAGCCAACAATCTCCCCCTTTGGCATTGATGGCAACACTTAAATTTTTTTACAACTTTACAACTAAATTTGCTTACTAATTGTACAAACATATTTCTACTCCCCCTTAACAATACATACAAATTTTCACAACACATACATATTTCTACTCCCACTTTGACAACAATGCCAAATTGAAAAGTAAAATACATATATATTATATCAAAAGTTGCATCAAAAACTACATATACAAAAATATAAGAGGTTTTCAAGGAGTGTTCACTGCAATTTTCAAGAAAATGTCACTGAAAATGATCTTCATCTGAGTAAAATCATTATCCTATGTTTCTAATAATGTTTTAGTGATCTCAATGATTACCATAACTTGTGCAACGAATTCTTCCATTGCATCCACTATGCTCATCTCTAGAGTTGCAAAAACTTCTTCTGCATCCTTGTATGCCTATTGTAAGATGTCCACCTTAGGTCTCAACTGGTTCTTGAGTTATTTCAAGGATCAGAGTCTCTTAGCCTATTCACAATCATAAATATCTAACTGATGTTGCAAGTCATCAACTGATTTGCCAAATTCTAAGGTTGAATCCTATAAAGCTATGTAGGTAGTACATATCCTCTCTAGTTCTTGTTTTGTCTCTTCTCGCCTCTTCTTCAAATCAGGATAGAAAAATGAAATATTAGATGTATAGGCCAATGTTGTTCCTCTAGTTTCCATAGAAGTCTTCAAAAGATCTTTATTCGGAGATAAAGAAATCTTCCCTATATCAATATCTTTCATTATTTTCTCTCCTCTTTTCCTTCTATAATTCTTCTTAGCTAAAGTTTGATCAAATTCTTCAAGAGACTTTAGTTGGTCAGAAGCATCAACAACCAACTAGCGAAGCTTACTGATAGGAGTTGAAAAATTCCCAGGCAGTCTCTAGTAGGAGATTTGACAGAATCTCAACAATAGTTTGAATTATTTCTACTTCCTTTCTCTTCTCTTTCAATCTTTTCTTTTGATCTCTAGATTGCATCACTATAGCAATCTCCATGAGTTTAGATGCACTCATATTATTTACATCTATAGGCCTATTGAGTCATCCTCATCATCAATTTGTTGCTTTATCTTTACTTTTTTCTTTTCCTCTACTATCTCTGCTATCTTCTCCTTTGTTTTCTCTTTCACTTCCTCCTTTTTCTGTTCAGTTTCCTTCACTTCACCCTCTTTCTTAGGTTTCTCTTTCTCTATTTCTACCTTTGTTTGGTTCTCTTATGTATCTGTTGTAACTGGTGGCAATTTATTTTCAACTTGGTAATCTTTATCTAGTGGAGGTTGAATATCCACACTAGGTTCACTGACTGATGCTTCAGTTGCTTCCTATGTAACAGTAATGTCCGGTGTAAAGGTTTCATAACTGGTTCAATGATATTACCAGTTGTATCAATAGTGTCCTGGATTTCATCAGTATCATCTACAAAGATAACCGGTAGAGAAGTAGTGTCATCCTTATGTTTAATAGGATAGACAATATCTGGTGCAATAATTTCTTCTTCATCTAGCTCCAATTGGGCTCCAGTCTCTGTTTGATCAGTTTTATGAGAATTCATTTGCTCATGCATCTTTTGAATATTTCTAGCTATATGATGAGTTTCAACTTCAACAGATTGAACCTTTCCACTCAATAACTTCAATCTTCTTGCCTTAGAATGAAACTGTCCTTTGAAATTATCAAGCAATGCTAATAATTCATCTCTAGGTAACTCAGGAAAACATTGAATGAAAATTCTATCAATAATTTATTGATCTTGTTCTACAACCATTTTTCACTTATTTGCAATAATAGAATACAAAGAATCGGAAATATCCTTTTTAATATCTTGAGGCAACCGATTGTATTGACAGAAGTAGTTGATTACCTCTTCAAAAATTTGTTGTTTATGTTCATCATTAAATGAATCATAACATTCTTTCACATTATCAAACCTTTTCCTCCCTAATGTTTTTAATGTCTTCTCAAAATCAGTCATAGACTTGTAAGATAAAACATTAATAGGAATACTTGGCTTTGAAATGACTTCTACTAGTTTGAATTTCTTACCAATTGCTTTCATTTTCTTTGGTTCCTCTTCAATGTCAGTATCCTCAGATTCTTCTTGAAGATAAGTTCCCTACCTCTCTTCTTTGTTGCAGTCTACTTCTTAGCATATACTTTGGGCATCGGTTCCTTTTTGACTTGAACACTTCTTGTCACCCTTGTACCGGTGGTCACTAAAGGTTCTTGCTCAACTTTATTCTTCTTCTCTTTGGCACTATTGGGTTCAACAGGGGAAAATCTTTCCTGGTAAGTTCCAAGTTTTTTCTTCTTCTTATCCTTGGGAGATGCCAAAATTTTTTTGGAATATCCGATTCATAAGTCATAGTTGACTTCATAACTCATTTCTTTCATCTCATCTTCCTTGGGTTCTACGGCCTCCATAAGACAAAAATTTGTGGTAACTGTGAAATATATGTCTTTTGCAAAGTGTTTCACCACATCTTCAGGGAACCTCAACCTCATTCTCATCTTCTTTTGAAACTCATTAAAATATTTGTTCATAGCAATAGGAAATGTGTTCTTTACAACCTTGATGTTGTTCTTGATTTGAGTTGTTATCGGTATGTCCTTCAATCATTGAATGTCACCAATTATTGGTAGGAAATTCTGAAAATAGAAGAATAGACCAATCAATAGTTGACCAAATTTAAACTTTTGACTGTTGTCTTTCTTAATTGATTACAGGTTCAACATCATTTGGATCCTTATTGCCTCACATAAATCATAATTTACATTCTCAACAATCATTATGTAAGTTGCATGCATAGCAGCAGATGGCACACTGTTCATCCTGCTGGAATAAAATATCCTATAACCAATAACCATAGTTGCAAGTCTAACTATTGGGTCTTTAATGTTGTTGACTAAAAAATGCACGACTGTCAGAGGTGGTCTGATTTAGTACAATCATAGTCTCTTTCAAACTGTTCCTCAACTTTGGAACTTCACCGGTTTGCCAAAATCTAGTCACTGCATGAATTGACTCCTTCATGATTGTATGCAACCTGTCAAGATACATATTCTCTCCATGCACACGACTAAGAATTATCCTAACATTCTCTTCAAAATCTTGAAGAAAATATCCCACATTGTGAAAACCTTTTTCATAAACCCTAATGTACTCTGGTTTGATTTTTCCACTTTTCTCACATAAAGATTTGAGTTGAGAATAAATTGATAGTGATCCTAAATCCTCAATTTTACAGTCAATATAACTAGATAAATCACCTTTGATCATAACACCATCAGGAACTTGAGATATTGCATTATATGATACTTTTTTGTCAGATTCCATAGACTCCATAGGTTCAGCAGTAATCATAAGTCTCTCCACTTGCTTAGATGATGATGCCATTCTAGATAAACTTGATTTGAGAGAGATTAACAAAGGAATACCTTAATTCCTCACATTGGCAAGGTTTCTGGTTGATCTCTCGAATGTAAACTCATTTCTCCTTCTCTGATCTTTGAATCCGATTCAATCTTCTGATCCACAACACAAATCCATCTACAATCAGCTAGAAATTCTCTTTTTGCTCTACAGGTGCTCAAGAACTCTTCTTCGAATGCAATTAGGGTAAAAATAACATAGTAAAACTTTCTTTTATAAACTTACCAACTACATTAATTTCTCAACCAGTAGGGTAACAAACCCTAATATACTGCTTAACAAAACTCACTCATACTGATAGGTATATAATCAGTTGATAATGTTTTGAAAACTGATAGACAATGATATCAATAATTCTCACAAAACAACTCAAAATGCAAAACTCTTTTACCACACATTCTTCAAGGGGTCCAGAAGTAGATTTACTGCTATGCTCCCCTTAGGCCTATTGAAAGGCTTAATTTGCCAATGCAGGATTCTCCACACTAAGTGAAGGGATAGATTCTTCTACTATCTTGTCCTCACTCTTCTTTTTCAAGATTTTGTTCATCTCCTCTCTGGTTTCCTCGACATCGACCTTCTGCTTACCTTTCTGATATTCAGAGTGGTTAACTAGTTTGTTCTTTCTAGTTCTATAGAACTTTGCCATGTGTCCCGGTTTGTGATAATGATAGCAAGCCATCCCAGATGATCTCCAAGGTCCTGCATTACCTCTTCCAATTCTCCTTCTACATTTCATAGCCACATGACCATAATTATTGCAAATGGTGCAAATCACATTTTTTACCTTTTTAATTTCAAATGGTCTAAACCGATTGACATAGGATTTCTATTAGTTCATACTTTCCCAGTTGTCATAGGTTCTTCTCTAGTCACCATTAGGTCTTGGATTCATGTGAGGTGCTCAGTTTTTTACTCCATATCTACATTCAACTGATCTATGTCCATACATGTTGCATGTGAAACAATGACCTTCAAATCTTCTAGACACATACCTAGCATTTGCATTATATCCTATATTCTCATTAGGTCTGATTCTACACACATTAGTAGTATGTATGAGTTTATGATAGATAAAGAAAACAAGTTTGAAATATTTCTTACCAGTAGGATTGTTAGCCTTAGGAGTAGTATTACCTTTGTGCATGTTTCTCTTGGTACTAGAAGATTCTCCTTTCTCAGATGTATTGAAACCTAGTCTAGATGTGTCACCTTTCATCCTCTGAGATTGGATCTGTTCATCCAGCATAGAAGAACTCTTATTGAAATTTTTGTTGGTATTTTGATGTGTTGCATTGGTTTTCATTTATGTCAACACTTGTTAACACTTGTCAACATTTATCAGCACTTGGAGATCTTTGGTTTTGTTCACTAGCAAGTCAGTGACTTATGCACAGTCACTGGTATTTGGTTCATCGATAGGTTATATTGTTCACCGACACTTGGAATGACTTGGAGACTACTTGGTTATGTTGAAGACATTGTTTGGACACTTTGTTATGGTGATTTGGTCATTGGTCTATTCGAGTTTGCATATTTACTATTACCGGCAAATAGGTCCAAGATATGCACCGGGAAGAATATCTATTCCAAATCAATACAACACATTATGGAGATGATTTGTTATTATTATAAATGCATTGAGCTGACATAATGCATCACATATTGATATATGTGTAATTGATTTTATTTTAATATTCTTTGTAAGCCGACCTACACATTTGGTCTTAGGCTTCAGTATGTATGTAAGATCTCATTTATGAGATTGATATGGGAGTGTAAGTAAGTACGAATAAGGTATATTGGAAAATTAGTAGAGCTATTCACACAGACATCATTTGAAGATTGAAGGAAGGTTTTGAGAAGATAATCAGAGCTTTACTGGTACTATAATTAACTGCTAAATTGTCTACCAACATTAAAGTTTGGTTTACCAGCATTGATCATTAAGTTTGGTTAAGTCATATTTGGATTAAAATTTGTAGACAACTGATTCACCCCCCCGCCTCTCAGTTGTCTCCAGGACCTAACAATTGGCATCAGAGCCTAGTCCTCCTTTTGCAAAAGTTTAACAACTTGAGGAGATCCTATTTCTACTAACTATTTCAAGAAGGACAATCTGAAACTTGATGGAACTAACTATGGTATATGGAATATCGGGATGAAGACACATTTGAATTGCATTGGAAAGGACATTTGGGATGTTACATAGAATGGGTATGTTGTTCCTACTCAAGGTCAACCTAATCCACCAACCTTGGTTAAAGATGAATAAAATGATTGCAAAGCAAGGGAAACACTTTTGAGCGCACTATCAAATCAGCAAATCATGGGATTATCAGATAGATCTACTGCTAAAGCTATTTGGGACAAGCTGGAAACATTGAATGAACGTGATACCATAGTCAAAATTGCAGAACTTGAATGCTTTCGGGTCAAATATGAAAATTTGAAAATGGAAGAAGATGAAAGGATTTATGCTTTTATGGAAAGAGTAAATAAAATTGTTTTGGGTATACAAGGTTGTGGAGGAACCTTAAGCAAAGATGAGATTGTTTCTAAATTTTTAAGAGCTTTTCCACTAGCATATAAAATGAAATTTACTATTATAAATGAATTGAGAACAATGCCTCAGGCATAAATATCTAGAGACACTTTGGTTGGAAAACGTTTAGCTTTTGAACTTGAGGAATTTGGTCCTATTGCTACTATTAAAATAGATTTAGCTTTTGAACTTGAGGAATTTGGTCCTTTTGCTACTATTAAAATTTTTATCTTTTCAAGGCATCATCATCATCTGTAGCATCATCATCATTTGATAAATTTGATTAGAAATCCTTCTATGTAAGAGAACTTGAAGAAATCAGAAAGGAGAATGAAGAAATGGAAGAGCTTGAAGCACTATTTGCAAGGAAAATGCCTAAAGGTCTAGTTCAAAGTAAGTATGAAGGTAAAGAACCATTTAAATGTTTTAACTGCAATAAAGTTGGTCATATGGCTTCTAGGTGTCTTGATCGACATGCAAGATTAAGAGAAGAAGCTAAAAGAACATATAAGCCTAACCCTAAATATCAGAGATACAAGTTTAAGAAGAATAGAGACAAATCTTGTTACTATGTTGATGAAGGAGTTACTGATGATTCTGATGAGGATGTAGTAGACAATGGATGGGCTTTTGTTGCTATAAAAAAAGATCAACTGACACCTATTGTTCAACTGGTAGAGCAGGCCCTGGTAGCTAAAATTGAAGATAAGGATGAATGGATTATTGATTCTAGATGTTCACATCACATGATTGGTGATAAGAGTAAATTCTTAACCTTTCAGGATTACAATGGAGGTCTAGTAAGATTTGGAGGTGATAGAGCTTGTTTGATCAAAGGAAAATGCACTATATCTTTTGATGGTAAGCACAATACTAATAATTTTTACTATGTTGAAGGTTTGAAGCATAATATTTTGAGTGTTGGTCAATTAGTTGAGAAAGGATTTCAGTTACAGTTCAAGAATGGTAATTGCAAAATCTTAAATAGAACTGGTTTGGAAATTGCAACCAGTAATCAGACTAGAGGTAATATCTTTCATTTGAATAACAACGAGAAAACATGTTTGATTGCACATATTGATGAAAGTTGGTTATGGCATAAGAGACTTTGTCATGTAAATTTTGATTGCATTGTGAAAATCAGTACAACTAAGGCAGTAAGAGATTTACCTAAGATTTTTAAACCTCACAATCTGATATGTAAGGAATGTCAATTTGGAAAGCAAGTTAGAGAAACTTTCAAGAGTATTCTAGAGAAATCTAACAATGTTCTTGATTTGATTCATACTGATTTATGTGGTCTAGCAAGAACTAGAAGTATACAAGGAGATAGATACTTTATGCTAATCATTGATGACTATTCTAGAATGTGTTGGGTTACTTTTCTCAGGGAGAAATCAGATGCTTTTGGAAAATTCAAACTATTCAAGGTGATGGTAGAGAATGAAACCGATAAGAAAATCAAATGTTTGAGATCAGATCAAGGAGGTGAATTCACATCTAAGGAATTTAATACATTCTATGAAGTGAATGGAATTAGAAGACAGTTACCAGCACCTCAGACACCCCAACAAAATGGAGTTGTGGAAAAGAAAAACAAAACTATCTTGGATGTAGCTAGAAGCATGATATCAGAAGCAAACCTACCTCATATATATTGGAGAGAAGCAATGAATACAGTAGTTTACACATTCAACAGAGTTCACATCAAAGGTGAAACCAGTAAGACCCCTCATGAACTATGGTTTGGTATACTCTTAAATATTTCAAAATATTTGGAAGTAAATGCTACATTAGAAGAGATGAGTATATTGGAAAATTTGATCCTAGAAGTGATTAAGGAATATTTCTTGGTTATTCATCTAAGAGAAAGGCATATAAATGTTTTAACAAGAGATTGCAGAATATTGTTGAGAGTGCAAATGTGAAGATTGATGAGTAGTTTAGAGGTAATTCAAGGTCAATGGACTCTGAACCGACAATAGAGATAATCACAAATGAACCTACTATGAGTACACCAGTACAAAATATTGATCCAATCACACCAACATCATCTGAAAATTCCATAGTGACTGAAGAATGACAACAAGTGAATACACCCAAGTATGTAAGATTGAATCACTTTGAAAGTCAGATAATTGGAAATAAGTATCAAGGAGTTATGACTAGAGGAAGACAGGAAAATGAAGAGGTATGTCTAATTTCTCAAATTGAACCAACAACTATCAATGAGGCATGTGAAGATAAACACTGGATTAAAACTATGGAAGATGAATTGGAGCAAATTGAAAAGAATAACACTTGGACATTAGTTCCCCGGCCTAAAGACAAAAATGTAATTGGAACTAAATGGGTATTTAGAAATTAAATTAATGAAGATGGTAAGGTAATCATAAATAAAGAAAAATTAGTGTGTAAGGGATATTCACAGAAAGAAGGAATTGATTACAATGAAACCTTTGCACCAGTAGATAGAATTGAGGCAGTCAGACTATTATTGGCTTTTGCAGCCCACAAGAACTATAAAGTATATCAAATGGATGTTAAATGTGCATTTCTAAATGGAGATCTTGAAGAAGAAGTTTACATTGAACAACTTGATGGATTTTCTTTGACAAATAACAAATATATGGTTTGCAAGTTAAGGAAAGCTTTATATGGATTAAAACAAGCTCCTAGAGCTTGGTATGCTAGATTGGACAAATATATTTTGAAGCTTGGTTACACTAAAGGTAATGCTGACAACAATCTATATTACAAATTGACTAATGATGACATCTTGGTTATTGAAGTTTTTGTTGATGATATAGTCTTTGGAGGAGAAGATGGATTGTGTAAAGACTTTTCTAATAAGATTTAGGAAGAATTTGAAATGTCTATGATTGGAGAGATAAAATTATTTTTAGGATTGCAGATTTCACAGCCTGATAAAGATATATTCATTAACCAATCTAAGTACTTGAAAGAGTTACTAAAGAAATTTGGCATGGAAAACTTTAAACTGGTAAGCACACCTCTGACTACAACTGATAAACTATCTTTAAAGGATGACTCAACACCTATTAATCCAACAAGATACAAATGTATGATAGGAGGTTTACTGTATTTGACACAAACAAGACCTGATATTATAAATGCAGTATGTATTGTCTCAAGATTTCAGAGTAATCCTAAAGAAAATCATGAATCAATAGTAAAAAGGATTTTTTGGTATCTACAAGGCACTACAAATCTTGGTTTATGGTATCCTAGAGATGAAAATTTTGATTTATGTACATACACAAATGCTAATTTGGCAGGAGATGTAGATGGTAGAAAAAGCACCACTGACGGAGCATTTTTTCTTGGTAACAGATTAATTTCTTGGTTGAGCAAGAAACAACGTTGCACATGTTTATCAACAGCTAAATCAGAATATGTTGCAACAACAACTAATTGTACACATGTATTATGGATCAAACAAATGTTCAACGACATAAAGGTAAAATGCAAGGAACCTATAATCATTTACTGTGATAATATGGCAGCAATTAATATATCTAAGAATCCGGTATTTCACTTTAAAACTAAACATGTTTCTATCAAATTAAGTTTTATGAAAGAGAATGTTGAAGCAAAAGAAGTGAAATTGGTTTATGTGAATACTAAAGAGTAGATTGCAGATATTTTTACTAAGTCTCTGCCTAAGGAAGCCTTTGAATATCTTAGAGAGTAGCTTGAGTTTATACTCCCACTGGTAGAGACTTAGACAGTTGATGTTTTGTCATCAATCGACTGAATTAACAGAGAAATCTTTTATTCCAGCTTTGATGAGGAGAGCTACTTCTCAGGGGGGTAGTTGGATAAATTGGATAAGTTGGTATTTTGTATAAACTATTTGTAACTAGTTTCTGTATTGCTTTGGCATTTGATGTCAAAGGGGGAGAGATATTATGGAAAAAAATGTTTTGGGAGAGATTATTCCTAGGGGGATATATATTATGTATTTTGATTTCTAGTTAATGATCTCTTTGGGAGATTGTTGGTTTTTAGTTTTTGGCATTTCTGTTTTGGCACTTTGATGATTTTTTCATCTTGTGTTGCCATCAATGCCAAAGGGGGAGATTGTTGGTATTTTGATGTGTTGCATTGGTTTTTTCATTGATCTCAACACTTGTTAACACTTGTCAACACTTATTAGCACTTGGAGATCTTTGGTTTTGTTCACCAACAAGTCAGTGACTTATACATAGTCACTGATATTTGGTTCACCGACAGGTTATATTGTTCACCAAAACTTGGAATGACTTGGAGACTACTTGGTTATGTCAAAGACATTGTTCGGACACTTTGTTATGGTGATTTGGTCATTGGTCTATTCGGGTTTGCATATTTTCTATTACTGGCAAATAGGTCCAGGATATGCACTGGGAAGAATATCTATTCCAGATCAACACGACACATTATGGAGATGATTTGTTATTATTGTAAATATATCGAGCTGACATAATGCATTGCATATTGATTTATTTGTAATTGATTTTATTGTAATATTCTTTGTAAGCCAACCTACACATTTGGTCTTAGGCTTCGATATATATGTAAGATCTCATTTATGAGATTGATATGAGAATGTAAGTAGGTGTGAATAAGGTATATGTGAAAATAAGCAGAGCTATACATGCAGACATCATTTGAAGATTGAAGGAAGGTTTTGAGAAGATAAACAAAGCTTTTCGATACTGTAATTAATTGCTAAACTGTCTACCGACATTAAAGTTTGGTTTACCGGCATTGATCATAAACTTTGGTTAAGTCATATTTGGATTAAAATTTGTAGACAACTGATTCACCCCCCCTTCTTAGTTGTCTCTAGGACCTAACACTTTTCAAACTTCCCATTAGCCTCAGTGAGCTCTCTAGTAAGATCTTGTGAGGCCCTACCCCAACTCATCCTAGCATTTTAGTATTTTTCATGTTGAGACTATTATGGATGCTTTATTTTCATGCATTATGGATTTGGAACTTATATGATTTCATGATTTGGATGACATTAATTTAAATATTGATGCTTCATTTCTATGCATTATAGATATAGAACTCTATATGATTCTAGAATAGGAATACTTTGTGATGATGTATGTCATTATTGGAATTGCAGGATTTTACTATGATGATAGAAATAGGATGCATGTTTATGTATGGATCAAAATTATGAGGATTATGATAATTGCTTATGTGGATTTATTTTCATACAAGATATATTGATTTTGTTTAATATCAATTGTATGTAGAGTGTTTGACATGTATTCTTATTCATGTGTTTAAATATTATATGAGGTTATTTGGAAGTACTAATGTGTAATTGAGATGCACAAGAAAATTATCCATGTGACTATGGAAATATTATGGAGAACTAAACCTAGACCTATGTACATTCATAAAACCAGGGGTTGTCTATTTGGAGAGACAACACCCCATATGTATCATATTTTATTTGTAATAGTGAATGATGCATGTGTGTTAAATTTTATTATTGATTTATTTAAATCCAACAAGAGACAATTTCCATGTGTAATTTTGTAATGTATTTTATTGTGTCACTTGACACATGTTGATTTATGTCTTGAATTTTGACTTGTCTCTTGAAGGGAGTTGTTCAACTATAGCTTTTTCAAACATTTCAATGTGGTTCTAAAATTTCCTTGGGTAGAGAGTCTTTGGAGTGGTCAACTAAGGTTTCACCCGAAAGTTAACTTCAGATGGGTCTATAAGGGGTCAAATGGACTCCTAGGGGTAGTTTAAAGGTGTTTCCTAAAGCCCATAAGGTATACCTATGAGTTAGGAGTGTTTTTAGGCATGTGTCTACTCCCATGTGATTGTTTAGTCATCCCAAAAAGTGGGTTTTCTAAGATGTGCGAAAATTCAAAATTAGAAAGTGTCATCTAGGTTAGATAACCTTCCCTTTTGCTGAGAGATCCTTTTTTGATCTTTTTCTTACTTTTTCCTTCTTTAATTTTAGAAACCTGTGAGAACTCTCATTGAGGTCTTCTTAGGCAAGAATGAGAGATTTTGTGGGTAATCACCCACTCTCCATTTTTGGAGACTATGCATTCTGAAAAGTTGGTTTTTGGATCCGAAATTAGGCTAAGTGTGGAAGGGAGGATTGTGGATTTGGGCTGCTCATCCTCAAACTAGTTCTATCCTACCTTTCGGCATATTGAAGGTTGGTTCATCTCTTTGTTTTTTTACACTGCATGTCTATGTTGGAAAGTTTAGTTGTATGTGAAAATGATTCTCTTGTATGTTCTTTTGTGAAAATTATTATTATGCAATCTGTCTTTTATTTTCTTGTATGCATTTTCTATGTTTTGGGAGTAACCAAGGCCTTCTACTCTTGGGAGAGTAGGATGGTCTTGTGGGTGGTAGAAGTTTGACAGCCCTCGAGTGAGAGACTCTCTTTATGAGAGTGAACTCAAGGGGTGTATTTGTGACCCTTGTTGCATGGCCTGGTTTGTGCATTTGGGGGTCATAAGGGGAGAAAGTATGGCATGAATGCCTTGGGGGGCATAAGGCATGTGGGGTTAATGATCTTATGAAATAACTTTATTTGCCATGAGGTGGCATTGTGTTCTACCATTCTTGCACTCTCCTTAGGGTATTTGGTCCACTACCATGCATGTAAGATCATCACATTTTGTGGTGAAGTGTAGCCTTGGTTAGGAATATGTTGTTGTGTTTGTTTTCTCTTGCTTGTTGTGTTTGCATGTGTGTAACCTGTCTAGAGTTTGGTTCTCCAAGCTTGGGGGTGGCTTCTAGTAAGCCTAGGCTGGGAGGTGAGCACTCCATGGTCATAGCCTATGATTTATTTGTAGGTTGTTTTGAAGAAAAGAAAAGGACAAGTAGAAGTTGTTGGATTTATTTGTTTGCATAAAAAGATTTGGGAATGGAATATTTTATATTTTAAGTTGCAGCAATGTAAAGGGAAACTAAATGTTGTATCTATTTTGAAAGGAAATGTATCTATTTTATTTAAAGACCTCATTTAATAGAAATGAGGGACTAGTTTGGGTTTCTCACCCTCTTGTAATGATGACTATATTGTATTCTAAAAATGCCTTAAATAAATGCATTATTTATGTTAAATTAGTATTGCATAAATGAAATATTTATGTTGGGCTTTAGCTATGAAATGCTCTTAAATTATTAATGGTTGTATGCATCTTACTTTAGGAATCTAAAAGTTCATTTTACCCCTTTAAGCATATGAATTATTGGAAAGGAATGAAATAGGGAAGCTTGCATGTTAGTGAAAGAAAAATTAAGCATCTAGTCCTAACCATTTATTCTCCAATACAAATCATGGTTTAAAGAAAATACATGCATATCTCTAAGGTTAAAATCAAATGACTCTAGATTAATATAGCTGTTGTTTAAGTTTATTTAATTCTGTCATTTGCTTATTTGCAGAAATTAAAATCTAAAGTTAAATAGTCTATCTAATTTAAATAAAAACATATTTATATAGTTGCTGTATAAATTTATTGAATTCTGTCAATTATTTATTTGTAGGAAATAAATCTAAGGTTATATAGTTTACCTCAGATTTTAGTAACATGGAATTTAAAATAAAGAAAAAAAAATTATATATACTGCATAGTAAAGTTAGTTTTATATATATATATATATATATATTATTGTTTTTAAATTGAAAAAAAAGGGAAAGAAATTAAATTTTTTTAAAAAAGACTTTAGGTTTCGGGAAGCTCGGCCCCCCCCGCACATTAGGTGGCGACCCCCCAGCGGCGGCCGCAGTCACCACTATGGGCCGCAACCCACAGTTGGGGAGGCTTTGCCCCCCCCTATGGGTGGTGCCCCATAGCGACGACGCAGCCGTGGCTGCAGGCCACGACTCACAGCGACGGCCAAGGCCGCCTCCGCTGGCGTGACCCGCAGGCACGGCGGTGGCCATCACTACGGGGAGTCCCCCACTGTTACCATCGTCGCCCCTCCAAACCCTCTGCCAACCCTACATAAAACCTCCGCCCTGCACAAAAAGAAGAAAATAAAACCCTAGCCTGATTAGGGTAGGGTAATATGAAAGAAATAAGAAGAGATTATAAAATGTAAGGGGCATTTTATAATATATATTTTAGTTAGGGTTTTCATGGATATTTTATAATAATGTGAAAATATATTTATTTATATATATTTATATATATATATATATATATACATATATATATAGAGTTAAAAATATGAATGAATAGGGCAAATTGTATATTAAATATTTATTAGGTGTTTATAATTTATATATGTTTTAATAAACATATGGGTATATTTAAAAATGATGTTTAAATTTAAAATACTTATGAAGTTTAATCCTTTAAAAAATTTTATAACAAATTGGGTGAGTTATTTTGGCTATGGGGAAATATTTTTAGTCCACCTAAATATAGGATTTTGCTGAGATTAAACTTTATAGGACAATTTTCATTATGGATTTAATTGACCCTTTAGTCGAAATAGTTTAATCACATTGTAATTATTGTTAAAATAAAATTTAGACATTATAAACTAAGTGCTAGGATTAATTTATTTAGTTCCTAAAAGCAAGTAATGGTTATTGGGGATTAATATTATCTTTGTCAATTATTTTAGAGAGTTTAATTAAGTTAAGTTATTGATTAAAATTGATGAGATAATAATATTATTCTTTTAGTATTCCGCAATTTATTTAAGTTATTTTCACTTACTTGAGTTAGTGGTTAGAGTTAACTCAAACTTAGTCAAGACAAAACTTGTTAGTGTGTTTCACATTAGTAAATTTAACGTTATTAGGTTGTTATTTAAAAAAAAAAAATTATCCCGTTCGTCCCCAAAAGTTTGGGCATGACATTTTGGTATCAGAGCAAGGTTTCCAACACTAGGAACCTTTCTTCATTACGTTTCGCTTTAATTAGTTAATTAATTAATTTTATTCTATTATATTTAATTTTAATTAATTAAATATTTCTTTGAAAATTTATTTATTTATTTTATTTTATTTTGTTTTCTCATAAGGTTGCCTCCGACTATGCAACAAGCTCGCAAATGTGGTAGAGGTCCTAGGCATGAAAGTATAGCACGCGAAGAGGTCGATAGGGAGGAATCAGTTCTAGAAAGGAACCCAGAGGCCCCTCCTGAATGACCAGTTGACCCAAACCGAGACATTTTGGAAGCACTCCAGAACATGATAGGGATAATCTAGGAAAGGCTTCCAATAGAGGATCATCATGTTGAAAATCATAACTCAGGGAGCCATAGATTAGCAGATAGGGAACGGAGTAGGAGTCCACCTCCTAATCCCATAGAGAGTCAGGCTGGGCATGAGCTTGAGTCTATTCACCTACTAGGACCACCTCCAATAGCAGAGCCAGTGTATTATGAGAGATCATGTCAAGATGCAGGGGATCTAATCAGAGAGGTTATGCACCTCTAGCTACCATCATTTGGGGGATTTACTGACGGGGTAGAAGATGAGGCTTGGCTTTTGAGCCTAGATAGGTGCTTTGTATTGCGCTCTTATGAGAGCAATCTAAAGGAACATGTAGCAGTCCACCTATTGAGAGCAACGACCTTCACATGGTGGAGACATGAGAAATACAAGTGTGGTTTAGTTGTTGATACTCTCACATGGGAGAATTTTACAGAGAGGTTCAAGGAGAGGTACTTGTCAGAGCATTACAGACAGTGTAGGATAGATGAGTTCCATGACCTCTAGCAGAAGAGTCTCTCAGTGACCTAGTATGAGAGCAAGTTCTTCGAGCTCTTGCCATATGTGGACTACCTAAAAGATGAAGAGCTTCTCGTCAATCATTTTATCATAGGGTTGAATGCTGGCATAGTAGGACCAGTGAGGATGTCCGCTCTAGAGAGCCTTCCGATTTCCATGGAGAAGGCCCTGATAGCAAAGGAGATTCAAGTCAGGCCACAGGATACTAGGGATTGGTTCCAGAACTGAAACCCTATACCCCAAACATATAGGTTTCAGAAACCCCATTGGAAGGGTAATAACAGGCACACACCGGGGTTCTCCAAACCCCCTCCTCCACAATAGTCACAGCAGAACCAGAGGCAAAGGCCTCCATAGAGTTAGCAGGGTGCAAAGCCCAAGTAGTGGTAGTCTCAGGATTAGAGGCGAGATCAGTGATCTCAGGTTCCTCACACACCTCTGGCGAGGACTCAGTAGTCCTCCAAGGGTGGGTATAGTGGTTCTAGTAGGACAGGGGGACAATATTTCTCTAGGCCTCAGGGCGTTTAGTTTCAGGCACGCGGTGCTTGTTTCACATGTGGAGCCATGGGGCACATGGTAAGAGAGTGTCCTCAGGGTCAGATGGCAGAGAATTAGAGGATGGCAACATCAGAGCCTACAGTTGGAGATATGGGTAGAGCCTATAGTTGGAGATATGGGTAGGTCCCATAGAGTCTTTGCAGCAGTTGACAACCGCCAGGTAGAGAACCAAGCCATAGTCATTGAGGCTACATGTATGATCAGAGGTAATAGTGTATCTATATTATTTGATTGAGGAGCTATTGACTCATTTATATCTCCATTGGTTGTGGAGCATTGTAGGCTAGTGGCAACTAGACAAGGTGTCAGTTGGGAAGTGGAGTTAGCTTCAAGGGCTAGAGTGTCAGTGGAATCATAGGCTAGAGCTTCAGATGGAAATACCACCACCTTAGTAGACCTTAGAGTTACACCACTTGGATCATATGGTATCGTACCTAGCATGGATTGGCTTTATGCCCATAGAGCCAAAATGGATTGCCGCCTGAAAGTGATCGAGTGTGAGGATGATCAGGGTTCGCCTATAGTAATCACAGGGATTCAGAGACTTGTGTCTCTTCGTATGATTTCCACAATGCAGCTTAAGCAGAGCATGGGAAAGGGATGTCAGTTATTTGCCATCACCATTACTGATAGAGGGGAAGAGGATGTAAAGGAAACATCAATTGATAACCATCCTATCCTTAAGGGATATTCAGACATGTTTCCTTCAGAGATACTAGGAATGCCACCTCATAGAGAGATTAACTTTCATATAGACCTTGTACGACGAGCTGAGCCAGTTTCAAGAGAACCTTATAGGATGACCACAAATGAGCTTAATGAGCTCAAGATGCAGCTATTGGAACTCCTAGAGAAGGGTCACATATGTGCTCGCATATCCCCTTGGGGTGCACCAATCATCTTCTTGAAGAAGAAGGACGAATATCTTCGGTTATGCATGGATTATCGTCAGTTAAACAAAGTAACCATCAAGAAATGATATCCCTTGCCCAGGATCGATGATTTATTTGACCAACTTCAGGGTGCCAAAGTATTTTCCAAAATTGATCTGAAGTTAGGATACCATCAGTTGAGAATAGTGGAAAGTGATATCCACAAGACCGCATTTCACACTAGATATGGCCACTATGAGTTCATTGTGGTTCCATTCGGTCTTACGAATGCTCTAGCTATTTTTATGAGCCTCATGAATGGGGTATTCTGCACATTTCTAGACCATTTTGTGATTGTGTTCCTTGATGACATATTGATATATTCAGAGTGAGAAGGACCATGAGGAGTACCTGAGGTAGGTTTTGCAGTGTTTGAGGGACAATCAGTTGTTTAGCAGTTTGTCAAAGTGTGCTTTCTTTCATTCAGAGGTCAAGTACCTTGGGCATGTTATTTCCAGTGATGGGATCTCTGTTGACCCATCAAAGATCAGAGCTATTATGGATTGGCCAGTGCCAACCAGTGTGACAAAGGTTAGGAGCTTCATGGGCTTAGCAGGTTATTACCGATGCTTTGTTGAGGGATTCTCTAGAGTCACACATCCTATTACTTCTCTTCAGCATAAAGGGAAGAAATTTGAGTGGATAGAGAAGTGCAAGAGGGCCTTTTAGGAACTCAAAAAGGCACTTACTAGTGCACCTATCCTTGTAGTACCAGATCCCTTAGCTGACTTCATGGTTTGCATAGATGCTTCCCTAGAGGGTTTAGGATCAGTCCTTATGCAGGATGGTAGGGCTATAGCTTTTCAGTCTAGGAAACTTAAGACTCATGAGCTTAGCTACCATACTCATGACCTTGATCTTACAGCAGTAGTGCATGCACTTGTGAGGTGGAGACACTTCCTTTTGGGTCATCATTTTGAGCTTCATTCAGACCATCAGAGCCTTCAGTACAATTTCACTCAGCTGAACCTCAATGCACATCAGAGGAGATGGATGGAGTTCTTGTGCGAGTAAGATTTTGACGTTCACTACATCAAAGGGAAAGAAAATTTAGTTGCAGATGCTTTAAGTAGGAGACATCACAAGGTATACACCATATCTATGGGCACGGATTTGAGAGATTGTATATTGCAACAGTTGCTAGAGGATGGATGGTACTTAGAGGTTTGTCAGATGGTTTGATCTCAGGATAATTTAGAAGGGAAATATGTGGATTATTCCTTGGATTCTGATGGACTATTACACCATAGAGGGTGCATCTATGTACCTTCTTCCAGGGGACTATGAGAGTTTATTGTCATGGAGACTCATAGAGCTCCTTATGCAACACATCGCAAAGTTAAGAAGATGCATGCTGACTTGAGATAGTTATATCATTGGCTAGGAATGCAGCAGCTCATTACTGAGTTAGTAGCCTGATGCCTCAAGTGTCAGAGAGTCAAGGCAGAGCACCGCCATCCAGGTGGGTTTCTCTAGTCTCATGCTATACTAGAGTGGAAATGGGATACTATATCCATGGATTTCATCATTGGTCTCCCTATGTCATCTCGTCGCCATGATGCCATCTTGGTGACAATTGACAATTTAACCAAAGTGGCCCACTTTTCACCAGTTCAGACTACCTTCACTGCACCAGCAGTAGCACAGGTGTTCTTGTGAGACATTGTCAGACTTCATGGCGTTCCATGCAAGATTATTTCTGACAGGGATTCCCTCTTCACTTCTTCCTTTTGGAAGGCATTACAGGTAGCTATGGGCACCAAGCTCAACTTTAGTATAGCCTATCATCCAGAAATGGATGGTCAGATAGAGAGGGTTAAATAGGTGTTAGAGGATATGCTTCGCATGTACATCATGGATCATCAGACCAGATGGGAAGAGTACCTTCCCTTAGTGGAGTTTGCTTATAACAATGGGCATCACACTTCGTTGGGGATGCCACCCTATCAGGCATTATATGACAAGCCTTGTAGGACACTGTTGAGTTGGGACCGCATAGAGGACATAGTTGCTATTGGTCCTGAGATAGTTCAGGATATAGAGTAGCAGGTGGATTTGATTAGACAACATTTTAGAGAGGCATAGGATAGATAGAAGAAGTATGTAGATGCGAAGAGGATAGATCGTAGCTACTTGGTTGGAGATAGAGTCTTTTTGAGAGTGTGACCACATAAGAGTCCAATCTGTTATGGAAAGGGTTCTAAGCTCGCACCTCACTTTGTAGGACCATTTGAGATCCTTGAGAAGATAGGACCAGTTACCTACCATTTAACATTGCCACCTAGCCTGTCACGTATCCACAATGTGTTTCATGTATCAGTTTTGGGGAAGTATATCTATGATGAGTCTCATATTTTAGATTGGGATGCCTTGCAAGTGGAGTCAGATGGGCAGCTAGCTTTGGAGCCCATTCACATTTTGACACATTGGATGCTGGCCCTTCAAGGTTGAGAGCTGGACCAGGTTAGGGTCCAGTGGGATTGCTACGATGAGGTTACGGCTTCATGGGAGGATGCAACACGTATGAGATCATAGTACCCCTATCTTTTTTATGAACTCCAGCAAGAAATTCATGCCTACAGGGGGAGGGTGTGAGGCCCTACCCCGACTCATCCTAGCATTTTAGTATTTTTCATGTTGAGACTATTATGGACGGTTTATTTTTATTCATTATGGATTTGGAACTTATATGGTTTCATGATTTGGATAACATTGATATATATTGATGCTTCA
This sequence comes from Cryptomeria japonica, assembly GCF_030272615.1. NCBI lineage: Eukaryota > Viridiplantae > Streptophyta > Pinopsida > Cupressales > Cupressaceae > Cryptomeria > Cryptomeria japonica. The sequence goes on along the minus strand of NC_081409.1, from coordinate 313,287,387 downwards.
TTTCTATGCATTATAGATATAGAACTTTATATGATTCTAGAATAGGATTACTTTGTGATGATGTATGACATTATTGGAATTGCAGGACTTTACTATGACGATAGAAATAGGATGCATGTTTATGTATGGATCAAAATTATGAGGATTATGATAATTGCTTATGTGGATTTATTTTGATAAAAGATATATTGATTTTGTTTAATATCAATTGTATGCGGAGTGTTTGACGTGTATTCTTATTCATGTGTTTAAATATTATATGAGGTTATTTGGAAGTACTAATGTGTAATTGAGATGCACAAGAAAATTATCCATGTGACCATGGAAATATTATGGAGAACCAAACCTAGACTTATGTACGTTCATAAAACTAGGGGTTGTCTATTTGGAGAGACAACACCCCATATGTATCATATTTTATTTGTAATAGTGAATAATGCATGTGTGTTAAATTTTATTATTGATTTATTTAAATTCAATAAGAGACAATTTCCATGTGTAATTTTGTAATGTATTTTATTGTGTCACTTGACACGTGTTGTTTTATGTCTTGAATTTTGACTTGTCTCTTGAAGGGAGTTGTTCAACTATAGCTTTTTCAAATATTTTGAATGTGGTTCTAAAATTTCCTTGGGTAGAGAGTCTTTGGAGTGGTCAACTAAGGTTTGACCCGAAAGTTAACTTCAGATGGGTTTATAAGGGGTCAAATGGACTCCTAGGGGTAGTTTAAAGGTGTTTCCTAAAGCCCATAAGGTATACCTATGAGTTAGGAGTGTTTTTAGGCATGTGTCTACTCCCATGTGACTATTTAGTCATCCCAAAAAATGGGTTTTCTAAGATGTGCAAAAATTCAAAATTAGAAGGAGCCATCTAGGTTAGATAACCTTCCCTTTTGCTGAGAGATCCTTTTTTGATCTTTTTCTTACTTTTTCCTTTTTTAATTTTAGAAACCCGTGAGAACTATCATTGAGGTCTTCTTAGGCAAGAATGAGAGATTTTGTGGGTAATCACCCACTCTCCATTTTTGGAGACTATGCATTTTGAAAAGTTGGTTTTTCGATCTGAAATTTGGCTAAGTGTGGAAGGGATGATTGTGGATTTGGGTTGCTCATCCTCAAACTAGTTCTAGCCTACCTTTCGGAAGATTGAAGGTTGGTTCATCTCTTTGTTTTTTTACGTTGCATGTCTATGTTGGAAAGTTTGGTTGTATGTGAAAATGATTCTCTTGTATGTTCTTTTGTGAAAATTATTATTATGCAATCTGTCTTTTATTTTCTTGTATGCATTTTCTATGTTTTGGGAGTAACCAAGGCCTTCTACTCTTGGCAGAGTAGGATGGTCTTGCAGGTGGTAGAAGTTTGAAAGCCCTCAAGTGAGAGACTCTCTTTATGAGAGCGAACTCAAGGGCTGTATTTGTGACCCTTGCTGCATTGCTTGGTTTGTGCATTTGGGGGTCATAAGGGGAGAAAGTATGGCATGAATGCCTTGGGGGGCATAAGGAATGTGGGGTTAATGATCTTATGAAATAACTTTGTTTTCCATAAGGTGGCATTGTGTTTTACCATTCTTGCAATCTCCTCAGGGTATTTGGTCCACTACCACCCATGTAAGATCATCACATTTTGTGGTGAAGTGTAGCCTTGGTTGGGAATATGTTGTTGTGTTTGTTTTCTCTTTCTTGTTGTGTTTGCATGTGTGTAACCTATCTAGGGCTTGGTTCTCCAAGCTCGGGGTGGCTTCTAGTAAGCCTAGGCTGGGAGGTGAGCACTCCATGGTCATAGCCTATGATTTATTTGTAGGTTGTTTTGAAGAAAAGAAAAGAACAAGTAGAAGTTCCTGGATTTATTTATTTGTAGAAAAAGATTTGGGAATGAAATATTTTATATTTTAAGTTGCAAAAATGTAAAGGGAAACTAAATGTTGTATCTATTTTGAAAGGAAATGTATCTATTTTATTTAAAGTCCTCATTTAATAGAAATGAGGGACTAGTTTGGGTTTCTCACCCTCTTGTAATGATGACTATATTGTATTTTAAAAATGTCTTAAATAAATACATTATTTCTATTAAATTAGTATTGCATAAATGAAATATTTATGTTAGGCTTTAGCTATGAAATGTTCTTAAAATATTAATGGTTGTATGCATCTTACTTTATGAATCTAAAAGTTCATTTTAACCCTTTAAGCATATGAATTATTAGAAAGGAATGAAATAGGGAAGCTTGCATGTTAGTGAAAGAGAAATTAGGCATCTAGTCCTAACCATTTATTCTCCAATACAAATCATGGTTTAAAGAAAATGCATGCATATCTCTAAGGTTAAAATCAAGTGATTCTAGATTAATATAGCTGTTGTTTAAGTTTATTTAATTCTGGCATTTGCTTATTTGCAGAAATTAAAATCTAAAGATAAATAGTCTATCTAATTTAAATAAAAACATATTTATATAGTTGTTGTATAAATTTATTGAATTATGTCAATTATTTATTTGCAGGAGATAAATCTAAGGTTATATAGTTTATCTCGGATTTTAGTAACATGGAATTTAAAATAGAGAAAAAAAATCTACATTGATCTAAATTCGAATTGTTTAATTAATCTATCAAAAAGGAAAAAAAATAAAATAATATATACTGCATAGTAAAGTTAGTTCTAGTTTTTAGATGCCTCAAATATATATATATATATTTCAAATACATTTATATATATAATATATTCATATATATAAATATATATATATATATATTATATTGTTTTTAAATAAATTAAAAAAAGGAAAGAAATTAATTTTTTTTTAAAAAGACGTTAGGTTTTGGGGAGCTCGGCCCCCCGCATAGTGGGCGGCGACCCCCAGCGATGGCCGCAACCACCCTTGTGGGCCACAACCCATAGTTGGGGAGGCTTCGGCCCCCCCAGTGGGCAGTGGCCCACAACGACGGCGTAGCTGTGGCTGCAGGCCGCAACTCACAGCGGCGGCCAAGGCCGCCTCTGTGGGCCGTGACCCACAGGCATGGCGGCGGCCATCCCTGTGGGGAGTCCACCACTGTTACCACCATTGCCCCTCCAAACCCTCTACCACCCCTGTGTAAAACCTCTACCCTACACGAAAAGAAGAAAATAAAACCCTAGCCCGATTAGGGTAGGGTAATATGAAAGAAATAAGAAGAGATTATAAAATGTAAGGGGCATTTTATAATATATATTTTAGTTAGGGTTTTCATGGATATTTTATAATAATGTGAAAACATATACATATACATATATATATATATATGTGTGTGTGTGTGTGTGTGTGTGTGATTAAACTATTTCGACTAAAGGGTCAATTAAATCCATAATGAAAATTGTCCTATAAAGTTTAATCTCAACAAAAACCTATATTTAGGTGGACTAAAAATATTTCCCCATAGTCAAAATAACTCACCCAATTTGTTATAAAATTTTCTAAAGGATTAAACTTCATAAGTATTTTAAATTTAAACATCATTTTTAAATATTTAATCTACAATTTGCCCTATTCATTCATATTTTTAACTATATATATATATATATATATATATATATATAGTTAAAAATATGAATGAATAGGGCAAATTGTAGATTAAATATTTATTAGATGTTTATAATTTGTATATGTTTTTAATAAACATATGGGTATATTTAAAAATGATGTTTAAATGTAAAATACTTATGAAGTTTAATCCTTTAGAAAATTTTATAACAAATTGGGTGAGTTATTTTGGCTATGGGGAAATATTTTTAGTCCACCTAAATATAGGTTTTTGTTGAGATTAAACTTTATAGGACAATTTTCATTATGGATTTAATTGACCCTTTAGTCGAAATAGTTTAATCACATTTTAATTATTGTTAAAATAAAATTTAGACATTATAAACTAAGTGCTAGGATTAATTTATTTAGTTCCTAAAAGCAAGTAATGGTTATTGGGGATTAATATTATCTTCCTCAATTATTTTAGAGAGTTTGATAAAGTTAAGTTATTGATTAAAATTGATGAGATAATAATATTATTCTTTTAGTATTCCGCATTTTATTTAAGTTATTTTCACTTACTTGAGTTAGTGGTTAAAGTTAACTCAAACTTAGTCAAGACAAAACTTGGTAGTGCGTTCTGCATTAGTAAATTTAATGTTATTAGGTTGTTATTTAAAAAAAAAAAAAAAATCCCGTTCGTACCCAAAAGTTTGGGCATGACAGATCTTCATTGTGTTTTGTCAGAGTCTCTCTTAGAGATGTTGCCATTTCAATATCTAGCTGCAAAGCTTCATTCTCTTCCTTCTCCTCATGCCAATATTCATGCAAAGTTGCATTCTCTTGTTTGATCTTAGTAATCTAATGATCTCTCTCTTTGATTTGGTCTTCAACTCCCCTTCTTTTTTCAAGCTCTTGGCTCATACGGATTGTTAGGGCTTCTAGCTCTCTCCTTAGATTTAGCTTTTCACCATTTAGTTTTTCAACTTCTTCAACCAATGCATCAATGTTGGCCTCATTTGAATAACTATTATCAAATATCTCCAATAGTTGCTCAGTCATCTCTCTCCTTTTGACTTGTGAAGCTTTAAATCTGACCTTTAGGGTTTCAAGCTCTTCCTTGGTATCATCAAGCACTCTAGACATTTCTAAATAACTCATATCTACCATGGTGGCTTTAGGGTTTCCTTCCAAGTGATTAAGCCTTAAGGAAGTTTGGCTTTGATACCAATTGATAGTCTTATAAAGCACTGAGAGGGGGGGTGAATCGGTGATAGCAAAAACAATACCACTTCAAACACATATTGGTCAAGACAGTTAACCAGTTTACTTAATGCTATGGATGCAATCCAAAATGATATTAAAGCATCCACAATAAGTAAAACATCCACCATAACACAAGTGTTTATACATGGAAAAAACAACTAGGAAAAACCACAGTGAGATGGGACTCACAAGTTAACTATCTACAGTAATAGGTAACTCATCGATTAAGGTCTACAAAGTGCTTTTCTAGGAGTGAATCATGTTAAAGATCCCAAAGCCTTGTTAGGAGCTATACCCTATTAAAGGTGTTAGGGTTTCAAGCAGATCCAAAGCAAATATGAACTAACAATTATATGCAGATTTAAATACAAAAGATAAAGGAATAAAATAGGACACAGATAGTACAGAGATTTAATGTGGTTCACCCAGAATGGGTTACGTCCACCATACATAGTTGTCCAATCTTTCTTATTATCTAGGAAAAATAGTACATCAACATTACAATGCCTTAAGCATCCCAGCCACTTATAACATGCATTTTTAGGGCAACAAACAAAGTCGGCCTTTTTAGGGTTTTATTACAATGTCGATTTTTATCAACAAAAAATGGCAAAAAAATTTTCTCAGGGGCTACCACCCCCAAACCCCCGTAGTAGGCTTCGCTCACTTTGGGGGTTGCTGCCCCCAAACCCCCACAACAGGCTTCGCTCGCTTTGGGGGCTGCTGCCCCCAAACCCCCGCCTAGGGCCCGACCTTGCCCCGGACCCCAACAAGGATACGTGCTAAGTGTACAGTACTTTGCTGATTAATCGCCACATATCAACAATCTCCCACTTGGAGACTGATCATGCTCCACACCAAACAATCTCCCACTTTGAGACTGAGACTACACCACACCACTATACATGCAACATCCGTTGGAAAAAAAAAACATTAGGACTCGACTGGTATACATTCCACAATTATCAATCAAGAAGACCAATAGAAACTGATGTAGAAATCAGCTTCGCCTATGGAACTACCTTCGTGAACATATCGGTAGGATTCTCACTTGTGTGAATCTTCTCAAGCCATAACTAACCCTCCTCCAAAATAATCTGGATGAAGTGGTACCTAAGCTAAATGTGCTTTATCCTTGAATGAAAAGTAGATTTCTTCACAAGATGAATGGCACTCTGGCTATCAGTATACAATGGGCGATCCTCCTATGTCTAACCCAATTCCTCTAAAAAAAATTGTAACCAAATCATCTCCTTGCTGGCTTATGTAGCAGCAACATACTCAACTTCAGTGGTTGAAAGTGCAACAACCTTTTGCAGCCTAGAAATCCAACTGGCTGTAGTTCCCCCTATAGTAAAAACATACCCTATAGTGCTCCTTCGTGAATCAATATCACCTGCCAAATCAGAGTCAACAAATCCACTCAAAGTAGCATTAGATCCTTTGAAACATAATGCCTTCATAGTGGTTCCTTTCAAATACCGAAGGATCCATTTCACAACATTCCAATATTCCATACCCAGATTACTCATAAGCCTGCTCACAACTCCCACTGCATGTGCAATATCTAGCCTTGTGCATACCATTGCATACATCAAACTACCAATAGCTGATGAATATGAGATGTTAGACATTTTATTTACCTCTTCCTGTGCCTTTGGGCACATCTCCTTAGTCAATTTGAAATGACTAGCCAAAGGTGTACAAACTACTTTTGCATCCTGCATGTTAAATCTTTTCAACACCTTCTTTATATACTCACTTTGGGACAAAATCAAGGTTCTATTTTTTTTGTCCCATGTAATCCTCATACCCAGAATTTGCTTAGTTGTACCAAAATCCTTCATAGCAAATGACCTAGCTAATTTATGTTTAAGATCATTTATGTGTTCCATGTTAGACCCAACAACAAACATGTCATCAACATAAAGCAACATGCTAATATAACTGTCATTATCGAATGTCTTAAAATATACACAATGATCAGAATGACATCTATGATAACCGTGTTCAGCCATGAAGCTATCAAATTTTAAATACCATTGTTGGGGTGCTTTATTTAGGCCATACAAACTTTTCTTCAACCTGCACACCAAGTTCTCCTTACCTTTGACCTCATATCCCTATGGTTGAAACATGTAAATTTCCTCCTCCAAATCTCCATGGAGAAAAGTTGTTTTCACATCTAATTGTTCTAGATGTAAATCATCTACAGCCACAAAACTAAGTACAATTCTAATTGAAGTCATTTTTACAATTGGAGAAAATATTTCATCATAATCTATACCCTTTTTCTATGCAAAATCTTTTACCACAAGTCTGACCTTATATCTTTTCTGACCTCCTTCCTCCTCCTTCAACCAATAAACCCATTTGTTAGGCAAGGCTCTTTTTTCTGTAGGTAAAGAGACTAAGTCCCAAGTCTAATTTTTCATCAAGGAGTCCATCTCCTCTTTCATATCTAGCTCCCACTATTGTTTGGCATCCACCTGCATTGCTTCTTCATATTCTTCTGGTTCACCAGAATTAGTTAATAATATAGAATACAAAGAAGGAGAAAATCTTTCAGGGGGTCTACTTGACCTCGTAGAATGTCTAACACTTGCAGGAGTTTGTGGGACATTCTATTGTTGCTGAGCATCAGGTACCTGTGGCATTTCATTTTTCAAGAATCTCATCCAACACCACATATTCTTGCTTGTCATGTTCATGCTTCTTTTCTTGCATCTATTCTTTATACATAACCTTCTCATTGAATATAACATCTCTACTTCTAGTTATTTTCTTATTTTCAAAATCCCATAACCGATAGCCATATTCATCTATCCCATATCCAATGAAGGTACATTTCTGAGATTTAGCATCAAGCTTGGTTTTGTTTTCTTTATCAACATGGACAAAAGCTTCACAACCAAAAGTTTTCAGAAAAGAATAATTTACCTTTTTACCAGTCCATGCCTCCTATGGAATGCCACCATCCAAAGGGGTTGAAGGTCCTCAATTTATCAAATAGATAGCAGTATGTACAACATCTACCAAAAAATGCAAGGGCAATACAACATGCAATCTCATGCTCCTCGTGCGTTCCATGATAGTCCTATTCATTCTCTTTGACACACCATTTTCTTGTGGAGTTCCTAGAACTATCTTCTATTTTCTAATCCTATTTAAGGAGCAGTAATCTTCAAATGCCTTGCTGCAATACTCGCCTCCATTATCCGATCTAAGACACTTCAACCTTTTTCCTATCTCATTCTCAACCAAAGCTTTCCATTTCTTAAAAGTTTCAAAAACATCCAATTTTTGTTTTAGGAAATATACCCATGTTTTTCTGGTTGAGTCATCAATAAAAATAACATAATAACAAGAGCCACCAAGAGATGATACCTGAGCCAGTCCCCATACATTTGAATGCACAAGCTCTAACTTCTCACTCTTCTTCTCTTTCCCAACCTTGAGAAATCTAACTCTTTTCTGTTTGCCATAAACACAATTTTCACAAAACTCTAAATCAATCTTCTTTAGTCCTCGCAATAGATTTTTGGAGTGAAGGATTTTCATCCCTTTCTCACTCATGTGCCCAAGCCTATGGTGCCACATTATCGAATCTATTCTTGCAACATCTATTGTTGTTGTCCCTGCAGTAACTTTTTCTGTAGCAGCTAAGGTAGAGTAAGTGTTACCAGTACACAGATATAATGTGCCTACCTTCGCACCTTTAGCTACTACTAATGATTCTTTAGTGACCTTCCAGATACTATCCGAGAAGGTAACTATGCAACCTTCACTACCTAGTTGCCTTGCAGAAATTAAATTTATTCTTAAGTTAGGAACATGTCTTACCTCCTGTAGAAACCAGTCATTACCATTCTGCAACTTGATCATCACCCAAATATACCTATCCAAAATCACCTTGAACATAATCTAGAAAATATTTTCTATGGGGTGTAGCATGAAATGAAGCCCTAGAATCTATTACCTAGGAATCATTAACATTATCCAAACATAAGATTAAAGCATCTTGTAAAGTATTACTTGGAATATTAGCTTCCTTACTGTCATTTTCATTTTTGTCTCCTTCTTTGTTTTTTTGAGACCAACAGTCTTTCTTTAGATGACCAGGCTTTCCGCAGTACCAACAATCTTTCTTTCCTCTAGATTGACAACGTCCTTTCTTTGACTTCCCTCGTGACTTCTCATTCTAAAGGCCTTTTCCTCTTTCCTTTGATCTTCCTCTATTCTCCATATTCAAAACACTACTTGATGATGTTGGATTCTCACCTGTGCTTTACCTTCGTATTTCCTCGCTTAGGATAACACCAACAATATCATCAAATACCAAAGTATTTTTTCTGGAGACAGAGTTACTTACAGCCATAACCAAGCTATTCCAGCTTTATGGCAAAGAGCATAAAATCAAGAGAGCCCTAACCTCTTCTGCAAAAGTAATTTTTACCGAAGACAATTGACTGGTAATTGTATTAAATTTATTTAAGTGCTCCGCTATAGATCCTCCCTCACTCATTTTCAAATTAAACAAACGCTTCATAAGAAATACCTTATTCGAAGCTGAGGGTTTCTCATACAGCTTAGCCAATGTTGCCATCAAATCTATAGCCATTTTTGCTTCTGTTATATTGAAAGCTATAGACGGTGCAAGGCACAATTGAATGGATCCCAATGCCTTTCTATCTAAAATGTCCCATTCTTCATCTGACATTGTGATCGCTTTCTTTTTCTTTCCTTCTAATGGCCGCCACAAATCCTTTTCATACAGGTAATCATCCATCTGCATTTTCCATAACTAATAATTCTGGCCATTAAACTTTTCGACCTTGAATTTGGAATCCTCCATTGCTCCCACTCAAATCTGAAAGTCCTGCCAAATTATAGAAATTCTCGCTCTGGTACCAATTGTTAGGGTTTCAAGCAGGTCTAAAGCAAATATGAACTAACAATTATATGCAGATTTAAATACAAAAGATAAAGGAATAAAATAGGACATAGATAACACAAAGATTTAATGTGGTTCACCCAGAACAAAGTTGACCTTTTTAGGGTTTTATTACAATGTTAGTTTTTATCAACAAAAAATGGCAAAAAAAAATTTCTCGGGGGCTACCGCCCCGCAAACCCCTGTAGCGGGATTCACCCACTTTGGGGGCTGCCACCCCCAAACCCCCACCGTGGCCCGACCTGACCATGAACCCCGGCAAGGATATGTGCTGAGTGTACAGTACTTTGCTGATCAGTCGCCACATATCAACAAAAGGTAGTACCCTGTTAGGAGTAACCTTGGTAGACGATTTTAAACCCAAACTAATGGATCACCTATTTAGAGGATTTGTACAATGAAGCTTGTTAGAGCTTACCTGGTTAGGGGATTTGGTTGTTGTAGTGATTAGAAAACAACATGTGGTGTGATCTAGAAGTAGCACATCTTGCTTGAATAGATCCTCTTCTACTCACTCAAAACTGCATCACTGACATACTCTGCAATGCCTTCAGTAAATTGCAACAACTTAATACTTCTATCTTGCATCATAAAAATAGTTCATCATAATGCCATTATATAGACATTAGATATCATGTTGTCTCAGGAATCATATAAAAAATTCCTTGGTGCAGTGTATCTGGACAATCTAACATAACACATCACATATTGCCGCCAAATCTGTTGGTTAGGGATAACTCATCACACAATCAGTGGAACCGGTTGGAACACCAATACCAGTTAAGATTTAACCTCTTCCAACTCATAGATTGATTGTCCTCGATTTTCTTCTTTGAGGATCTCCACTGAATCTCCAAGCTGGTGTCATGTCATTCCTACATATACTGGGTGTCTACATATATCGGTTAGCCACCCTCAAAACCGATTGGATTTTTTTATGCATATAATACTGGTTTTTCAATACAAAGACTTAGGAGTAGTACAGGTTTGTCTTAACTAAGATGAATAAGACAATGTGAACATATGTGTGTGTATACATGTGCCATCAATGACAATGCATGAAGTCATCTATTAAAAAAATAATCATCAAGCCAACACCCATATTTAAATAATACTTTTGCAGCAAGTATGTGATTACAATAAGAGGGACCTACACATGCAAGAAGGCCAACATCCTAGAGTGCACTGCTCATCACAAAAGGAGCCTCACTGACTACAAAATAAATCCAAACTACAATCTGGAAAGATGAATGAACTGCAAGAATAGCATCTCCTATGCCTAAGTACAGTTCCTGTTAAGCTCAATACCGGAGGTATTAAACCTCATTTACAAACCCAACTCAATCACCTATGATCGACCAAAACCTCCGCATATGATTATAAATTTATTTGCACACAAATAATCCCATGACCTTTTCCTACCAGATATATATATGATCTACAAAGAGATCTTACATTATATTTATACCAACCTGGGACCTTAACAATTAGGTCGGCCACCTAAAAGATAATACAATAGATATATTACATAATCTCGTAAACCAATGATAAACCAAGTCGGCCTAAGACCAAAACAACATAAACCAAATAATAAATCCAATCGGTGATGCAACAGGAGCATCAACCAACACGTTACATAAACTGGTCCATAACCTAACAAAATAACCATCGGACCCAAAATAGGCCGCAATAAGCCAAATGAAACACCATGAAAAACTGGAACACGAACATGATAACTATCAGCATCCTGATAACCTTCTAGAAGCTGCACCAATACCACTTATCAGATTCATCAAAAAACTTCAATAAAGCATTGCCAGTAAAATCCTTACTGGTAACTAAAAGACTTATTAGAACATATGATAGCATCTAGATCACCAAATCTTGAACTAATTAAATGTGATACACACTAGGAATACATGAATAACCAATCCAAACCAATTCCAATAGCTGGACCAAAACCTGAGACAAATCTCCAAATCAACATCAAAGACCAACCAATCTACCAGAAGCCAATAGATAGAAAAACAACTAGTGTTGACATCAATGAAAAACAACAATGCAACACATAATCAATTCCTCCAAATTGCCAACATAGAGATATGTCTAAGATTGTGAAGCCTGCCAATCTAGTATGTAAGAAATGCCAAATGAGATAGAAAACAAAAACTTCATTTAAGAGTAAGATGTATTCATCTAATTGATTATTAGATCTAGTGCATACTGACTTATGTGGTCCTATGTGAGTAAGAAGCATGCAGAGTGACAGATAATTCATGTTTCTAATTGATGATTATTCACGGATGATGCAAGTTACTTTTCTAATGGAGAAATCATAAGAATTGGAGAAATTTAAGATATTTAAAGTCAAAGTGGAAACTGAGATAAGGTTGATGTTGAATTTCCTGAGGTCTGATAGAGGAAGAGAATTTACATCAAGAGAGTTTGATACATTCTATGAGAGGAATGGTATTAAAAGATAGTTATCTACCCCTAGAACCCCTCAACAGAATGGAGTTGTTGAAAGAAAGAACAAAACTATCTTGGATGCTGCAAGGACTATGATGATTGAAGGAAATGTTGTGCAAGCATTTTGGAGAGAAACTGCTGGAATTGTTGTTTACACATTCAACTAGGTGCATATTAAAGGTGATTCTGGTAAGACTCCTTATGAGCTATGGTTTGGTCATGTTCCTACAGTTAGATATTTCAGAGTTTTTAGAAGTAAATGTTATATCAAGAGAGATGAGGATATAGGAAAGTTTGATGCAAGATGTGATGAAGGAGTCTTCTTATGATATTCTACTAAGAGAAAGGTCTATAGGTGTTACAATAAGAGAATGAGGAAGATAGTGGAAAGTGCAAATATAACGGTAGATGAATGTCTTGGAAAGAAGATCAGAGAATGTAGTTATGATTTTGATGATGAAGATGTTATTTCAAATCTTGTGCAGACTGAGATCTTGAAGTAGATTGATCTGATGGAGATAAGTAATCTAGATATTGTTGTTGTCATGGATGAAGTGCAAGAGCCTGAGAATCAGAACAATCAAAAGACTTCGAGGTATGTAAGACTGAATCATTCTAAGAATCAAATTATTGGTGAAAAAAATAAAGCCGTGATGACTAGGAGAAGGATTGTTGCTAAAGAGATATGCTTGATTTCAAATATTGAGCTAAATAATGTTGCAGAAGCATGTAAAGATGAAAATTGGATAAAATTAATGAAAGAAGAGTTGAATCAGATTGAAAAGTATAACAGTTGGGAGCTTGTTTCGATACCTAAAGATAAGAATGTGATTGGTACTAAATGGGTATTCCAGAATAAACTGAATGAAGCCACTGAAGTTGTTAGAAACAAAGAAAGATTGGTATGCAAAGGGTGTTCTTAGATGGAAGGTATAGATTATGAGGAGACTTTTTCTTCTATAGCTAGAATTGATGTTGTTAGATTGATTCTTGCTTATGCTACTTATAAGAATCTCAAGGTGTATTAGATAGATGTCAAGTCGGCCTTTTTGAATGGTGATTTGGAAGAGGAAGTCTACATTGAGAAACTGGATGGATTTTCTTTATCAGATGAAGGAGATATGGTATGAAAATTGAAGAAAGAATTGTATGGACTAAAGCAAGGCCCTAGAGCCTAGTATGATAGATTGGATAAGTATTTGTTGAAGCTGGGATTCTACAAAGGTAATGTTGATAGTAATTTATGTTGGAATCCAATAACATTGAGAGGGGGGGTCAATTAGTGTTATACTAGAATGATTAATTTTATCCTTATAAAAACATGCATACACCAACTGGTATACTAGTACATACATAATTGAAATAAGTAAAGCAACCAATAAGTGAATCACATAAATGAGAACCATAACACACAAAATTATACATGAAAAACCTCAAAGAGGAAAAACCACGGTGGGATTTGTGACCCACAATATCAATCCACTAGCTATATGAAGAGATATTACAAAATATGAGGGGCATGTACTTGTAGGGAGTCTTACAGCCTAGAGCACACTACTCAATCACAAAAGGAGCCTCACTAACTACATAAAAATCTAGACTGTAATCTAGAGAAGTGTTGAACTGCTAAGATAGCATCTTCTATGCCAAAATATAGTTCTAGTTTAAGCTCTATTTGTTCCATTATGAAACCCTAAACCCTTTACCGAAATAACCCTTACATGAATTTCCTCACATACATAATCTCTGTAATATATTTCACATCATGTTGCATTCGCATATCCATAATCTCCTATTCCATGTCTTTTTCAAAATGATCTAATCCAACTAACCTATATACCCTATATGACTTATCATGCCTTATGTTGGCTTACAAAAATATATAAAATATCAAGTTACATGTTGGCCAGATAACATAAATGCATAATTATTAAAACCAATTGCCAATGTCGGATCCAAGAGATGGCGGCCTCCAATATTGATAACCTTATTATAAACCATGTTGGCCTGCATTTCAAGTAACCAAAGAAATCCTTTTGTCCTGCCAAAGCCGGGGCCGATGTAGTGTCTATGAAGTTTATGTCGGTACACAACTAAACCAAAACATGAAACCATAACACAATACCATGTTGCCATCAATGAAAACATAGTGAAACGAACCAATTGACTATCAATTGCCAACAATCTCCCCCTTTGGCTAGCAACAGTCATGTGAAAAATGGTCATGGTTTCATCTTCCGGTTTCATCCTGCCTACTCCCCCCGAGCTAAATATTCAAATACTCCACATCTGCATATCTATAACTCCCATATATCCCCATAATGTATACAACTCCTTCTATTATTTTCACATCTATATCACTCCCCCTTTGACATCAATGTTATCAAAAAATCTAAAAATAATGTCAAAGATCCAAAAAATTGTACAATAAATATCCCAAAAATATATTATCAGAGCTTAGCAAATTTCAAAATTTCCAGATAAGCCTTCTCTAGTAGCTCAAGATAGGTATCGCAATTTATTTTAAAAGTGTCAAAAATAGATACAAGTCCACTTAGTAAATGTGCAAGTGACTCTTTCTCATTTACCTATGTCGATGTGGGCTTTCCCACCATATCCATCCACTCTTTCTTATGTACACTGAGTAAATCCAACCAGGGACTCACCAAGCCTCTCAAACTTCTAGCTCTTCTTATAGTTTTGTCCCTTTCCTTCTCAAGAATAGAAATTTGGTTTTCCAAAATCAAAATTTGACCATCAATGGATGTAGTTAATGAAGTTAATCCATCAAAAGAGTTATCTATATTTGTAATTTTCTCCTAAAGTTATTTTATCTTCTTATCCACATTAGCTGTAAGTATATCAGTATTACAACATACCCTATAAATATTTGTACATTGCTTCAAATAATTTTCTATTAGTTTCAACTTCTCATCAATCTTCTTCTTCTCAGATTAAATTACCTGCTCAAATGTAGCTCTCTTAGCCTGAGTGAACCTCTCTAGTTCTTGTCAGTTTAAAATCTACAACAAGGATTGAAAATCCTTTGAAATATGCTCAGTAATTATTTTAAGCTTGCTAGATGGGCTCGCTTCATTGTCAATCTTGCACTCTGGGACTAGTTTGTGTTAAAAAGTGAATGATTGATCAATAATCCCTTTATCTATAGATCCCTCACTCATTAGTTTTTGTGTTGCCATCATCATGAGTTTAGTAGGACTCATCTTTGTTATGTTTTTATTTTCAACCTATGAGGTGTCATTTGACAACAATGATGGACCAACTACCGGTTCCCTACCTGATTCCCCTTTCTTCTCCTCTAAAGATTTATCCTTTATAGCTTCCCCACTTGCACCAGTGGCTTCACCACTTGGTGCAGTCTGTGTAACTACTAGTTCCTTTATAGGAACTGTAACCTCAACCTGTACATTTGTATACAGAGGATTGTTATCCTCAATATTAGTATCATGTACAACATTTACTTGTTAACTCTTTGTGTTAACAGGTATCTCAATATTTTTCTTTACATTTGTATCTACCAAGGGCTGGATTTCTACTATCTTAATGTTTTTCAGTGAGGGTGAAGTACCCATAATCCCCTTTCCTTTTCCTTCAACCAGGGTGTCTACAGTGTATGTATTTGACTCCAGTGAAGTAAAGAATCCTCTATTCTCTCCAAAGAACTTAACCCACACTTTTTGAGTTTCTTTTATTATTTCATTTATCCTTCCTAGCATCAGACTAGTTATTCTATGTTTTCTATTAAAAACTTTTCTATCTGCCACCTCAAGTGTCCTTTCCATTTCTTCTAGGGCATTAGTAACACAAACAGATAATAGCTCTTGAATTTTGATATGCTTATCTTCTTGCATAGCTGACAGTCTTCTAGCATCTAAAATATTATACAATTCATTTGGTATTTGATTTTCTATTTCTATTAAGGCTTTCTTATAAATGTCCAAGTATAATAAGATTACTTCCTCTACCTCTCTTTGTTCATCATCTTCTAAATGATCATAGTAATACTGTAAATTTTTAACATGCCATCCTTAGTTATTTCATCTACTAATTCTACACAAGTTTTAGGTGAAACCTTACTAGATTGAGTAGTTGTATCAGTGTCATTCTTCTTCTTCCTCTTTGCAGTACCGGATGCAACTGAAGTGGTTACTTTTGGTGCTTTCTTTTGTGCTGATATTTTGAATGTAACCTTCCTAACCATTTGATTTTTAGCTTCAACCTTTGTTTCCTCTATTTTCTTTCTTACAACCCTCTTGAATACCAATGGTGTGTCATCCTTAGATTCTGACTCTACAGTAACAGGCTCAATGTGTACTTCTAGATTCTTCCTCTTCCTGCCTTTCTTCGGGACAACATCAACTAATGCCTTGATGTCCTGCGAGATCTTCTCAACAAATTTTCTTGATTTTCCATCTTGCTTCTATCTCTTCTTCTAGTTGAAATCTATTTTAAACTCATGTGTTTTCTACTATGTAGTACCATAGGGCTTCTCTACCTCATCAATAGGTGCATCAATAAAAAATTTTGCATAGGCATCAAGAATCTGTGCATCTACCTCATAGCCCATTTCCTCAATCCAAATTTGTCAGGGCTTAACTGCTTCCATAAGTGTTTCATCCTTCTTTACCATGAAGCATATGTCAATTGAGTATTTTTCTACAATATGCTTAGGTACCCTTACCCTAGACCTCATAGATTTCTGGAATGCTTTAAAATATCCCCATACCTTATCATCTCTCTGACTTCCTAAAGCAGCAATTGACTGTTTCAATTGTCTCCCTACCGGATTTCAAATTCCCATTGGCTCTTACCAAAACCAGGTGTATCATTCATGAAATATAACATTAAGCATACTATTAAGTTGCCATAACAAAAGGTTCCCTTCTTATCTCCCTTAATCTTCCCTAGGTTTATTAACAATTAATCTAACACCCAACCGCATAGATCCAATTTAACATCCTCTCTCATCATTTTGTATGCAACCAAAATGCAAGAACTAGAAATAGAATTCAGCCAGTCTGACTGAGTTACCTTATACCTAATGATCATGCTACCGAATTTGATGTTTGTGTCAGTAATAATGCTCACTCTCATAGATCTCTTGTCAGATGTCATGCTGGTGATTTTGTTCACAAAATCATTTGAAACCTTCTTATCTAGATGTTTCCCAACTGATGGTAAACCACCGATTTCCCGGATGACTTCCTTGGTGATCTTGTAAGGTCAGTCTAACCATATAAATTCCCCATATACTCTGCTCAAAACATACCAGATTATCTCATCTTCAAATTTTGAAATATCTAGAATGTCAATAAACCCTAAGTCTTCAATGTCTTTGTATGTCAGTTTGATCTTTCTAGATTCTCCCATCAGCTCACTCATATACATACCCTTTATTTCTAATGTACCCAAGTCCTCAATGTGATAGTATATATATGCTCTAACATCTTCAACATAGACAACTCCCTCCAGAATATAGGAAAATTCTCCAACCAAATCTTCCAGGGTAGCCACATTCAAATTCCACTTAAAAATTGGCTTGGGGCAGCCCTTGACCTCTACTACAGTCGAGTTTGCAAAAAAAATATGAATAGATGATGATCATGCTTCCATGTTTAAAGATAAATACCTTTTGATAATTCTCAATGAAAACCTTCAACGAATTCTTCTGAACGCCAGTAAAATCACTCAAGAAGAAATCCAATTGCTCTGAAATGCCTTGATCGCTCTTAGTCACTCTTAATTGCTCTGAAGTCACTTTGAATGCAAGGTGATAAAAAATGAAGTGAATTCAACCTTTTAACCTCCATGAAAAACCCTAATCTTCCATTAACATAAATGACATGAAAGATATCGGATCTCGCACAGAACATATCCATGTTGTATAAACGTCTCCAATGTCTGGAACATCATCCAAAACCTATTTCCGGGGCATATGCGACATCTTCATGAATTTTGCCTACCCCTAAGGCATCTGCTTCAGTTACCCGATGAGCTACCTATCGGTGCAGGAGCAACCTCTCATGTTGAATAAGTAACTGGGACATTTCCATCTGATGATTGTTCTTGGGTTTTCCTAACCCATCTCTGAGTATGATCTTGCTGGATTTCACTAACCTTCTCTTTTCCTTTATTATTTGATCCTCCATCACTGACGGATAGATTTCTGCTTCTACAAAATTTAGCAATATGTCCAACCTTATTACATGCATAACATGTAACATTGTTCCTTTGAATTACTTTGCTAAAACTAGTGAAATTTCTTGACCTGTACTGATTAGCCATATGTCCAAACTTTCCACATGCATAGCATTTAACATTCATTTTGCAATCTTCTATCTTATGACCATACTTAATGCATTTAGAACATTTACCAGGAGTAGAATTAGGGATCTGATTTTCTCTATTTCTACATTGTCTAGCCATGTGACCAAATCTATTGCACACAAAACATCTACCATATAATTAATAAGCATTAAATTGCCTTACCAGTGCCTTGTGGTTTTGATCTTCATTAGCAGTACCAGAACTCTGTCCTTGCTCAAAACCAAGTCTATTGGAATATCCAATCTGCCTTTGTCTCTTCAATAACTCATCTAGCTGTGTTGAGCTAATCATTAATTTTTCTTTATACTCACTTGTAGTAGTTAGATCTTCTCTCAAAATTATCATTTGTCTCTCAAGTTCTTGTTCATTACTCTAGGATTGTACTAAATCGGTTCTCAACATATCATTCTCATGAACCAACCTACCGCATTCTTCAAATTTGTTCTTCAAGGATACAAAAAGATTTTCTTCCTTTTTCTTTTGGTCCTCAATCTCTTTAGACATCCTCATAGTTATAACTTGCATTTCATTTTTCATAACTATGTTCTCCTGACTCAATTTCTGACATTATTCCTTAAGTGCATCTTTCTCATCATCATCCTAAATTTGCAAAAGTTCCTTCCTCCTAGCCTAAACAAATGATAGCCTCTCTTGAAGGACAAGAATGAATTCCTTAGCGGAATTCAATTCATCTTGTAGATTTAAGTTCTTCAACCTTTCAGCATCATAATCTTCAAGTGCCATCTCAAGTTGCTTCTCCAAGGCCATATCCATGGATTCTAGATTTAGGATCTTCCTCAAGCTATTAAACTTCCTTCGAGGCACAAGGCTCTGATATCAATTGTTGGAATCCAATAACACTGAGAGGGGGGGGGTGAATCAGTGTTATACTGAAATGATTAAATTTAACCTTATTAAAACATGCATACACCAACCGATATACCAGTACATACAAAATTGAAAGAAGTAAAGAAACCAATAATCCAATCACATAAATGAGAACCATAACACACATAATTATACGTGAAAAACCTCAAAGAGGAAAAACCACGATGGGATTTGTGACCTACAATATCAATCCAGTGGCCATATGAAGAGATATTACAAAATATGAGGGGCCTACACTTGCCGAAAGGCTTACAGCCTAGAGCACATTGCTCAATCACAAAAGGAGCCTCACTAACTACATAAAAATCCAGACTGCAATTCAGAGAAGTGTTGAACTGCTAAGATATCATCTTCTATGTTAGAATACAGTTCTGGTTTAAGTTCTATCTGTTCCAGTCTAAAACCCTAAACCCTTTACTGGAATAACCCTTATATGAATTTCCTCACATACATAATCTCTCAGATATATTTTACATCATATTATATTCGCATATCCATAATCTCCTATTCCATGTCTTTTTCAAAATAATCTAATCCAATTGACCTATATACCCTATACAACTTATCATGCCTTATGTCGACTTACAAAGATATATACAATATCAAGTTACATGTCGGCTAGACAATATAAATGCATAATTATTAAAACCAATTGCCAATGTCGGATCCAAGAGATGTCGACCTCCGATACCAATAACCATATTCTAAACCATGTCGGCCTGCATTGTCGGTAACCAAATAAATCCTTATCTCCTATTAGTGTCGGTGTAGTGTTTGTGAAGTGTCTTCTAATACACAATTGAACCAAAACATGAAGCGGGAACACAATACCATGTTGCCATCAATGACAAAAAAGTGAAACCAGTCAATTGAGTGTCAATTGCCAATAATTTATACTTTAAAGTTGAGAATGATAACATTTTGATTGTTGAAATCTTTGTTGATGATATCATTTTTGGAGGAGATGATGATTTGAGTATGAATTTTGTTGATGATATGCAAAAGGAATTTGAGATGTATATGATAGGTGAAATGAAATTCTTCTTAGGACTGCAAATTACTTAGACTAGTAAAGGTATTTTTATTTTTCAATCTAAGTATGTGAACGAATTGTTGAAGTTTGGATTAGCTGATTCTCAACCTGTTAGAACTCCTATGGTGATTGGATGCAAATTGTCTAAAAATGATGAATCTTAGAAAGTTAATCAGACTTTGTATAGATCTATGGTTGGTGGATTATTGTACTTAACTCATGCTAGACTAGATATTATGCATGTTATTTTTCTTTGTGCTAGATTTCAAACATATCCTAAAGAGACTCATGTTACTGTTGTAAAGAGAATTTTTAGTTATTTGAAGGAGACTGTTGACTATGGCTTATGGTATTCGAAGAATGAAGACTTCCTAGTATGTGCCTATACTGATGCTAATTGGGTAGGTGATTTTTATGACTGGAAGAGCACTGCCGATGGAGCATTATTTTTGAGAAATAAGTTGATTTCTTGGTCCAGTAAGAAACAAGATGTATCTTTATCTAACTGTTGAATCTAAATACTTTGTTGTTGCTAGCAATTATACTCAGTTAGTCTGGATAAAGAAGATTTTGAAGGATATTAGAGTGATTTATGATGTGCCTACTATTATATATTGTGATATTTCATGGTTATCAATATTTCAAAGAATATGGTGATGCATTCTAAAACAAAGCATGTATCCATAAAGTATCATTTCTTGAGGGAAAAAGTTAGTGATGAAGAAGTCAAATTGGAATATGTATCTACAAAGGATCAAATTGTAGATATTTTCACTAAGCCTTTGCCTACAGATACATTTGTCTATTTAAGAGACAAGTTAGGGGTCTCAACCACTCTTGATGAGAACTAGATGCATGGAGTTGTATCAATCTGGTGAATTTCATAGCCTTATCTTTTTATCCAGGCTGATGAGTTGGTGTTGCTACTTAGTCAGAGTAGTCAATGTGTGATTTTGATAATAAGTTGTGGGTAAGGGGGAGATTATCCTTCTTAGAGGATGATTTATTGGGGGAGAGAGCATGATTTGTATTTTCTTTGGCATTACTATCAAAGGGAGAGACAAGCATGTGAAAAACTACTTTATCTTTGTAGCTTTGTGTGCATGATCTTAGGGGGAGTTTTTTGCTGATTGTTGGTGTTGATCTATTTCCTTTGCATTGATTGTTTTTCACATTCATATGTTGCCATCAATGCCAAAGGGGGATATTGTTGGATATTGTTGTTGTTAGGATATGTTATTGTCATTGATAACATATTCGCGTGTTGCAGATAGTTGTTTGGTGTTCTGGTGATTGCATTGAGTCGATCTGGTCGATTTATCTATTTTGGAATGTTGGTTTATCCATTTCAATGATCAAGAAGTTTTCTTGATCATATTATTTGATCTAGTTTGGAGTTTACTATTTCTGTTTAGTGGTTGGTAGAGTGTGGTATTTGATTCAGTGAGCTCTGATATGATTATATATTTGGTTCTAGATTCGGAACAATGTTTTGGATGTTCATGTGTATCTTCATTTCAGATGGTTTGTGATTTTGTGCTTCATAAGTTATCTTTCTAGTCTGAATTGTTGTTGATTGGTGTTCCTATGAGTTAGCATGTTGATCAATAAAGATTTAAATAGGTGGTGTCAGTGTAGCTATTACGGATGGTTCTAACATTCTTTTTGGCATTTCTTTATCCTGTCCTATTTGTTTTTGTGGTCTGCATTGATCCTTGTGTGTTTTCTTGGTGATCTTTCTGATCCGGTGATATTCTTCACGTGTTATGTAGTATTCTTAGTGGGTGTAGCGTGTTGCGGTTGATCTTGGCAATATTACCAGTGATGATGCATATTTGGAGATTTGATTTAGGTCCATGCTATGTCATGAATATCATTGTATTATTCTGGTGGTTCATATATCTATAGTGTGATGTAATTTTGTAATTGAGGTTTGAGGGTTTTGCTGACCTTGTAGTCAAGGTTGATGAATTATAAAAATAGGTGTTAGATTCATGTAATTTGGGTATTGGTGTTGTGTCTGCATTAATAGAGAGTGGTGTATATGTACATAAGAAATTTATCCTTCGGTGTGGTGTATTGAGCAGAGATTGTTGCAGGGCAGACAAATGTGCTTAATAGGAACTATCATCAGACATAAGGAAATGATATATTTGTAGTTCATGTAATCTGGATTGTGGTTTGAATCTTATTGTAAGGTAGTGAACCTTTCCTAAGGGTTGGATCCTTCTAATTCATCTCATTTTGAATAGTGAGTTCTAGGAAGTGTTCTTGAATGCATGTGCATTCCCCATTGTAATATTTACACATACTACTGCAGAGTATCATCTTATTGTGGGTAGGTTCCCACCATTGTTTTTCCCTTAACTGGGTTTTTCATGTCAAAATCTTGGTGTTATATGTATTTTTGTCATTGTTTTTATCTTTATTCTTTCTATAGTTAATTGGAATCTAAGATTGTGCTTAATTGGTTCAATCTGGGAAAAATGATTCACCCCCATCCCTCTCAGTTTTCCTTCATTGTTGCTTCCAATACACATACACTCTACTCAATGTTACACTTTATGCATACACCATGACATGTCTCAATACTCAAGTTACTTTGCAAACTGAGCCTTTTGTTTTGTAATTTGATATTTTTATTTTTCATGATTCATAGTAAGGAAATCTTACGAGGCTAGAAATCATGTCCTCTCTCTCTATTTTCTCTTTCTTACGATGTCCCTTTTGTCTTGATATTGTATTAGTAAGATCCTAAAGTCCCTAGGGGATTAGTGCATCTTGTATCTTTGATATCTTGATGAAATTTTTTAATACAGATCTTTGTACTTGTAGCATCATAAATTGTGACTAGTACAATTTACACCTCATGATTGTGCCCCTACATTAGCATGTCCTATCCTCATCTGATTTCTAGGTCCGTTTGTGCCTATTCTCTAGCATTGAGGCCATGAACAACATTTTGTGGGTCCTATCATGGTATACCTATTGGCTCCCAAATCAATAATGATGTAGGAGCATCCTCGGTTCTTGGCAATCTTGCATCAACCAAAAATATTTATTTTCTGTTTGTTTTTTGTTTTGTAGTTTCAACATTTCATTCTGTATTTTCTTGCATTGTCTCACCAGATCTTGTGGAGTCGTATTTTTCTTGAGGACATGATCATATTCCTTATTCCTAAACCATAGAGTACTTGGATCATTTTCTAACAAGTTATCGATTCTGGATTCTGAGATAGTTTTCTTGTACCAGAACCATTTGGACCTATTTGCATTGGTGAATCTATCGGATCCCTTCCATATCATGTGGAGCCATATGCATTGATTCCAATGTTCCTTTGCATGTGGACGACCTTCCCTTTGATCCACACTTCATCCTTTGGATTTTCTAGAGGAATCTCTTTGTCAGAGGATGACCTATTTGTTTTACACATTTGATCTTGTTCTTCGACGTTTGATTCCTTTTGGGCCGAGCAGATCCCCTTCGATCATATAAATCATTGCAATTGAGCATTAGAAGTCAGTAAGAAGGAAATCAGATAGAATATAGTAGATAGATCTCAGGTTTGGAGGTTTGGGAGTGACATGTTATGTAATTAAGCATTTTTATAGTAGGCCAGTGAGACAGATCTTGTAACCTGGATGTTACCTGTTATCTGTAATCAATTTTCCTGATCTAATTTATTCAGTTTTGTATTGCCTCCATCATAGTTTTTTGTTTCCATTGTGTTTACTCTTGTTTCCTAGTCTAGATTGATCTCTTTGAGGTCCCTCCTAACCGATGACTGGACCAAGTGGTATCAGAGAAAGATTTGTTACAGATATTGTGTTGTCCTAAGTATTTTGTTGTAGGGTGGTGGACTTTGGATCCAATCTACAGCTGCAAAGGACTGACATGAAGATGGTGCAAAGAGGAGATAGGAATGGTGAAGCACATGGGAATACAGACCCTATTGTGATGAAAATGTTGCGAGGAATTGCAACCCAATTGGAAGTCATTGAGATAGCCCAAATAAGAGGCCACCATCTTGAAAATGTGAGCGAAGATAAGAAAGAAGAGGCCCAGACAAAACAAGTACCAAATCCACCCACGATCGATCCTGATGAAGAAAGGTTATTGAGGGTTTTGAGTAGGGGAACACTATACCACATTTTACCCCACTGGAGTATTGATGGAAAGTTTATATTTAGATGAATTGATGGATTGGATCTTGAAGATGGAGAAGTACTTTTATTTTGAGTGTAATGCCCCGCCAGGAAACCCCTAAGGGTTTAAGTTAAAAACACTCGAATAGAGTGTAAATATTTTTTTTTTTAAATAATAATTAAGAGCGTTAATGAAAAGTTACAACATTAAGATAATTTGGAGTTAACTAAGATCTTATATAACACAGCGGAAGGCTAAACGATCCTAAGGAGTTTCCCAACGTGATTACATAACCTAACACCTAACTCAACTTGCGTCGATTGACCCAATAAGCTGGATAACTTAATTACAAGATAATGCATAAGACTTGAATGTATATATGTTCAATGATATGACATCTTAGAATTTTAGGAAGCATTCATTTACTTTGGGTGGTTAGAAGGCCATTGAGAGGTTATTTATTCAATGCACTTAAATTCATAATTTCATTTAGAGGCCCCCAAAAAGGTTCAAAGCATTTAATATAATGAAGTTCATTCATTGGGTTTAAGGTACCCATCCACACTTGTCATCATCCTTTAATTTGCCTAATGAGATTCATTCATTTAGGATTAAACTGCAATTAATAAAACGAGGATTCCTTCATTTGATTTTAAGATAATCACCCACATTCGATATCTTTCTTAAATATTAAAAGTATGGTTAATAAGAAAAATTCGTTCATTAAGGATTAAACTTCCATTAGTAGAGTGTGGTTCCCTCATTAAGGTTTGAGCATAACCAAACTAAAGATTTATAGTTCCTTTATAGAGGATACCATGTGAGTAGCCATAGAATTCATTGAAGTTTTAAAAATGCTAATAAATGGCTAAATTCGTTAAGATGAAAATGTATTAGGATACATGAGGGCATCTCTTAAATTAAAATATAGTTAGCAAGATGATATTTATCATTTCAAGATTAGAATATAAGTTCATAGTGACGTTCTTCCATTAGGATTAAAATACAATTATCTTGTTGCATAACACTCTTTTTAGTTAAATGAAGTTAATATGAGTTATACATTTACTAAGATTAAGATTTAAACAACTGTACAAATACTCCCCTTTTTAGTTCAATTTTAGCAATCATAAGAGCTTCTTTTATTAAGGTTACAATTATGGATACTGGTTGAGTCCACCCAATTATCAAGTTAATTTCAGTAAGGATTATTGTTAAGTTAAATCATGAAATGACTAAACAAATTCATCCAATGTAGTGAAACATAACTAACATGGCGTTACTCATTTAAGAAGATAAGAGTAAATACCTATATGACATTCATCCTTTAGATTTCAACTTAGAAATTTTAACATTAATTCTAACTTTGTTTTCCATTCACATTTGTTCAATTTACATGCTTAATAACAAGTTAATCCAATGATGTAATCTAGTAAGATTCTTTCCACTATTACAATTTTTAATTCACATTTTCAATACTTTTCCATAATCTTATTTACAATCTTTCATGAATTCTGATAACTACATTTGTCAATATGAATAATTTTATGCACTTAGATTTAAATTCATTAAATTCACACCATACACTTATACAAGATAACAACTATACATGATAACTTAAAGCATGAAACAAAGGAAGCTAAAACATCGCATAACACAGATATGATCTCAGAGTTCACCCCTAAAGGGCTACATCTCCGGGTCTGCTCAACTGCAAGACCCCTCTGGCATTTAATATAGTTAAGATTACAAATTTACATGTCCTTTACATCTCTGCCCTTTAGGCGAACACATACACTATTCAACATCTACTTCGATTGATCATTACATAGTGATCCCTTTTAGAAGCGGGTCAAATTGAATCATAAAAAAAAACCTAGATCCTCTTGTTTGACGGTACCCTAACTAGAGGCTTGACCGACTTATGACCAAACACTAGCATATCAAGTCTTACCGTTAATGTCGAGCAAGTTTACCATATCTTTTTAACCATTAATGTCGACCAAGTTTATGGATTTGATAATTTAACTATTATTTAAAAATTCATATTAGTCAACCATTACTATTTAGTCCATGTTAATAATAAGTATTAACTCGAGTATGATGTAATCAACATGAGATTAAAAACTTGTATTAGAGTATGGATTTACTAAATGTTGATTCTCTAAAATCCAAATATATCGTTTACTAATTTGAGATTAAATAGGATAAGAAACTGAATTTAAAATTAAATAATATCAAGGAGACTAGATTTAAATCCCTTATACTAATTTTAAATTCACTTATTAATCTGAATTCTCCTTTATTTTTATATATCATATACATATATTTTTTTTTTCTTTAAAAAAAATTATATAAAATAATAAAAAAAAGAAATAATTAAAAATAATATAAAATAAACTTTTTTTTTATTTTCAAAAAAAAGAGGGGGAAGGTACCCACGTGGACAACCACGTGCCCCTACTACCATTGGTAGGGCAACTGCCATTGGTAGCGTTGCTACCAAATGGTAGCAGGCCGCTACCTCTGGTGGCGCTGCTACCATTTGGTAGTAGTTCGCTACCAATGGTAGCGCTGCTACCAACTGGTAGCAATGCTGCCATTGCAGCCATTCCCGCCCAGCCGTATGGGGGGGTAGAAATAATGAAAAAAAAAATTTCTTATTTGTTTTTTTTTTTTAAATTTTCTGTTAAAATACAATAACAGTCCCCAGACAGAACTGCCCAAATGTGCAGTCAGAAATTTACTTAACGAATTTATATATTTTAAATAAAAAAAAAAAAATAGTATATGAAAGTATTAAAAATAAAAATGAATAACTCACCCAAACACACAGTCTGAAAAAAAAACACAGACTTAAAACATTCTCCAGCAAACCCCATTTTTTTTAAAACAAACAGCCATTTCTCTTTTCTTCCTTTTTTTTTTTCAGAATGACAAGGGTTTTCAAAATAATAGAGGATATTGTTGTTTAACCCTCCCATTAAGCAAATCTCTGGCACAACGAATCTCTCTTCTCACACAAAAATCCAACCAAAAGCTAATCTATTACAAATTTCTACACTAAAACTCACTCACAAACATCAATGGAAAATCTGAAAACCGATGTTGCAAGAAAGAAAAATACAAATCCCTCTTTTTTTTTTGTAAACATTTTAATCAAGCTAATGATAAGATTCCTACCTCAAAATGCATTCCGGGAAGAATATTTTTGAAGAAGAGCTCCCAAATCTGCTGCTCTAAAACTCCATCTTGTCCAAAATCTCCAATCTCTCCTCCAAAAAAACCGTTTTTTTTCCAAAAAGATGTCCAAAAGAAAAAAAACCCCCAAAAACATTTCCAAGCTAGGTTAAAAATGAGAAACCCTATTTTTGCCCTAATTTTCAATTTCCAATTTAGGCATTTTTATTTTTAAAATAAAAGAGAATGAAAAGTGGAAATCATTCATTTCCATTATCCAATACTTCTTATTCGTTTTTCTTTTAAAATTTAAAAAGCTTCCATTTCTTATTTAACTCTAATTTTAAATTTCTTCATATTACTTTAGCCAACACTTTATATTTTGAACTGTTGACAAGGGTGAGGTATTTAAATTAATTTAACTTCAAAACCCAATCCTTTATACCATATCAATTTTGCAAGTAAAAAGAATAATAATTTTCTTTTAAATAATAAAATTTATCCTTTCTATTCCAAAATGCGAAAATGATGAATTTATTTCTATTTCCCAAATGACTTTAAATCCTTCCTTCCTAAAACGCATAGCTCATTAAATTTGTTATTATTAAATTTAACTATTAAATTGACTCGCTATAACATAATAAAGCGACCTTTTTAAATGAATGACTAATCTAATGCAAGAGTCTTATTTATTCTAATATCTCAACTACAAATGCGTAAATGAGCACATTAATCTAAGTTAAGTACTTTAAGCTTGCTACAATTATAATTAAAACAATCTCTTTAAATTAACGATTAATCATATAAAAGAAGCTACCTATTTAAATTTCTATATCACTAATGCGTACATCTACTCATTAACTTGAATTGAATATTTAGGATAACAAACTCCACTTACCCCGCGTAGGGCACGCAAATCGAGGAAGTCCACCAAATCACATGACACGTAACCCAATGCAAGGAACGCCCCACGAACCACACATACGATGCTCACCTGACCATGGCTAAGGCAAGACAAGAGTTTTATAACCACCAAATCCGAATTCTAAGGATGAAGGAGGCATACTCAACCTTGCAAGTCCCAAAGGAGATGAACCTCGCCCTAGGCAGCGTTGTACCTGCAATCTCCTGCACCCATGAATTCATGCAAGCATACATACACATATACATATTCAATGGAGGCATTAGCTCGAGATTTATCACAAGAGTTAGGAAACAATTACATTTACACAAGAATCGATGCAAAAGTACAATAATAGGTATGCACGATTATTTATATTATCTAAACTACACATTGCACCACGGTTAACCTACCATTCAAGAATGCCACATAGGAAGTCAATCAAGGTCAAACGGGTTTTACCAGTCTGACTAGGGTAGGGGCATTACATTGAGAACACCACAGAGGAAAGAAAGGTGAAGTATGCATGTACCCGGTTGAAAGGTCATGCATCTCTTTGGTGGGAGCATTTGCAAGTTGATAGATAGAGAAGAGGTAAAGAGAAGATCAAATCATGGGAGTGAATAGTTGCTAAGTTAAAATTGAATTTTATGCGAGCTTCTTATCAAGTAAATCTGTTATGAAAGTTGCAGAACTTGAAGCAGAAGGAATCTAGTGTGAAGGAGTTCACCGAAGCATTCTACAAGTTGAACATCAGATCCGAACATGTCGATAATAAGGTTGAACAAGTTGCAAGATATTTGAATGGACTGCAGGTGTCTATACAAGATAGACTTTGTTTGATCAAGTTCTAGAGTATTGAAGAAGTGTACCAATATGCCTTGAAAGCAGAAGAAAAGATGAACAAAAGACATGAGTAGAGACAACAGGGTAGAGGTGGAAGGTTTTTTGTAGGAATATTTCAAGGAGGAAGAGGAACCTATACAAATTAGAACAAGGACAAGGAAGTAAGCAAAGAAGGTAATTCATACCGAAAGGATGACAAAAATTTCTACTAGAGGAGAGAACCTGATGGCTATTGGAATGAAAATTTCAGAAAGGATGATAGAAGACAAGACAAAAGAGTGTTTAGAGGAACTTTCTATAAGTGTGGAGGAGAATGAGATCATTCTTTTTAATGTAAGAAGAAATAGAACACATGGAGAACAAAATTGGTAGAAGAAAGCCCCACTAGATCAGCTAACAAACCAGAAGGTGGAGAACTATTGATGATGAGCAGAGCTTTGTGTCATACAGGAGAAGATGAGGAGCCCTTGCAAAGGAACAATTTGTTCAAGACCAGATGTAAGGTATCCAGTAAGTGTTGTAAAGTTGTTATTGATAATGGTAGTTCAGATAATCTTGTTTTAGGAGAAATAGTGAATAAGTTGAAGTTGGAAAGATTGAAACACTGTAAGCCTTATTAGATAGAATGGATTCAAGATGATCATAAGTTGTTAGTAAGTGAGCAATATTTGGTGAAATTGAAAATTGGAAATTATCATGATGAAGTCTTGTGTGATATTATGCCTATGCACATTTGTCACATTTTGTTGGGCAGACCTTGGTAGTTTGATAGACAAGAAATACATGACGGGAGAAAGAACATATGCACTAATGTAGCAAATGGGATGAAACAAACCTTGTTACCCTTGGAGGAACCCTTGAAGAGTGAAGTCTATACAAATGCTAGAATCTATTTGGTGGATGGAATGAGACATGAGAATGTGTGTTTTGCCTTAGTTCTTAAGAAGACTGAGTATCTAGAGCATGAAGAAGAAAAACCTGAAGAGATAAAGTAGTTATTGTTAGAGTATAAAGACATCATTTTAGATAATGTGCCTGATAGATTGC
This sequence comes from Cryptomeria japonica, assembly GCF_030272615.1. Lineage (NCBI taxonomy): Eukaryota > Viridiplantae > Streptophyta > Pinopsida > Cupressales > Cupressaceae > Cryptomeria > Cryptomeria japonica. Next base: position 313,256,813 of record NC_081409.1, on the reverse strand, counting down.
CACCTATGATAAGTATGAGTAATTGCATGAACTTGATTCCTGGAGCTAGTTTGCCTAACAAAGCTACCCATCAGTTGACACCAAGAGAGAATGAAGAGTTGAATAGACAAGTACAAGAATTGTTGAAGATAGGTTTGATCAGACAAATTCTAGGTCCTTGTGCACTACCAATAATATTAGCACCTAAGAAGAATGGAGAATGGAGGATATGTACTGATTCCAGAGAAATAAACAAAATCATAGTGAAGTACCAATTTCCTTTACCTAGGATGGATGACATAATAGACTATTTGAGTGGAGACAAATACTATACAAAGATAGAATTGGGGGGTGGATGTTGACATTAACACTCAGATGAGAATAGTTGATGTTGTCATTGATGGCAGCCAACTAGTAACATTATTCATAGGTTACACAGGCAACTGACATCATTTACCGGCACCGACAAGCACTACAAGTTTATTCAGATCGACATCCAGTCTACACCGATAGCAGATTATACTAGCACTCTAAGCTGACTTGAAATAATATTGTTTATGGGGAATGTATTGTAATATAATATTATTTGTATGGCTGACATGATGTATTGTAAAGACTCATATATGTATGAGATCTTGTAGGTCATTTTGAAATGTAATTACGTAATGTAAGGAAGCGATATATGAGATGTGATAGGTTATGATAGCAAATGAACTGTATACGCATTTTGATATAATTATCTTATGAGAGAATAAGAGTAGAGAAGAGAAAAGCAAGGTATATGGAAGAGCTATTAGATAGAGCTTAAACTGGTACTGAATCCAACATTGTAGATTCTATTTTGAGCAGTACATTATCATTGGATTTAACCATCCAATTGTAGTTAGTGGGACTCCATTTTGTTGTTGACCAGTGAGCTCTAGGCTGGGTGCCTTCCTGCATGTGCAAACCCCTATTGTATAAGTAATATTTATTCATATTGGCCAGTGAGTAAATATTGTGGGTCACAAATCCCACTGAGGTTTTCCCCTACCAAGTTTCCTCGCCAAAAATATCCATGTTATGGTGTGCATTGATGCTTATTATTTTGTTTCTCTTTATTGCATTATTATTTGCTTATCGGTATATTAATTTAGGTTATAAAGTTGCAAACAAGTTTAAATATTTCATCTACTAGTTAGACATTGATTCACCTCCCCCCTCTTAGTGTCTTTGAGATTGATCAAGTATCTAATAATTGGTATTAGAGCCTAGTCTTATATTTGCAGAAGCCTAACAGCTTGAGGAAGATTTTGAAACCAGTACCGATGGAAAGTTTGAGACAAAAATTGGAAGGAGTTCTTGAATATTTTGATGCATAAAAATTGAAGAATATCAAACTAGAAGATGAACTCAAAACTACTCAGGAATTTATCAAAGCGCTTCAAGAAAACCTAGTGATAGCAAAGAATAAGAGAAAAGAATTAGATGTGCAATTGCAAAATCAAAATGATGAAGAAAAGGAAACTCTCAGAAATATTGCAGAGAAACTGAGACAAGAGAACAGTAACATGAAAAATGAGATGCAAGATTTAACCATGAGATTATGCAAGGATATTGAAGATAGAAAGAGGAATGAAGAAGATTTGGCCAGAAGACTTAATCAAAGATCATATGAATTTTTAAGGCTCAGTTATGAAAATGATATGCTTAAAATAGTTTTGATTCACATGCAACATGACAAAGATGAACTTATGAGACAAGTTAGCATTTTGGTAGGTGAATTGGTCACTGCAAATGAATACAAAGACAAATTCAAGAATAGTTCAGAAAAGCTTGATGATATGCTAAAAAGTCATAAACTTGATGGAGAAACAATTGGACTTGGATTTGAACATGGAGAAAGTTTCAGAACTATAAACAATCATGATGACAACAAACCGATAAGGCAACCTAATGCTTATAAATTCAATGGGAAATGTTTTAATTGCAACAAATTTGGTCATAGAGCAAATCAGTGCATATTTAGGAATAATCAGAATACAAATTTACACATTGGTCAATGTTCCAAATACAATAAAAATGGACATATCTCAGACAATTGCAAAATGAATGTGAAATGCTATGTTTGTGGTAGATTTGGATATTTATCTAATCAATGCAGAACTCAAACTGGTCAAGGTTATGGAAAACCTATTCGGAGAAACAATGTAACTTGTTATGCATGTAACAAGATTGGGCATATTGCAAAATTTTGTAGAAGCAAGAGTGTACTGGTGAACAAAAAAGGATCTAATGACAAAGGTAAAGAAAAGGTGAATGATATCAAGGAAGAATTTTCTAAATAATGGATTGGGAAGAGAGATCAAAGAATTGATGAATCTATCTTTGCACTGGTAGAACAGGGCAATCCTGCACCGCTAGGAGATTCTTCATCTAGCTAAGGAATAATCCTTAGTGATAAGGCAACTAATTGAAGATCATGCATTTATCCTCAGTTGGTGGTAAGAAGTTATATTTCTTCTTTACCAGCAGACATGTTGAGTTACAATGAAAATTCACTTCATCGGTGAAGCATTTAATGTGGTTGTAAGTTAACTTTTTGGTTATAAAGGCACTGTAACTTCTCATTTCATCTCATTAAGCATTCAAGCATTCGAAGAGAATGAAATTGAGCAAAGGCATCGCAAAGGCAAAGCAAGAAAGGTTTTTCAAAGCATTCAAGAATTTCTCAGGTAAAAGGTATTTATCTTACACAATGGCTTCTTCATCCTCCATTACTGAATTCATTGCAAACCCTACCATTGTGGAGAACATAAAATGACCTAGACCCATTTTCAAAATAATTCCTATGATAGCAAAATTGGACGACTCCATTGGTGCATTTTCTAGAATCCCAAAGGGAGTCACGTTTGAGACCCTAGGGCATACATTCACTATAACATCGAAGATTTAGGGTCTAAAGATTTAAAGAATATGTTCATAAATGTTATTACTAACAACCAAGGTATAGTAAAACCAGAACACAAGGTTGTTGAGGATTTAGGGTTCATTGACATCCTTCATATGCCTGAATTTTCAGATGAGATTATCTGTTATGTTCTTAGCAGAGTTCACAAAGAATTTTTGTGGTTAGATTCAGTTTTCAAGATAACTAAGGAAGCAATTAAGGATGTTACTAGTTTACCTTCTACCGGTACTAGGCCTGATAAGAAAAAGAAAATTCCAAACAAAGAGGTTATGAGATTAACTAGAGCTACATTTGATAACAGATCACTTAGGGTTAGTGATTTAACTGACAACAATGTTAAATATGCTAGTATGGTAATTGGATACAAAGTTGCTCATACTAACATACTGAATTCTATTTCAAGTTCTTGCATTCATAGTGCCTATGAGATGATTATGAATAATGCTAAAATTGACATTTGTGAATGGCTGAAAGATGAATATTAGAAAATTTGCACAAGATCAAAGGAGATAAGAAGGGAACCTTTAAATTTGGAAATCTAATTGTGTTTTTAATGCTTTACTTCTCAAAAGAGATTCCCAGTATTGGACATAAGGATTTTGCCTATGATATTTATGTTAGAAAATAGATAAAGGAGGCAATTACTTGCATGGGATCTGATAGTGACAAACTAGTAAAAGAGTATTTCAAGAATTTTCAAGAAAAAATGAGGCAAAGGGAAAGGATTCCCCAAAGCATTGTTGATAAGTATGACAAACAAATATGCTTTGTGATTAAAAGAGATAAAGTATTGATGGAGGAAATTAGACCTAGAACTATCTAGATTATAAAGATGGGATATGAGGTGGATTCACACATCTTGGATTCATATGCTAAAATACTCCTAGATGCTCCACTGGAACTGATAGAGGAGATATTTGGTAATGCTGAAACTATAGAGAGTGGTGTTTCTATGTAGAAGCAAAGGAAGAAAAGAGAAAAATAAATAAAAGATGCTTCTAAGTTTGTAGAAATTTTTAAAAAGGGCTTATTGAAACTAGATCCGATGAAAGATGTTGTTGAACAAGAAAGAAAAGAAGAATAGCAACTGGTAGCACATATTTCTCCTATGGCTACCTAATCTAATTCTGATAGTGGTAAGGAAACTGAATTCAAAAGGGTGGATGGGAAGAAAAGAAAACCCTCACTGGCACTAGCTCCATCTCCTAATAAATCAAGGACACTAAAAGAGAAGCAACAGGCTGTAAGAGAGCCTAGTGGTCCTAAGAAGAAAGTTACTCCTAAGAAGAAATCTGAACCAAAGGAACTGGATACTCTTTCACCAGAAGAGTTAGTCAATGAAATCACCCAAGATGGTAACCTTAGAAATATAAATAAATTTAATCATTCTTTTAAGGATTCAGATAAGGAAACTATAGAGGAAAGTATTATTTTGTATCTAGATATCTACAAGAAGGTCCTTATTGAGGTAATAGATGTTCCATCAAATGATTTATACTTAAGACTTGAAGCAAAGAGAATGTCTTTTATGGAACTTGATAAGAAGTTGAAGGTAGAAGCTCTATTAGCTGTGCATCATGTTAATTCCAAGCAGAAAATTGATGACCTTATATCTAAAGCCAATAGAACTATTTTTGTGAGTGGTCACTAGCAAGTTAGTCTTATGATTGACAGAGTTAAAGAAATTGCAAATAAAATGAATGATGAGTGGGACATATTTTTTGTTGAGAGAGAGAAGAAAGAAAAGAAAGACAAACAAAAGGTGGATAATTCATTTACTAAGGTATATCCGAAGGTAGATAAAGGTAAATGCAAAATTGGCAGCATACTTGATATCACGGTTAAGGATAATCTACCACCACTAGCACATGACACCTCACTAATAAATTTGGAGGCATCAACACAAACAGATAGTCAGCCTGGAGAAGATAAGTCAGAGGAAGTAAAAGTAGATAATGTTGATCCCGAATCAGACATTCTATTCACAATGAATGTTGACACTCGGGATTTTAATATTGTAATAGACAAGGAAACAACTGAAGTTAAGAAATCAGAATCCATCCCTGATGATACTCAGCTTAAAACTGTAAAATCGGTAGAAGCAGAAGCAGAAAATGGAACAAAAATAGGGCATGAACAAAATATATCTTAACCGCCAGATAGTAAGACAAAAAGTAAGGTTGAAAGTAAGGTTGAGGACAAGACAAAAGAAGTGGTCAAGGTAACTGTGTAGACATCCGGAGAAGAAAAGAAACCAATTGTAGAACCAAGCACTCTGCCTAGCACTTATACTATGGATTATAGACCAACGAATGTTATAGATATACTTTTAGATTCAATAAAGAAGATTACAGAATGCAATGCCTTCTAATTTAAGGCCATTGGTGATTCTTTACCAATTTTGCAAATGATTGCACCGACATGTAAATTTGATCATATTGATGGATCTATAGGTAAATTGGACACATTGTCCAAATTCATTTCTTCTAATATTCAAACCATGGATAAAATAAATGAAGAGACCATTAAGGAAAGAGTGAATAAGGAGAAAGATAAATTCTTTGATAGGACAATTAAATATTGTACATGACAGATTGATTCTTTGTTACCGGCACTAAATTCCACCATTCTGGAATACAAGGAATTGTACAGGGAAGCATGTAAGCCACACCATTTAACAAAAGATATTGATGAGAAAATAAAGAAAACACAAAAGAAAATTGATGATATAACTAATAATATGATTGGTTCTTTGGAACTTACTTCAGTTTTGGATGAGGAAATGGAAATCTATGAAGAGAAGATTGAGAAATTGGAAAACGAGAAAGCAAGGCTGAGAATGAAAACCTGAGAGTTGAAGAACAAGCTTGGTCCTAGATTGGACAACTTATTAACACATCAAAATGAGTTGTCTAAAGTGACTATTGAAGGAGAAAGATCACTGGAGCAACAAATGCATTATCTCACCAGTATGATCCGGCAGACAAAGACTATAACTTCTAACAGTACTAAGTTTTTTCAAGGTCTTAACTTAGTTTTGGCAAACATTTTCTAAAATGTACATAACCGATTACAAGTTTCTAGGTAAATTTTGACTTTTTGATTCTTTTGACATCCTTTGTCATTGATGTCAAAGGGGGAGTAGTGTATGAGAAAAATATACAGAAGGAGATCACTTGCTCAGGAGGAGAACACTCAGTTTTTGGATTTTTCTCATGAGTGTTGCCATCCATGCCAAAGGGGGAGATTGTTGGCATTATACACTCAAATGAGAATAGTTTATGTTGTCATTGATGGAAACCAACTGGTAACATGGTTCACAGATTACATCGATGACTGACATCATCTACCGACATCGGCAGGCACTACAAGTTTATTCACACCGACATCCAATCTACACTAACAACAGATTATATCGACACTCTAAGCTGACTTGAAATAGTATTGTTTATGTGGAATGTATTGTAATGTAATATTATTTGTATGGCCGACATGATGTATTGTAAAGACTCACATATGTATGAGATCTTGTAGGTCATTTTGAAATGAAATTAGGTAATGTAAGGTAGCGATATATGAGATGTGATAGGTTATGATAGCAAATGAACTTTATATGCATTTTGATGTAATTATCTTATGAGTGAATAAGAGCAGAGCAGAGTTGAGCAAGGTATATGATAGAGGTATCAGTTAGAGCTTAAACCGGTATTGAATCCAACATTGCAGATGCTATTTTGAGTAGTACATTGTCATTGGATTTAACCATCCAATTGTAGCCAGTGGGACTCCATTTTGTTGTTGAGAAGTGAGCTCTAGGCTGTTGGCCTTCCTGCATGTGAAGGCCCCTATTGTACAAGTAATATTTATTCATATTGGCTAGTCATTAAATATTGTGGGTCACAAGTCCCACCAAGGTTTTTCCCCTATCGGGTTTCCTCGCCAAAAATATCTATGTTATGTGTGCATTGATGCTTATTCTTTTATTTCTCTTTACTGTATTATTATTTGCTTACTGATATATTAATTTGGGTTATAAAGTTGCAAACAAGTTTAAATATTTCATCTACTAATTAGACACTGATTCACCCCCCCTCTCAATGTCTTTGGGACTGATCAAGTATCTAATAGTGGATATCATCACATCAAAATCAAAGAAGGAGATTAGTAGAGGACAACATTCAAGACAAATGAAGGATTGTATGAATGGTTGGTGATACCTTTTGGGTTGACTAATGTACCCAGTACTTTCATGAGATTGATGAATGAGGTACTAAAAAATTTCTTGGATTAGTTTGTTAGTATATATTTGGATGACATTCTGATTTGCAGTAAGACAAAAGAGGAACATTTGTTGCATTTAAAACAAGTTTTGCAGAGGTTGAGAGAAAAAAAGTTGCTGATAAATCTTAATAAGTGTACTTTCATGAAGGAAGAGTTAGTCTATTTGGGATTTGTGATATCTACGGATGGATTGAAGATGAAACCTAAGAAAGTAAAAGCAATTATTGAATGGGCTACACCTGAAAGAATTGGAGAGGTAAGATCATTTCATAGATTGGCTAGTTTCTACTAGAGTTCATCATAAATTTAGTTCAGTTTGTAACCCTATGAATGAGACAATGGGGGGAGATAGGAAGGAATTCAAGTGTACAACCAAAGCAAACAAAAATTTTGAATTGATGGAGCAGAAAGTGACTGAGCAGTCTGTGTTATCTTTACCGAATTTCAACAAAGTGTTTCAAGTAGATTGTGATGCAAGAGGAACTACTATTGGAGCCATATTGAGTAAGGAAGGGAGGGAAGTAGCTTATTTTAGTGAGAAGTTGAATGATGTTAAGAGGATATATCTAGTGTATGATCAAGAATTTTATGTCATAGTTCAAGCCTTGAAGAAATGGAGACATTACCTATTGCCTAAGGAGTTTGTGCTATATACCGATCATCAAGCCTTGTAGTATTTGAACAATCAGAGTAAGTTGAATCAAAGACATATGAGGTGAGTAGAGTTTTTGTAGAGTTACACCTTTTTGTTGAATCATAGAAGTGGGAAATCTAACAAAGTTGCTAATGCATTGAGTAGAAGGAAGAATTTGTTGACAAAGATGAGAGTGATATTATTAGGATTTGAGGAGTTGAAGACCTTGTATGATGATGACCCAGATTTTTTAGAACCTTGGAAAGCATGTAGAGAACTGGTTATGATAGATAGAAGCAAGTGGTTGGATTACTTCATTTAAGATGGAATGTTATTCAAAGGAGTTAAATTGTGTATACCTAAGAGTTCTATGAGGGAGAATCTGATAAAGGAGAAGCATAGTGAAGGATTAGTCAGACACTTTGGTGTTGACAAAATAATAGCATTGGTGAGTGAGCATTACTTTTGGCCTCAAATTCATAAGGATGTTAGAAAATTAATGCAGAGTTTTAGAGTTTCTCAAGTTGAAAAAGGCAGTAGTCAGAATGTGGGATTGTATAAGCCTTTGATAGTACCGAAAAGACCTTGGGAGGATATAAGCATGTATTTCATACTTGGATTTCCTAAGACATAGAGAGGGAATGATTATATATTTGTGGTAGTGGATAGATTCTTGAAGATGGCTCATTTCATACCTTGTAAGAAAACATCAAATGTAGTGCATATAGTTGACCTATTTTTCAGGGAAGTGGTAAGGTTGCATGGACTACCTAAGAGCATAGTTTCTGACAAAGATACTAAGTTTGTTGGTTATTTTTAGAGAACACTTTGGAATAAGATGAAGATAGATTTGAAGTTCAGTTCTACTTTTCACCCATGAACTGATGGACAAACATAGGTAGTAAATAGGAGCTTGGGAAATTTGTTGAGATGCTTGGTTGGAGATAAAACTGGAAGTTGGGATTTGATTCTTGCACAAACAAAGTTTGCCTACAATAATTGAATGAACATGAGTACGAAAGAAGACCTTTTGAGATTGTTATCGGAGCACACCCTAGAGGTATATTAGAATTAAGAGATGTCAATAATGAAGACAAGCAAAGTGCAGAGGATGAAGAATTTTTAGATCACATGAAGGCCTTGCATATTCAAGTTAATTAGTATTTGGAGGACATGAACAACAAGTATAAGGAGAAAGAAGATGAGAAGAGAAGACATAAGGAATTTTAAGTTGGCGATGAAGTGATGATTTCCAGTTTGAACCTATGACAAGTTGCAGATGAGGAAGTTTGGACCTTATAAGATCTTGAGTAAGTTCTCAAAAATGCATATGAAGTGGAGTTACCGGATAGTTTCAGTATTTCACCAAAATTTACCATTGTAGATCTACATTAGTATCATGAACCAAAATTCAATGAGGACAATATTGAAAACTTGGAGAAATAGTTGCCCTAGAAGGAGCCAGATCAGATTGAAGACATTTTGGACAGTAGGATTGGGCGTAGCACCCGGAGCAGTCAGTATAAAGAGTATCTTGTAAAATGGAAGGACAGACCAGTTGAAGATTCATCTTGGATTTCTCAAGAAGAGGTAGACCGCATTGGTATTCCTCTAACCTCGACAAAGCGAGAGACTCACTTTTTCAACAACCCCAGATTTTTGATGTAGGAGCATCCTTGGTTCTTGGCAATCTTGTATCAACCAAAAATATTTATTTTCTATTTGTTTTCTATTTTGTAGTTTCAACATTTCATTTCACATTTTCTTGCATTGGCTCATTATATCTTGTTGAGTTGTATTTTTCTTGAGTTCATGATCATATTCCTAGTTCCTAAACCATGGAGCATTTGGATCAGTTTTCGACAAGTTATCGATTCTAGATTTTGAGAGTTTTCTAGCACCAAAACTGTTTGGACCTATTTGCATTGGTGAATCTACCAGATTCCTTTTGTAGCTTGCGGAGCCCTATGAGTTCATTCTGATGTTCCTTGGCATGTGGTCGACCTTCCCTTTGATTTTCTCTTCATCCTTTTCTATTTTTCGGAGGAATCTCTTTGGTGGAGGCTGAACTATTGGTTTTACACGTTTGATCTTGTTCTTCAGCATTTGATTCCATTTGGGCCGATCGGATCCCCTTGGATCATATAAATCATTATAATTAAGAATTAGAAATCAATAAGAAGGAAATTAGATAGAATATAGTAGATAGATCTTAGGTTTGGAGGTCCGGGAGTGACCTATTTTTTAATTAAGCATGTTTGTAGCAGACCAGTGAGACGGATCTTGTAACTCGGATGTTACCGATTACCTGTGATCAATTTTCATGATCTAATTCATTTAGTTTTGCATTGCCCCCATCATAGTTTCTTGTTTTTGTTGTTTTTACTCTTGTTGCTTGGTCCAAATTGATCTCTTTGAGGTCCCTCCTAACCAGTGACTGCACCAAATTGGATAGAATATAGTAGATAGATATTAGGTTTGGAGGTCTAGGAGTGACCTATTCTGTAATTAAGCATGTTGAGCTAGATCTTGTAACACATAAGTTATCGGTTATCTATAATAAGTTTTCATGATATAATTCATTCGGTTCTGCATTGCCTCCATCATAGTTTCTTGTTTCCATTGTGTTTACTCTTGATGCACAGTCCAAATTATCTCTTTGAGATCCCTCCTACCGGTGACTGTACCAAAAAAATTCTAAATCCTAATGAAATAGCCAATTACTTATCAACAAATTTAAAATAGGATTTGGCCAACGAACAAGATTCCAATCTTAGGACTAAAATCTTCTACACTTTAGGCTTTGGAAAAACAAGGTGGGTCCCCCTCAACAATGTCTTAATGACTCACTATACTTTATGCTTAGGCATTGCACACTAAAGTAGATTATCCCAATGAAAATATACCAAGGAAAATGAATAAACTCCTATTTTTGGCTACAACCTCAATTTATAAACATTAGTGCGACTATTGGGACTTGTTTTTCTATACTTAACTTTCTCGTTAAACAAAAATAAAAAGATATTTGAGAATAAATGACCCCAAAATATTTTCAAAGAGAAGATCGGTGCTTATCCTATGGAGAAAAGATTCTAACTACAAATAAGTCATAAACAACTATGTTGCATCTCATTGTTACAACCATTGATTAAACATTAGATGACTTGCATACACTATTTAAACTGAAATCAATACAAATTCCTTCACATTAAACCATACATGTATCGCCATTAACTCTTTTACTTGAAAGAGACCTATGTATGAGAACATACATTCTTAATTAGAGAAGACAAATGATAATGCCATTAACAAAGTAATACATACAACAAATATGCAAAATGATAGAAGCAACCTAAAATTGATTTTTTCCACTAATTCTTCAAAAATTGGGATACAACATAAAAATTGTCCACACAAACTTGCAGAGAGAATGACTTTCTCTATTAATTTTAGCTCCTAATACATTCTACTTCAAAAAAATTAGAATCCTTCTTACTGGCCTTAATTTTCCTTTTATAAGACAAGGGAGAAAAACAAGCTTCAGGCCAGGTAAGACACCTATTGAAAAATGATTGCTAGATACAATAGAATAAGATAAAGGCATCTTTCTTAGGTACATTCAAAAAATATTGTTAGGGAGAGGGGCTGCAAGGTGGCTGCAATAATTGACTCTTGGAAATAGTGCAACAGGCCTAGAAGGAGTGGGGCTAAAGTATCCTTTTCTTGTGGTTGTCTCTTAACTCCATACTCTTTACAACATTCATTAAACTCATCAAAAGTGAATTCTCCACCTCTATCAGATCTCAGACACTTAAAATTCAATCCAGTCTTAGTTTCAACTCTAGCCTTGAAAATATTGAACTTCTCCAACTCTTCAGACTTCTCCCTTAAGAAGGTAACCCACATCATCCTTGAATAGTCATCAATTAGCAACATGAAATACCTATCACCCTGCAAGCTTCTTACTCTAGAACGACCACATAGATCAGTATGCACAAGATCCAATAATCCATTAGAATTATACTATTTTTTCTTATAAGTAACTCTTATCTGCTTCCCTAATTGACATTCCTTACATACCAAATTAGAAGGATTTATTAACTTCGGTAGATCTCTCACTTCTTCAATAGAAATTATCTTAACCAAGCAATCAAATTTACATGACACATCCTTTTATGCCATAACCAACTTTCATCAATCTGAGCAATCAAACAACTTTTACCACCAACATTCAAGTGAAAGATATTACCTTTAGTCATAGTACCTTATGCAATCTCAGTTTCAGAGCTGTTCAAGATCTCACATTTGCCATCCTGAATTGCAAGTTATATCCCTTATCAACCATTTGACCAACACTCAAGAGATTATATTGTAATCCTTCAACATACAACACATCATCAGTATTATTCTTACCTATAATACCCTAAAAATGGTAATCTAAACCATGGGCCCCTAATCTTGACAACGTCACCAAGGTCCTAACCGAAGGCAATTAAATAAATCTTGAGAAAATAATTAATTCTTTAAACATTAAATGCCACATGGCAAAATTAATCAACCAATATTAATTAAATATTTATATTTAATTAATTAAATCATTCCAAGAAAATCATTTTAAAACAATTATCTTATTTATTTTATTAAATATCCTAGCATATTTAATTAAATAAATCAATTTGCCATTAAATCATTTAGAGGAATTAATTTTAATTAAATAAATCAATTGAGCACAAATCTTCAAAAATGGAAATAAATCAAAAAAGGAATTAATTGACCAAGAAAGAATTAAAAATTGAGAAAAGAAATCAATTGGAGACAATCTTTAAAAAAAATAAAAAAATTGATAAATAATCTCAGAGAAAGCAATTAAAACAATTAAATATTCAAATTGAATGAAATAGAGAATAAATCAGTTTTTCCTGATTTAATCTTATTTTTAGTTCAATTTCCTTTAAAACTGAGAAAAGCATCCAATCACATCAATTCACCTAGATTGTGCTTCCCCTTGGAAAATCTTGGCCGCTCGTCATCTTTTGATCTCAGTCGTTGGTTTCTTTCTGAATTTTCTATAAATTCAGGCTCTCATCTCTCATTCAAGGATCCTGGAGAATGTATTGTTATTATGCTAGTTTTGCTCTAGGTTCATTGCATATTAGTTATTTCATATATTGAATATTTATTATTTCATATCGATTGAATCATTTAGCTTAATATTGTAAAAGTCTTGTTAGATTAATATTGCATCCATCTAGCATTCATCATGTTCATATAGATAAAATCCTTCGTCTTGATGTTGTCTAGTCACTGGTATTGCTAAATAATCTGAGAGCAATCTTATACTCACATCTTTTAGAAGGTAATGGGTCGATTTGTTATGGTTTACTATTCATTAATTATATTTGACTAACCATGCATGTAATGACTTAATTGAAGTGTTGTGCTTACATATACAGGTCCACTTTTCACACACATTTCTGGCGCCCACCGTCGAGCAGAAAACTACTTTTTCGGCCTCAAAATAATTTTTTTTTATTCTGTAGGTTTCGTCCGTATAGCCTCTGCGAAATATCATACGAGCAGTTTCACTACATCATACGACATTATATTGACACTTGCAGTTTATCGTACGAAACAAGATCATATCCTTTAAATTGTCGTACGAATCAGGATTGTCATTTGTACGATATACTGATTCTTTTATACTCTGTCATTCTATGCTGAATCCTAACTCATACAACCTACTGCTTATGCTATCCTTTTGTCATTCTATGCTAGTTTCTAACTCATACAATAAAACTATTCTGTCATTTTGTTTTATGAATATTGTCGTACGATTCTGTTTTCTGATAGATTAAAAAAAAAAATAGATTACCTTTCAGGATTTTTTGCTCAAATTTTGATGATGCTAACGCTGACCTTGGATTGTCTTCTGTCTTCTTGAGATTTTTATAGCCTAACTAGTTTCTTGCAGGACGTTTATCAAAGAATGAAAACAACATGACTATTGATGCGTTGTTTTTGCAGGTTGCCTAAGAAGAAATCAATCAAACATTGTGTATTCCTTAATTTTTCTAGGCACTTAACTTGCTATCTGGGTAAATGAACAAATCTGTCTTTTGTGTCTTTTTTGGAAAATTCTGAGAGGTAGGAGAGTATGCTCATGTCTTTCTAAGACAATCAGAAATCTAGACCCTTGAGGCTTTTTCTTTGTTTGACATTTGTACATCTTTAGCAAACCTACCCTCCCGAGGAGCTAATAACTCTATAGCCTTTATGGTTGGTGAGAGGGGAATGACCTAAGTGGGAATGGCTAAACACCAAGTACTCCAACCCAATATAAAATAAATGTGATTTGATGAAAATCAAGTCAATGATAGTGCTCGGGAATATCTCTCCTTAGTACCTTCATGTATATTAAACCTTGGTTTTCAAGGCTGGGAGACCTCTTAATTAAGTTTATACCTTGACGCGCCGAGCGGAACGTTTACTAAATCCAATAAAAATTAGAAGCTACCTGATTCACCTCTGAAAGGTTGATAATCTTTGTGCAAGAGAGATAGTAACTCTCCCAAGACACTTGCCATATCATGCCCCCATTAGCATTTGGAGTTGGCTAATACGGCATTGAGAATCTATTGTGTGAGACTCAGTGGCCATATTCTGATTAGCTATTGGGTGTGTACCTAAGTTAGCAAGAAAAGGTTTTCTTGTCTAGGCCAACTTCCATAGGATTTGCATGTTGTGATTGGAGTTACTATTCATATTGCATGTTTTCTGTGCTTTCATCCCTCAAACTGAAACTAGAATACTAAAACTAGAGAACACAAATCAATAAACTCAATGATCAAAACTCTGTTTGTGTCACAAATCAGTCTATCCTGGTTAGAAATCAGTCCACCTCAGAAATTGGTCATGTTCAATTGCCTTATTCAGTCATTGAAAAACCCAGAATTTTTAGTCTCTGATCTGTGAACAGTCGGACGAGTCAGCTGAATTGTCATCCTGCACCAAATCCTGTGTCGTACAAGTATACTATTTTGTTGTCCTAAACCCAATCCTCTATCGTATGAGACCCAGTAGTCTTTCATCCTAAGCCATATCCTATGTCATATGAGATAGAATTGAACAAAATATTTAATCGTTCAAGACCTACCCACTTGTCGTACGGTACTAGGCAGCAACTCGTACGAAACATAACTGTTGTTGTCCTGCACCTATCATACTGTCGTACGGCTCCAAAAATACAGTCGTATGAGTCTCTGATCCTATCAGTCGAGAACAATCAAAACCTATCCAAAATAGTCTACAACAAGCCTAAAACTGGTTATCATCCTCATAAGCATAAACAACCTTGATAGTGTATCTCTGCAGTTGCATTGCATGATTTTGTCAATCATTTCTCAACTAGTTCAAATGAACATTTTATCAAACCTAAGTCAACTTGGATAACATCTTACATAGGATAGATCATTCCTGAAACTAGACCAGATCTTAAGTTACTTCTCCTAATTACTACGTTAAACAAACTACTAGCTACAATTTGATCTTGAGTTCTGCAACACATCCCGCTCTTAGTCCTGTCGGTTAGAAATGCCTGTTCAAACTAGAAACTCTCATAGCAAAAGAGACAAAGAAAAAGAGACACCCTTTTCAACCAATGACAATCTGTTTTACAAAGAAAATCCTTTTTACAATAAACCATCCTCGTCACAGATACCAGTTTATGATATACCAATCTTTGGTTAGCCCTTATCTCCCACCGTGATTGGAGAAAGGCAAGAAAGAGAAGCTAGTAAATGAAACACTCATGAAGATTTCAGCAATCATGCCACTGACAGCTATTCATCAACTAAATCTGAGCTTCTTGAACCTCTTGAAGATGAAATACATAGATGTCAGAATGATAAAGAATTCCAAAAAATAATGAAGATCATCATGGCTAGGGAAAAAGAAGACTATTTCCTAGAATTAGCGAAACAAGGTGCAAAACTCCCTATTGGTTATAATGTGGAGACCCTCGTTGCTAAAGAGGAAGATACACCATGGGGAAAAATGAGCAAACAAATGCAAGCACTACAAACTGCAGTCACAAGAATAGAAAACAAAGATAAAACACCAAAACAATATTCTTTGGACACAATATGCCGATTCCCATTTGACAAAAACCTTTACATGTCTCCATTTCCTTCACGAGTTAAGATCCCAAAATTTGACAAATATGATGGTACCTCAGATCCTCAAGATCATGTCAGAGAGTTTTGTGTCACTTGTATGGAGTTTATGCATGATCAAACATACCTCATGCGCCTTTTCCCAAGGAGTTTAGGGGGTCAAGCAATGGAATGGTTCGCAAGCCTACCCAAAGGAATAAAAACATTTGAAGAACTAATCCAACTATTTTTACAACAATACTCATACAACATTCATCACCCAGTCACTATGATAGAGCTTTGCAATACCAGACAAAACACAAGAGAACCCTTTCTCACATTCCTCCAACGATGGAGAAAGATGTTCTCTAGATATTCACGGACCATCCTAGATCTTGAGAAAATGGACATCTTTGTCAACAGCTTAGTCCCTGAATTGAAATACAATGTCCAGATGCAAGTACACCCTTCATTCAACAAAATGGTAGATAACGCCCTCAGAATGGAAGACGTGCTTATCAAAAAGGGAGATATATCACTTTGGAAAGAAACATCGCAAGGTTCTAGCTCTAAAGAAAAGAGTAAATAATGGAAATATAGCAAAGATAGAAACAAGAATGTTGTTAGTGATGGAGTGGTAGATACTGTCCAAGCAAAAACAAAATCCACAATATTTAACTTGGCCAATGGCACACAAGCACTCAAGGCAGCTGAAACTACAACAGAGCATCCCCCAAAGAAAATAAGAGAGTGGTTAAAAGACAAACCTTGGGTCTCAAAGCCTAAGCGTGAGTTTACTCCTCTAGATGAGTCATATGAATTAGCTTTTAAAACTTTATTGACAAATAATCTGATAACATTGCCAGACAATTCCTGACCATATGAGCCAAAAATTAGACCCAAATGGTGGAGAGAAAACGAGTACTGTGACTACCATCAGAACAAGGGACATAACATAAACCACTGCATGAAACTCTGACATGAAATCAAAGATCTCATTGATGTAGGCAAGATCATTGTTGGAAATCACACAACTAATGCTGATCATAAGGCCTTTAAAGATCCCTTACCCACTTATGAACAAGGAGATTCCTCAAAATCTAAGGGAGGAGCTAGAGTCAATTATACTTACACTAACAATGATAATGTGATCAACATGATTGAATCTATTCAACCTGAATATTGCAATGTGATCATAGTCCCAGACCACCAAAATCAAGCACAGGCTGCTAATGCTATGACTCGTGCTCAAAGGAAGATTTCCCTCCCAGGAGCTAGTCCCCCAACTTTTGATCAAACAACATCAAAAATGCCAAATAGACAAATAGACACAATCATGGCTAAATCAAAACAACCAGCTTCATCATCTTCCCCTGGTTATAGTATTGTCAAACAATTGAAGAAAACCAATGCTCAAATCTCTATTTTAGAACTGCTTAAGATCTCTTTTGCTCATAAAGAGGTCCTAGACAAGGCTCTACTTACAACCAGTGTCCCTAAAGATTTGGACATAGATCAGTTTCAATCTATGGTAGGTCACCTAACTTCACTTCATTATCTCGCATTCTTTGAAGAAGATGATAATTCACTGAGTCACCCACATAACTAGTCATTGCACATTGAAGCCATGATCCATAAACACCGCGTTAAATGTGTTTTGATAGATGGAGGTGCTGGGTTGAATATTCGTAATTACGGTCTATTAACACAGCTGGGGTTCTCCAAAAATGTTATTGATCCAACAAAGAAGATAACAATCAAGGCTTATGATGAAGAGGAAAGAACTTCTAAGGGACTGGTATCATTGCCAATTAGAGTAGGACCTATGGAGAGAGATGTCATTTTTCAAGTCCTGGATCTTCATCTTTCATACAACATCTTACTGGGTAGGCCATGGAATCATGAAATGAAAGTGGTACCATCTACATACCATTAATGCCTAAATTTTCCCTATAATGGAGTTGAAGTCACTATTCCTGTCGATACAAGCTATACCTGCAATGCATTAACACAGGGTGCTGATTCTTTTGTTCCTAATAATAGAGCAGCTTCTGCAGCTAAAAGTTCAGAATCTTTGCTGAAAGATTTGGAAATGAAACTGAGAATCACAAACACCAACATGGATGGTTACAAGATAGAACCTATACTCTCACTAACATCTCTTCCTCCATCACCAAGACAGTCGGGAAAACTATCAGAGGGATGTTGGCAATATTGCATTATAACAGACAATGAAAGATTGTTGGCATTTCATAAGGATATTGAGAAGGTTGTTGATGATTATGGATATAACTGATTAAAGATATTTTACTACCTTGATATTATTATTTTGTCATTGATGTCCAGAAATTGATTTTCTAATTCAGTATGATGTTGACATATCTTGAGAAGTATGATATGAATATTATAAAGATGTTGGTAAAAGACACAGGAAAGAATATGATGAATAAGGGGATGAATAAGGTATTCAATGGGCAACTACTACCGAGTCAGACAAATGATGAGATCATGATGTTTTAGATTGTTTTAACATCATACATATGTTGTAAATTCTAAAGGTTAATACTATACTATGTTATCAAGCAAAGAACTTAGTCGGTAAACCCTAAGGAACCTAGTCGGTAAACCCTAAGGTTATCGCTATCGGTTAATGAAGGTGGAATGTCTACCGAGTGAAGTTTAGTATTCACCGAGTTGTTACCAAGTTGTAACTGAGCTATAACAGAATGCATTAAATGTTTACATGCCGTATTTAATGAAGGAAACTGATGAGCTGGAGTGGATTAAATGATTGGTAAGTCATGAATGAAGTTTGTTAACAAATCTAAGGCAATGAAAAGTCAGCATGAGATCTACAGCTCAGATTGAACTGCAATACCCTGGCACAAGTTCCAAGACTATTATGCAAGTTCCAAGACTATTATGCAAGTTCCAAGGTGGGGTAAAATGTTTTCAGATCAAAAGATGCATTGAACCTGGACAAGATTGAAGATCTGATGGCTATGATTGATCATGGGAAATGTGATCATGGAGATTAGGTGGTTATCTAATTGTTTATAAATAGGAAACTATTGATAAACAATGTATGTAGGCAAGTGTATGCACAAAGATGCTACATAGTGATTACGGAGCATAGAAGCTTGAAGACCTATTAGAATAATAGAGTATAGAAGCCCAACAGATAGACAAGATTAGTTCTATGTCTAGATTGTATTGAACAAATAGGAATTTTCTTTAGCATTTTAGATTGCAGATAGATTTTATTACTGTTATTTTGTGAAAGTGATAGAAGATCTCTTAACCGAGTGGACTTAATAGTCTTATATGTAAACCCTCTAGCAAGGTGACATTCTAATTGAGTGTTTGAAATCCTTTAACAAGGCCACTTCTAACCAAGTGAAGATCCTAATAGATCTGAGGGAAATCCCTTAACTAGGTCACATCTAGCAATGTGCTTGTAATCTTTAACATGATTTGCTTTTAACTAAGCATACTCTAGAAGAGTATATTTCTTAGTGGGTCCGAAATCCCACAGTGGTTTTTCCCTATTTGGGTTTCCATGTTAAATCTGGTGTTATGAGGTTTATGATGTTCATATGCTTTTGAGTTTGCATGTTTAACAGTTTTGGTTATATTACTAATATATATGTTACCGAGGTTGAAACTGATGTTTTTATGGAAGATTAAGTTTGTATGATTCACCCCCCCCCTCTCATCTTTTTGGCTATTGGATTTGTACTTATATTAAGTATCAGAACTATCAATTGGTATCAGAGCTTTGGACTTTGGAAGGAAAGTTTAAAGGCACTTGAGTTAAAGATCCAAAGATGTATAAGAGGGATGCACCGAAGCTGAACAAGTCAAGTTTCTCTACATGGCAGAAAAGGATGAAGCTACATCTATTAGGAGTTGGAGAATATGCTATATACTATCTAGAGAATGATTTTGTTGCACCGAGCACCTATCCATTGACTATGGAAGAGATAAAGGTGAAGCAAGAACATATTCAAGCAATGATTGAAATAACATTTGCATTGACCGATTCAGAATTTAATGATCTAGAAGGTTGCAATGATGCAAAGGCAATGTGGGTTAAGCTCATATCAGTATATGGAGGAGATGAACATGTTCAAAGAGAAAAAGTAGACAGTCTAAAAGGACAACTTGAATCTATGAGGATGAATGAAGGTGAGAACATAACTCAGTACAATACAAGACTAAAGGAGATTGTCAATCAAATCAAAGGAGCAGGTGGAACTATTGAAGAAAAGGATATAACAAGTAATTTGTTGAAAACCCTTCTACCAGCTTATGCAATCTGAGTATCTACAATCAATGAATTGAGGTCTATACCTAATATGCCAATTTCTTTAGATGCTACTATTGGTAAGCTACATGCATTTGAGTTAAGTAATTTTGATAACAGTGGATCTTCAATAAATAAAGTTGAATCTGCATTTAGTTCTTTTCATCTTGATGAATCTAATGATTACAATGAAAGAAAGTATAAGTACTCTGAAGGAGATCATAGTGGAGCAAGTGAAAGATTTTGGAAGAACATGGAAGAAGCACACAAACAGTATGAAGAAATCAGAAAGCAAAAAGAGTTTGAAGCACTATTAGCCAAAAGGTTACTGAGAGGCAAAGGTATGTATAAAGGAAAACTACCTTTGAAATGTTTCAATTGTTATAAGATAGGACATATGGTTCTAACTGTCTTGACAAAGATTTTATTGAAAAGAGAGATTACCAAGATAACAGATAGAAAGATAATCATTACAGAGGACACCGAGACTTTAGAAGAAGAGATAGAAAGACATGCCTAATAGCTGATGAGGAATCTAACGATGATAAATTAGATGAGACTGATACAAAGGAAGTAGTTTATGTGGCTATCAAGGATGGCTCAGATGAAGAAAGGTATGAAGAAAAAGCCCTAATATCTCACATAAACACTATCGATTCTTGGATTATAGATAGTGGATGCTCACATCATATGACAGGAGATAAACACAAGTTTGTTATGTTAGAAGATTATGATGGAGGCTATATTAGATTTGGTAATGATGCACCATGTTCGGTAAGAGGTAAAGGATCTATAACACTTCTTGATAATGCAAGATGCAATGATGTTTATTGGGTTGAAGGTTTGAAATACAATTTTTTGAGTGTAGCACAACTAAACAACACAGGTTACCAAATAGAATTTCAGAAGGGAATTGCCAAAGTTCATGACAAAAATGGAAAGTTAGCTGCTACCGAGACACAAACAAAAGGTAATACATTTCACCTTGAATCAACTTGGAATAATTGTTTGCATGCAAAGTTAGATGTTACCTGGTTATGGCATACAAGGTTTTGTCATGTCAATTTTGATAATCTAATCAAAATAAGTAAGAAGCACAGAGTAAGAGGTCTACCGAGTCTTGAAAAACCTGAGAATGCTATGTGTCGAGGATGCCAAATGGGTAAGATGACAAGATCAAGCTTTACAAGTAAGTCTTACACTTCTAAGGGAATTTTAGATCTAGTGCACACTGATCTTTGTGGTCCTATGAAAGTTCAAAGTTATTATGGTGATAAGTATTTCATACTATTTGTGGATGACTATTCAAGGATGATGTCAGTAATGTTTTTAAAAGAAAAATTAGAAGCTTTTCAAATGTTTAAATGGTACAAGGCAAGAGTTGAAAATGAAATGGGAAGACAAATGAAATGTCTTAGATCAGATAAAGGAGGAGAGTTCACATCTGATGAGTTCAACTTATTTTGCAATGATCATGGTATTAAAAGACAAGTCTCTAAATAGCTGAAAGAAGAAACAAATCTATTGTGGATTGTGCTAGAACACTGATGATTGAAAAGAAGGTGCCACAAACATTTTGGAGAGAAGAAATAAGCACAATAGTTTACACCTTGAACTGAGTTCAATTGAAGAAAGGTACTTTGAAGACACCATATGAAATTTGGTATGATAAGAAACCTAATGTAAGTTATTTTAAAATCTTTGGAAGTAGATGCTATGTTCATAAAGATGATAGAAATGGTAAGTTTGATCATAAAAGTGAAGAAGGAACATTTCTAGGTTACTCTTCTAGAAGCAAAGCATTTAAATGTCTGATCAAATCGTCTAACAAAATAGTAGAAAGTGCAAATGTGAAAATTGATGAATTTGCAGAAAGAAATGATGAGGGAAATTCCAAGGAACCAGAAGACTATGATGAATTTGTCTATGTTTAACCGAGAAGTCCTACCGAGAAGACTGTTGAATTAAATGAAGAGAATATCCACTTACCGAGTGATGAAGAAGATCATACAGAGCCTACCGAGCCTATATTAGCCAAGTATGTCAGAAGACATCATGCACCAAGTCAAATTATAGGAGATAAGGATGATCCAGTGATGACAAGGAACAAACTGAGATAAAACACATGCTTGATATCTGAATTTGAACCGAGAATAGTAGAAGAGGCATTTAACAGTGAAGATTGGGTAAATGCTATGACAAAAGAGATTGATCAAATAAAGAAGAATGACACATGGACACTAATCCCAAGACTGAAGGACAAAAATGTAATCGGTACAAAGTGGATTTTCAGAAACAAGCTAAATGAAAAAGGTGAAGTCATTCGAAACAAAGCAAGACTAGTTTGCAAAGGTTATGCTCAAGAAGAAGGAATTGACTATGGTGAAACTTTTACACCTATTGCTAGACTTGAAGGAGTAAGAACATTGTTGGCCTAAGCTGTTTTCAAAAATTTCAAGATATATCAAATGGATGTCAAATCTGCATTTCTGAATGGAATATTAGAAGAAGAAGTTTTCATTGAACAACCTGAAGGATTTGTTGAAGACAATAATAAAGATCAGGTATGTAAATTGAACAAAGCTTTATATGGTTTGAAACAAGCACCAAGAGCATGGTATGAAAGATTGCACTCTTATTTGATTAAGATTGGTTTTATAAGGACAAGTGAGAACAACAACATGTACATGAAGAATGATGAAAATGGAATACTGATCTCAGCCATATTTGTTGATAATATTATATTTTGTGGAAATGACTCTTTATGCAAGAACTTTGGAAATGAAATGAGCAAAGAATTTGAGATGTCATTAATCGGTGAGATAACGTATTTTATAGGTTTACAGATACTGCAAATGAAAAATAAGATTTTCATTACTCAATCCAAGTACATAAAAGAAATCTTGAAGAAATTTGGAATGGATGATTCAAAACCAGTAAGTACTCCTATGACTACCAACTACAAATTATCAAAGAATGATGAATCTGCATTTGTTGATGAGACACTCTACCGATCCATGATTGGAAAACTACAATATGTTGTTCATAGCAGACCAGATATAGCACATGCAGTAGGTATAGTTGCAAGATTCTCTGCAGATCCTAAGGAAACACACATGACAACAATCAAAAGAATTTTTAGATACTTGAAAGGCATAGAGGATTATGGCTTAGCATATCAGAAAGGAAATGATTTTGATTTAAAAGTTTATACTGATGCTAATTGGGCAGGCAACATTGATGACAGAAAAAGCACAAGTGGAGGAGCTTTCTTTTTAGGAGAAAGACTAGTGAGTTGGCATAGCAAGAAACAAGGATATGTTTCACAGTCAACAGTAGAAGCCGGATACATTGCTGCGGCATTGAATTGTACCAACATTGCATGGATCAAACAACTGTTGGAAGGTATAAATGAGAAAGTTACTGAGCCAGTAACTATATTCTGTGACAATACTAGTGCCATTAATATTTCAAAGAATCTTGTTATGCACTCTAAGACAAAGCACACATCTATCAAATATCATTATCTTAGAGAAGAAGCTCAAGAGAAGAAAGTGGTGTTGGAGTATGTTAGTACAAAGGAGCAAATAGCAGATATATTCACCAAGCCACTACCAAAGGACACTTTTGAATATCTCAGAAGTAAGTTAGCTGTCCTACCCCTATCTTCTACTCACTGACCGAGTTCGGTGAAAGCATCAATCCGATGACTCTAATGAATATCTTTTGGGAGTTGATTCTGAGTTATACACTTTAGGATGTTTTCTAAAGGCGTACAGGACATAATACTAGAAATATTACAGGGAATAGGAATTGAAGACAAATGCTCTGACCTAGACTTAGTTGATACACAACAGTAGGAAATCACTTCTTACAGAAAGAAATTATGTTTTAGTTCTTTACTTTTTGGCATTGTTGTCAAAGGGAGAGAAGACCTAGAAAGGGGGAGAAGACTCCTATAAAGGAGAGATGACTGAGAGAAGACCTATCAGGGGAGAAGACTAAGAGAAAACTGAGCAGACTACAAATTGGAAAGAAGATAGAAATGAGGAGAAGTCTAATGTATGGGGGAGAGCATTTCAGCATTTCAGAATCACAGCAATCCGAATCTATTAAGGTCAAATCAATTGGTTTTGCCATCAATACCAAAGGGGGAGATTGTTGGCAATATTGCATTATAATAGACAATGAAAGATTGTTGGCATTTCATAAGGATATTGAGAAGGTTGTTGATGATTATGGATATAACTGATTAAAGATGTTTTACTGTCTTGATATTATTATTTTGTCATTGATGTCAACAAATTGGTTTTCTAATTCAATATGATGTTGCCATATCTTAAGAAGTATGATATGAAGATTATAAAGATGACGGTTAAAGACACAGGAAATAATATGATGAATAAGGGGATGAATAAGGTATTCAATGGGCAACTACTACCGAGTCAGACAATGATGAGATCATGATGTTTTAGATTGTTTTAACATCATACATATGTTGTAAATTGTAAAGGTTAATACTATACTATGTTATCAAGCAAATAACCTAGCCGGTAAACCCTAAGGAACCTAGTTGGTAAACCCTAAGGTTATCGCTATCGGTTAATGAAGGCAGAATGTCTATCGAGTGAAGTTTAGTATTCACTAAGTTGTTACTGAGTTGTAACCGAGCTATAACAGAATGCATTAAATGTTTACATGCAGTATTTAATGAAGGAAGCTGATGAACTGGAGCGGATAAAATGATTGGTAAGCCATGAATGAAGTTTGTTAATGAATCTAAGGCAATGAAAAGTTGACATGAAGATCTATAGCTCAGATTGAACCGCAATACCCTGGCACAAGTTCCAAGACTATTATGCAAGTTGCAAGGTGGGGTAAAACCTTTTTAGATTGAAAGATGCATTGAACCTGGATAAGATTGAAGATCTGATAGCTATGATTGATCATGGGAAATGTGATCAAGGAGATTAGGCAGTTACCTAATTATTATAAATAGGAAACTATTGATAAACAATGTATGCGGGCAAGTGTATGCACAGGGATGCTACATAGTGATTACTGAGCACAGAAGCTTGAAGACCTGTTAGAATAATAGAGTATAGAAGCCCAGTAGATAGACAAGATTAGTTCTATGTCTAGATTGTATTGAACAAATAGGAATTTGCTTTAGCATTTTACATGTGAAGTTGCAGATAGATTTTATTACTATTATTTTGTGAAAGTGACAGAAGATCTCTTAACCGAGTGGACTTAATAGTCTTATATGTAAACCCTCTAGCAAGGTGACATTCTAATTGAGTGTTTGAAATCCTTTAACAAGGCCACTTCTAACCAAGTGAAGATCCTAATAGATCTGAGGGAAATCCCTTAACCAGGTCACATCTAGCAATGTGCTTGTAATCTTTAACATGATTTGCTTTTAACTAGGCATACTCTAGAAGAGTATATTTCTTAGTGGGTCCGAAATCCCACAGTGGTTTTTCCCTATGTGGGTTTCCATGTTAAATCTGGTGTTATGAGGTTTATAATGTTCATATGCTTTTGAGTTTGCATGTTTAACAATATTGGCTATATTACTGATATATATGTTACCGAGGTTGAATCTGATATTTTTATGGAAGATTAAGTTTGTATGATTCACCCTCCCCCTTTCATCTTGTTGGCTATTGGATCTATACTTATATTAAGTATCAGAACTATCAAGGGCATGAGGCCACAAACTTCAACTCCAAAAGTCATTTATGATGGCACCTTTATACAATCCTCTACTTCTCTTCTAGGTGAAATAGAAGGGGATGATGTCCTTAAATCGCTCTTCAAAGAAGACAGTGCAGATGAAGAAAAATGACATTGTAAGATTTCTCCAACACAATATGGTCCAGGCTATAAGATGCTTCAACACATAGGATATTCAAGTACTGGTCCTCTCAGCAAATGTCAAAAAGGTATTGTTGAGCCTATTTAGTTACAAACTAAGTCAACCAATGATAAAGCTGGACTGGGATATGATCCAAGAAAGTCATCAGATTAGAAGCACACATCTCGCCATCAACGTAAGTGGAAGAAAAAGGTACTACCTCTAATAACACAAGAAATTAATACTCAACAAACTCAGGAGGAATGTGACGGTGAACAAAAAGAATTGCCCACCCAAGGAAGGAAACAGATGGTAATCAAGTTCTAGTTGTATCAGCTATGATACCACATGAAGTAGACGCTCCAGAGGATATGAGAGATGAAATATATAGAATCAGAGAATTGTTTGCACCACTGAACATTTTGGTCACATATACTGGTAGACAATAAGTAGATGACTCAGAAACTGATTCAAATGAGTATGAATGGGGTCCAGATCACATCTCAGATACATCAACTACAAAAATGCTTGAAGAACTCAGGGATACCGTAGATGATGCACAAGAGCTGATACACCTAAGAATGCAAAAGGAAATAGAAGAAATCAGACTAAAATGACAAGAAGACTATGACCGACAGCTGAAGAAAGAAAGGACACAAAAAATTCCTTCACCTACCAACCCTCCTAATGAGATAGGACAAATCAGGTATGGAACTACACAAGAAGAACTAGAAGCTACAGAAAGAGAACCAACATCAGTCCAGAAGAAGCTGAATGGAATAGACGATAGGGATTAACAGAACCATCAAAGTCATGTCCACAAGTGTGTCAAATGCAAGAAATCAATGAACCAAATCATGAAGGAACTTGCAACACCAAAGATGTGGGTGTTGATACTATATATGCCTTCACTAAACCACTTGAAGATGAGTCAACAACTTCATCCTATGACTTTGATGTCTTAGACAGGAGCTCTATCTATGATAACAACTATTCAACAACACATTATAACTACTCTATCATGAATGATGAAATACTGTCTGCTATTATACCATGGTATATAGCCTAGTCTAAAGTAGGTGATGATGCTAGAAGTAGGTTGGTTGAATTAGGGCCAATACATACTAGCATGAATAATGATAATCATATCATAACTCTTCCTGGGCTTGAGACACATACGCAAGGTAGTCTTCTAGAACTCGACTGGTCGGTCCAAAGTCATGATGATAGTACCATGAACTCCCTTGAGCCGATTCCAACCTTATCCTTAATGCATCCAAAGCTAATTGATTACACCCTTTATAACCAACCCTTGAATGTACCTACTTTTGCCAATGACTATACACTAGCTTACTATCTCAATGCAATTGAACCCATGTACTCTTCCACCAGCGAACATAATGAAAACATGACTGAAGCAGATATCAGGTATTTTAGTCGCAAAAACAAGAAAAATAAGAATAAAAGATCTGATGGTGAAAACCACATTGTGGTAGTGTCGGACTCTAAAAAAGAGAAAATAAAGGACAAACCTAAGGGTGAAAACCTCTCTAAGGCACCTGAAGGTGAGATACTTGATATACTACTAAGTCACTTCTAGGAGAAATCTTCCATATTGATTGAGCCAACTCAACTAGTGAACATTGGGAGTCAAGATATACCGCATATCATTCATTTAGCTCAATCACTATCAGCAGAAGAGTTAAAAGATTTCAGCAATCTGTTTTTAGAAAAGAAGATCAACTTTACATGGACATACTCAGATATGCCAGGACTAGATCCTGATCTCATCATGCATCATCTCTCTAATATGCCAGGAGTTAAACCAGTCAAACAAAAACTCCAAAAGATGCATCCTCATGTGGCACTACTAGTCAAGGCTGAACTAGAGAAATTACTAAAAGCTGGATTTATCAAAGCTATAGACTACGCATAATGGATATCCAACATAGTACTTGTATCAAAAGAAGACAAATCTATTAGAGTTTGCACAAATTTTAGGGACCTCAATAAGGCATGTCCAAAAGATGATTTTCCATTGCCCAACATTGACATGATAGTAGATATGACAACTGGATATGAGATGTATTCATTAATTGATGGATTCTCTGGTTACAATCAAATCAAGATAGCACCTGAAGATCAAGAGAAGGCAGCTTTCACATGTGCATGGGGAACCTTCTATTGGAATGTTATGTCATTTGGTCTAAAGAACGTAGGAGCAACTTACCAAAGAGCAGTAACCACTATTTTCCATGATATGATGCATAAAAACATGGAAGATTATTTTGATGGCACCTTAGTAAAAACTATGAAGAGACCTACACACATTCAAGAGCTAGGCCTCATATTAGATCAAATGGAAAGATTCAAGCTTCGCTTGAATCCAAAGAAATGTGCATTTGGGGTAACATAAAAAAATTGCTTGGGTACATAATATCCAGAAAAGGATTTGAGGTTGACCCTGAAAAGGTCCGAGCTATAATGGAAATGCCTCCACCAAAGATTATTAGTTAGATGAGAAGTCTACAAGGTTGTCTTTAGTCCATAAGTTGTTTTATATCTCAGCTAGCTGATAAAGCTCAACCCTTCACGAAGGTATTAAGGAAAGGGATTCAATACAACTGGGATGAAGATTGTGAATGACATTTACAACAAATCAAAGAATATCTTTCTAATCCACCCATATTAATGCCACCAATTCAAGGTAAGCCACTGATCCTATACATATTAGCTACGAATACTTCACTGGGGGCACTTCTGGCACAACAAGATGATAATAAAAAGGAACGAGCTATCTATTACATCATCATAACATTGGTGTCATATGAAATGAATTATACTATAATAGAGAAAGCATGCTTAGCTTTGGTCTTTGCATCACAAAATTAAGGCATTATATGTTGGCACACTATATTAAGTTGGTAACCAAGATAGATCCACTCAAGTATCTTCTCAGTAAAGCAACGCTTATAGGAAGACTGGCCAACTGGGTCATGGTCCTTACAGAATTTGACATTAAATATGTGGAATGTACAACCATCAAAGGACAAGTTATTGCAGACCAACTTGTGGGAGCTCCACTAGAAGACGATCAACCTTCACATATAGAATTCCTAGATGAATCAATCATGCACCTTACTGAACAATCATGGAAGATGTTCTTTGATGGGTCTTTCACTCAACATGGTTCTGGTGCCGGGATACTATTTATTACTCCCCAAAAATACTCAATTCCAAAAGCTTACAAACTTCTCTTCCCTTGCACAAACAACATTGCAGAGTATGAAGCTTTGGTAAATGGGATCAAGCTATCCATCAAGTGGAAGATCATGGAATTACACATCTATGGAGATTATCAACTCATTATCAACCAGATTAATGACCTATATCAGATGAAAGATGAGAAGTTGATGCCCTACAAGAGGATGGTGGATGACCTCAAGAAATATATTTTATCTCCGTATCATTTCAACAGATCCCTAGAATATCAAATAGAGCAACGGATGCGATAGCTACTTTGGCATCTATACCATAGCTACAGGAGTCTAATTTTTGCTTTGAATTTCTAGTGGAAGAGTTGCATTACCCTGCCTATGGTTCTCCTAAGTCCCAGGTAGTCTGTTCTACTATTAGACATGACTCATCTCGTTATAGCCACATTTTCTCTTACTTGTGTGACCAAGTCGCCCCTGCTAATCTTTCCCGAAATGAAAAAAGGAACCTAATCTGAAATGCATCATGATACATCATCATTGCTAATGACCTATTCAGGAAAGGTTTAGATAATACTTTGCTTAGATTTCTAGAAACCGAGGAGTCTCAATGCGCATTATTCAAAGTTCATGAAGGTGTTTGCGGATCTCATTCGAACGGTATAACTTTAGCATGAAAACTACTAAGGGCTGGCTACTACTGGCCAGACATGGAGAAGGAAGCTATTAAATTTGCTAAAACCTACAAAAAGTGTCAGTTGCATGGGCACCTTATACATGCTCCGGTAAGGGATCTCATACCCTTTGTGACACACTAGCCCTTCCAATAGTGGGCATTCGATCTGATAGGACAAATTTATCCTGTGTCATCTAATGGACATAAATTTATTATCACTGCCATTAAGTACTTCACTAAGTGGGTAGAAGTAGTTCCACTCATCAAGGCAACAAGAAAACAAGTAGCTTTGTTTATTCTTAACTATATCATCTACAGATATGGTATACCTTCATCAATTATAATAGATAATGGAGGACAGTTTAAGAACAAAGATCTAGATGAACTCTATGAAAAGTTTAAAATCAAACAACACTGGTCCTCAGTATATTATCCTCAAGGTAACTAACAAATAGAGGCATCTAACAAAAACCTACTAACTATCTTGCACAAAATAGTGAACAAATCTAGGAAAGATTGGCATCTATAGCTCAATCCTGCACTGTGGGCTTATAGAACAAGTATCAGAACACCTAATGGGGCTACACCTTTTTCTTTGGTGTATGGGTCTGAAGCAGTATTACCTATTGAAGTAGAAATACCATCTCTAAGAGTTTCCTTGCAAGGTCTTGTTACTAATGAAGACTATAGGATATCTAGATTGTAAGATCTCGAATTGTTGGATGAGCGTCAGCAAGTGGCATTCAATCATCTCAGAGTGTATCAAAAGAGAATGTCCAGAGGATATAAAAAGAAAGTTCGACACTGAGAATTTTAGGTTGGTGACTTCGTTCTAAGAGAGAATCCTAAAAATCAATAGTTTTGAGAAAACAAAGGGAAGTTTGAACCCAACTAGTTGGGTCCCTATATCGTTACTGTAACCTTTGGCTCTGGTGCCTATCAACTTTCAACATCGGAAGGAGAGCAGCTTCATGAACCGATTAATAACATCCATCTGAAGAAATCCTAAAAATAAGAAAATGTCCTGAAGAAATCCTAAAATTCAAAAAATGTCCTGAAGAAATCCTAAAAATCAGAAAAAAGTCCTGAAGAAATCCTAAAAATCAGAAAATGTCCTGAAGAAATCCTAAAAAATCAGAAAATGTCCAGAAGAAATCCTAAAAATCGGAAAAAAGTCCTAAAGGAATCCTAAAAATCAAAAAATGTCCTGAAGAAATCCTAAAAATCAGAAAATGTCCTAAAGAAATCCTAAAAATCAGAAAAAGTCTTGAAGAAATTCAAAAAAAATAAAAGAAAAAGAAAAAAGAAAAACAAAAGAAAAAAAAAAAAGGAAAAAAGAGAGAAAATTCCCTGGTGAAAACTTGGTAAACAGGCACCTTGGTAAAAAAAAGACTATATGAATTTCTGCCAAGCAGGTGAAAACCTGGCAAGTAGGCGCCTCTTGTACTCAAGCGCTCCATCTATCAATGCAATGTTGGCATTCCTGCTTTCATGCATCTTTGCTTTCGCTTGTACATATTTCAGTCACTTTTGTGACATCCTGGTTCGCTAGAACCCTCATGGCTTGAAACCGATCATTGTCCTAGTCTTAGGGTAATCAAGTGATCAATTTAAATGTCCTAAGTAGTATCAACCAAGTCAATCTTATGTCAGTGAAACCTGGTCATCCACTTCAAGTCAGTTACCTATCTCCTGACTACTGAAGAGTTTTATCACTGAGTTAACAAGCAAAACAACATAACAGAAAAAAATCACTAAGAAGTTTGAGCTATGATTAAAAAATTTCTTTGTGTACTATCTTTTTATATTGGTTTTTGATTATTATCCCTCTAACTCGAGGAATTCTATCTTGACTAAGAGGAGCAAGGATTGGGGGCATAATATCTTCTTTGTTTTATGCTTGAAAGAATGATCCCAATGATTTGGAAGCATCTAAATTAGCAGGGTGTCTATGATAAGAGCCTTCACATCAAGGTGAAATCGCCTCACATACCTCGACTCCGCTTATTTGAATGCTACAGGGAGGCTCCCATCATTTCTTTGTTTGTTTTGAGGGAATTTCTTCATTGTACAATCCACGTCCATGCATAATCTATCCAAGGATATGAACAAGAAAAAAGGGTCATTGCAGACAAGATCATTAATATTGCACATGAAAAGCAAGGAACTCTACTCTGCTTGCTATAATTGTAAAATGCTTAATGATGAAAATTAAGCTTTTCAAAGTCCAATGACTAGGTTTAGGTTGCATCTCATTTTGCATATCATTCTTGCATTTCATTCTACATCTCATGCATTTCGAATGATTTCGGTATAGTAACAATGCTTCGTCTTTGTCTATTGAATGAGAGTTGGAGCATCATCATTTCTTCGCTAAGTGGTCTCTTTTCATCATTTCTTTGATCGAGTACTTGTATTTTGAGATATTTAGCTGCATACAAAAGCATATAATATAGATTCATACATTCACTATCATTCATTTGCATTCATCTTATTGCATAGAAAAATGAAAAAAAAATTGCATTACTCATTCACATTCACATTCATTTATTTGCATATGGAAAGAAAGAAAAATAGAAATCCATAATCATTTGCATTACATACATTCATGCTAAATCAGAAGTGCATACATATAGAATACAACATATAGAAAGCATCTCAAAAATTGAATCAACACAAGTATGATGAAATCAAATCACGAGCTTGTAAATCGGCTATCCTGAGTCTGTTTTTGGGATCGAAATCAAAATCTAATGTCAACTCTCTCATCGAAATTTCACAAAATTTGGACCACTTAGTGCTTTTCATCAAATGCTCATTCTCTCTTCTAATTGCGCTCAATTTCTCGTTAATCAATGCCGAATCTTAATTTAATTTCTACAAATCAACTTTGTGCTCAATTTCTTGCTAAAATCTCAAAAATTCCTCTGAATCAATCTGTGTCAAATCATTATCATCACTAAAGTAATTGCCTATAATCATTATGTACTCTTGCTATCTTTCGATTTTGCTCCTAAGGGGGCATACTCATGACCTTATGACCTCACATCTTCAAATGTCGAGAAAATTTTTAAATCTTCATTGCAAGTCGAACAGCTAATCTTTGCTAATCAATCAACCAAGACCTCATTGCTAGGGGCATCTCAACTTCATCGCTTTATATCAAGTTGAGATTTCTGAATCAAATCAATCGCTAGGGGCATATCAGTTTCATCACTTCATATCAAACTGATACTTGTTTTTTATCTAAATCAATCTCTTAACGTTAATCAGTTTCATCATTTTTCATCAAGATGATTATTCATTTAAAGTCAATCAAGGGTTTAAAGAGCATCTTTAATCACACTAAATTTAAGCATGTGTTCAGTATTCATTTCTTGATCAAGTTGAATAGTTTATCCTCATTGTATCTTGATCAATCAAGTTCAAGATCAATTTTTATCATCACTCACTGTGTCTAGATCAATCAAGTTCTAGATCAGTAAGATCCGCTTCTTGGTCAATCAAGTTCAAGTTTGGTATCTTTTGTTTTCTATCGTTCCTAAGTTCAATCAAGTTCCTGAATGGTATTGCTTTAATCAGACTTCATTCAGCTTCATCGCTTTGAATCAAGCTAAACACCTCGTTTTCATCTAGTTCATGATCAATCAAGTTCAGAACTGGTATCTCCTAGACATCAAATTTTCTTTGAACCAACGCGCTGCTCGCACGTTAATTCAAAGAGGGGCAAATATAATACCTTAAAAATGGTCATGTAAACCATGGGCCCCTAATCTCGACAACGTCACCAAGGTCCTAACCAAAGGCAATTAAATAAATCTTGAACACACAATTAATTCTTTAAATATTAAATGTCACATGGCAAAATTAATTAACCAATATTAATTAAATATTTATATTTAATTAATTAAATCATTCCAAGAAAATCATTTTAAAACAATTATCTTATTTATTTTATTAAATATCCTAGCATATTTAATTAAATAAATCAATTTGCCATTAAATCATTTTGAGGAATTAATTTTAATTAAATAAATCAATTGAGCACAAATCTTCAAAAATGGAAATAAATCAAAAAAGGAATTAATTGACCAAGAAAGAATTAAAATTTGAGAAAAGAATCAATTGGAGACAATCTTAAAAAACACAAATTAAAAATTGATAAATAATCTCAGAGAAAGCAATTAAAACAATTAAATATTCAAATTGAATGAAATAGAGAATAAATCAGTTTTTCCTGATTTAATCTTATTTTTAGTTCAATTTCCTTTAAAACTGAGAAAAGCATCCAATCACATCAATTCACTTGGATTGTGCTTCCTCTTGGAAAATCTTGACCGCTTGTCATCTTTTGATCTCAGCCGTTGGTTTCTTTCTGAATTTTTTATAAATTCAGGCTCTCATCTCTCATTCAAGGATCCTGGAGAATGTATTGTTATTATGCTAGTTTTTCTCTAGGTTCATTGCATATTATTTATTTCGTATATTGAATATTTATTATTTCATATTGATTGAATCATTTAGCTTAATATTGCAAAAGTATTGTTAGATTAATAGTGCATCCATCTAATATTCATCATGTTAATATAGATAAAATCCTTCGTCTTGATGTTGTCTAGTCACTAGTATTGCTAAATAATCTGAGAGCAATCTTATACTCGCATCTTTTAGAAGGCAATGGGTCAATTTGTTATGGTTTACTATTCATTAATTATATCTGACTAACCATGCATGTAATGACTTAATTGAAGTGTTGTGCTTACAGATACAGGTCCACTTTTTACACACACATTACCATCAAGAGAAATTGAACCTCTACCATGGATTACACAATCTTTGTTATCACCAAATATTACTATACGACCACCATACCTTTCAAAATTTACAAATTTACTCTTATCACCATTTTGTTGGAAAGAGACACTATTCTGGTGAAGATTGATGCATGATAGATGCTTAAGAGTTGTCATTGATGGAAACTCAGTTTAGAAATCACATCTGATACACATAGATTTAGTTTATCAAAAGTCATATTGTCCATAAGGCATAAGTCTAGAACGTGCAATAGAGTAACCGGTACAATATGAGTGCAATGTGCATATCTTGATTTTGATTGCACAATTTTGGTTGTATTGATAAAGGTAGATGATTTGAGGTTAGAGGGAGATTATTCCATAATCCTGATATCTAGTGTTGATTCATGAGAAAGATTGAAGGCCCGGTATCTGGTAATTCATTTAGAACAGAGCTATTTTGATGTAACGTGTGTTGTAGAATCTTAGGGTTGATTTCAGTGATTGATTTTGTGTGCGAGGAGATTGTGATAACTTGTGTGAATCTTTTTATCATTTTGTTGAGGTCTGTATATGGTTTTGCGGGCAGATTGAGTTGACTCAAGGTTACACATCTCATGTTGCATGTTATGCAGGTTTTGAAAGCCGACATAAGAAATAAATCATTTTGTTGATGCAGATATATAAGACTAATTCATTTGAGCATTTTTTTGTATGAGAAGAGTGTGAGAAGTCTATATGAGTGAATGTGCAAAGTTTGGTGACTATTATTGAAGGTTTAGGTGCTCCGGTGTATGACAGAGTAGGAAACTAGTGAAGATAAGTAGAACAATTGCAGAAGATAATTTGAGCCTAACCAGAACTGCTATTTGGCATATGTAGATGCTATTCTTTAGTTCATTCATCATTGTAATAATTTGTAATAACTTTTAAGGCAGCAAGCCTTCCTCCAAGTTCTAGCCCTATTTTGTATTTGAGTAGTGTGCTTGAATGCAAGTGCATTCCCTTTATGTAATATGATCATACTTTTGGCCATAGAATAATAATATGGGGGGTCCAAATCCCACTATGGTTTTTCTCTTTCTAGGTTTCCACTTAAAAAATCTTGGTGTTATGGTTGTGTACTTGATTTCTTTATGTTTATACATTTTACTTTTATTCTTATGCATTTGATGGTTTGAGAATCAGCTTAACAAGTTTATAAATTGCAAAACACCGACTCACCCCCCCTCTCACTGTTCATTGATTCCAACAATTGGTATCAAAACTTAGTTCCTTAGAAGAAGCCTAACAACTCAAGGAAGATCCAGAAGATTGAATCAATGGACTTTAGTTTGTAGAAACAAATTACTGTGACACTTAAAGATCTTGATGCAACTATGAAAGAGAAGAGTAGCCTGAGAAAAAGTCAAGAAGTAGCTAAAAATTTTATTGAATCTTTGAAGGAACAAGTCAACACATCAAGAGAGAAGAGAAAGGAACTAATGGATAAACTCAAAGAGAAATAATAATAAAGCATTGACAATCAATCCCTACAAGATAAGATAGTTGAATGTGAGAAGCTTGCTAGAGAGAGTGAAATCCTAAAGAATGTGATGAAGTTGACAAAGGAGATTGAAGATATAAAGAAGAATGAAGAAAATATGACTCAGACATTGAAGGATAGATTTGAAGAATGTTGCAAGTTGAACTATGGAAATGATCAGTTGAAACTTGAATTGGTGCAATGCAAGAATGATGGACAATTAATTGAAAGGAAGATCATAATTCTGAGAGATGGGCTTTCTACTTCTAATGAGTACAAAGAAAAATTCAAAGATAGCTCAACCAGGCTAGATGAGATGCTGGAAAGTCAGAGACATGGGAAAGACATACGAGGACTTGGATATGAGAAAGGAGAATCCTCTAGTTCTGGACAAAAAAATCATCAGAAGAACACGAAACCTCTAGTAAGACTGACTAATGCCTATAAATTCAATGGTAAATGTTTTATTTGTAGTAAATTCGATCATATGGCAAGTCAATGCAGAAATAATAGGATGATGAATAATGTGACAAATAATAGTTCTACCTTTATCGGTCAATGTTTCATATGCAATAACTTTGGTCATAAGTCAAACATGTGCAATATAGTGATGAATAATTTCTAGAATAAGAGATGCTATGCTTGTGGACTGTTTAGACACATTTCTAACCAATGCAGGATGAGACCAAATCAAATTAACTTTAGGCCTATGCAAGGAAATATTGTTTTCTATGCATGCAACAAATCTGATCACATTGCAAAATATTGGAGAAACAAGAATGTAAGAAAGAATTATCCAGTAGACAAGAATAGATAAGATGAAAAAGAGAAAAGAAAAGGTTGAGGAAGTCAAAGAGCACCATAACAAGATTTGGGTTAAGAAGGAAGATTCAGATGTTCAGAATGGCTCCACATCTGATTCTAGTGTTGGAACCTCATCCAGTAACTAACGAATTTTGGCGTTAGGGATAAGATTTTCATGCAGATTCTTAATGCCCCCTTTTGAAGATCTGTAACCGGTCGAGGATGGTTGTAGATTATGGAGATTAGTTGTGTAGTTGATACTTGGAAGACTACATGCCTATCTGAATATCCAGTGATGGATTATTGAGAAGTGGGGTATTCAGAAAGCCTTTAGGGTTGTGCATTTATTACAACTTAAAGTTAGGTTTTCAATGGATAAAAATGAACTTCTATCATTTATTCTTCACATTGAGAATAAAGAGAAAGAGCAGAAGAGTGAGGCGAATGATATTTACTAGCGATAATTGAGCTTGAAGTGATCTGAAAGTGATTCCTAGCATCCGATTAAATTTAAGAAGGTATTTATCCACGTTCAAGTTATTTTTCATACACTAATTTCAAAATTGCATTTACATCTAGTGTTTTTTATTAAGTAAAAATAGGTTTTAAGGGACCCGAAACCCATTTACATTTGAAAGATATTTAGGAAAGAAACAAAACACAACAGCTACAAAAGACCAGCAAAAAAACCAGCAACAGAGAAAAGGACAGCAAGAGGCCAGCAAGAAATTGACCCCAAGCCTAGCATAACAAGAAATTTAAAAACTCTTCATGGTCTCTTCTACATCCTACACCAAGAGAATCATTGCCTTGGCCGCTTCCCTCAAGTCGGTGTTTTCCTGAGCAATCTGACTCTCTTTCATTTTCATGTCCTTCTCAGCCATAGTCTGTCTGGTTCTGCGCCTAGGGGTCTGGTGGATTAGGCTGGAGGTAGGAGGATCTTCAATAATTACTAGGTTCTTCTCCTAGTTTTTCTTTTCCAGATGATTCACTAGTGCATTCATATTCTGGGAGGAGACTTTAAGAATCTAGAGGCTATGATTCATAAGGCTTTTCAAGGCTTTCTCATTTTGGGCAATCCGGGCATTGACATTGTCCTTTTCCTCCTCCACCTATTCCTTCATGATTTTAATGACATCCTCCAAATGTTTCAGGTTGCCTTTTATCAGATCTTTCTCCAGCCAGTCTTCCATTTCCATTTCCTCCCCCGCTTCACTATTTTCTATCTCCTCGTTCTGTTTCCCAGAGTCAGACATCTTCATCAGATTGTTGATCTTAACTTCTAGCTCCCTTTGTTTACCCTGCATGCTGGTGATGTTTTCAACCACCCACTTCTGAAAATTGAAGAATTCAAGGGTACAGTTGCGGGCAGTGTCCAGAATGGTATCCGCAGAGTCCTTGCTCTATTCAGTCTCCTCTGCATTAGGGTTTTCATCTTCCTTAGGCTTCAGAGCCTCTTTCTAACTTTCTGAGCCCTTAGGGTTGGGGTGATGATTCTCAGAATTTCCCCCTTCCTCTCCTTCCCCATAGTTCTCCTCCTTGTTAAGCTCCATTCTAGAATTAGTTTCCTTATCCTTTCCCTCTTCTTCATCAAAATGCACATCCTTTTCATCCTCCTCGGTTTCAACCCTCCTTTTCTTATGGGTAGGGGTGCTGTGCTCCCTAGTTGAGTCAGATTCAATACATTTTTTAGATATCTGAGCATTGATGATCAAAGGATCATCCTTTGTAGCCCTAGTCTCATCCTTAATATGTTCATAAATCAACAGAATGAGTCCCTGGTGCACTGGAGGATAGGAGCTAGGCTTTTTTGCATGGTCAACTAGGCTCTCGTTTAGAGAGGAGGCTAAATAGAAGGGCAAAGATATTTTAGCCCCATGGCGGAAGTGGTTCAGGATAGTGAAATGATAGTTGTAAATTTTCGTAAATCTGCCATCCACAGTCAAATATTCCATTAAAGCCCTAAGAACTTTTTGCCAGAAAGGTTTTACCTGTTGGGGGGTGTAGTATGATATGTTGTCCTTCTTCGCTAGGTTGCCCTTCTCATCCTCCATCTTCGGGAAATTTTTGAAGGCCTCAACAACATACTTTCTATCCCTGTAGAATTTTGTCCCCTCCATCTTGAGTCCCATGACCTCCGAGATCAAATTTTCATCGATTTGCCAAATTTCCCCAAATAGGGTAGCCCTGTTATTGCTCCAGCTTTTAGCGAAACTGTGAGACACAAAGTTTCTACTACCGTGGAGCTTCTCCATATAATCAGTGAAACTGTGTCTATGGAGCCTTCTCCACACCTTTCTTTCGCTCTAACAGTTCTCACAACCTGAAGGCTCATTCCTATTTAGGTTGCCTCCCATTTTGCTTTCCAAGTAACGATATCCTCTGTAAAAGAAGCAATGCAAATTCCTTGATCATTTCTAATGGTTATTTTGGGTTCCAAAAGGGGAAGCAAAAGAAGCAATGCAAATTCCTTGATCATATCTAATAACCCCACCTCCACCAACCTTTCCAGGGTTCCCTTTAGCCGCCCCATCAAAATTAACCTTTATCCAGTCATAATCAGAAAACCTCCATACAATGTTATCTCTATTCTTCTTATTGTTCGATCTGTAGACCTTATGTATTAGGTTCCATTCAGTAAGGATGTCTTTTTCCATATCATTCATATCAATAATATCCCATTGCTGATTATTCTTGTGAGGAAAGTTGATGTTCTCCTTTATAGCCCTGCATATTTTTTCAAAGACTACCTGAGTATTACACTTATCTTCCCTAAATATCTTGTTATTCCTTTCTTTCCAAATTCCCCAGCATATCATGGGAAGGATCAAAGACCATAGGTTCTTGATGATTTGACATTTGGTAGGAAAATTCCATTGCCAAATGATATCCTTAATGTTCTTGTTCATGACCTAGTTAATTTTCCATTTTTCCCATATTTTGCACCAAATTTCCCATGTGAAGGAGCAGTGAAAAAATAGGTGATCAACTGATTCCCCCTCCTTCTGACAGAGCTCACATCTATTAGGGAATTTGAAGCCCCTTCGGATTAAATTATCAAGAGTAAGGGTGCTATTATGAGAAGTAAGCCAAAAGAAAATATTGACTTTAGGGATCAGGATGTTGTTCCAAACTTTGCTCCAAATGGGATTGCTGGTTTAAGAGAAAGTGTTTTTATAGGTAGAAGCAACTGTGAATTCACCTTTAGGATCACTTTTCCAAAGGAAAACATCATCATGGCTTTTATTAGGGGAAAAGGACATCAACTCTTTCTGGAGAGAAAAAATCTAGAGTGGATGTCCTCAAGTCTAACCCACTTATTCTCCTTCCAATAGTCACATACCATAATCCCAAACCTCCTTTTACACTCTTCAATAATTTGACTATTGTTTTGATCATAAAGGGATTCATTTTTCATCCAGGGGTCTTCCCAAAACCTTATTCTGTCACCTTTTCCAAGGACCCATCCAGCCCCAGCTTTTGCAACTTTTATGGATTTGGTAATACTATTCTAGATGAAGGATCCAGCTGGGATATCATCAGAGTTAAGGATTCCTTGGATAGTCTGATTCTTAATGTATTTGTCAAACCGAATTTGATTCCAGTCTTTCTTAGTATCATAGGCTCTCCATAACTGCTTAGCAAGAAGAGCTTTGTTAAAGGTTTTTATAATTTTAATCCACAACCCTCCTTTGTTCTTTGGTCTACACACTTTGTCCCAGACAATCAAAGGTATTCTCTTTTTTTCTTCCACTCCTCACTATAAGAATCTCTTCTAGATTCTTTCCATAGCTTCAGCAAATTTAGCTAGAATACCAAATAGACTGAGGGCATAAACAGGGAGATTTTGAAGGGTAGCTTGGAGGAGCTGCATTTTCCCAGCCTGAGATAACATTGAGCCTTTCCATCCTGCAAGTCTCTTATTAATTTTATCAATGATCATATTCCAAAAGGAATTTGGGGGTGCCAACCCTAAAGGAAGACCCAGATAGGTGGAAGGGAGCATTTCCACTTTGCACCCAATAATGTTAGCAATTTTCTATTGTCTTATGAACGGAGTATTGAGGAAGTACATAGCCGATTTGTCCCAATTTACTTGCTGACTAGTTGCCAAAGCATAGGAGTTGAGAACTATTTTGAAGGCATCAGCCTCCTTGACTGAAGAATATCCCATGAGGATAGTGTCATCAACAAACTATTGATGAGTGCAAAAGACACTGGCAGAGGAAGGTTGAAGACCTTTGATAGTTTTTCTTTGTTTCAACTTATGAATCAATTTGCTCATACTTTTAGCCAAAATGGTAAAAAGGATAGGAGATATGGGATCTCCTTGTCTTAGCCCTCTAGAAGTTTTAAAAAAGTTTGTTGGAGATCCATTAACCAAAATAGAGAACATAGGAGTAGTGATTAGTTCTCTGATTATTTTGATAATCTTATCATCAAAACCAAAAGCCCCCATGATCTTAAATAGAACATCCCACTCAACTCTATCATAAGCCTTTTCCAGATCCAACTTTATCAAGGAACCTTCTTTCTTTGCAGCACTGAGGGAATGAATGTTCTCATGAACAAGAATGATTGTGTCCAGAATCTGCATACTAGGAACAAAGCCTTTTTGCTCTTCAGATATGATGAAGGGAAGCACTGCCAAAATTCTAGTAGTCAAAAATTTGGATATAATTTTGTAGAAAGAGTTGCATAAGCTAATTGGCCTAAATTTTCCCATAGAATCCACCCCAGCAACTTTGGGGATTAAGGCTATAAAAGTGGAGTTCAATTCCTTAAGGATTCTTCTAGATCCAAAAAATTCTTTAACTGCATTAACCATATCCTCCCCCACAATATGCCATAATTCTTGGAAGAAGAACATAAGGAAGCCATCAGGGCCTAGAGATTTATCCCCTTGAAAAGAGAAGACAACTTTTTTGATTTCTTCAGCAGATGGGATGACAGAAAGAGCCTTATTATGCATAGGGTTTATGATCTTAGGAATATTATTAACCAAATTGAGTTGATGGGTCTAATCAAGGTCCTTGTTACTAGAAAGGAGCTACTTGAAGAATCTAACAGCTTCATCCCTAATATCATCCTTATTAAGCAGAGTGTTGTTCTCAACAGTTAGTCTTGTAATTCTATTTGCTGCCTTATGTTTTAGAGAAGTAATGTGAAAAAAATTAGTGTTTTTGTCCCCTACCTTCAACCATATAGCCCTAGATCTCTGTCTCCAATATATTTCTTCCCTAGAAATAATGTTGTGGATGTTGCCTAGGACCTTATCTTCCATGGCTTTGGAATACTTTTTGTAGCCTTCTTTCTGGATGGACTTTTGTATTTGGTCTAGTTCCTCCTTTAATTTTTTCTTTGAATCAAAAATATCACCAAAGACCTTCTTGTTCCAAGTCTTAATATTGGTTTTGACATATTTAAGTTTTTTGGCAACTTTATACATGGCAGTTCCATTAACATCAAGATTCCACCATTCAGCAATGGAATTTTCAAGATTAGGGTAGTAGATCCACATCTTTTCAAAATGAAAAGGGAATCTCTGATTATTCTTAGAGTTCTCAGCAACAAAGGAAATGGGATAATGATTTGACCCAATTCTATTAATAATAGAAAGGGAACAACTATGAGAAAGAATCCAATCATTAGAGATAAGGGATCTATCAAGTATTACCTAGATGAGATCATCACCATCTCTTCGGTTAGACCAAGTGTAGGAAGCCCTGTTGAGATCTAAATCAATGAGAGCATTGTCATTAATAAAGTCCATCAGGTCAGATCTGTTATCTAGTTGAGCTTGACTACCTCCAAATTTTTCTATGTCTTGCAGAGGAGTATTGAAATATCCCATCACAACCCAGCTATGCATAGAGAAATTTTTCCTTTTATGCTGAACTCTATTCCAGAATTTACTTCTAGCAGATTTGGAGTTAGGGGCATAGATATTAGTGATAACAAATTCCTTACCATCAAAGATGCTTCTAGCTTTTAGGGATAAAATATTGTCATCCACATCTATCATATCTCTAGAGGTTGTGCTTTTATTCCAGAATATAGCAACCCCTCCTGAGGCTCCATTCGAGCTATTGCCACAGACCCCTCCAT
Source organism: Cryptomeria japonica (assembly GCF_030272615.1). Taxonomy (NCBI): domain Eukaryota; kingdom Viridiplantae; phylum Streptophyta; class Pinopsida; order Cupressales; family Cupressaceae; genus Cryptomeria; species Cryptomeria japonica. The sequence goes on along the minus strand of NC_081409.1, from coordinate 313,213,532 downwards.
TTTTAAAAAACTTTAGTTTCTCCACTTTCTCTTTACTCATTTTGGTTTTCTGAACCAGGATAATATCCAGATTTTGATCTCAAATAAGGTGCCTTAATATATCCTATTTATTGAGACCATTTAGGCCTCTTATGCTCCATGATATTACTTTCATTTGGAAGCCTGGGGGTAGGACTCCTTGATAGTTCACTGCCTTCCATCAGCTATGTTTTGCTTACTCTCTTGGTCCCTATGCCATTTCATAGTTTTACATCCCAGTGGGGATCTTGAGGCCCCAAAATTGGCCTTAGATCTGGTTCTGGTTTTTACTCCATTAGGACCTCCTGCCTTCTTGGTCTTAATTTTCTTTCCATTTCCTATTGTGTTTTCTTGTTGTTGTTCTGCTCTAGATTCATCTTGCATGTTGCTCCATAGGTCTTCTCTTTTCTAGGATGAAGTGGTCATATTCACTTCTATGTTCTGGAATAAAGCATTTAAGTTTGCTTGTGGTGACCCAAACTTATTACTCCTTCCCATTTCTATTTCCTATTCTTGAGATTCTTCCCCTAAACAGGGTTCTTCTTTCTTTGATATGGGTTCATGTAGCTCCTCATGATGAAAGTCAGTGATATCCTCAATCTCACCATCTTCAAGTGTCTCTGCGCTAATTTCATTCTCCTTCTCCTGTGACTGAAGGGCCTCAAAGGTATTTCCTATCTTGATCTCAAACTCCTTGGTTTCATTCTTCTTGTTCCCCTTCAGGGGGGGGTCTTTAGGAGGGTCAGTGGAGTCAACTTTCTGATGTTCTAGTTTGTTTACCAGATTTTGACTTTTTTCTTCTAACTTGTTGCAATCTTTGTTGTTATTTTTTTCTTTAATCATAGGTCTTTTAGGGTTGCTGGGGCAAGCCTTAGCCCAGTGACCTGCTTTTTTGCAAGAGAAACACACAAAAGGGAGAGATTCAAATTCAATGGCTTGTTCCCATAACCCAAGTTTGGAGTTTATGTCAATAGTACTTGGGAGATCCATATTCTATGATATGTTGACGTAGATGCGCACATACACCAATCTCTTGCAAGCTGCAATCATTGGGTCTATTGCAATAAGCTCCCCAAAGGAGTTAGCAATTCCTAAGAAAACATCCTCCACCCAGTATTCCAATGGTAGCCCAAGCAACCTAACCCACACTGGAGCAGATTCAAAAAAAGAGTCATTTAGTTCCATATTAGGGGTCCATTTTCTAATAGAAAGAGAGGATTTACCAAACATCCAGGGACCCCCACTTAGAACCGCTTCCAGATCTTCCCCACATGAAAAGGAGAACACAAAAAAACCTCTAGGAAAGGCAGAGACTTCAACCTGTCCTTTCATTCTCTATTTTCTCTTAACAAAGGATCTAACATCCTCAATATTAGGTTGAGGTCCAACAAATTTCCCCACCAGAGAAAGAGTCATTAAAGAGATACTATGGTCAATAACCAAATCAGGAATCTCAATCGCAAGTTTACTTGTTCTATTGTCTGATATATCCTTCACAAAGGGGAAAGATGATTTACTAGCCGGTTTACTAGATGCTTGTCTAGTGAAGAGACTATTCCATGGTTTAGGTATTTGCCCCTTCGTGGTATTTCCTGAGTCGATCTGTACCACCTCGGGGATTGAATCTTGCAAATTTTTTAAGTTTTTGGGATTGGGAGGAGGGTCTTGTGTTCGTGGGTCCCCATCCTATCTTCCATCCTCATCATTAGATGTTTGTCCTCGCGCTGCAGTGGAGTCAGACCCAGAGGAACCAACATTGTTGTTCCCTCCATTTCTCGAATTTAAATTTCCCCTTGCAAACGTTGTTCCTTCCATTGTTCCCTCCATTAACCCAGTTGTTATCGGTTGGGTGTAATCAGATTTCATGCAATAAAACTATCTATTTTGCATTGCCTCTTTTTAAAAATTGTATGGTTTGAACCAAGGATGTAGGCTCTACAGGCAAGAAGCCCCACCATTTCTCCAAGGTTCTCCCCATGGACAAACATGCTCCATTGTCAACATGGTAGAGACGAACCTATGGGGTTTGAACCTAGGTTGTAGGCACTACAGGAAAGAAGGCATTTACATCTAGTGTTGCAACCTCATTGGTAGTTGAGATTACTAAAAGAGCAAGGCCAATGTTCAAGAAACATCCATTCAAATGTTGGCAAATGCACACTCAAATGAGAAATTGTAGGTGATTGAAGGTATTGTCATTGATGGAAACCTTGCAATCATAGGATACCAATAGGCACTCACATCGATAGACTCTACACCGGCATACAAATCACTGGCACTGAAAAGGAAGATCACTGACACCATGGCCGACAGGAATTTTGTGTAATGATATTTTGTAATTAATTGTAAAATCTTTTGTAAGCCGACATGGCGGACTGTAATATGACATATAAGTATGAGATCATTATAGATCATTTAGGGAGCAAAGTATGAAAAGAAAATAGCAGACCTAATGTGCAAATTATTGGGATAAGGGTTTATGTATATTGTAGAGCTTAAACCGGTACTGAATCTGGCATAGCAGATGCTGATCTGAAGCAGTATATGACATTGGATTTGTATAATCCAATTTTGTAAGGTAGTGAGACTTCATTTTGTTTTTAAGCAGTGATCTCTAGGCACTTGACCTTCCTGCATGTGCAGGCCCCCATTGTAAACACTAATATTCTCTTATTGGCTAGTAAGCGAATATTGTGGGTCACAAATCCCACTGAGGTTTTTCCCACACCGGGTTTCCTCGTTAAAAATATTGTGTTATGGTGTTCTTTTTATGTTGTGGTTGTTGTTCTTATTTATGCATTAATTTTTGTTTACCGGTACACAGTTCTAAAATGCTTTTCATGTTATAAGTTAAGAAAATTCTTTTATCGGTCATATACTGATTCACCCCCCCCCTCTCAGTATCTTTGGGAATCTTAACAATTGGTATCAGAGCGTAGTCCTCTATTTTAAAAAGCCTAATAGCTTGAGGAAGATCTTGACACCGGTAGATATGGAAAACTTGAGAAAGCAATTGGAAACAACTCTTTCAGACTATGATGTAGAAAAAGTGAAGAATATCAAACTTGAAGATGATCTAAAGGCTGCATAGGATATCATTCAAGGACCTCAAGAAAATTTCACTATTGCAAGGAACATGAGAAGAGAACTTTGTGAAAAGATGCAAAATGATAAGATGAAAAGAAAGCTCTTAATGATCTGGTAAACAAATTGAGATAAGAAAATAGTACAATGAAGAATGAGATGCAATATATGACTATGAGATTTTGTAAAGAAATTGAAGATAGAAAGAAGAATGAAAAGGACTTGGTTAGAAGACTAAATGATGCTGGAAATGAAAATACAAGACTCAATCATGAAAATGATATGTTGAAAACATACTTCATGCATACACAAAATGACAAAATTGAACTCATGAGATAAAAGGATTTCTTGGAAAATGAATTGGCTACTACAAATCAAAACAAAGAGAAATTCAAGAAAAGTTCAGAGGAACTTGATGACATGCTGAAAAATCAGAAACATAATTGTGATACAAATGGCCTTGGATTTGAAGTTGGTGAAAGCTCCAGTACTACAAACAAACATGATCATAGCAAACCGGTAAGACAACCTAATGCTTACAAATTTAATGGGAAATTCTTTAACCATAACAAGTATGGTCATAGAGAAAATTAGTGTAGATCTAGAAACTATCAGAACACTAATACACACACCAGTCAATGCTCTAAATGGAACGAAGTTGGTCATAATTTAGAAAATTGTAGAGTGAATGTAAGATGTTATGTTTGTGGAAGATTTGGACACTTATCTAATCAATGCAAAACACATACCAGCATAGGTTATCGGAAAGCTATTCAGAAAAACAATGTGACTTGTTATGGTTGTAACATGATTGGACATATTGCTAAATTTTGTAGAAGTAAGTCATCACTGACAAATAACAAAGTACCCAGCTTGAAAGGTAAAGAAAAATTTGAAGAGGTCAAGAAAGAATTCTCAAAACAATGGATTAGAAAGTTAGATCATAATGTTGATGGGAATATTCCTCCGCCGACAGAATAGAGTAACACTCCACCAGCAGGAGACTCTTGTTGGGAAAAATGGTGTCTCAACCTTGCATTTATGCGAGGTTACTATTTATAGTAAGTTTTTATTTGAGCACGAAATGGTGCGAAACTCTCCCTGAAGCTTCTAGTTGGCTAGATAAGCATTCCGGTAAAGTTGCGTCGCAAGGTCACAGCTAGTTTTGAAGATATTAAAGTTTTTGTCTTGGAGGGGTGCAATAAAATGTTTTAACTTAATTTTGGGGACTTTAGAGGCTCCAAAACGCCCTGAAAAGTTGCCGTAACCGGTGAATCCGGTTACGAGGTGATAGAGCACTTCGCGAGCTTTCCGGCGCTTCAAACGGTTCGTCAATCGGACACCCGGTTCTCAAGTTATGGCCTCCGGAAGTTTGTACTCATGAAATAGGAAAAATAATTTGTATCGAATACATAAATGAGCTGTAAAAGGGAGCGACATATGTTGATGTGTTATTTAACATGTCATAGGGCATCTAGAAGGGAGATAAGGTCGGCTACACCTTATTGGGTGGTTTTAGCCCATGGTTTTGTAATACCGTTTGACGGTTTCTTGTATTGTATCTCCTATTTATGAGGTGTGTGAGATAGAGGTTGTGTGTAAGAGTCTTATGGCTATTGAGTTGCCTTTGAATCTCTGATTAGTGCTACTCCTGCGAAGAGCTTGCTCTGCAAGTATTTTGTAATCTGTTTTTGATTGTTGAATAAAATATTGAGCTGCTTTTGGAGGGTGGGGTTTTTCTCCCGAAAGGGTTTTCCCCACGTAAATCATTGTGTTGTGGTATGATTGCTATTATATCTATTTCTATTTTCTGTAACTGTTGTAATGATCTGAAAAAGTTTTGCATTACCCTCCTCTCAAGGTTAGTGTAGGAAGTTGTTTCCGCTACTTTACTTCCTTACAAGTGGTATCAGAGCCTGATCACCTTTGGTTTCAATTGTGGGCAGTTGGGTTTTTTGAACTAATCCAGTTTTGAGTGGGAGCTTGTGCAGAAGACACTTTTTGATCTTGTTGCAGGAATATTCAGATGGCGAGTTCGTCAGGGAGAATAGAGGTGGAGAAATTTAATGGAAGTAATTTTGAGATGTGGAAGCTGAAGATGGAAGATCTGCTAATAGATCGAGATCTTTGGGATGCTGTTGATGCGAATGTCCAAAGGCCCTCAGATCCTATTGTGGAAGCTCAGTATGATGTTATGGACCGAAAAGCCAAGGGTCTAATCAGACTGTGCCTGGCAGACTCTGTTCTAATCAATGTCCATGAAGAAAACTCTGCAAAGAAGCTATGGACTAAGCTTGGTGAGATGTATCAAGTGAAATCTTTATTAAATCAAATTTTCTTAAGAAAGAAATTGTATTCCTTGAAGATGGAAGAGGGTGGACGAGTTGCAGACCACCTAGAAGCATTCAATATGATTGTGGCTCAATTAGTATCCGTTGGTGTTAAGATGGATGAGGAGGAGAAATGTCAGATCTTGCTTTGTTCTTTGCCTGATTCGTGGGATTCTCTTGTTATGGCTATCGGTAGTACTTCTGTTGTTTTGAAATCTAAAGACGTGGTGGGTGCCCTACTCGGTGAAGAGATGCGAAGGAAGGTATCCATCAGTTCAAAGGAAGCCCTAACCGTTCGTGGAAGACCTAAGGAGAAAGGCAAGAAGAATGAGAAGCGCGGCAAGTCCAAATCCAAAGGGAGATCGAAATCTCCTGGAAAGTCCAAAGTCATTTGCTGGAATTGCGGTAAACTGGGTCACATCCGTAAGGACTGCAAAGAAGAAAAGAAGAAGAAAAAGAAAAAGTTCGATTCTGATTCTGAGTCCGACAAGGAAGATGGCGATGCATTTATTGCGGCTTTGGCGACTCATGCAGGTAATGATGCCTGGCTAATTGACTTAGGTGCATCTTTTCATATGACTTCCAATAGAGATTGGTTTTCTGAATATGAAGGATTTAATGGAGGTAAGGTGTACTTGGGTGATGATTCACCTCTAGACATTGTTGGTCGAGGTAAAGTTAGAATCAGGTTTTCTGATGGTAGAATAAAAGGGATTAATGGTGTGCTGCATATCCCTCGATTAAAACGAAACCTGTTATCTGTGAGCAAACTAATAGATGCAGGTGTGCAGGTAGTCTTTTCTGAAACAGGATGTAAGATGATTAAGGGTGCTATGGTAGTTGCTAGAGGTGTCAGGTTTGGCACTTTGTATAAGCTTGAAGCATACACTATTGAGTGTAATAGCACTTCCGTAAAAAGTAAATCTGTGGATACCTCACTGGAAGATTTGAAGGTTTCACCTTTAGCAGATGGAAATGGTTTTTGGGTACCTAAGGGTGCACTTTCGTCTGAAGCAAAGTTACCTGCAGAGAAGACTATGTTATGGCACCAGAGAATTGGCCACATTGGAGAAAAGGGTCTAAGGACCTTGAAAAATAAAAATCTTGTTGAAGGTTTGAATGACTGTAATCTTGACTTTGATTTCTGTGAGCATTGCATTTATGGAAAACAAAACCGCGTTCAGTTTTACTTGAGTTCTCATCAAACTTGTGGTGTTTTAGACCTTATCCATTCTGATGTGTTTAGTCCAGTAGATGTCTCTTCGATTGGAAAATCCACATATTATGTTTCATTTATTGATGATTTTAGTAGAAGGACATGGGTATATTTTCTAAAGAGTAAATCTGAAGTTTTTAGTCATTTTAAAGAATTTAAAGCAATGGTTGAGTTGCAGACTGGAAAGAAAATAAAATGTTTGAGAACTGATAATGGCGGTGAGTTTTGCTCTAATGATTTTGATAGATTCTGTAAAGACTGTGGAATTAACAGGCAGAAGACAACTCCGTATTCTCCACAACAGAATGGAGTTGCAGAAAGAATGAACAGGACACTGATGGAAAAGGCTAGGAGTATGTTGAGTGGTGCTGGTCTTGAACAAAAGTTTTGGGCTGAAGCTATTGCCACTGCTTGCTACCTGATTAACAGGTCTCCTACATCAGCTCTTGTTGATAAAACACCTATGGAAGCATGGTCAGGTCACAAGCCTTCATTGAGACATCTTAGAGTTTTTGGTTGCGAGGCATATGCACATGTGCCAAAGGAGAAGCGAACAAAGTTGGAGAACAAGGCTGTGAAATGTATCTTCATCGGGTATAGCTATGGTGTGAAAGGATACAAGCTTTGGGACCCTGTTGCACAAAAGGTAATTCATAGTAGAAGTGTTATTTTTAGAGAAATTGAGTCTCCTTCTGTTACATTGCAGCCAGAACAGACTAAAAAAGAAGATGTGATTCAACTTCCTTCTACACCTGAAAGAGTTGAATCAAGACCCCTAGATAGGCAAGAATTTGAGGAGAGCTCGTCTAGCTCTGAATCTTCAGAAGAGGAGGAAGAACCTCCAACTCAGCTTGTTCGAAGGTCTACAAGACATAGACAACCACCTGAAAGGTATTCACCTGATGATTGGAGATGTATTTTTGCTCTGAATACTAGTGTGGATGAACCGAAATCTGTAGAAGAGGCATTAGGTATGAATGATGCAGAATCCTGGAAGATTGCTATGGAGGAAGAAATGGCAGCTTTGAAAAAGAATGATACATGGGATCTTGTACTATTGCCTGATGGACGAAAACCTGTTGGTTGTAAATGGGTGTTCAAGAAAAAGATTGGTTCAGATGGAAGCATTGAAAAGTATAAAGCAAGGTTAGTTGCAAAAGGCTACTCTCAGGTTGAGGGTGTTGATTACGGTGAGATATTTTCTCCTGTTGCAAAAATGACGTCCATTAGATTTTTGCTTTCTATTGCTACTGCTTATGATTTAGAGCTTGAGCAAATGGATGTGAAAACTGCTTTCCTTCATGGTGATTTGGAGGAAGATATTTATATGACACAGCCGGAGCACTATGTGGTGAAAGGCAAAAGTAATTTGGTCTGTAAATTGAAGAAATCTTTGTATGGCCTCAAACAAAGTCCTAGGATGTGGTACCGGAAATTTGATACATATGTGTTGAGTTTGGGATTTGAACGTTCTAAATCAGATCACTGTGTTTATTATAAGTCTTATGGTGATCATTTCTTATTCATTGCATTGTATGTTGATGATATGTTATTCATTGGTAAAGGGAAAGGTATGATTTCAGAACTGAAGTCTCAGCTCGCTGCTAAATTTGAAATGAAAGATCTTGGTGCAGCAAAGCACATTCTTGGGATGGAAATTAGAAGAGATAGGGCGAACAGAAAGCTATGGCTAGGCCAGAGTAAGTATGTGAATTCAGTGTTACAGAGGTTCAACATGCAGAATTGTAGACCATTGAGTGTTCCTTTTACAGTTGGAACGAAACTATCTGTTTCAGATTGTCCTACATCCCCATTGGAGATGGAAGACATGAGCAGAGTGCCTTACCAAAGTGCAGTTGGAAGCTTGATGTATGCTATGGTCTGTACTAGACCAGATATTGCCCAAGCAGTGGGAGTACTTTCTAGATATATGTCTAATCCTGGTAGAGTTCATTGGGATGCAGTCAAAAGAGTCTTCAGATATTTGAAGGGTACTTCAGAGTATTCTTTGTGTTATCATGGTAATTCAGTTGGAGACATGACTTCCCTTGATATCCATGGTTATGTAGATTCAGATTGGGCAGGTGATATTGATAGCAGAAGATCCACCAGTGCTTATGTGTTTACTTTGTTTGGTGGTGCAATTAGTTGGATGAGTAAGCGACAGGTGTTGGTTGCTTTATCCACTACTGAAGCAGAGTATATGGCAGCTACTCATGCTTGTAAAGAGGCCATTTGGCTTAAGAGACTGTGTTCGGATATTGGAATAAAATAAGGTACAGTGACAGTTTACTGTGACAGTCAGAGTGCAATTAGCCTAGCTAAGAACCCGACATTTCATGCCCGGACCAAACATATTGATGTTCAGTATCATTTTGTTAGAGATATGGTCGAAGATGGTAGGGTGAAGCTGGTTAAGGTGGACACTTTGATGAATGTTGCAGATGCTTTAACTAAGGCTGTGAGCACAGAGAAGTTCAGATGGTGTTCAGAGTCTATGGGCCTTATGGCCCCTAGCAATTGATTCATTGTGTTGACATTCCCTTCCGCTCATGCAAGGTGTTCGACAAGTGGGAGATTTGTTGGGAAAAATGGTGTCTCAACCTTGCATTTATGCGAGGTTACTATTTATAGTAAGTTTTTATTTGAGCACGAAATGGTGCGAAACTCTCCCTGAAGCTTCTGGTTGGCTAGATAAGCATTCCGATAAAGTTGCGTCGCAAGGTCACAGCTAGTTTTGAAGATATTAAAGTTTTCGTCTTGGAGGGGTGCAATAAAATGTTTAAACTTGATTTTGGGGATTTTAGAGGCTCTGAAACGCCTTGAAAAGTTTCCGTGGTGAAGCCGGTTATGAGGTGATAGAGCACTTCGCGAGCTTTCCGGCGCTTCAAACGGTTCGTCAATCGGACACCCGGTTCTCAAGTTATGGCCTCCGGAAGTTTGTACTCCTGAAATAGAAAAAATAATTTGTATCGAATACATAAATGAGCTGTAAAAGGGAGCGACACGTGTTGATGTGTTATTTAACATGTCATAGGGCATCTAGAAGGGAGATAAGGTCGGCTACACCTTATTGGGTGGTTTTAGCCCATGGTTTTGTAATACCGTTTGACGGTTTCTTGTATTGTATCTCCTATTTATGAGGTGTGTGAGATAGAGGTTGTGTGTAAGAGTCTTATGGCTATTGAGTTGCCTCTGAATCTCTGATTAGTGCTACTCCTGCGAAGAGCTTGCTCTGCAAGTATTTTGTAATCTGTTTTTGATTTTTGAATAAAATATTGAGCTACTTTTGGAGGGTGGGGTTTTTCTCCCGAAAGGGTTTTCCCCACGTAAATCATTGTGTTGTGGTATGATTGCTATTATATCTATTTCTATTTTCTGTAACTGTTGTAATGATCTGAAAAAGTTTTGCATTACCCTCCTCTCAAGGTTAGTGTAGGAAGTTGTTTCCGCTACTTTACTTCCTTACAAGTGGTATCAGAGCCTGATCACCTTTGGTTTCAATTGTGGGCAGTTGGGTTTTTTGAACTAATCCAGTTTTGAGTGGGAGCTTGTGCAGAAGACACTTTTTGATCTTGTTGCAGGAATATTCAGATGGCGAGTTCGTCAGGGAGAATAGAGGTGGAGAAATTTAATGGAAGTAATTTTGAGATGTGGAAGCTGAAGATGGAAGATCTGCTAATAGATCGAGATCTTTGGGATGCTGTTGATGCGAATGTCCAAAGGCCCTCAGATACTACTGCGGCAGCTTAGTATGATGTTATGGACCGAAAAGCCAAGGGTCTAATCAGACTGTGCTTGGCAGACTCTGTTCTAATCAATGTCCATGAAGAAAACTCTGCAAAGAAGCTATGGACTAAGCTTGGTGAGATGTATCAAGTGAAATCTTTATTAAATCAAATTTTCTTAAGAAAGAAATTGTATTCCTTGAAGATGGAAGAGGGTGGATAAATTGCAGACCACCTAGAAGCATTCAATATGATTGTGGCTCAATTAGTATCCGTCGGTGTTAAGATGGATGAGGAGGAGAAATGTCAGATCTTGCTTTGTTCTTTGCCTGATTCATGGGATTCTCTTGTTGTGGCTATCGGTAATACTTCTGTTGTTTTGAAATCTAAAGACGTGGTGGGTGCCCTACTCAGTGAAGAGATGCAAAGGAAGGTATCCATTAGTTCAAAGCAAGCCCTAACCGTTCGTGGAAGACCTAAGGAGAAAGGCAAGAAGAATGAGAAGCGCGGCAAGTCCAAATCCAAAGGGAGATCGAAATCTCCTGGAAAGTCCAAAGTCATTTGCTGGAATTGCGGTAAACGGGGTCACATCTGTAAGGACTGCAAAGAAGAAAAGAAGAAGAAAAAGAAAAAGTTCGATTCTGATTCTGAGTCCGACAAGGAAGATGGCGATGCATTTATTGCGGCTTTGGCGACTCATGCAGGTAATGATGCCTGGCTAATTGACTCAGGTGCATCTTTTCATATGACTTCCAATAGAGATTGGTTTTCTGAATATGAAGGATTTAATGGAGGTAAGGTGTATTTGGGTGATGATTCACCTCTAGACATTGTTGGTCGAGGTAAAGTTAGAATCAGGTTTTCTGATGGTAGAATAAAAGGGATTAATGGTGTGCTGCATATCCCTTGATTAAAACGAAACCTGTTATCTGTGAGCAAACTAATAGATGCAGGTGTGCAGGTAGTCTTTTCTGAAACAAGATGTAAGATGATTAAGGGTGCTATGGTAGTTGCTAGAGGTGTCAGGTTTGGCACTTTGTATAAGCTTGAAGCATACACTATTGAGTGTAATAGAACTTCTGTAAAAAGTAAATCTGTGGATACCTCACTGGAAGATTTGAAGGTTTCACCTTCAGCAGATGGAAATGGTTTTTGGGTACCTAAGGGTGCACTTTCGTCTGAAGCAAAGTTACCTGCAGAGAAGACTATGTTATGGCACCAGAGACGTGGCCACATTAGAGAAAAGGGTCTAAGGACCTTGAAAAATAAAAATCTTGTTGAAGGTTTGAATGACTGTAATCTTGACTTTGATTTCTGTGAGCATTGCATTTATGGAAAACAAAACCGCGTTCAGTTTTACTTGAGTTCTCATAAAACTTGTGGTGTTTTGGACCTTATCCATTCTGATGTGTTTGGTCCAGTAGATGTCTCTTCGATTGGAAAATCCACATATTATGTTTCATTTATTGATGATTTTAGTAGAAGGACATGGGTATATTTTCTAAAGAGTAAATCTGAAGTTTTTAGTCGTTTTAAAGAATTTAAAGCAATGGTTGAGTTGTAGACTGGAAAGAAAATAAAATGTTTGAGAACTGATAATGGCGGTGAGTTTTTCTCTAATGATTTTGATAGATTCTGTAAAGACTGTGGAATTAACAGGCAGAAGACAACTCCGTATTCTCCACAACAGAATGGAGTTGCAGAAAGAATGAACAGGACACTGATGGAAAAGGCTAGGAGTATGTTGAGTGGTGCTGGTCTTGAACAAAAGTTTTGGGCTGAAGCTGTTGTCACTGCTTGCTACCTGATTAACAGGTCTCCTACATCAACTCTTGTTGATAAAACACCTATGGAAGCATGGTTAGGTCACAAGCCTTCATTGAGACATCTTAGAGTTTTTGGTTGCGAGGCATATGCACATGTGCCAAAGGAGAAGCGAACAAAGTTGGAGAACAAGGCTGTGAAATGTATCTTCATCGGGTATAGCTATGGTGTGAAAGGATACAAGCTTTGGGACCCTATTGCACAAAAGGTAATTCATAGTAGAAGTGTTATTTTTAGAGAAATTGAGTCTCCTTCTGTTACATTGCAGCCAGAACAGACTAAAAAAGAAGATGTGATTCAACTTCCTTCTACACCTGAAAGAGTTGAATCAAGATCCCTAGATAGGCAAGAATTTGAGGAGAGCTCGTCTAGCTCTGAATCTTCAGAAGAGGAGGAAGAACCTCCAACTCAGCTTGTTCGAAGGTGTACAAGACATAGACAACCACCTAAAAGGTATTCACCTGATGATTGGACATGTATTTTTGCTCTGAATACTAGTGTGGATGAACCGAAATCTGTAGAAGAGGCATTAGGTATGAATGATGCAGAATCCTAGAAGATTGCTATGGAGGAAGAAGTGGCAGCTTTGAAAAAGAATGATACATGGGATCTTGTACTATTGCCTGAAGGACGAAAACCTGTTGGTTGTAAATGGGTGTTCAAGAAAAAGATTGGTTCAGATGGAAGCATTGAAAAGTATAAAGCAAGGTTAGTTGCAAAAGGCTACTCTCAAGTTGAGGGTGTTGATTACGGTGAGATATTTTCTCCTGTTGCAAAAATGACGTCCATTAGATTTTTGCTTTCTATTGCTACTGCTTATGATTTAGAGCTTGAGCAAATGGATGTGAAAACTGCTTTCCTTCATGGTGATTTGGAGGAAGATATTTATATGACACAGCCGGAGCACTATGTGGTGAAAGGCAAAAGTAATTTGGTCTGTAAATTGAAGAAATCTTTGTATGGCCTCAAACAAAGTCCTAGGATGTGGTACTGGAAATTTGATACATATGTGTTGAGTTTGGGATTTGAACGTTCTAAATCAGATCACTGTGTTTATTATAAGTCTTATGGTGATGATTTCTTATTCATTGCATTGTATGTTGATGATATGTTATTCATTGGTAAAGGGAAAGGTATGATTTCAGAACTGAAGTCTCAGCTCGCTGCTAAATTTGAAATGAAAGATCTTGGTGCAGCAAAGCACATTCTTGGGATGGAAATTAGAAGAGATAGGGCGAACAGAAAGCTATGGCTAGGCCAGAGTAAGTATGTGAATTCAGTGTTACAGAGGTTCAACATGCAGAATTGTAGACCATTGAGTGTTCCTTTTACAGTTGGAACGAAACTATCTGTTTCAGATTGTCCTACATCCCCATTGGAGATGGAAGACATGAGCAGAGTGCCTTACCAGAGTGCAGTTGGAAGCTTGATGTATGCTATGGTCTGTACTAGACCAGATATTGCCCAAGCAGTGGGAGTACTTTCTAGATATATGTCTAATCCTGGTAGAGTTCATTGGGATGCAATCAAAAGAGTCTTCAGATATTTGAAGGGTACTTCAGAGTATTCTTTGTGTTATCATGGTAATTCAGTTGGAGACATGACTTCCCTTGATATCCATGGTTATGTAGATTCAGATTGGGTAGGTGATATTGATAGCAGAAGATCCACCAGTGCTTATGTGTTTACTTTGTTTGGTGGTGCAATTAGTTGGATGAGTAAGCGACAGGTGTTGGTTGCTTTATCCACTACTGAAGCAGAGTATATGGAAGCTACTCATGCTTGTAAAGAGGCCATTTGGCTTAAGAGACTGTGTTCGGATATTGGAATAAAATAAGGTACAGTGACAGTTTACTGTGACAGTCAGAGTGCAATTAGCCTAGCTAAGAACCCGACATTTCATGCCCGGACCAAACATATTGATGTTCAGTATCATTTTGTTAGAGATATGGTCGAAGATGGTAGGGTGAAGCTGGTTAAGGTGGACACTTTGATGAATGTTGCAGATGCTTTAACTAAGGCTGTGAGCACAGAGAAGTTCAGATGGTGTTCAGAGTCTATGGGCCTTATGGCCCCTAGCAATTGATTCATTGTGTTGACATTCCCTTCCGCTCATGCAAGGTGTTCGACAAGTGGGAGATTTGTTGGGAAAAATGGTGTCTCAACCTTGCATTTATGCGAGGTTACTATTTATAGTAAGTTTTTATTTGAGCACGAAATGGTGCGAAACTCTCCCTGAAGCTTCTGGTTGGCTAGATAAGCATTCCGGTAAAGTTGCGTCGCAAGGTCACAGCTAGTTTTGAAGATATTAAAGTTTTCGTCTAGGAGGGGTGCAATAAAATGTTTAAACTTGATTTTGGGGACTTTAGAGGCTCCGAAACGCCTTGAAAAGTTGCCGTAACCGGTGAAGCCGGTTACGAGGTGATAGAGCACTTCGCGAGCTTTCCGGCGCGTCAAACGGTTCGTCAATCGGACACCCGGTTCTCAAGTTATGGCCTCCGGAAGTTTGTACTCCTGAAATAGGAAAAATAATTTGTATCGAATACATAAATGAGCTGTAAAAGGGAGCGATATGTGTTGATGTGTTATTTAACATGTCATAGGGCATCTAGAAGGGAGATAAGGTCGGCTACACCTTATTGGGTGGTTTTAGCCCATGGTTTTGTAATACCGTTTGACGGTTTCTTGTATTGTATCTCCTATTTATGAGGTGTGTGAGATAGAGGTTGTGTGTAAGAGTCTTATGGCTATTGAGTTGCCTCTGAATCTCTGATTAGTGCTACTCCTGCGAAGAGCTTGCTCTGCAAGTATTTTGTAATCTGTTTTTGATTGTTGAATAAAATATTGAGCTGCTTTTGGAGGGTGGGGTTTTTCTCCCGAAAGGGTTTTCCCCACGTAAATCATTGTGTTGTGGTATGATTGCTATTATATCTATTTCTATTTTCTATAACTGTTATAATGATCTGAAAAAGTTTTGCATTACCCTCCTCTCAAGGTTAGTGTAGGAAGTTGTTTCCTCTACTTTACTTCCTTACAAGTGGTATCAGAGCCTGATCACCTTTGGTTTCAATTGTGGGCAGTTGGGTTTTTTGAACTAATCCAGTTTTGAGTGGGAGCTTGTGCAGAAGACACTTTTTGATCTTGTTGCAGGAATATTCAGATGGCGAGTTCGTCAGGGAGAATAGAGGTGGAGAAATTTAATGGAAGTAATTTTGAGATGTGGAAGCTGAAGATGGAAGATCTGCTAATAGATCGAGATCTTTGGGATGCTGTTGATGCGAATGTCCAAAGGCCCTCAGATACTAATGCGGCAGCTTAGTATGATGTTATGGACCGAAAAGCCAAGGGTCTAATCAGACTGTGCTTGGCAGACTCTGTTCTAATCAATGTCCATGAAGAAAACTCTGCAAAGAAGCTATGGACTAAGCTTGGTGAGATGTATCAAGTGAAATCTTTATTAAATCAAATTTTCTTAAGAAAGAAATTGTATTCCTTGAAGATGGAAGAGGGTGGATGAATTGCAGACCACCTAGAAGCATTCAATATGATTGTGGCTCAATTAGTATCCGTCGGTGTTAAGATGGATGAGGAGGAGAAATGTCAGATCTTGCTTTGTTCTTTGCCTGATTCGTGGGATTCTCTTGTTATGGCTATCGGTAGTACTTCTGTTGTTTTGAAATCTAAAGACGTGGTGAGTGCCCTACTCGGTGAAGAGATGCGAAGGAAGGTATCCATTAGTTCAAAGGAAGCCCTAACCATTCGTGGAAGACCTAAGGAGAAAGGCAAGAAGAATGAGAAGCGCGGCAAGTCCAAATCCAAAGGGAGATCGAAATCTCCTGGAAAGTCCAAAGTCATTTGCTGGAATTGCTGTAAACCGGGTCACATCCGTAAGGACTGCAAAGAAGAAAAGAAGAAGAAAAAGAAAAAGTTCGATTCTGATTCTGAGTCCGACAAGGAAGATGGCGATGCATTTATTGCGGCTTTGGCGACTCATGCAGGTAATGATGCCTGGCTAATTGACTCAGGTGCATCTTTTCATATGACTTCCAATAGAGATTGGTTTTCTGAATATGAAGGATTTAATGGAGGTAAGGTGTACTTGGGTGATGATTCACCTCTAGACATTGTTGGTCGAGGTAAAGTTAGAATCAGGTTTTCTGATGGTAGAATAAAATGGATTAATGGTGTGCTGCATATCCCTGGATTAAAACGAAACCTGTTATCTGTGAGCAAACTAATAGATGCAGGTGTGCAGGTAGTCTTTTCTGAAACAAGATGTAAGATGATTAAGGGTGCTATGGTAGTTGCTAGAGGTGTCAGGTTTGGCACTTTGTATAAGCTTGAAGCATACACTATTGAGTGTAATAGCACTTCTGTAAAAAGTAAATCTGTGGATACCTCACTGGAAGATTTGAAGGTTTCACCTTCAGCAGATGGAAATGGTTTTTGGGTACCTAAGGGTGCACTTTCGTCTGAAGCAAAGTTACCTGCAGAGAAGACTATGTTATGGCACCAGAGACGTGGCCACATTAGAGAAAAGGGTCTAAGGACCTTGAAAAATAAAAATCTTGTTGAAGGTTTGAATGACTGTAATCTTGACTTTGATTTCTGTGAGCATTGCATTTATGGAAAACAAAACCGCGTTCAGTTTTACTTGAGTTCTCATAAAACTTGTGGTGTTTTGGACCTTATCCATTCTGATGTGTTTGGTCCAGTAGATGTCTCTTCGATTGGAAAATCCACATATTATGTTTCATTTATTGATGATTTTAGTAGAAGGACATGGGTATATTTTCTAAAGAGTAAATCTGAAGTTTTTAGTCGTTTTAAAGAATTTAAAGCAATGGTTGAGTTGCAGACTGGAAAGAAAATAAAATGTTTGAGAACTGATAATGGCGGTGAGTTTTTCTCTAATGATTTTGATAGATTCTGTAAAGACTGTGGAATTAACAGGCAGAAGACAACTCCGTATTCTCCACAACAGAATGGAGTTGCAGAAAGAATGAACAGGACACTGATGGAAAAGGCTAGGAGTATGTTGAGTGGTGCTGGTCTTGAACAAAAGTTTTGGGCTGAAGCTGTTGCCACTGCTTGCTACCTGATTAACAGGTCTCCTACATCAGCTCTTGTTGATAAAACACCTATGGAAGCATGGTCAGGTCACAAGCCTTCATTGAGACATCTTAGAGTTTTTGGTTGTGAGGCATATGCACATGTGCCAAAGGAGAAGCGAACAAAGTTGGAGAACAAGGCTGTGAAATGTATCTTCATCGGGTATAGCTATGGTGTGAAAGGATACAAGCTTTGGGACCCTGTTGCACAAAAGGTAATTCATAGTAGAAGTGTTATTTTTAGAGAAATTAAGTCTCCTTCTGTTACATTGCAGCCAGAACAGACTAAAAAAGAAGATGTGATTCAACTTCCTTCTACACCTGAAAGAGTTGAATCAAGACCCCTAGATAGGCAAGAATTTGAGGAGAGCTCGTCTAGCTCTGAATCTTCAGAAGAGGAGGAAGAACCTCCAACTCAGCTTGTTCGAAGGTCTACAAGACATAGACAACCACCTGAAAGGTATTCACCTGATGATTGGACATGTATTTTTGCTCTGAATACTAGTGTGGATGAACCGAAATCTGTAGAAGAGGCATTAGGTATGAATGATGCAGAATCCTGGAAGATTGCTATGGAGGAAGAAATGGCAGCTTTGAAAAAGAATGATACATGGGATCTTGTACCATTGTCTGAAGGACGAAAACCTGTTGGTTGTAAATGGGTGTTCAAGAAAAAGATTGGTTCAGATGGAAGCATTGAAAAGTATAAAGCAAGGTTAGTTGCAAAAGGCTACTCTCAGGTTGAGGGTGTTGATTACGGTGAGATATTTTCTCCTGTTGCAAACATGACATCCATTAGATTTTTGCTTTCTATTGCTACTGCTTATGATTTAGAGCTTGAGCAAATGGATGTGAAAACTGCTTTCCTTCATGGTGATTTGGAGGAAGATATTTATATGACACAGCCGGAGCACTATGTGGTGAAAGGCAAAAGTAATTTGGTCTGTAAATTGAAGAAATCTTTGTATGGCCTCAAACAAAGTCCTAGGATGTGGTACTGGAAATTTGATACATATGTGTTGAGTTTGGGATTTGAACGTTCTAAATCAGATCACTGTGTTTATTATAAGTCTTATGGTGATGATTTCTTATTCATTGCATTGTATGTTGATGATATGTTATTCATTGGTAAAGGGAAAGGTATGATTTCAGAACTGAAGTCTCAGCTCGCTGCTAAATTTGAAATGAAAGATCTTGGTGCAGCAAAGCACATTCTTGGGATGGAAATTAGAAGAGATAGGGCGAACAGAAAGCTATGGCTAGGCCAGAGTAAGTATGTGAATTCAGTGTTACAGAGGTTCAACATGCAGAATTGTAGACCATTGAGTGTTCCTTTTACAGTTGGAACGAAACTATCTGTTTCAGATTGTCCTACATCCCCATTGGAGATGGAAGACATGAGCAGAGTGCCTTACCAGAGTGCAGTTGGAAGTTTGATGTATGCTATGGTCTGTACTAGACCAGATATTGCCCAAGCAATGGGAGTACTTTCTAGATATATGTCTAATCCTGGTAGAGTTCATTGGGATGCAGTCAAAATAGTCTTCAGATATTTGAAGGGTACTTCAGAGTATTCTTTGTGTTATCATGGTAATTCAGTTGGAGACATGACTTCCCTTGATATCCATGGTTATGTAGATTCAGATTGGGCAGGTGATATTGATAGCAGAAGATCCACCAGTGCTTATGTGTTTACTTTGTTTGGTGGTGCAATTAGTTGGATGAGTAAGCGACAGGCTGTGGTTGCTTTATCCACTACTGAAGCAAAGTATATGGCAGCTACTCATGCTTGTAAAGAGGCCATTTGGCTTAAGAGACTGTGTTCGGATATTGGAATAAAACAAGGTACAGTGACAGTTTACTGTGACAGTCAGAGTGCAATTAGCCTAGCTAAGAACCCGACATTTCATGCCCGGACCAAACATATTGATGTTCAGTATCATTTTGTTAGAGATATGGTCGAAGATGGTAGGGTGAAGCTGGTTAAGGTGGACACTTTGATGAATGTTGCAGATGCTTTAACTAAGGCTGTGAGCACAGAGAAGTTCAGATGGTGTTCAGAGTCTATGGGCCTTATGGCCCCTAGCAATTGATTCATTGTGTTGACATTCCCTTCCGCTCATGCAAGGTGTTCGACAAGTGGGAGATTTGTTGGGAAAAATGGTGTCTCAACCTTGCATTTATGCGAGGTTACTATTTATAGTAAGTTTTTATTTGAGCACGAAATGGTGCGAAACTCTCCCTGAAGCTTCTGGTTGGCTAGATAAGCATTCCGGTAAAGTTGCGTCACAAGGTCACAGCTAGTTTTGAAGATATTAAAGTTTTCGTCTTGGAGGGGTGCAATAAAATGTTTAAACTTGATTTTGGGGACTTTAGAGGCTCCGAAACGCCCTGAAAAGTTTCCGTGGTGAAGCCAGTTATGAGGTGATAGAGCACTTCGCGAGCTTTCCGACGCTTCAAACGGTTCGTCAATCGGACACCCGGTTCTCAAGTTATGGCCTCCGGAAGTTTGTACTCCTGAAATAGGAAAAATAATTTGTATCGAATACATAAATGAGCTATAAAAAGGAGCGACACGTGTTGATGTGTTATTTAACATGTCATAGGGCATCTAGAAGGGAGATAAGGTCGGCTACACCTTATTGGGTGGTTTTAGCCCATGGTTTTGTAATACCGTTTGACGGTTTCTTGTATTGTATCTCCTATTTATGAGGTGTGTGAGATAGAGGTTGTGTGTAAGAGTCTTATGGCTATTGAGTTGCCTCTGAATCTCTGATTAGTCCTACTCCTGCGAAGAGCTTGCTCTGCAAGTATTTTGTAATCTGTTTTTGATTGTTGAATAAAATATTGAGCTGCTTTTGGAGGGTGGGGTTTTTCTCCCGAAAGGGTTTTCCCCACGTAAATCATTGTGTTGTGGTATGATTGCTATTATATCTATTTCTATTTTCTGTAACTGTTGTAATGATCTGAAAAAGTTTTGCATTACCCTCCTCTCAAGGTTAGTGTAGGAAGTTGTTTCCGCTACTTTACTTCCTTACAAGTGGTATCAGAGCCTGATCACCTTTGGTTTCAATTGTGGGCAGTTGGGTTTTTTGAACTAATCCAGTTTTGAGTGGGAGCTTGTGCAGAAGACACTTTTTGATCTTGTTGCAGGAATATTCAGATGGCGAGTTCGTCAGGGAGAATAGAGGTGGAGAAATTTAATGGAAGTAATTTTGAGATGTGGAAGCTGAAGATGGAAGATCTGCTAATAGATCGAGATCTTTGGGATGCTGTTGATGCGAATGTCCAAAGGCCCTCAGATACTACTGCGGCAGCTCAGTATGATGTTATGGACCGAAAAGCCAAGGGTCTAATCAGACTGTGCCTGGCAGACTCTGTTCTAATCAATGTCCATGAAGAAAACTCTGCAAAGAAGCTATGGACTAAGCTTGGTGAGATGTATCAAGTGAAATCTTTATTAAATCAAATTTTCTTAAGAAAGAAATTGTATTCCTTGAAGATGGAAGAGGGTGGATGAATTGCAGACCACCTAGAAGCATTCAATATGATTGTGGCTCAATTAGTATCCGTCGGTGTTAAGATGGATGAGGAGGAGAAATGTCAGATCTTGCTTTGTTCTTTGCCTGATTCGTGGGATTCTCTTGTTATGGCTATCGGTAGTACTTCCGTTGTTTTGAAATCTAAAGACGTGGTGGGTGCCCTACTCGGTGAAGAGATGCGAAGGAAGGTATCCATCAGTTCAAAGGAAGCCCTAACCGTTCGTGGAAGACCTAAGGAGAAAGGCAAGAAGAATGAGAAGCGCGGCAAGTCCAAATCCAAAGGGAGATCGAAATCTCCTGGAAAGTCCAAAGTCATTTGCTGGAATTGCGGTAAACCGGGTCACATCCGTAAGGACTGCAAAGAAGAAAAGAAGAAGAAAAAGGAAAAGTTCGATTCTGATTCTGAGTCCGACAAGGAAGATGGCGATGCATTTATTACGGCTTTGGCGACTCATGCAGGTAATGATGCCTGGCTAATTGACTCAGGTGCATCTTTTCATATGACTTCCAATAGAGATTGGTTTTCTGAATATGAAGGATTTAATGGAGGTAAGGTGTACTTGGGTGATGATTCACCTCTAGACATTGTTGGTCGAGGTAAAGTTAGAATCAGGTTTTCTGATGGTAGAATAAAAGGGATTAATGGTGTGCTGCATATCCCTGGATTAAAACGAAACCTGTTATCTGTGAGCAAACTAATAGATGCAGGTGTGCAGGTAGTCTTTTCTGAAACAAGATGTAAGATGATTAAGGGTGCTATGGTAGTTGCTAGAGGTGTCAGGTTTGGCACTTTGTATAAGCTTGAAGCATACACTATTGAGTGTAATAGCACTTCTGTAAAAAGTAAATCTGTGGATACCTCACTGGAAGATTTGAAGGTTTCACCTTCAGCAGATGGAAATGGTTTTTGGGTACCTAAGGGTGCACTTTCGTCTGAAGCAAAGTTACCTGCAGAGAAGACTATGTTATGGCACCAGAGACTTGGCCACATTGGAGAAAAGGGTCTAAGGACCTTGAAAAATAAAAATCTTGTTGAAGGTTTGAATGACTGTAATCTTGACTTTGATTTCTGTGAGCATTGCATTTATGGAAAACAAAACCGCGTTCAGTTTTACTTGAGTTCTCATAAAACTTGTGGTGTTTTGGACCTTATCCATTCTGATGTGTTTGGTCCTGTAGATGTCTCTTCGATTGGAAAATCCACATATTATGTTTCATTTATTGATGATTTTAGTAGAAGGACATGGGTATA
The DNA here is from genome assembly GCF_030272615.1 of Cryptomeria japonica. NCBI lineage: Eukaryota > Viridiplantae > Streptophyta > Pinopsida > Cupressales > Cupressaceae > Cryptomeria > Cryptomeria japonica. The sequence continues at coordinate 313,191,427 of NC_081409.1, read as the reverse complement.
TTTTCTAAAGAGTAAATCTGAAGTTTTTAGTCGTTTTAAAGAATTTAAAGCAATGGTTGAGTTGCAGACTGGAAAGAAAATAAAATGTTTGAGAACTGATAATGGCAGTGAGTTTTTCTCTAATGATTTTGATAGATTCTGTAAAGACTGTGGAATTAACAGGCAGAAGACAACTCCGTATTCTCCACAACAGAATGGAGTTGCAGAAAGAATGAACAGGACACTGATGGAAAAGGCTAGGAGTATGTTGAGTGGTGCTGGTCTTGAACAAAAGTTTTGGGTTGAAGCTGTTGTCACTGCTTGCTACCTGATTAACAGGTCTCCTACATCAGCTCTTGTTGATAAAACACCTATGGAAGCATGGTCAGGTCACAAGCCTTCATTGAGAAATCTTAGAGTTTTTGGTTGCGAGGCATATGCACATGTGCCAAAGGAGAAGCGAACAAAGTTGGAGAACAAGGCTGTGAAATGTATCTTCATCGGGTATAGCTATGGTGTGAAAGGATACAAGCTTTGGGACCCTGTTGCACAAAAGGTAATTCAGAGTAGAAGTGTTATTTTTAGAGAAATTAAGTCTCCTTCTGTTACATTGCAGCCAGAACAGACTAAAAAAGAAGATGTGATTCAACTTCCTTCTACACCTGAAAGAGTTGAATCAAGACCCCTAGATAGGCAAGAATTTGAGGAGAGCTCGTCTAGCTCTGAATCTTCAGAAGAGGAGGAAGAACCTCCAACTCAGCTTGTTCGAAGGTCTACAAGACATAGACAACCACCTGAAAGGTATTCACCTGATGATTGGACATGTATTTTTGCTCTGAATACTAGTGTGGATGAACCGAAATCTGTAGAAGAGGCATTAGGTATGAATGATGCAGAATCCTAGAAGATTGCTATGGAGGAAGAAATGGCAGCTTTGAAAAAGAATGATACATGGGATCTTGTACCATTGCCTGAAGGATGAAAACCTGTTGGTTGTAAATGGGTGTTCAAGAAAAAGATTGGTTCAGATGGAAGCATTGAAAAGTATAAAGCAAGGTTAGTTGCAAAAGGCTACTCTCAGGTTGAGGGTGTTGATTACGGTGAGATATTTTCTCCTGTTGCAAAAATGACGTCCATTAGATTTTTGCTTTCTATTGCTACTGCTTATGATTTAGAGCTTGAGCAAATGGATGTGAAAACTGCTTTCCTTCATGGTGATTTGGAGGAAGATATTTATATGACACAGCCGGAGCACTATGTGGTGAAAGGCAAAAGTAATTTGGTCTGTAAATTGAAGAAATCTTTGTATGGCCTCAAACAAAGTCCTAGGATGTGGTACCGGAAATTTGATACATATGTGTTGAGTTTGGGATTTGAACGTTCTAAATCAGATCACTGTGTTTATTATAAGTCTTATGGTGATGATTTCTTATTCATTGCATTGTATGTTGATGATATGTTATTCATTGGTAAAGGGAAAGGTATGATTTCAGAACTGAAGTCTCAGCTCGCTGCTAAATTTGAAATGAAAGATCTTGGTGCAGCAAAGCACATTCTTGGGATGGAAATTAGAAGAGATAGGGCGAACAGAAAGCTATGGCTAGGCCAGAGTAAATATGTGAATTCAGTGTTACAGAGGTTCAACATGCAGAATTGTAGACCATTGAGTGTTCCTTTTACAGTTGGAATGAAACTATCTGTTTCAGATTGTCCTACATCCCCATTGGAGATGGAAGACATGAGCAGAGTGCCTTACCAGAGTGTAGTTGGAAGCTTGATGTATGCTATGGTCTGTACTAGACCAGATATTGCCCAAGCAGTGGGAGTACTTTCTAGATATATGTCTAATCCTGGTAGAGTTCATTGGGATGCAGTCAAAAGAGTCTTCAGATATTTGAAGGGTACTTCAGAGTATTCTTTGTGTTATCATGGTAATTCAGTTGGAGACATGACTTCCCTTGATATCCATGGTTATGTAGATTCAGATTGGGCAGGTGATATTGATAGCAGAAGATCCACCAGTGCTTATGTGTTTACTTTGTTTGGTGGTGCAATTAGTTGGATGAGTAAGCGACAGGCTGTGGTTGCTTTATCCACTACTGAAGCAGAGTATATGGCAGCTACTCATGCTTGTAAAGAGGCCATTTGGCTTAAGAGACTGTGTTCGGATATTGGAATAAAACAAGGTACAGTGACAGTTTACTGTGACAGTCAGAGTGCAATTAGCCTAGCTAAGAACCCGACATTTCATGCCCGGACCAAACATATTGATGTTCAGTATCATTTTGTTAGAGATATGGTCGAAGATGGTAGGGTGAAGCTGGTTAAGGTGGACACTTTGATGAATGTTGCAGATGCTTTAACTAAGGCTGTGAGCACAGAGAAGTTCAGATGGTGTTCAGAGTCTATGGGCCTTATGGCCCCTAGCAATTGATTCATTGTGTTGACATTCCCTTCCGCTCATGCAAGGTGTTCAACAAGTGGGAGATTTGTTGGGAAAAATGGTGTCTCAACCTTGCATTATGCGAGGTTACTATTTATAGTAAGTTTTTATTTGAGCACGAAATGGTGCGAAACTCTCCCTGAAGCTTCTGGTTGGCTAGATAAGCATTCCGGTAAAGTTGCGTCGCAAGGTCATAGCTAGTTTTGAAGATATTAAAGTTTTCGTCTTGGAGGGGTGCAATAAAATGTTTAAACTTGATTTTGGGGACTTTAGAGGCTCCGAAACGCCTTGAAAAGTTGCCGTAACCGGTGAAGCCTGTTACGAGGTGATAGAGCACTTCGCGAGCTTTCCGGCGCTTCAAACGGTTCGTCAATCGGACACCCGGTTCTCAAGTTATGGCCTCCGGAAGTTTGTACTCCTGAAATAGGAAAAATAATTTGTATCGAATACATAAATGAGCTGTAAAAGGGAGCGACACGAGTTGATTTGTTCTTTAACATGTCATAGGGCATCTAGAAGGGAGATAAGGTCGGCTACACCTTATTGGGTGGTTTTAGCCCATGGTTTTGTAATACCGTTTGACGGTTTCTTGTATTGTATCTCCTATTTATGAGGTGTGTGAGATAGAGGTTGTGTGTAAGAGTCTTATGGCTATTGAGTTGCCTCTGAATCTCTGATTAGTGCTACTCCTGTGAAGAGCTTGCTCTACAAGTATTTTGTAATCTGTTTTTGATTGTTGAATAAAATATTGAGCTGCTTTTGGAGGGTGGGGTTTTTCTCCCGAAAGGGTTTTCCCCACGTAAATCATTGTGTTGTGGTATGATTGCTATTATATCTATTTCTATTTTCTGTAACTGTTGTAATGATCTGAAAAAGTTTTGCATTACCCTCCTCTCAAGGTTAGTGTAGGAAGTTGTTTCCGCTACTTTACTTCCTTACAACTCTTCATCTAATTGAAATGTTATTTGAAATTTAGCCTGCTCTAAGCTATGGAAATGTAGATTTAATCATAGAAATATATATATATATATATATATATATATATATATATATATATATATATATGTATGTACACACACACACACATATATACATACATGTCATCTTAAAACCAAAAAAAAATTATATTTTAAAAAAATTTGACCCTGCAAGTTTGGGGCCGAGAGGGTCTTGGTTCCTTGAGGTACTGTGGGTGAGTACCCATAGAGCGGCTCCGACTGCACTATGGGTCATGACCCACAGGGGTAGCTTTGGCCACCACTATGGGTTGTGACCCATAGGTGACCGTCACCGCATTGTGGGTCGCGACTCATAGTGGCGGTCACCGCCACTATGGGCCGCGACCCATAGGCATGACCCCGCCTTCCCTATGTGCCTCCTTTGACACTCCCTGCACACTTCATGATCGCCATTCCCTGTGTGACTTGTGGATAAATTTGGCCACCATGGCTGTCGTTCCTTTCCACACCTACGCACACACATACTCAATCCAAAAAGAATTAGTAATAAAATAAAACCCTAACCCAATTTTGGGTTAGGGTTAGTATATGGTAAAAATAGAATAAGATTTAGTTATTAAAAAAAAGAATAGAACCCTAGTTAGAGTTATAAAAAGAAAAGAGTAAATAATATAATAACGGATAAAGGGGGAGAAAACCCTTTTCAAATTTGAAAAGGATACCCCATTTGTAATTAGTCAATGTTTTAGAAATGATTATTTCTAATATTGATGTAGAGATAAATAGTTCTAAATGTATCTTATTTTTTTAAGTAAATATATATGTGTGTGTGTATATATATATATATATACATATACATACATATACATATATATATGTATACATACATATACATATATATATGTATACATACATATATATATATATATATATATATATATATATATATATATATATATAACTATTAGCATATATATATACATAAATATATTTACCTAATAAATAAGATACATTTAGAACTATTTATCTCTACATCAATATTAGAAATAATCATTTCTAAAACATTGACTAATTACAAATGGGTATCCTTTTCAAATTTGAAAAGGGTTTCCCCCCCTTTATCCGTTATTATATTATTTACTCTCTCTCTCTCTCTCTCTATATATATATATATATATATGTTTTAGTTATATTTCTTTTGTGAATTTTAATATTGGAAACTATTAGAAAGTAAAATGTTTATTTTAACCTATATGGTCATTATTGGCCGAATATTAAATACTTGATATTTAATATCTAAAGGTGGATTAAAATTCGACTTAATTGTGAAATGAATTTATATTTGATTTGGTTAATTTTATTAGTTAAATTTAAAAGCGTTATTCGTGTTTGCTCAATTAATTATTTTAATATGAGTTATCGTTATTTTATTTAGTCCTTGAGTATTTAAATACTATTGAGATAATTAATATCTCTTGGTTCATTTTGGAGAATTTAAATTAGGGGAAAGTAATTAAATTAGTTAAATTAATTAATTAAGTTGTGACGACGGGTTTTACTTCGACAATAATGTGGAGTTAATTGTTAGTTAATTATTATATTGTTTTAGTTAACTTTATTAGTCGAATCTAATAGCATTAATTACACTTTCCCAATTAATTATTTTATCATTTTAAATTCAATAAATTAAGAGATAACATTATTTTAATTATTCCTAGCGCAATTAAATACCAGTTGAGATATTTAATATCTCTTGATTGAAATTAAAGGATTATTTGATAAAATTAATTTATTAATTAATAAAGTGGTAAAGGCACTTTCTTTCGGAAAATTATTTCCGCGTAATAATGTTAATGCTCGCGTGGTTAAGTTAATTAAATTAACTCTAGGAACCCATTCGTTTTATGCATGAGTTAACCTTTAGCTTAGGTAAATTTACTTACCTCATCTTTATTTTTGAGTAATTGAGTATTTATGTTGTTTTAAAAAAATAAAATTTGTTGTTGTGTTTTTTGCCCAAATGTTTGGGCATGACATTTTGGTATCAAAGCAAGGTTTCCAACACTAGGAACCTTTCTCTATTACGTTTCTCTTTTAATATTATTTTCTTTCAGAATTGTTAATTATTTATTTATTTACTTTATTTTATTTTATTGATCATTAAGGATGTCGCCAATTGCGCGACAAGCTAATAAGCGCGGTAGGGGTCCTAGATGTACTCGCATGGCATGCGAGGACATTGTGAAGGATAAGCCCGATCCAAACGGGGATCAGAAAGTTCCTCCCGAACAACCTATTAACCCCAACCGAGGCATTTTGGTTGCACTTTAGAACCTGATAGGAATAGTTTAGGATAGACTCCTAGTTGTAGATCATCAAGTAGAGCACCAGAATTCCATAGATATGTAGGTAGAGAGCAGAGTAGGATTCCACCTCCAAACCGTATAGAGGCCCAGGCTGAGCATGAGCCTGAGTGGGTCCATCTACCTGAGGCACCTCTAGTAGTAGCACTAGTTATTTTTGAGAGAGCACCCCATGATCCCCGAGATTAGATCAGAGAGATTTTACATCTTCAACCACCATCATTTGCAGGATCTATCGATGGGGTAGAGGTTGAGGCTTGGCTTTTGAGTCTAGATAGGTGCTTCAGATTGCATCCTTATGAGAGAAATTTGAAGGCATGGATTGCCATTCACCTTCTGAGAGGGACAATTTCCACATGGTGGAGGCAAGAGGAGTACACAAATGATTTAGCTGCAGACACTATCACTTGGGACATCTTTATAGAGATATTTAGGGATAGATACCTATTAGAGAACTTTAGGCAGCACAGGATTGACAAGTTTCATGACCTTCAGCAGAAGGGTCTCTCAGTGTCCCAGTATGAGAGAAAGTTCTTCGATCTCTTACCCTATGTTGACTACTTGAAGGATGAAAAGCTACTCGTCAACCAATTTATCAGAGGATTGAATGCCGATATAGTAGGACCACTTAGGATGGCAGCTCTAGGAAGCCTTTGGGTTGCCATGGAGAAGGCCTTGATATCAGAGGAGATTCAGGGTAGACCGCAGGACACGTGAGATTGACATCAGAACCAAAACCCTATACCATAGTCTTTAGGGTTTTAGAAACCCCACTGGAAGTGTAACCACAGGAATTCATCAGGGTCCTTTAAACCCCCTCCGCAGCAGTAGCCAGAACAGAATCAGAGGCAAAGGCCTCCACAGGGTCAGTAGGGCTTTAAACCCAAGCAATGGCATTCACAGGGTCCTAGGCGCAATCAATGATCACAGGTTCCATACACACCTCCAGCATGGACTCAATAGTACTCCAAGGGTAGTTTCAGTGGATCAAGCAGGTTAGGAGGATAGGGATACTCTAGGCCATAGGGTGTTTAGTTTCAAACATGTGGAGCTTGTTTCAATTGTGGGGCCATGGGACACATGGTGAGAGAGTGTCCATAGGATCAGATGGCAAGTAGTCAGTGGATGGTAGGTTCGAAGCCTATAGTTGGGGACATGGGTAAGTCCCACAGAGTCTTCGCAGTGGTTGACAACCGCCAAGCAGAGTATCAAGCCACAGTCATAGAGGCCACAGGTATGATCAAAGGTATCAGTGTTTCTATCTTGTTTGATTCAAGAACTACAGATTCTTTTATATCTCCATTGGTTGTTGAGCATTGTGGGCTAGTGGTAATTGGGCAAGGTGTTAGTTGGGAAGTAGAGTTGGCTTCAAGAGCTAGAGTGTCTTTTGAGTCAGTGGTTAGGGACTATCAGCTTAAAATTGGGAGTACAACCACCTTAGTAGACCTTCGAGTCACACATATAGGATCTTATGGCATTGTTCTTGGCATGGATTGGCTATACGCCCACAGAGCCAAGATGGATTGTCTCCAGAAAGAGATCGACTGTGTGGACGATTAGGGAACCTCCATTGTAATTTCAGGGATTCAGAGACCTATATCACTTCATATGATTTCTGCTATGTAGCTTAAGTGGAGCATGCGAAAGGGATGCCAGTTATTTTCCATCACCATCAGTGATAGAGAGGAAGAGAATGAGAAGGAGCCTTCCCTAGATGATCATCCTATCCTTGAGGAATTTGTAGATGTGTTTCCTTCTGAGCTACCTGGTATGCTGCCTAGCAGAGAGATTGATTTTCACATAGATCTTGTACCGGGAGCTGAGCCAGTTTCGAGAGCACCATATAGGATGACCACTAATGAGCTTAATGAGCTCAAGATGTAGCTTGAGGAACTCTTAGACAAGGGTCACATTCATCCTAGCATCTCCCCTTGGGGCACACTAGTCATCTTCATGAAGAAGAAGGACAAATCCCTTTAGTTATGTATGGATTATAGATAGTTGAGCAAAGTTACCATCAAGAACCGATGTCCCTTGCCTAGGATCGATGACTTATTTGATCAGCTTTAGGGTGCCAAAGTATTTTCCAAGATAGATCTGAAGTCAAGGTACCATCAGTTGAGGATTGTAGAGAGCGATATCCACAAGACCACTTTTCATACTAGGTATGGCCACTATGAGTTCACTATGGTCCCATTCGGTCTTACAAATGCTCCACCTGTATTCATGAGTCTCATGAATGGGGTATTCTACACTTTCCTTGACCAATTTGTGATTGTGTTCCTCAATGACATATTGATATATTCTCTAAATGAGAAGGAGCGTGAGGAGCACTTGAGACAGGTATTGCAGTGCTTGAGAGACAATCAGTTGTATGGTAGTTTGTAGAAGTGTGCATTCTTTAGATCAGAGGTCAAATATCTAGGACATGTTATATCTGGTTATGGGATCTCAGTTGACCCATTGAAGATTAGAGCTATTATGGATTGGCCAGCGCCAACTAGTGTGATAGAAGTTAGGAGTTTCATGGGTCTAGTAGGGTACTACAGACGCTTCAATGAGGGGTTCTCTAGGGTTTCACATCCTATTGCACCCCTTCAATGAAAGGGAAAGAAATTCAAGTGGATAGAAAGGTGTGAGAGGGCCTTTTAGGATTTCAAAAGGGCACTCACTAGTGCACCTATTCTTGTTGTGCCAAACCCCTTGGCTGATTTCATGGTATGCACATATGCTTCCTTGGATGGTTTAGGAGCAGTCTTATGCAGGATGGTCGAGTTATGGCATATGAGTCTAGGAAACTTAAGACTCATGAGCTTAACTACCCTACTTATGACCTTGAGCTTGCAGAAATGGTGCACACACTTGTGAGGTGGAGACATTTTCTTTTGGGTCATCATTTTGAGCTTCATTTAGATCATCAGAGCTTGCAGTACATATTCACTCAGCCTAATCTTAATACTCATCAAAGGAGATGGATGGATTTTTTATGTGAGTATGATTTTGATGTTCACTACATCAAGGGGAAAGAGAATGTAGTTGCAGATGCCTTGAGTAGGAGACATCATGCGATATGCTCCATGTCTATGGATACAGATTTGAGAGGTCATAATTACGGTAGATGCTAGAGGATGAGTGGTATTTAGAGGTATGTCAGGTAGTGCGATCTCAGGAGACCCTGGAAGGGAAGTTTGCAGGCCACTCATTAGAGTTTGATGGACTACTACACCATAGAGGAGGCATCTATGTACCTTCTTCCAGAGGATTGCATGAATTCATTATATTGGAGGCTCATAGATATCCTTATGTAGTGCATCTAAGATTTAATAAGATGCATACATATTTGAGACAGTTATATCATTGGCTAGGTATGCAGCAATTCATTGTTGTACTAGTATCTCGATGTCTGGAGTGCTAGAGAGTCAAGGTGGAGCACCGCCATCTAGGTGGGTTGCTCCAGTCTCATGCAATACTAGAGTGGAAGTGGGATACTATATCGATGGATTTTGTCATTGGTCTTCCTATGGCATCGCATTGTCATGATGCCATCATGGTGACAGTTGAAAAGTTGACCAAAGTGGCCCACTTCTCACCAGTTCAAACTACCTTCATAGCACCAGCAGTGGCACAGGTATTCTTGCGGGATATTGTCAGACTTCATGGTGTTCCACACAAGATTATCTCAGATAGATATTCCCTCTTCACTTCTTCCTTTTTGAAGGCATTACAGGCAGCAATGGGTACCAGACTTAACTTCAGTACAACCTATCATCCAGAAATGGATGGACATACAGAGAGGGTAAACTAGGTGTTAGAAGACATGCTCCAAATCTATGTCATGGATCATCAGACTAGATGGGAAGAGTACCTTCCTTTGGTAGAGTTTGCCTATAATAATGGGCATCACACTTCCTTAGGGATGCCACCTTTTTGGGCTTTGTACAATAGACCTTGCAGGACACCTTTGAGTTGGGACTGCATTGAGGATAAAGTAGCCATTGGTCTTGAGATAGTTCGTGATCTGGAGCAGTAGGTGGATTTGATTAGATAGTGCCTTAGAGAGGTATAAGATAGGCAAAAGAAGTATGCATATGCGAAGAGGATAGATTGTAGCTTCATGGTTGGGGACAAAGTCTTCTTGAGAGTGCGACTACATAAGAGACCAATTCATTATGGAAAGGGTTCTAATCTTGCACCTCGATTTGTCAGACCATTTGAGATCCTTGAGAGGACAGGACCAGTTGCATATCATCTAGCTTTGCCACCTATCTTGTCACGCATCCATGAAGTGTTTCATGTATCAGTTGTGAGGAAGTACATTTATGATGAGTCTCATATTCTCGATTGGGATGCCTTGCAGGTGGAGTCGCATGGGCAACTATCTTTGGAGCCCATCCACATTTTGGCTCACCGAATGCTATCTCTTCGAGGTTGAGAGCTGGACCAGGTTAGGGTCTAGTGGGATTGTTATGACGAGTTTATGGCATCATGGGAGGATGCAACAGAGATGAGATCTCAGTACCCCCATCTTTTTTATGAACTCCAAGAGGAAGTTCATACCTAGAGGGGGAGGGTGTGAGGCCCTACCCTGAGCTGTCATAGCATTTTAGTTAATTTCATGCTGGACCTACTATTGATACTATATTTTGATGAATTATGGACATAGATTCTATATGATCTAGTGTTTGGATAACATTGATATGATTATGTCATTTATTTTGATTTGCAGTACTTTATTTTGATGCTAGAAATTATTGATGCATGCTCTATAAATGATTAAATTCCATTATGATTATGATGATGTCATTTAGTAGATTAGTTTATGTGGATGTTATTAGATAATTGGAAACTTGATTATTATAATTGAAATTGTATGCAATGTTCGAACTGTATTCTTACATATGGTAATATTATATGTGATTTTTGGAATTACTAATGTGCAAAATGAGATGTGCAGGAAAATTGATCCATGTGACCATGGAAATTATTCAAAGAATCAAGCCTAAACCTATGTGTGTTTGTTAAGCCAAGGGTAGTCTATTTGGAGAGACAACACCTCATTTATAAATGTGTTTTAATTTGTAAATGTTTATGCTTGGATGTGTTTTTAATTTGAAAATTGGTTAATTTATTAATTCCAAAAAATAGACATAGCCATGTGTATTTTAGTGATGTGTAATTTTTGTGGTGTCACTTGACACATGTTGTAAAGTGAGTTGGCAACAACATGTCCCTTGGAAGGAATTTGTTTTACTAGTGCATTTTTCAAATATCCTAGTATGGTCCCAAGAAAGTCTTGGATAGGGAGCCATTAGAAAGGTCAACTGAGGGTTGACCCATAGGTAAACTTTTGGTGAGTTTCTAGAGGGTTAAACTAACTCCTAAGGTCAAGTTAGGGGCATTTTTAGTGGGCCATATGATGTACCTATGGATAAAGGACAAATTTAGCCATGTGTCCACTCCCTAGGGACTGTTTAGTCACCCCAAAAGTTGAGTTTTTCAAGATGGCCGAATTTCAACTTTTGAGGATCTTACCTAGGTTAGACAAACTTCCTCATGAGTGACATTGCTCTTCCCCATTCCTTTTACCTTTTTGAGGTGCCTTGGCTAGAGATTTTGTAAGGTGTTGGGAAGACCAACCCATGAACATCCCTCACCCTTCCCAAGAGGATTGGAAAGAGTGAGGAGTGTCTTCTTAGGGAATGGTTTGGGAGGGAGAAGTTTGATCACCCACTCTCCATTTTTGGAGACATAGATTTTCTTGAGAAATTGGTTTTTGGATTTGGAAGTTTTGGCTAAGTCTTCTGAAGGAAAAGATAGTGGATTTGGGTAGCTCTTCTACAACTCTTGTTCATTCATTTGCAGGATTTTAGGCTGGTTGTTTACTTATTTTTATGTTTTTCTTTGTGTATAAATGAATGTATGAGTTGTGCTTTTGGTTGTTTTCTTGTGGTTTAGGAAAAGATGTGTTCTTCTTGTGGTTTTCTTTTGTTGTTTCATGTTTATTGTTTTGGGAGTTTTCAAGGCCAAACTCACCCTTGGGAGGGTAGATTGGTCTTGGGGTGAAGGGTTGTTTGACAACCTAAGAGTGTAGAGGCTCTCTTTGGAAGAGAGTGATACACAAGGGATTACGGGACCCTTTCTGCATAGTGTTTTGTTTATGCAATGGGGGTCATAAGGTGATTTGTGATGACTTGTATGCTTTGGGGGACATAAGGATTTGTTGAGACAAGTTTGGAACTTGTGGTTATTCTACTTAGTAGCCTTGCAATGACATTTTGTTCTCCTAATTGCATATTTCTCCTCTAGGTATTTGGTCCACCTTCACCCCTCATGTTATAGTCACTAAGTTACTTTGTTCATCCTTGGGTTGGGAGTATTTTTGTTGTGTTTTCCTCTTGCTTATGTGTTTATGCTTGAGTGTCACCTATTTAGCCTTGGTTCTCCTAGCTCGGGGTTGGCTTCTTGTAAGCCTAGGCTAGGAGGTGAGCCTCCATGGTCACAACCTATAAGTTTTTATTGCAAGTTTTCTTGGGAAAATATTGGAAAGGAAGCTATGGTTGATCCTATTGTTTATTTGAATTTAGTTGCAAAAATAAAATACATATGGTTGATCCTATTGTTTATTTGTATTTAGTTGCAAAAATAAAATACATGTATTTGGCAAGCCCTCATTTAGTAGAAATGAGAGGCTTGATTTTGTTATTTACCTATTTGTATAACAGAAACTATGATATACTAAATGTAACTATTGGATTTGTTTTACCATGTAATAAAGATGTATATATTTTGAAGTATATATTCTTTCAAGGAGAAGAATACATTTTTGGATTATTTCTTTAAGTGATATGGTTACTTGAAAAAAAAAAAGATTTAGAATGATATTATATTATGTTCCTAAGTGTTATTGAAAAAAAAATGCAGAGTTAAATGTTAATAGAGTAGTGACTTTTAAATAGAAATGAAATATTTTCTTAAGTCTATAGCTCAGATACAAAGGAAAAATAAATAGATATCTTAGAGTTATCATTATTAATGCATTTCATCTTGTTGTTATTGATTAAAAAAAAAGAGAAAATTAGATAAAGATAGTTGCAACTGTAAATAAATTCTATTACTATTGTATTTTTTCTGATCTAAAAATGCATCTAGAAGTGGAAAGTATTTTTGTAAATCTAGATATTGTATATTTTAAATCAAAAGGAAGCTATATGTTATAAAAGAAAAGAAAATTTACTTCTATTCTATTATTTGAAATTTAGCTTTCTCTAAGCTATGGAAATGTAGATTTAATCATATATATATATATATATATATATATATATATATATATATATATATATATATATATATATATATATATATAGACACACCCACACACACATTATATAAAGTTTATGCATAAAGTGTAAATTTACATCTAGGCTGTTGTATTCTTTAAGAAATATAAGTATACCTATATGCTTCTTTTATATTAAAATATTTATAGTTAATAATATATGAGTAATCTGGAAATAAAAAGAAATACTTACTACTTTAGATTATTTAATATTTTAATCTTGAAGAAGTCTTCTGCCAAAAATTTATATGTATATTAATATATATAATAATATATATAAGTATACACACACACATGCCATCTTAAAACAAAAAAAAATTGACCTTGGAAGTTCGGGGCTGAGAGGGTCTTGGTGCCTTAAGGCACTGTGGGTGTGTACCCACAGAGCGGCTTTGGCCACACTGTGGGGCGCAACCCATAGGGGCAGCTTTGGCCACCATTGTGGGCCGCAACCCATAGGCGACCATGACCGCATTGTGGGTCGCGACTCACAGCAGCGGCCTCGGCCACCACTGTGGGCTGCGACCCACAAGCATGACCCCGTCTTCCCTGCATGACCTGTAGATAACTTCGACCACCATGGCTATCATTCCTTTCCACACCTGCACACACACACACACATACTCAGTCCAAAAAGAATTAGTAATAAAAGAAAACCCTAATCCAATTTCGGGTTAGGGTTAGTATATGGTAAAAATAGAATAAGATTTAGTTATTAAAAAAAAAGAATAGAACCCTAGTTAGGGTTATAAAAAGAAAAGAGTAAATAATATAATAATGGATAAGGGGGGGAACTCTTTTCAAATTTGAAAAGGATAACCCCCATTTGTAATTAGTCAATGTTTTAGAAATGATTATTTCTAAAATTGATGTAGAGATAAATAGTTCTAAATGTATCTTATATATATATGTTTTAGTTAAATTTCTTTTGTGAATTTTAATATTGGAAACTATTAAAAAGTAAAATGTTTATTTTAACCTATAAGGTCATTATTGGCCAAATATTAAATACTTGATATTTAATATCTAAAGGGGGATTAAAATTTGACTTAATTGTGAAATGAATTTATATTTGATTTGGTTAATTTTATTAGTTAAATTTAAAAGTGTTATTCGTGTTTGCTCAATTAATTATTTTAATATGAGTTAATGTTATTTTATTTTGTCCTTGAGTATTTAAATACTATTGAGATAATTAATATCTCTTGGTTTATTATTGGAGATTTTAAATTAGGAAAAATTAATTAAATTAGTTAAATTAATTAATTAAGTTGTGACGACAGGTTTTAGTTTGACAATAATATGGAGTTAATTGTTAGTTAATTATTATATTGTTTTAGTTAACTTTATTAGTCGAATCTAGTAGCATTTATTACACTTGCCCAATTAATTATTTTATCATTTTAATTTTAATAAATTAAGAGATAACATTATTTTAATTATTCTTAGCACAATTAAATACCAATTGAGATAATTAATATCTCTTGATTGAAATTAAAGGATTATTTGGTAAAATTAATTTTTTAATTAATAAAGTGATAAAGGTACTTTCTTCTGGAGAATTATTTCCACGTAATAATGTTAACGCTCGCGTGGTTAAGTTAATTAAATTAACTCTAGGAACCCATTTGTTGTATGCATTAGTTAACCTTTAGCTTAGGTAAATTTACTTACCTCATCTATATTTTTGAGTAATTTAGTATTTATGTTGTTTTAAAAAAAAACATTGTTGTTGCATTTTTTGTCCAAAAGTTTGGGCATGACACTATACCTCTTTTTATCTTTTCATCTAATTTTGTTGTAAGAATCTTTGTATTGCAACATACCCTGAATATGTTAGTACCTTGTTTCAAAGAATTTTCTATTAGAATTCACTTCTCCTCAATCTTTTTCTTCTCTTTATCAATGATCTAATCAAAAGAAACTCTCTTAGCCAAAGTGAATATTTCAAGTGCTAGCCAGTTAGAGATCTATTGTAATGATTGAAAATCTTTAGAGACGTGCTCTGTTATAGCCTTAAGCTTTCCAGAAGGGCTCTCTTCATTCTCAATCTTACATTCCAGAACTAATCTATGCAAAACTGTTATGGATTGATCTATAATCCCTTTGTCTGTGGTTCCCTCCTTCATCAGTTTCTGAGCAACCATCATCTTTAGTTCTATAGGACTCATCCTTGTGATGTTTTTCTTTTCCACTAGAGAAGTGTCAATTGTTAATAATGATGTTCCAGCAACTAGTTCTTTATCTAATTCCCTTGTTTTCTCTGGTGATTTAACTTTTATTACCTCCTCACTTGCACCGGTGGCTTCGCCACTTGGTGCAGTCCGTGCATCTATTGGTTCGTCCATAGGAACAATATCCTCAACCTATACATTTGTATCTAGAGGACAAGTGTCCTCAATGTTAGTATCATGTACAATGTTTTCTATATTAATCGGTGTTTGTGTATTTGTCTGTGCATTTGTGTTAATCGGTGGTTCAATGTCCACTATCTTGATATTCTTCAAAACTAAGGGTGGAGTACCCATAAATCCTTTACCTTTCTCTTCAACCAGTTTATCTACAACATTAGTCTTTGTCTCTGGTGAAGTGAAGAAACTTATATGCTCTCCCAAAAATTTAATCCAACCCTTCTTTGTTTCCTTTATTATCTAATTCATCCTTCCTAACATTAGGCTAGTTATTCTATGTTTGTTTTTGAAAACTTTCCTATCTATAGCCTCAATTGTCTTCTCCATCTCATCTAGAGTTATAGCAACACAAATAGCTAAAATTTCTTGCATCTTAATGTGTTTATCTTCTTGCATTGCAGATAGCCTTCTAGCATCTAACATGTTGTATAGCTTTGCCAGTATTTGATTTTCTATTTCAATTAATTCTTTCTTATAGATATGTAAATATAGAATAATTGCTTGCTCTACCTCTCTTTGTTCATCATCTTCAAATGTATCATAAAAAGAATTGATATTATTTAGCATCCCATCCTTAGTTATTTCATCTACAATTTTAGCACAAGTCTTAGGCAGAATAATTGTTACATTACCAGTCTCTAGTGCCAAATCAATGCCACTTTTCTTCCTCCTTTTGGCAGTACCAGATGTAGCTGATTATGTAGCCTTGGGTGCATGCTTCTATGCTGGTAATTTGATGGTAACCTTCCTAACCAGTTATTTCTTCACTTCCACTTTAGGTTCTTCTGATTTCTTCCTCACAACTTATTGACAACTCTTTTGACACACTCGCCAACAGTCAGGTAGCCAATGTGAACACTCACCACCTCTCCTGAAAAGTAATGAATTTTGGGAAAACTCACTACCCCAAGGTTTCTATAGTCAGGTCACAATGGTGATGGGCAACCCAATGATTGATGTGGTTGTACCTGTAAAGGGGCCTACTAGTTGGAACTAAATCTCGTTGGTTATGGGTAACTGCACTTCCTTTCTTTTTGTGTTTTTATGGTTTAAGCTTCTCTGGGAAATAAAATGCAAAGCGTAAAGGGGAACAAGAAAATAACAATAAAAACCAATATAATAACAACTTAATTAACTATTCAATTAGTTCCTTGCAATTCAAGAAATTACCAAATATTATCCAAGTTAGCATTCAACAACGGACCTCTAGAAAACCTGCAAAATCATCAATTTCACAAATTTATGGAAATAAAATCATCAACAATATCGCCTATCACAATAATTCTTATACACCACTGATGTGCGCAATATGATTCATAAAGTGATAGACAAAAAGATTAAACCACAATGCTAAATCCAAATAATAGATGTTACCAGATTACACAGAATAGTTTGGTAGAATATAGACATAGATCAGGCAATCTATAAGCTACTTCTCAAATTAATCTCAATGAATGTATAATAAAAATAACTCAAACTTCTTAATAATCTACAAATATTCTAAAAATATCTAAGTGGGCTACAAATCATCAATTTGGGACCCTTACAAATGAATCCAACTTCTCAATTTATAGAAGTTCTCTGCCCTATTATCTAGGAAATAACCCTACCCTAAATTAAGAACTGAAACTAGAAGTCGCAGTTAACTTGCAAGTTTCTGCCTTAACACTCCACTTAACAACTACGAAATGGGGACTGCATGAGCACTATGAAGACCATGCTAGGCAAGCCACATTTTCATAGTCATGCAAAATTTCTCTCAAAATTGGAACTTGAGTAGGAGTTGCCGCTGAACATACAAGATTAAGGATTTATGAAAAAGATTTGCCATCTTAGCAAGTATGCGTTTATTCCTTATTTCTTGGTAAAAGATCTATAATTATCAACTATACATGCAACTACTTGAACTCGAGGATCAACTACATGCTTAACTCTAAATTTATATTTCTTTAAAACTTCATCTGCATGTGTTCTCCCCTCCTCTAACTCCTTCATTGTGCCTGCCACCTCTTGACACTAAGTAATTAGATATGTCTACCTGTCCATGAGGGTGACATAAAACTAGGCTGAGGGTCCTAGGTGTTGCGCCTCATATGCATCCCACTGATCCAAAACTTGTTGTTGCTCCATTATTCCTATATTAGCTAATTCAAGGCCAAAAGGTTCTAGCATATCCTTTACCAAACTCTCATACGAAAAATTTCCCTAAGGAGAGGGTCCCGAATCTCAGTCATATCCTTGATATACTACTAAAGCATTTCAATCTTTAGCTTCAATATGAACACATATGACTACAATTTTTCATCATTGTCACCCCCTAAAAGGTCCTCCTCCCTTACCGTCTCTTCCCCAAGCTGCAATATCTTTTTCAAAATTCAAAACTGTTTATTGAAAATGTTTGACTTTCATTCCCATTTCTATATCTTCTTCTTGCTCTTGGGTACCCTCTCCTACAGTCTATCCTATAGCCATCGTTGGTGGGAGAACTTTGGCAAGTGGTACCGCTCCCAATCCATCAGTCACTCCCAGGTCCACTGCCTTCTTTAACAATTCAGATTCCCTCATCTTTTCTTGGAGTTTCTTGATTAAATCCTTAGTACTTTCTTGAGGTTTTTCTTCCTCATCTAAATTGGTGGACATATTTTGACTCGAGGCTGACCTTGTCTTCCAAGCATCCTCCTTATGGCCCCTTGATTGAGGTACCCTTGAAGTGGACTCCTTATTTTTCTCCTTTGAGACATTGGGCCTTCCCCTCTGCCCTAACCATTGCTTGGTTCTATGGATGCCCACTTGAGAAACTTTTTCTATATTTATGTCTTCACTTGCAGACCACTTTATTGGGGAGAGGGGACTTTTATCTATTTCTTATTCCTTATAAAATAGATCAATTAAGTCCCCATCATCTCTAAGGTCTTTAGGGAGGCTAGTATCAATTCTAAAATCTCTTACCTATGGTACAGATAGCCTATTATGGCTCTTCTCCCTAACCTCAAAACTATCTTGCAGGTTGGCCCAAAAGTCCTCCAAGTTGGGCTTGTGCCCCTCATATGTCTTAGGCATAGCTTGTTCAAGTTTCCCGTAGGGATCATAAAACTCCCTAGCATGATCATCCTCCTTCAAGTTCAAATCTTGAAGCTCGTGTTATACTAATTTTTCTACTTGTATCTTAGAACATGCAAAGTACCCAATAGATACTGAGAAATTGATACCTACTTTGTGTTTTGATGACAAAAGTGATTGGAGGCCCACAAGCTGCCTTACATACTCTAGAAAAATTATCCTATCATTGCAATATCAGGGTAGAAACATTGGGTTCCCTGTGAATCCACTAACCCTGCTGTAAGTGGAGCATGGGTTTTGGATGAACCAACATTCCCACTCTCAGATGATAGCCATGGCCTCCGGGCTAATTCGATATCCTGCATCTTCTATTAATTTGATTATTATTGGGAAAATGAACGTATCATTAACTCTCTTGAAATGATCCTTTGCATTGGCTAGAGTGAATTGGGAATAATACTCCCATATCTTCTTTTGTCCTTCCTCCTCTCCCAATTGACCTTGTACCTGTAGCCCTAGAAAATTTCTAGTTCCAGTAGCTACCCAGATGACGTATGATGTGAAAAAGAAATTTTTGGGTATGTTGAACTTCTTTCATCTGTTTGCAGATATTGTCAGAGAGGATCTGCGGCTAATCAAAGTATTATTTTCCTATTAAAATAATGCTTATAAATTGAAACATCTAGGGATGAAAATGCTTGCAATTCAGCTTGCCAAAGGCCCTACTAAGCATAATGATTAAGTCTCTTTGGGGCTCTTTGAAATCCACCCTCAGGATCTTTGTTGCCTTGAGACCTGTCTTTCTTTCTTCTTCCAACTAGTTTGTATTCATGTGCCTCTTAATAGCTAATATTTTGGCATTTCATGCCCTTAAGGCCTCTTCTTCGGTTAACAAAAATATCTCCTCCCTGGTTGGGATGCCAAAAACCAACCCAAGCATGTCAGGAGACAAGTCCATGACTATTATTCCTTGTGCATCCGTGCATTTTCTAGTCTTTGGGTTATAAAATGGGGCAATGGTCATTATGAGCTCTGGTGCCTGCAATGACTATGGAAAGGCAGTAGCGTCAACTAGACCTGACTCTCTTGATTCTCCTATGGAGCGCCTCCAAACTAGGTTTGTCTAATTGTGCCTTGATATTCTCAATTTCTATATGGCTGATTTCGGTGACCCATCTGACTTGATCATCTAACTTTGAAGTCTATCAATTTATTTGCCTCTTTTGTCAGGAGTCTATCAATTTATTTGCCTCTTTTGTTGGAGGATGAGTCCATCTAATCACTTGAACCTGCAAGAAGAAAAAAAATCCTTAGTCTTTCATAATAATCATAAAAGTTGATTTACTTCGGGACTTCAGAGTCTCGGGGTCCCAGGCTAGGCACAAGTGAAGAAGGCCCATAACTCCAGGGTTCCGGGGTCAAGTTGGGTGCAAAAGGAATCCCAAAATTTTGGGGATCCAGGGTTCCAGGTTCATTGAGCGGGAGCCACTTGGAACTCTAGGATTTTGGGGTTTTGGGCTTATTAAACAGGAGCCACTCGGAACTCTGGGGTTCCAGGGTTTTGGGCTAGGTCAAGCCAGCTACCTGGAACTCTGGGGTTCTGAAGTTCCGGGCACATGAAAACCAACTACCTGGAACTCTGGGGTTCTAAAGTTTTGAGCGCATGAAAACCAACTACCTGGAACTCTGGGGTTCTGAGCGAGAAAACTAGGGCACGCAAAAGAAAACAAGAAACAATAAAAAACCAACAACTAACAAAATGAATGATGAGAAAAGAAAATCTAATCTACAAACCACCAAAATGGGCAAGAAAAATCACCAACCGGGTGAATCAAAATGCCCGAAAATGACAAGGAAAGCTCGAAAGTTTAGAGGTTTGTGGTTTGGAGCTAGGGAGGAGGAGTTCTGAATGCACAAATGAACTTTAAAAGTTCATCATCCCTATTTATACCCCTTCCCAAGATCATTCATATAGAGGCTTTAAACATGACCTTGAGACTCTAGGGTCCCGAGGTTTTGAGCTTAACACAAGAAAGGAAACACCCCACCCCAGAACTCCAGAGGTTCGGGGTTCTAAAGCAAGCCAAAATAGGTTCCACCTCGGGACTCCGGGACTCCGAAGTTTCAAGGCAGAAGACTCAAAATTTCAGGGCTTCAAGACTCCGGAGTTCCAAGGTCAAAAATGAAAAAAGAACAAAGGGACCTCCGGACTCTGGGACTCCGGAGTTTTGAGGTCAAAACCAAAAAGGAACAAAGGGACCTTAGGACTCTAGGAATCTGGAGTTTCAAGATCAAAACCAAAAAGGAACAAAGGGACCTCGGGACTCTAGGACTCTAGAGTTCAGAGGTCAAAAACCAGAAAGGAACAAAGGGACCTTGGGACTCCGGTAGTCCGGAGTTTCGAGGTCAAAAACCAAAAAAAGAACAAAGGGAAAATCCAAAGAAAAGAAAAAAAGGGACCCAAATTTTGATGCAAGGAAACTAATGGGAAAATAGATATGCAAGGCATAAAAAATGGCGACTATCTGGGAAAAATGACTATAGGCAATTTAGAACTTCAGAATCTCTAGTTAACTCGATGCCTAATACTATTTTCATTTAAAAGGATGTATATGAGAAAAAGATGAGTGAAAAAATGAACAAACAACCAAAAAGAGAAATAGACATGATTAACTCTTAAGTGTGTGCATATGATTTATTACTCCATCATTTCAATAATGCAGATAATTAGAGGAAACTGGGCACAAGCTACGTAGATGAAGTCATAAATCATGTTTCGTGCAAGGTCATCCTGGGCATAGCTCTACTGCCAGTTAGGTGTCTATAGCCCTGATAGAGATACCTCTGGTTCCTATCAAATAGTGCTCCACTGCCAGCCAGGCATCCATAGCCCCATTGGAGGTTACTTGAAACACCCATTTGAGTTGCTTAAGATGATTATTTCTTTTCTATCTTTTTTTTTTTTTTGAACATTATAGGATATAGAATGACTTATTTCTTGAATAACCTTTTAAGAAACTTTCAAACATTGAAATTCGATAACTGGGTTGGGACCCATGGTGGATAACATGAAACATGCTGACTTTGGATTTTTCACTTGAAAACCAGTTTATCAGATATCTTACAAAACTTTTTGATGTATCTTAATGTGACATTTGTGCTGAGTTTATCATGCTAGTCTTTTCTAATTGAAATTCAAAACTTCAAATCATATTTAAATGATTATATACCACTTTGAATGAGTATAAACAAAAGTTTCAAAACTAACCAAATGACAATAAAGTTGTAAATAGAAGAGAGTTGAAGTCTCTCAGGATTTGGCAAGATGTTATGCAAAGGATACCTTCCTTTTAGAATCTTTGAGAACAAAATATGTATATCCTGACTCAACAAACAAACAAAGCAAAAGGGAAACAAGCACCCAACAAAGTAAAAACACAGCAAACAAACAAAAACCCAAAGAAACAATGAAGCAAAACAAAAGAAACAACTAATCTACTATATACAACAAGTCAAGATTCATTGAGGATTAACCAAAGTAATGCTTGAGGAACTGACCATTGATGGGAAATGGTACAAGTTCTCTAGTCAAAGAGCTTAACCTATAAGTTTTTTTGCTTAAAATTTCAGCTATTTGGTAAGGACCTAACCACAATCTTTCAAACTTGTGGTGATCACCTTTTTTCTCATTGGCCTTGTCCCATAATAGGACTAGGTCAGAGATCCGAAAAGATTTCACCTTGGTCCTCTTATCAAACCATCGCTTAAGAACAGCTTGGTGCTTGGCAAAATGTTGTAGAGTATTAATCCTTTTTTCATCAAGTCTTAATAAATTTAAGAGGTGAACCTCTACCTGATCCTCAATGTAAAGTTCTTTCATTAATTGGAGGATTGGTATTTGTAAGTTGATTGGGAAGATAGGGGTCTGGTCATAGACAAGGTAATATGGAGAAGTTCCCAAGGAAGCTTTTACTCTGGTTTGATTAGCCCATAAGGTGTATCTCAATTGATTATGCCAATCCCTGGGGTTTTTCTCAAGTAGCTTCTTAATGACATCTAGGATGTTCTTGTTCGTAGATTCAACTACTTCATTACCTTGTGGGTAATAGTTGGATGAAAATTTTAATATCACTTTATATTCGTATGACCATTGCATCAACTGTGCAGAAGTAAAAGAAGGGCCATTGTCACATACCAAAGCAAACGACATGCCAAACCTAGTGACGATGTGCTCTTCAATAAATTTCAAGACTAACTCAGCAGTAGCATTCCAGCATGCAATGGATTTTGTCCACCGGGTGCAATAATCCATCGCAGTAAGAATAAAATTATGTCCTACATATGAGTTAGGATTAATAACACCTACAAAATCCAGTGCCCATTGAGTGAAAGGTCTTACCTCAAATACTAGTTGGAGAGGCATGGTGGGATTTCTTTCTCTGGAGGCTACAGTTTGGCACATATGATAGTGACTAACATGCTCATGAGTATCCTTAAATATGCTAGGCCAATAATATCTAGCCTTCAAGATTTGATGTGTAGTGGCGTCCACTGACTCATGACTTGTACCATATTTCCTATGAAATTCATCAATCATATTATGGGCTTCTTGATGATCAAGACATCGAAGGTAAATATCTTCATAATTCTTTCTATAAAGTGTCGAATCCTTGATCATATAATTGGCACTTTTGAGCCTTAATGCTCATCTTTGCATGGTTGTCAACCCCTCAGGATACCTATTATTCAACAATATAAATACCAAATCCGTGTACCAGGGAACCTGAGTGAATGACTCCAACGTATACTATTGGCACTAGATTTGAGGGATGTTAGTTGCCATGGCCTGATACAATCCTTGGCCTTGGACCAACTTCATTGGATGCATCTCTAAAACAAATTCTTGCAATATTTCCATCCATTTCCCTCGACATTCTCCCAGATCAGACTGCATGAGTAGTGACTTCACTGCTTGATCAAGGACAATCGCATAAATTTTACTCCTTGGGATGTAATGCCTAAATTTCTTGACTACTCTTACCAACACAAAGGCCTATTTTTCAAGAGCAGAATATCTAACCTCAGCACTTTTGAAAGGAGAGCTCATAAATGCAATAGGTTTCTTGTCTCCCGCTTGCCTCTGCATCAAAATAGCCACTCCCGAGTGTAGCGAAGCAAAATAATATATGTAAAATGACATAGTGTAATCAAGGCTAGTTAGCACAGGAGCTTCGGCGATGGATTTCTTAATCTGGGAAAAAGCCTCTTTTGCTTTAGTTGTCCATTCAACCTTAGCATTCTTCTTCATCATTTCATTCAATGGCTTGACTATCTCTGCAAACCCAGTAATAAACTTTCTAACAAAATTGATCTTCCCAAAGAAAGATCTCATCTCCTTTTTACTACTGGGCATTTGTAACTTCAATAACGCTTCTACTCGATCTGGGTCTATAGATATCCCCTTATCAAAGATTACGTGGCCAAGTAGCTTTCCTTCAAACACTCCAAACACACATTTCTTGGGGTTAAGGGAAACCCCATATCTCTGACATCTTTCCAATACCTTTTGGAGGTGGTCTGGGTGGTCTTCTTTGACCTTGGAAAATATCATCAAGTCGTCCATATAGATAATAATGCATTTTCTAATCAGTTCCTTAAAAGTCATATCCTTCGCTCATTGGAAGGTCACCCCAGCATTAATCAACCTGAATGGCATTCTTTTGTACACATATGTTTCCCACTTCATCATAAAAGTTGTCTTCATATGATCCTGATAGTTCACCAATACTTGGTTGTATCCTAAATAACCATCTAAGAACGACATCATTTATGAACCATTTACTATTTGTAGTACTTCATCCAAAGAAGGAAGCGGGTAATTATCTTTCTTGGAGGCCTTGTTGAGATTGCAAAAGTCCACACAAAGTCATATTTCTCCATTCTTTTTTTATACTAGTACCAAATTAGCAACCCAAGTAGAATGTCGTATCAGAAAAATAATCTTGGCGGAGAGTAGTTTTTGTACTTCCTTGAAAATCAAGGGTT
Organism: Cryptomeria japonica; assembly: GCF_030272615.1. Lineage (NCBI taxonomy): Eukaryota > Viridiplantae > Streptophyta > Pinopsida > Cupressales > Cupressaceae > Cryptomeria > Cryptomeria japonica. The sequence continues at coordinate 313,166,831 of NC_081409.1, read as the reverse complement.
CTATTAGTGAATTGACCGACCGTTGCTTTTGCTGGAATGACTTTATGTTAGGTTTTAGTGGGATCACATGGGTGATAATAATTGTATCGAATGTCTTTAAATCTTCATACCCCCATGTTATTACATCAATGAACTCTTTCAAGATTTGTATCATTTTTTCTCTTTCATTTTGAGTGCAAATCTTCCCAATATAGACAATCCTTTCTTTTCCTTCTAGACCAATATTATGGGGCTCATACTTTTTGGCATTTGAATCTATTGTTAGTCTCTCCTTTACTCTAGGGTCTAAATAAAAAAGTCTCTCTAAGGTGACCATCCCTTTAGGAATAATGTTGGTTGGTAAATCCAAAATATCAGCATTACTTTCGACATTAAGATCATCCGATTTATCTTCCTCATCAATAATTTGCTCTTCAAAATCCTTCGAGTTGGCAAGAAAGCCTAGATTGTGGGCATCATCCCAGAAGACTTGGAAGTGTTTAATATTATCAGGTACAACAAGTATACAGATTAATTCAATGGAGAAATTCTTCAAAGGGGATTGGCTTACTGGTTCTAATGTACTAGTGGCTACGGCCAGTGCATCAGGTATTCCATTTACTTTCCTAGGTACCAACTGAATGTCAAAAGCATCAAAATTTTCAATCAGATCCCACACTCTATTCTGATATGATACTAACCTTTTATCATGGCACACATATTGGCTTTGCACTTGTTTAACCACCTTCTCAGAATCTCCTTGCACCTTCAAACACTTTGCCCCCTTCTTATGAGAAAAAAGTAATCCTCTAACTAAGGTCTTGTACTCTATCATGTTATTAGTACAAGAGAATTAGAGTCGGTAAGAAGCTAAAAGGGTTTCCCCTTTTGGGTTGGTTAACTCTATGCCTGCTCCACTACCTTGCTTAGATCTTCACCATCAAACTTTAGAAACTACATTTCATCTTTTGATCTCTTTATATTTTTCACCTTAGGGTCAATAATCAGATTAGCTTCCCGAGATGTTTATTGCTTCTTCGAGTCGAAGTCTTGTGACAATTGAGATTGTTCAATTTCTGGTTGCATGAACACTTTAGTAGTGTTATGAACATTTTTTTTGATTGAGGTTGAAGTTGAGATTGTGTTTCGTCATTCTCTTGCTCAAGAGGGATACCTTCCTTCTCATTTTTGACAATCTCAACTACAAGAATCTCTTGGTTGAATTCTTTAGGCTGGGTAGTCTTACTTACATAATCTATTGTTTGGGACTCTATCCTTCACAACTTAGACCTTGAATTTCTTCCATATTGATGGTATGATAATCTTCTTTGTATGGAACCAAACTCAACAATTTTTGTAATCTCATTCTGACATGGGATACATGAAATATCTGTGGTCCCCTCATGATGTATCTGACACCATTTTAGAAGCAACAAATCTTGTATCTTCATAGTGTCCCCCAACAAACACATTCCTTGTTGTACCATTGTAGCAAAAACTTTGACTCTCCTTTTATATGAGGTCATATCTACTCAAAATAACTTGAGAGGAGCCGATGCAAAGAAAGTGATAATCTCATTGACCCTGTAAACTCCTGGACTCACTTCAGCAAACGCCACCTTATTAGGAGCACCATAATCCATTACCAACTTCTTCAACTTAGGTTCACTATCGATTCAAATCTGGTTTCTTACCCCCTTCCATGGAAGCCACATGTATGTAAAACAAGTCAAGAAATATCCTCCCAAAGTCTTTGAACAATCCCTACTAAGGAGCATCCCATATACTTCCAGAATATCCACTACTTGAATGTCAATATAACGAGATATCCAAGGATCAACACCTAATTGGATGTATACATCTTTCAATTCTTCGATTATGTTAACCTTTGTTTTGTCTAGTTGTTCCACATTACTATTTGCATGTACTGGTTGAAGTTTGAGCTTCTGACATATATAGTAGGGTATTATGTTTCCTAAAACCCCTGAATCTACCAAATAGTTATGTAAACTCTTTCCACATATCCTCAAACTTAGTAAAAATGGTGGATTTTCTATTGCATCACTATTGACATTAGCATTGACTTCATTAAGGTTTGCCATCTTAACCTCATTTCTCTGTGACTCTAACAATTCCAACTTTCTGAAAGCCCTCTTCTGTTCAAGGCAATATCTCAATACTTCCATCATGGACATAGTGATGGCAGTCCTTTCCATTTCCTTAGTAATGTCAAATGATCCTTTTAGAACATAATCTTGCCTTTTATCTTGTCTAGGGCGTGCTCCTTGGAATGCCTGAGGAGGGTGAGGATTGTTACTTGCATTCACATCAGGAGGTACAAACCCACCCGTCAGGGGAGGTGGCTCCATTAATGGAGCTTTTCCTTGACTCCTAAGATTGTAGTTGTTTTTGGTCTGAAAGGCTTGAGCATCATATACACATTGTTCACCTTAAGCCTCAGCCTGAAATTCTTTGCATAGGAAGGTATTGACCAACATGGCAATATTAACCTTATCGTTTTCATCATTGCAACAATCTTTTGGCTGAGAGTCACCTTGAGCAATTCTTATGATTTTCTCAAACTGAGCACAATTAACCTCAGAATGTGCAGCTATGTCATGCAACCTGCACCAACTTGTTAGCAAATTCATATCCACGAGGTTAACACTTTGTATGTGGTTTGGGTTATCTCGTGCGTTGGGGTGATCATGGTTCACACCATAGTTATTCAGACTTGTATTCCACTACCTATTATAAGGTTTGTTGTTATACATTTGATTTTGGTTCTGTTTATTGTAGTTTTGCTGATTATTATATGGTTGGGATTGATTATACCCTCCTGGAGGATTCATTTTTAGCTGGCTCAAGTATGAAGTAACCTATGAGATCATTTTCTTTAAGGCTTCTACTTCAGCAGATATATGAGATCCTTGATTCTCAGGCACCATGGTTGGAGGTTGGTTCCCTGAATGAGTATTGTCAAATTGTTGACTTCTAACTTGCACTTGAGTGGGGGCAGTATTCATACCATTTTGCCAAGTCAAAGCTTGGGCAGCAAACTGTTGATTCGCCCGAGGTTGGGGTGCATAGATTGGCACATGGTTCATCATTGGGGCACCTACAAGTCGAGATGAGGGTACACCTGGGAGTTTATTGTAGTTTCCTTGATTCACCCCTATAGGTAGATTATATCCAATCTCTCCTGGGGTTTGATTCAACTCATGATTCATGCTAATTGCTAATGTGAAGACTTTTGCCAAGGTGTCCCTTTGATCTTGAGGAACACTCTTCTTAATAAACATAGCAGTCCAAGGGTCAATAGCTCTTAGATATGAGTCAATGGATATGTTAGGCATTACCTAGTAAGGAGCTTGTAGTCTCTTGAATTCCCTTTGGAAGCTAGTATTAAAAGTCTTTAATGGCTCATTTGGCGCTTTCCTAAGAGAAGTGAATTGGTGGTATAGTGTCCCTGGACCTACGTACACTCGAAATTGATCAATGAAGGCATTCTCCAAGACATCCTGGCCTATGATAGAGTTTGTAGGTAAGGTTAAGTACCAATTGTATTCATTCTCCCCAAGTGAATATGAGAAGAGTCTACATACTACATTTTGGTGTTCAATATGATTACGAACAACCACATCTTTGAATGCTTCAATATGTTCATTAGTCATTCATCCCCTTAAATAGTAAAATTTGGTGCAAAATTTATCTGAGTTTCTAGGTAGGTCATGTATACCCCCTGGTATGGTTCCTAGTGGTGTGGTGTCTTCATTAAAATAGGCCATTGAAGGTGGTGTTGGTGGATGTTGAGTCACAAAAGGTGCAGCGATAGGCTGAGGACTAGGAATCAGTTGATCTTCTACGTTGAGTATGGATGGTTTTACTGGTGGGGCTTTTGAGGGTTGTTTCTTAGCTTTGTTCCCCTTTCTCCTAGTGATAGGTCCTAAATCTACTAAGTCGGATAGTGAAGAACCACTCCTAAGGACTCGGTGGAATCTCTTGGGAGAGAAATATGATATACGATCCAGCTTAGTACCTCAATTCTCTAGTTGAGGAGGTGGTTGTGAATTTTCTTGTGGGTTCACCTAAGGATTAAAGTGTCTTTGTGCCTCAGCTTCTATGCATATAGCCTTTTGTCTCTCATTGTCCAAGACTTGTCATTCTCATAACCAATTATTATAATCTCTTGTACTGTCCCAAGAAAAGTCATATAGTTGGGTAAGAATGTCATCTTTCTCTTTGTTGAGGTTAGGTTGGGTAAAGGGCATCAATCCATCTCCTGGAAGTACCATATGCGGTTAACCAATGAAGGGATTAGTCTAGGCCCTCCTTCTAGTGCCAGTTTCTGTTGACAACTCTTTTGACACACTAGCCAATAGTCAGGTAGCCAATGTGAACACTCACCACCTCTCCTAAAAAGCAATAGATTTTGGGAAAAATCACTACCCCAAGGTCTTTATAGTCGGGTCACAATGGTGGTGGGAACCCCAATGGTTGATGTGGTTGTACTTATAAAGGGGCCTGCTGGTCAGAACTAAATCTTGCTAGTTATGGATAACTGCACTTCCTTTCTTTTTGTGTTTTTTATGGTTTAAGATTCTCTAGGAAATAAAATATGAAGCGTAAAGGGGAACAATGAAATAACAATAAAAACCAATATAATAACAACTTAATGAACTACTCAATTAGTTCCCTGCAATCCAAGAAATTATCAAATATTATCCAAGTTAGCATTCAACAACGGACCTCTAGAAAACCTGCAAAATCATCAATTTCACAAATTTATGAAAATAAAATCATCAACAATATGGCCTATCACAATAATTCTTATACACCACTGGTATGCCCTATTATCACAATTTATAGAAGTTCTCTGCCCTATTATCTAGGAAATAACCCTACCCTAAATTAAGAACTGAAACTAGAAGTCGCAGTTAACTTGCAAGTTTCTACCTTAACACTCCACTTAACAACTACGAAATGGGGACTGCATGAGCACTATGAAGACCATGCTAGGCAAGCCACATTTTCATAGTCATGCAAAATTTCTCTCAAAATTTGAACTTGAGTAGGAGCTACCGCTGAAAATACCAGATTGAGGATTTATGAAAAAGCTTTTCCATCTTTAGCAATTATGTGTTTATTCCTTATTTCTTGGTAAAAGATCTATAATTATCAACTATATATGCAACTTCTTGAACTGGACGATCAACTACATGCTTAACTCTAAATTTATATTTCTTCAAAACTTCATCCGCATGCGTTCTCCCCTCCTCTAACCCCTTCATCGTGCCTGCCACCTCCTAACACTGAGTAATTAGATATGTATACCTATCCATGAGGGTGACATCAAACTAGGTCGACAGTCCTAGGTGTTGTGCCTCATCCAAAACTTGTTGCTACTCCATTATTCCTATATTAGCTAATTTGAGGCCAAAAGTTCCTAGCATATCCTTTACAAAACTCTCATATGATAAAATTTCCCTGAGGAGAGGGTTCTAAATCTTCATCATATCCTTGATATACTGCTAAAGCATTTCAATCTTCACCTCCAATATGTACACATATGATAGCAAGGTTTCGTAACTATTGCCCCCCTAAAATGTCCTCCTCCATTACCGTCTCTTCCCCTAGCTGCAATATCTTTTTGAAAATTCAAAACTATTTATTGAAAATGTTTGACTTCCATTCCCATTGCATGGAATAGGAAGCCAAAGCTCCGCCTACTTGTACCACCTTGCAATATATCTCCATAGTATTTCGCAAAAATAATCTTATCCTAGCTGTATTTACTTGGGCCCATGACTTGGCTACAGCGGCCACCTATCTCACCTCCCTTAATGCTTTTACTTCTTCCTCTGGTAGTGATGAGGTAGAGGGCAGGTCACTAGCTCTGCATGAGTCCAGGGGTTTTCTCATTTCAATTAGCAGCTGCTTATATTGCCCTAGTTTTGCTTTGAGCTCCATGTTGGAAGTATTCTCCTTCCCTCTGATAGCGCTCGTGGCTAACTCCAAAGTATCTAGCTCCCCCCACTTGGTTTGTTTGCCCAAATTTAACTGGGATATTTGATATTTGGGGGAAACTTGTCCCATGGCTTGGGATGGAACTGCCACATCTGCAATCACTTCACCAGAACTAGTTTTTGATAGATGATGAACAGTTTTTAGCTTCTTAACCTTTGGTGGCTCCTCGGTGATTACTTGTTGTAGAGTGACCTTAGGGAGTCTTGCTTTCCTCTTTTTCTTCCCAAAGGTAAACTCCAACCATTGTGATATATCTTCATCCTTGTCACCTTGATGTGACACTATATTTGTAGTCATAACATGGACCTCTGCCTACTCCTCTGCTTTGTCTCTCACTTTTGTTTTTGTTTGCCTGAAGTCTTGAGGTGGGATAATTTGATGGGCTAGATTGGTTTGGGAGCCTATTGCCTATGTAGCTCTCCTATTTTGCCACTGACCTCCTCATTAAATGCTATCTCTTTCCCACCTGCCTCTATTTCAACTTGCCCGACTGTTATATCCTTGAGGAGGTCCTCTTGATTTTGAGGGGTTAGCACTAGTCTTTCATACAATAAGTCTTATACCTCATCCCCTTCTTGCTCACCTTCTAGCGGTCGTTGTTGCTCAAGATCTTCTTCCTCTTGATCTGAATCCAACTCGATGTTTCTAACTTTTATTCCTTCAGTGGTAGACCTGAAGCCTTGCACTCTAGGCTACCTTGCAGGAATATTGACTAGTGGTGGTATAGGGGCATTGGTGCTTGGAGAATGTGTGGCATATGTTGAAGGTGGATGTGTAGGTATATCCTCAATAATTTCTATATCTTCTTCTTTCTCTTGGGTACCCACTCCCACAGTCTTCCCTATAGCCATCCTTGGTAGGATAACTTTGGTAAGTGGTACCGCTCCCAATCCATCGATCACTCCCAGGTTCACTCCCTTCTTTAACAATTCAGACTCCCTCAACTTTTCTTGGAGTTTCTTGATTAAGTCCTCAATACTTTCTTGAGGTTTGTCTTCCTCATCTGGATCAGTGGACGTATTTTCCCTCGAGGCTGACCTTGTTTTCCAAGAGAACTCCTTATGGACCCTTGGTTGAGGTACCCCTAAAGTGGATTCCTTCTGTTTCACCTTTGAGACACTAAGCCTTACCCTCTGGCCTAATAATTGCTTGTTCCTATTGATGACCACTTGAGAAACTTTTTCCATATTTGTGTCTTCGCTTACAAACCACTTTATTGGGGAGAGGGGCCTTTTATCTATCCTTGATTCCCTATAAACTGGATCAAGTAAGTCCCCATCATCCCTAAGGTCTTTAGGGAGGTTAGTCTCAATTCTGAAATCTCTTACCTATGGCACAGATAACCTGTTATAGCTCTTCTCCCTAACTTCAAAACTATCTTGCAGGTTGGCCCAAACGTCCTCCAAGCTGGGCTTGTGCCCCTCATATGCCTTAGGCATAGCTTGTTTAAGTTTCTCACAGGGATCATAAAACTCCCTAGCATGATCATACTCCTTCAAGTTCAAATCTTGAAGCTCTAGTTCTACTAATTTTGCTACTTGTATCTTAGAACATGCAAAGTACCCAATAGATACTGAGAAATCGATACCTGCTTTGTGTTTGGATGACAAAAGTGACTGGAGGCCCACAAGTTGCCTTACATACTCTAACAAAATTATCCTATCATTGCAATATCGGGGCAACAATATTGGGTTCCCTATGAATCTGCTAACCCTGATGTAAGTGGAGTGTGGGTTTTGGATGAACCAACATTCCCACTCTTAGATGATAGCCATGGCCTCTGGGCTAATCCGATATCCTACATATCCTATTAATTTGATTATTATTGGGAAAATGAAGGCATCATTAACTCTCTTGAAATGAACCTTTGTATGGGCTAGAGTGAGTTGGGAATAATACTCCCATACTTTCTTTTGTCCTTCCTCCTCTCCCAATTGACCTTCTACCTGTAGCCCTGAAAAATTTCCAGCTCTAGCAGCTACCCAGATGATGTATGATGTGAAAAAGAACTTTTGGGTATGCTAAACTTCTTTCATCTGTTTGCAGATATTGTCAGAGAGGATCTGCAGCCAATCAAAGTATTGTTTCCCTATTAAAATGGTGCTCATGAATTGGAACATCCAGGGATGAAAATGCTTGCAATCTGGCTTGCTAATGGCTCTGCTAAGCATAATGATTAAGTCTCTTTGGGGCTCTTTGAAATCCACCCTCAGGAACTCTATTTCCTTGAGACCTGTCTTTCTTTCTTCTTCCAACTAGTTTGTATTCATGTGCCTCTTACTGGCTTATATTTTTTCATTCCATGCCCTTAAGGCATCTTCTTTGGTTAACAAAAATATCTCTTCCCTAGTTGGGATGCCAAAAACCAACCCGAGCATGTCAGGAGACAAGTCTATGACTGTTTTTGCTTATACATCCATGCACTTTCTATTCTCTGGGTTATAAAATGGGGCAATGGTCACTATGAACTTTGGTGCCTCTAATGACTATGGAAAGGTAGTAGCTTCAACTAGGCCCATTCTCTTGATTCTCTTGTGGAGGGCCTCCAAACTAGGTTTGTCTTATTGATCCTTGATATCCTCAATTTCTATATGGCTGATTTCAGTATCTGTGACCCATCTGACTTGGTCATCTAACTTTGAAGCATAGACCTATCCTTGATAATGATATTTCATGGTGGCTGGGAGTCTATTAATTTCTTTGCCTATTTTGCTAGAGGATGAGTTCATTTAACCACTTGAACTTGCAAGCAGAAAACAAATCCTCTGTCTTTCATAATAATCATAAAAGTTGATTTACTTCGGGACTTCTGGTTCTTGAGGTTCAAGGCTAGGCACAAGTGAAAAAGGCCTAGAACTCTAGGGTTTTGGGGTCAGGTTGGGTACAAAAGGAATCTTGGAACTTCGAGGGTCTGAGGTTTCGGGTTCATTGAATGGGAGCCACCTGGAACTCTGGGGTTCTAGGATTCTGAGCTTATTAGATAGGAGTGACACAAAACTCTGGGGTTCCAGGGTTCTAGGCTTATTAAACAAGAGCCACCTAGAACTCTGGGGTTCTCGGGTTTCAGGTTAGGTCAAGCCAACTACCCGAAACTCTGGGGTTCTGGGGATCTGGGCACATGAAAACCAACTACCCAAAACTCTGGGGTTCCAGGTGGGAAGACTAGGGCATGCAAACGAAGATAAGAAACAAACAAAAACCAACAACCAACAGAAGGAATGACAAGGAAAGAAAATCTAATCTTCAAACCACCAAAATGGGCAAGAAAAATCACCAACCTGGTGAATCAAAATGCCCAAAAATGCCAAGGAAAGCTTGAAAGTTTGGAGGTTCGCAGCTTGGAGCTAGGGAGGATGAGTTCTAAATGCACAAATGAACTTTAAAAGTTCAACATCCCTATTTATACCTCTTCCCAAGGCCGTCCGTAAGAAGGCTTTAAACATGACCTTTGACTCTAGGGTCCTGAGGTTCTGAGCTCAACACAAGAAAGAAAACACCCCACCCTAGAACTTCGAGGGTCTGGGGTTCTGAAGCAAGCCAAAGGAATTTCCACCTTGGGACTCCGGGACTCTAGAGTTTTGAGGTAGAAGACTCAAAACCTGAAGGCTCTGGGACTCTGGAGTTCCGAGGTCAAAAACCAAAAAGAGAACAAAGGGACCTTGGGACTCCAGGACTCCGGAGTTCTGAGGTCAAAACCAAAAAGGAACAAAGGGACCTCGGGACTCTGGGACTTTGGAGTTCCAAGGTCAAAACCAAAAAGGAACAAAGGGACCTCGGGACTTCAGAGTTCTAAGGTCAAAAACCAAAAAGGAACAAAGGGACCTCAGGACTCCGAGACTGCGGAGTTCTGAGGTCAAAAGCCAAAAAAAGAACAAAGGGAAAAAGCAAAGAAAAGAAAAAAAGGGACCCAAATTTTGACACAAGGAGACTAATGGGGAAATAGATATGCAAGGCATAGAAAAACCCTTCTGAATACTAATGGTGTCTCATCGTCAGTCTCAGAATCTGTAGTCACATGTTCAATGTGAACTACCGGATCCTTCCTCTTTCTCCCTTTCTCCAAGATAGCATCAATGAGTGCATTAATGTCCTTAGAAACTTCCTATACAAACTTGCTTGCCTTACCTTCTTGTTTTTCCCTCTTCTTCCGATTGAACTCAGTTTCATTCTTAAAAGTCTTTTGTTGTGTTATTCCACAAGGTTTTTCTGCTTCATCTATTTCTGCATCTATCAAAATTTTGGCATATGCATCCAAAATTAATGCATTCACCTCATATCCAATTTCCTCTATCCAAATCTTCTGGGGCTTGATTGCCTCCATGAGGGTCACATCCTTCTTAACCATGAAATAAATGTCAGTAGAGTATTTCTCTACTATTTTCTCAGGTATCCTTATTCTAGACCTCATAGATTTTTGAAAAGCCTTGAAGTAACCCCATACCTTATCATCTCTAAGACTTCCCAATGCATCAATTGATTGCTTAAGCTGTCTTCCTACCAGGATGTCAAAAGCCCATTGATTCCTTCTAGAACCGGGGTTATCACTCAAAAAGTATAACATTAAGCATACTAACAGATTTCCATATGAGAAGGTGCCCTTCTTCTCACCTTTAATATTCCCTAAATTGATCAATAACTCCTCAAGCATCTAGTCACAAAGATCAAACTTGATATTTTCTCTCATCATCCTCTAAGCGGCCAAAATACAAGAACTTGTAATTGAATTCAGTTGATTACACCAAGTTACCTTGTAGCCCATAACATGCTTCCAAATTTGGTATCAGTGTCGGTGATGATGCTCACCTTCATCGATCTCTTGTCTGATGTGGTTTCGGTGATCTTCCTTACAAAGTCATTTGATACTTTCTTATCCAGATGTTGTCCTACCAATGGCAAACTAGTAATTTCCTGAGTGGCTTCCTTAGTGATATTGTAGGGTCAGTCCAGCCATATGAATTCCCCATGTACTCTGCTCAGTATATATCTGATAATCTCATCCTTAAACTCTGGAATATCCAGAATATCAGTGAACCCTAGATCTTTGATGTGTTTATATGTAGGTTTGATTTTACCAGATTCTTCCATGAGTTCATTCATATGCATCCCTTTGATCTCTGAAGTGCCTAAGTCCTCTATATGATAATGAATATAGGCCCTAACATCTTCCACATATACCACTCCCTCCAGGATGTGAGAAAATGTTCCAACTGAATCTTCCTTGGTAGCCACATGTGGATACCATTTGAAAATTGGCAATGGGTTGTCCTTAACTTCTACTACAGGTGGATTTGCAATGAAAATAGGAGTAGAAGATGATCCTGATTCCATGATTCAAGAAAATTACCCTTAGAACATTGTTGATGAAACCTCTAACAAATCCTTCCAGATTCTGGTATTATTTCTCAAGAAGGAATCTGATCACCTTTGAATGCCTTTTGATTGCACTAACTGACTTTGAATTGCTCTGAGATCACTATAAATACTGGGTGAATAATAATTAAGTGTAATCAACCTTTTATCCATCGAGAAAACCCTAATTTTCTGTTGACATAAATGACTTTTGGTGAATGAAACCAGATCTCACTCTGAATATATCAATGTCAGATAATCCAATCCAATATCTGGAATATCTTCGAGAATATCTTCTAGGGGCATATGCATCATCTTCCATGAAATTTTCCTACCCCTAAGGCATCTGCCTTAGTTACCGGATGAGCTCACTGATGGTTCAAGAGTAGCCTCTTCTGCCGAATAGGTAATTAGGATATTCCCATCTGATGATTTCTTTTCAGTCTTCCTAACCCATCTCTGAGTATGATATCATCAAATTTCACTAACCTTCTCTTTTCCTTTATCATTTGATCCTCCATTGCCAACCGGTGGATTTCTGCTTCTGCAGAACTTAGCAATATGTCCAACTTCATTGCATGCATAATATGTAACATTGTTCTTTTAAATTGCCTTACTAAAACCCATGAAATTGCTTGACCTGCACTGATTAGCCATATGTCCAAATTTTCCATAAGCATAGAATTTAACATTCATTATGCAATCTTCTATCTTATGACCAATTTTATTGCATTTAGAGCATTTATCGGGAGAGGAATCAGGGTTCTAATTTTCTCTATTTCTACATTGCCTAGCCATGTGACCAAATTTATTGCAAACAAAACATCTACCATTGAATTGCCTTACCGATGCCTTATGGTTTTGATCTTCATTGGCAGTACCGAAACTCTGTCCTTGCTCAAATCCAATTCCACTGGAATCTCCAATCTACCTATGTCTCTTCAGTAACTTATCAAGCTGTGTTGAGCTGATCTTGAATTTTTCTTTGTACTCACTTGCAGTAGTTAAGTCATATCTTAGTACTATCATTTGTCTCTCAAGCTCTTTCTCATTGCTGCTGGATTGTACCAGATTAGACCTTAATATCTCATTTTCATGAGTCAACCTACAACATTCTTCAAATTTGTTCTTCAGGGATACAACAAGATTTTCTTCCTTTTTCTTTTTATCCTCAATATCCTTGGATAACCTCATAGTCATAGTTTCCATTTTATTCTTTATAACCATGTTCTCTTGACTCAATTTCGGACATTGTTCCTTAAGTACATTTTTCTCTTCATCATCCTCATTTTGCAAAAGTTCCTTTCTCCTAGCTTGAACAGATGATAGTCTCTCTTGTAGGACAAGAATAAATTCTTTAGCAAAATTCAACTCATCTTGTAGCTTTAAGTTCTTCAATCTTTCAGTATCATAATCTTCAAGTGCCATCTCAAGCTGCTTCTCCAAATCCATATTCAATGATTCCAGTTTCAGGATCTTCCTCAAGCTGTTAAACTTCCTCTGAGGCACAAGGCTCTGATACCAATTGTTCGAAACCAATAACACTGAGAGGGGGGGATGAATCAATGTTATACGAAAATAGAATATTTTAGCCTTAACAAAACATTCATACACCAACCGATATACTAGTATAAATAGAATTGAAAGAAGTAATGCAACCAATAAGGCAAACACATAAATGATAACCATAACACACAAATTTATACGTGGAAAACTTGAATGAGGAAAAACCACGGTGGGATTTGTGACCCACAAGCCATAGGAAGAGATATTACAATATATGATGGGCCTGCACTTGCAGGAAGGCTTACAGCCTAGAGCACACTGCTCATCATAAAAGGAGTCCCACTGACTACATAACAATCAAGACAATAATCCAAAGAAGTGTGAACTTCTTAGTATAGCATCTCCTATGCCAAAATATAGTTCCGATTTAAGCTCTGTATGTTCCAGTTAAAACCCTAAACCTCAGTACTGGAATAACCCTTACAATGAATTCCTCACATACATAGTATCTCTAATATATTTCACATTAAATTACATCCTTAACCTCATCCATCCATATCAAAAGTCATCTAATCAATCTCCCCTATATACCCTATAAAAATTTATGCCTTATGTCAGCTTACAAGGATATAAAATATCATATTACATGTCAGCCATATAACATAAATGAATAAGCATTAAACCAAGTTGTTGATGCCAAATCCAAGATGTGTTGGCCTCCAATACTGATATCCTTTACTATACCATGTTGGCTTGCATTGTTAGTGACTAAAGAAATATTCTATCTTGCTAGTGTCCGTGTTAGTGTAGAGTCTGTGAAGTGCCTACCATTCCACCACAATAACCACAACAACTCAAATCACCAGAATCATCATCATCTCTTTATCAGAGCTCAAGAACATCAACATAACTGAATTTCAACCTAAAAGATTCTCTTGTGGATTTCTAAATCATAAGCCAATCGAACTGAGGACACACATCAACATCCAGAACAAATCCACAACTAAAGATATAGAAATTCAAGAGCAATACAGAGCACAAACCAAAATACTGAATAACACAAACAACTACATAACATCCTCAATACCAGATCTCATAAAAATTAAAACATTATGTGGACCTTTGCAAATGGTTATGAACCATATACAACTAACATACCAGAAACCCGTTAAACCACATCAACTAATTTGTAACACATAGGCTAAACCAACTCATTCCATCAAACTGCAACACTAAAATACACATTAATGAAAACACATCATTCCAACAATCTCCCCATCAATAATCTCCCCATATGTTGACATCAATGATAACATATCAAGCAATGTCTAACAATATCCCCCTTTGGCATTGACGACAACATATGAATGTGAAAAACAATCAATGCAAAGAAATAAATAAATTCTCAACAATCTCCCTCAAAATCACAAGGATTAGATCCCCCTTTGACAAACAATTCAAATCTTAAAATGCTCTCTCTCATAGATGTTTTCACATGCTTCTCTCCTCCTTTGGCATCATTGACAAAGGCTCAGGAACCATAATTTTCTCCTCCTTTGAATTAGCTTCATAAATCTGAATATCTGAACCACCAATGCTGACACTGACTACTCCCCCTGAGTAGTAGTCGCACTCATCAATCAAGAGCATAAAATATCTTTGTGAAGTTCACCAGACTGATGCAAATCCATGCATCTTAGTTATCATTAGGAGGGGAAATCACCCCTAACATCTCTTTGAGATACTCAAAAGTATCTTTAGGCAAAGGCTTCATAAAAATATATGTAATCTATTCCTTTGTAGATACATACTCGAATCTGACTTCTTTCTCAATCACCTTCTCTCTCAAGAAATGAAACTAGATTGATATATGCTTTGCCTTGGAATGCAACACTTGATTCTTTTAAATATTGATAGCACTTGAATTATCACAATATATAACAATAGGCTCATCATAAATAACTCTTATATCCTTCAACATCTACTTCATCCAAATTACCTGAGTACAATTACTAGCAGTAGAAATGTATTCAACCTCTACAGTAGATAAAGAGATAGCATTCTGCTTCTTACTTTCTCAAGAGACCAACTTCTTTCCCAAAAAGAATGCACCACCTGTAGTACTTTTCTAGTCATCAACATCGCCTACCCAATTAGCATCTGTAAAAGTACTCAAAGTAAAGTCATCATTCTTAGAATACCATAAATGAAAATCAAATTTCCCTTTTAAATATCTAAATATCCCTTTACAACAGTAACATGAGATTCCTTAGGATCAATTTAAAATCTAGCAACATGACACACAACATTCATTATATCAGGTCTAATATGAGTTGAATATAACAAACCACCAATCATAGATCTATATCAGGTCTGATTAGCTTTTAGAGAGTCGTCATCTTTTGTTAGCTTACATTCGGTCACCACAGGTGTACCAACAGGTTTATAATCTCCAAGACCAAATTTATTCAACAATTCCTTCACATACTTAGATTGAGATATAAAAATACCTTTATCCAACTGAGTAATTTGCAATCCTGGAGATAATTTCATCTCAACAATCATAGACATCTCAAATTTATTCTGCATCTCTTCAGCAAATTTCTTACACAGGCAATCATTTTCTCCAAAGATAATGTCATCAACAAAAACTTAAACAATCAAAATGTTATTCAAATCAATCATGAAATAAAAATTACTATCAGTAGTACCTTTATTGAATCCAATCTTCATCAAATACTTATCCAATCTGGAATACCAGTCTCTTGGGGCTTGCTTCAATCCATGCAATGCTTTCTTCAATCGGCAAACCATGTCCTTTTCATCTATTAGCTAAAATCCATTTGGTTTCTCAATGTAGACTTCTTCTTCCAATTCACCATTAAGAAAGTTTGATTCAACATCCATCTACTAAACCTTAAAATCTTTGTGAGAAGCATAGGCAAGAAATAATCTAAAAGCTTCAATTCTAGCTACCAGAGAAAAGGTCTCCTCATAGTCAATTCCTTCCATCTGTGAATAACTTTTACAAATAATTCTAGCTTTATTTTGGACAAATTCACCCTATTCATTCAACGTATTCTGGAATACCCATTTAGTTCCAATTACATTTTTATCTTTAGGTCTAGGAACAAGAATCCATGTATTATTTTTCTCAATCTAATTCAATTCTTCTTCCACAACTTTAAAATCCAATTTTCATCTTTACATGCTTCATCAACATTCTTAGTTCAATCTTAGAAATCAAATAAATTTCTTCAGAAAGTCTTCTCCTATTCATCACACCTTTATTCTTATCACCAATAATCTAATTTTCTGAATGATTCAACCTTACATACCTAGGAGTTTTAGGATTTTCTTGAATTTCGGGTTCTTGAACTCTTTCTTCTGCATTAACATCTACACCTTCATTCTCAGTCTTTTCCGAGGCAATTTGAACTTGACTTTGGGTCTACACTTGCTTCGCTTTATCTAAATTGGCATTTTGATCATCAGAATCATATCCGCAAGATATAATATATCTCACATTACCTTCAACAATCTTCACATTATCACTTTCAACCATCTTCCTCAATGTTTTATTATAACATCAACATGCCTTACTTTTAGTAGAGTAACCAAGAAAAATTCCGTCATCACATCTAGCATCAAATTTTTCCAAGATCTTTATCTCTTTTGATATAGCATTAAAAACCAAAAATTCTGAAATATCTAATAGTAGGAGCATGAACAAACCATAACTCATAAGGGGTATTACCAGCATCACCTTTGACATTTACTCGGTTAAGAGTGTATACAGTAGTACTCATATCTTCTCTCCAAAATACATGTGAAACATTTCCTTCAATCATCATGTTTCTAGTAGCTTCTTGAACTGATCTATTATTTCTCTCTACAATATCATTTTGTTGTGGTGCCCTAGGAGAAGATAGTTGTCTCTTAGCTCCATTCTCTTCACAATATTCATTAAACTCACCAGAAGTGAATTCTCCACCTCTATCAGATCTCTGACACTTCAGCTTCAATCTAGTCTCATTTTCAATTCTAGCCTTGAAAATCTTGAACTTCTCCAACACTTCAAAATTCTCCCTTAATAAGGTAACCCACATCATCCTTCAATAGTCATCAATCAACAAAATGAAATAACTATCACCATGCAAGCTTCTCACTTTAGAAGGACCACACAGATCATTATGCACAAAATCTAACAATCCATTAGAATTATAATGTTTTCTCTTAAAGTAACTCTTGTATGTTTCCCTAATTGTCATTCCTTACATACCGGATTAGAAGGATTTATTAACTTTGATAGATCTCTCACTACTTGAGTAGAACTTATCTTAACCAAGATATCAAAATTTACATGACACATCCTTTTATGTCATATCCAACTTTCATCAATCTGAGCAGTCAAACAACTTTTACCACCATCATTCAAGTGAAAGATATTACCTTTAGTCTTTGTACCTAATGCAATCTTAGTTCTAGAGCTACTCCATATCTCACATTTGCCATTCCTTAATTGCAATTTATATCTATTATCAGCCATATGACCAACACTTAAAAGATTGTGCTTTAATCCTTCAACATACAACACATCATCAGTATTATGCTTATCATCAAGAGAAATAGAGCCTCTACCATGGATTACACAAGCTTTGTTATCACTAGATCTTACTATACCACCATCATACCTTTCAAATTTTACAAATTTACTCTAGTCACTTGTCATATGATGAGAGAAACCACTATCAATTACCCATTCATCTTTCTCCTCATTAATGTAGCTTGTAGAATTTGTAGTATAGGATCATCTTCCTTGATAGAAATGAATGCAAATTCATCTCCTGAATTACTCTTATCTAACTTATCATCTATTGCACCTTCATCAGCAACATAATAACACTTCTTCTGATAGTTAGGCTTATATGGCTTAAATGGCTTCTTAGGATTTCTCTCTCTTTCTAGACACCTTGATGCAAAATGTCCTATCTTATTACATGAAAAACATTTAAGAGGTAACTTCCCTTCATACTTACTGACACCTTAAGGAAATCTTCTGGCAACAAGTGGTTCAATATCCTCAAGCTCTCTTTCATCATCTTCTATCTCTTTCATCTCTTCCTTATATCTAGATACTCTTGTAGAAATTTCTCTCGGATCATATCTTTACTTCCCAGAAATAGTAGTTTTGAATGCACATTCAGTCTTAGAAAGAGAGTCTCCAAACTCACTCAGCTCAAAAGAAACAAGTTTACTAATAAGAATGTCTCTTGTCACATTTATCATAGTCCAAATCTCATCAATAGAAGCAACTTTATGTTTGTAAGTAGGAGGCAAGGATCTCAACACTTTAGCAACAATCTCAGACTCTTCTAAAAATCCATTAACACATTTGATTCCACATAATAGCTCATTCAATTCCTGCATAAAAGAGGTAATGTTCTCATCTTCACTCATCTTTAGGTTCTCATATTTATTTTTCAATCTTTGCAACTTAGCAATCTTCACATGACTATCACCTTCATGCAAGGTCTCCACTTTTACCTAATTTCATGAGCGATCTCTAAGTCCATCACATTAGTCATCTTAGAATCTGATAAAACAATCATCAATTCTTCCTTGGCTCTAATATTGAATTCTAATTCCTTTATCTCATCTGGAGTAGTAGCCATTTTGCGGAACATTATATACATTCTTAGTAATCTTCTAGTACTCTTCTCCAATGCATCTTAAATGACATTACATCTGGCTCTTCCAAAGAGTGTAGTTTGTTCCATCAAATGGACTATTCTTCTTAAAAGCAAAGGTTTCCATCTCAGATCTCCTCAAGTGGTCAAGCTTCTTCTAGAGGATCTAGCTCTGGTACCAATTGTTGGTAACAATGCAACAAACTGAGAGGGGGGATGAAGCAATTTTCACAAAAACTTACTACAACTTAAACTACAGAATAGATGTGATAACAAATAGTTAAAGCATGAAAAAACACCACATAAATAACACACATAACACCATGATTTTTGATGTGAAAACTTGGTTAAGGGAAAAACCATGGTGGGAACCTAACCATAATGAGATAATACCTTGTTAGGAGTAAATGTGAGTATTACAATGGGAATGTACATGCATTCAAGAACACTACCTAGAACTCACTCCTCAAAATAAGAAACCTAGAAAGGATACAACCTTTAGAGAAGGCTCACTACCTTACAAGAAGTCTCACCAACTTAAAAAAAACATTCACACAAGAATCTATGTCACATGAACTGTGAAAATAACATCTCCATATGCTTGACTATAGTTCTGGTTAAGCACACAGTTTGCTCTACAACACTTCTCTTTTCTCCTTCACACTTTTGAAAAATCAAATCAGTTTTTTGCACATACAACTCGACCATATACACTCATAGATATTTGTAGACATACATCTTGCATGATTATTACATTTATTTATACAAACCCTCAACCCATGAAATACAGGTCAGCTAAACCCTTAGTACAAATTACAAAACAATATCTTCACATGCTACAACAATACATGCAAACCAATATGATGCCAACTAAGACATAGTCTTGACCCAAATCAATACCGCAAATATGCAACACCTCCAACAATTATGCCTCAGTCATCCACAATACGCTACAACCACTAGAAATATTGCATAACATGAAGAACATCATCAGACAAGGAAAATCTTCAATAATGTGAACAATAATCAAGAAAACCACCAATATCCATAGAACACGATCTAGAGATATTCATAAGTAATGTTAACTGCACCACAATAACCGCAACAACTTGGATCACCAGAATCATTACCATCTCTCTACTGGAGGTCAAGAACATCAACATAACTAGCTGTCAACCTCAAAGATTTTATTGTGTATTTCCAAATCATGAACCAATCAAACTGAGGACATACATCAATGTACAAAACACATCCCACACATCCACAACTAAAGATATAGAAATTCTAGAGCAATATAGAGCAAAAAATAGAGTACCAAATAACACAAACAACTGCATAATATCCTCAATATCAGATCTCATAGCTCAATCAAAACATCATGTGAACCTTTGTGAATGGGAATGAACCATCTACGGACAACATACCAGAAACCCTTTAAATTGCATCAACTCATCTGCAACACACAGGCTAAAGCAACTCAATCCATCAAATTGCAACACTAGAATACACATCAATGATAACACATCATTCCAATAATCTCCCCATCAACAATCTCCCCATATGTCATCATCAAAGACAACATATCATCCAATTTCCAACAGTGTTGATTTGTTCTTTCACTATTTATTATCATATCTAAATTTAAGTTTGAGTTGTGTAGAGTTTAAGAGAAAATTGATTCACCTCCCCTCTTAGTTTGCTACATTGTTGCCAATAATTGGTATCATAGCTAGATCCTCTGGAAGAAACTTGAACGCTTGAGGAGATCTGAGATGGAAACCTTTTCTTTTAAGAAGGATAGTTCAAGATTTGATGGAACAAATTACACTCTCTAGAAGAACCGGGTGGAATGTCCCTTGAGATGCATCGATAAAGACTATTGGAAGATTACTAAGAATGTGTATAATGCTCATCAGAATGGTCTTACTATTCTAGATGAGATAAAGGAAGCTAAATTCAATATTAGAGCTAAGGAATCTATGTTGAGTGCCTTGTCTGATTCTAAGATGACTAATGTGATGGATTCATAGACTGCTCATGAGATCTGGAAGAAGCTAGAGAATTTTTATCAAGATGACAGCTATGTGAAAGTTGCTAAGTTGTAGAGATTGGAGGGAAAGTATGAGATGCTAAAGATGGGTGAAGATGAGAACATTACCTCCTTTATGCATAGAGTAAATGAGTTTGTATTGAACATCAGATGTGCTGGTGGAGTACTGGAAGAATATAATATTATTGCTAAGGTGTTGAGATCCTTTCCTCTTTCTTAGAAGCATAAGGCTACTTCTATTGAAGAGATCCAAACTGTGATAGGTGTTACTAGAGATATGTTGATTGGAAAGCTTTTTGCTTTTGAGTTGAGTTAATTTGGTGAAGCCCCTCCTAAATCTGAATATGCATTTAAAGCTAATGTATCTAGGAAGAAAAAATATGATCCAAGAGAAAGTTCTACAAGAGTATCTAGATATGAGAAGGAGATGAGAGAGCTTGAAGAAGAAGAAAGAGAGATTGAAGAGCTTGAAGCCCTGATTTCTAGAAGATTGCCTAAAGGTATAGGTAAGTATGAAGGAAATTTGCCTCTTAAATGTTTTTCATGTAATAATATGGGATGTTTTTCCTCAAGGTGTCCAAAAAGAGAAAGAATTTATAAGAAGCCATCGAAGCCATATAAGTCCAAATATCAAAAGAAGTGTTACTTTTATGCTGATGATGGCGTGACAAATGATTAGTCTGAGAAATGAAATTTAGGATATGAGTGGGTGTTCATTTCTATCAAGGAAGATGATTTGGTGACTATCAATTCTACTAGTTGCATTATTGAAGAGAAAGCCTTAGCTGCTAAGATTGAAGAGAAAGATGAATGGGTTATTGATAGTGGTTACTCTCCTCATATGATAGGTGATAAGAGTAATTTTGTGAGTATTGAAGAGTATGCTAGTGGTGTAGTAATATTTGGTGATGACAAAGTTGGTATAATCTGTGGTAGAGGTTCTATTTCTCTTGATGGTAAGCATAACACTGATGATGTCTTATATGTGGAAGGTCTAAAGCATAATATTTTAAGTGTCAGATAGATTGTTGATGAGGGCTATGATTTCCAATTTAAGAATGAAAAATGTAAGATCTTGAGTAGCTCCGAAATAGAGATTGCATCAAGTACTAAGACTATAGGTAATATCTTTCACTTGAATGTTGGTGGTAATTTTTTTTTTATTTCTTAGGCTGATGAAAGTTGGTTATGAAAAAGAAGGATGTGTCATGTGAGTTTTGACTACATGGTTAAGATAAGTTCTACTCAAGTAGTGAGAGATCTTCCTAAGATTGTAAAGCCTACTAATCCAGTATATAAGGAATGTCAGTTAAGGAAGAAGATAAGAGTTTCTTTCAAAATCAAACAATATACTTCTAATGGAATATTGGATCTTGTGCATAATAATTTGTGTGGTCCTTCTAGAGTGAAAATCTTGCAAAGTGGCAGGTATTTCATGTTGTTGATTGATGACTATTCAAGGATGATGTGGGTTACTTTCTTAAGGGAGAAGTCTGAAGCATTGGAGAAGTTCAAGATTTTCAAAGCTATGGTTGAGATAGAGACTGGTTTGAATTTGAAGTGTCTGAGATCTGACAAAGGTGTGAAATTTACTTTCGGTGAGTTCAATTCTTTTTGTGAAGAGAATGGGATGAAAAGATAGTTATCTTCTTCACGGACCACTCAACAAAATGGTGTTGTGGAGAGGAAGAACAAGACAATTCAAGAAGCTGATAGAACCATGATGATTGAAGGAAATGTTCTGCATATCTATTAGAGAGAAGTTGTGAATACTACTATATATACCTTTAACTAGGTGCATATCAAAGGCAATATTTGTAAGACTCCTTATGAGTTATGGTTTGGTCATGCTCCTACAATTAGATATTTCAAAATTTTTGGTAGTAAGTGCTATATCAAAAGAGATAAAGATCTAGGGAAGTTTGATGCTAGAAGTGATGAAGGAATCTTTTTTGGTTAGTCTACTAAGAGTAAGGCCTGCCAGTGTTATAATAAGAGATTGAAGAAAATTGTTGAAAGTGCTAATGTGAAGGTTGATGAAGGAAATGCGAGACAAATCAAATCTTGCAGATATGATTTAGATGATCAGGATGTTAGTACAGATAAAATAAATTAAGTGCAGACCTATAATCAAATTCAGAGTGCTTCAGAAAAGATTGAGAATCAAGGAGAAGCTAGTGCAGAAGAAAGAGTTCAAGAGTCAAAAAATCATGAAAATCCTAAGACTCCCAGGTATGTAAGGTTAAATTATTTAGAGAATTGGATAATAGGTGATAAGAATAGAGGTGTGATGACTAGGAGAATAATTGTTGAAGAATATTGCTTTATTTCTAAGATTGAACCTATAGATGTTGGTGAAGCTTGTAAAGATGAAAATTGGGTTGAAGCAATGGAAGAAAAGTTAAATCAGATTGAAAAGAATAATACATGGACTTTAGTTCCTAGACCTGAGGATAAGAATGTAATTGGAACTAAATGGATGTTTTAGAATAAATTGAATGAGCAAGGTGAAGTTGTTATGAATAAATCAAGACTTGTTTGTAAGGGTTATTCTCAGATGGAAGGTATTGACTTTGAGGAGAATTTTTCTTTGGTAGCTAGGATTGAAGCAATGAGATTATTTATTGCCTATACTATTTACAAATATTTCAAGGTGTATCAGATGGATGTCAAGTTAGCCTTTCTTAATGGTGAGCTAGAAGAAGAAGTCTACATTGAGCAAATAGATGGATTTCAGTTGACAAATCATAAAGATGCAGTTTGTAGGTTGAAGAAAGCACTATATGGATTAAAGCAAGCTCCAAGAGCTTGGTATGCTAGATTGGATTAGTATTTAATGAGGCTTGAATTAAATAAAGGTATTGTTGATAATATTTTGTAATTGAAGAAATTTGATAGTGATAACATCTTGATTGTTGAATTTTTTGTTAGTGACATTATTTTTGGTGGAAATGATGGTTTGTGCAAGAAGTTTGCTAATGATATGTAGAATGAGTTTGAGATGTCTATGATAGGTGAGATGAAATTATTTTTGGGATTGGAAATTACTCAGTTGGATACAAGTATTTTCATATCTCAGTCTAAGTATGTGAAGGAATTGTTGAAGAAGTTTGGCTTGGATGATGCAAAGCCTATTGGTACACCTCAGGTGACTAGATGTAAGTTTATAAAGGATGAGGATTCTCTGATAACAAATCAAACTAGATATAAATCTATGATTGGTGGATTGTTGTATTTGACTCAAACTAGACTTGATATTATGAATATTGTGTGTCTTGTTTCTATATTTCAAGCTAATCCTAAGGAATCTCATGTATTTGCTATGAAAAGAATTTTCAAATATTTGAAAGGGATAGTTGATTTTGGGTTGTAGTATTCTAGAGATAATGATCGCACTTTGAGTGCTTTTCCAAATGTTGATTGGGCAGGTGACGTTTGTAGTGTTCACCCTTAACTTGACCTATTTTGACTAGAATTAACTTTTATTTCATGCTTGGTAGACTTATCTAGACTATATTTGATGATTTGGATGATGATTTGACATGTGATTCAATTACTCATTATTGATGCTAGACATTATTAGACATATTCTATTTGGATGATTTATATGATGATGACTCTATGATTATTGATCATGTGACAAAAGTATGCAGTTGCATGGGAATCCTTGGGGGATTCACTGTTAATCTTTACCTTAGTCTAGAAGAAAAACTATTATCAAACCTAGCAAAACTTGCTTCCTGCCTATCCCAAGACATGTCCATACTCTAAAGCTACACCGACACCTCAATATTGTCAACTGTTCTCTTGAGATTCATGGTACCCTCAAAATAATATACATTTCTATATAAAAACTTGTGCATTAACAATCAATACCAATAGAAATGAGTGCTAAATACACCATTCTTAATATCTTGTAACCCCTCATGAATCTTCTCTTCAAGGTACGGGGAAAAATCAAAAACCACTATAAAATATGGATGCTGAATTTGTATATACATATACATAAAATCAGGTGGCATGACTGTAATAGGGTTGAACCCTAAAATATGGCACAGGGAAAAGAAAGTGGCCTACAAATATTTGGCAAAAGTAGCAATAGGGAAATGCTTTTCTAAACTAGGGCTAATATGATAAGTTGTATCTCCTTCTTTGCAAAATGAGTTGGAAGGAGGCTAGCTCTGATAAAACCTTTCATTTTGTAATACTCTTCCTTTAGTTCATTCAAATCTATCAGAACCAAGGTAGTAGAAGGTTCATACAAATAAAAAATCTCTCGAAATTCCTCTCTCCTTATTGTTAACAAAATTTATCCCTCATTTCCTCTTATAACTTTAGAAACGGGGTTATATCCATCTACAACAACTTTGAGGAGGTCGACATCCATGAATACATTGGACACCACTAGCCTACCCAAGTCATATTGCCAGACACTTGAAAATGGGGATTGCAGATTTCTATATCCATACCACAACTTAAACAATTCCACACTAGTCATTGGCACCCTAGCATCTACGATGTTATATGCCTTGTCAATTAACCCTTCTCCTGGGGTTATAAGTCTTTGCCCTTGATATTTATCATTTGTTGAGGGCTTCAATTGATCAAGAAAATCATCAAACAAATTTCTCTTTAGATACTTTGTCTGTCCAGAGTGGTTTCATAGGGGAGCCATCCTATTTTAATAGGGCTTACAATTACCCACAAAAGGAAAATAGAAGATAGGGCTTAACATGAGACTACCAATTTCAACACAAAAGAGTGTAAATCCTCAACCCCTATTACCAAATTAAAAAACCCTAGAGAAATTTGCAACCTTTCCACTATAATTTCATACAATTCGCACTTTCAACAACTTTGAAAATATATAAGAAAGGATTTAGCAACTTAAAACTTCATACGCACCGAATGAAACCTAATTTTGCACTGTGAGGACTCACACTGATCTTTTTCTGCTCAAGAGTCACCTTCAAATCACCTTTGAATCTCTTTGTGAGTCAGAAATGGCTTTGAAAATGCTTTTATTACTATTTTGGAGCAAAGCGTCACTGTTTCATTTGCCATTACTACTCGTGCGAGTGAAGAAATGGCTCAAAATGGAATTTGAATTAATTTTGAATCTCCACCGTCAATTAATTCCTTGCTGGCAAATTGCATGAACAACAGTGGTCCATCTAACATTGACCATCACATATGGCAAGCGAGCCCATCAAAGGTATGACGTGGCATCTCCAACTCACCTTCCACCTCACCTCAGTTAGTAACCCCCTACCTTACGGTTTACCTTGGCCTTCCTTGGACACGTGACATCATCTCGTGATGTTGTGATCCATAACCTATGAGCATCTTCGACTGCGGGATTTAGAGAACCATTAGATCAGTTCGAGTTTTATCTCTTGGCCATAGTATCTTCCTTCTTTAGCCAATTAATGACCGAACATCTTCTTGACCAAGATTAAAAGATCTCCATCCATCAAAAAATGTAAAGATAGTAGGAACTTCTACTAACTTGATTGTTAAACAAAGACACACGCATAAATATTAATGCTGGACTTTAGGAAAATTCATGTGCTTGATGAAAAATTACAAGGGGACTCGCCTAGGGAAAACTAAAATGCAGACTTAGACACAAACAAATTAATGCCTAGGAAATAAAATTGCCCCATCAATGTTACTACAACCCTCAGACTTAAGTGAAAAAAGGTAATGAAGAATTATAATAGGCTTAAGGGGATTAGCAACTAGACTTAACCAAAATGCATGGAACCCTAAACCATAAGCCTGAAACACATGATAGAGAGAAAATTTAATCCAGAATGACCAATATTTTGACTAAGGCACAAAATTTTTTTGCACAATCATTTTTAGGACTATCAATATGGTCACTATGAATTTACAGTTGTGCCATTTAGTCTTACGAATGGACCATTGGTTTTCATGAGCTTGATGAATGGTGTATTCAAGACCTACTTGGACAGATTTGTGTTGGTATTTCTGGATGACATTTTGGTATGATTGCGATCTATTAAGGAGCATGGGGATCTTTTGAGATAGGTTTTACAATGCTTGAGGGAGAATCAACTATATGCCAATGCGGATAAGTGTGAGTTCTTCCAGTCAAAGGTCAAATACCTTGGTCATGTGATTTCCAGGGAGGGTATTGTAGTGGATCCCTCTAAGATCCAGCTAATTGTTGATTGTCCAGCACCCACTAATGTGGGTGAGGTGCGTAGTTTTATGGGTCTTGTCAGATATTATTGCAGGTTTGTATAGGATTTCCCTAGGATAGCCCATCCCATTACTTCTCTTTAGAGGAAAGGGAAGAAGTTCGTTTGGATAGAGTGTGAGACAACATTTCAGATTTTGAAGGAGCGTCTGACGAGTGCACCTATCTTAGCAGTTCTAGATCCTTTGGGTGATTTCATGGTTTGTACATATGCTTCTTTAGAGGGCACAGGAGAGGTGTTGATGCAAGACGATTGAGTCATGGAAACTTAAGGATCATGAGATCAATTACCCTACCCATGATCTTGAGTTAGTGATAGTGGTTCATTCTCTGGTTAGATGGAGGCATTTTCTCCTTGGACATAGATTTGAGTTGCACAATGATCACTGTAGTCTACAATATATTTTCATGCAACCTAATTTGAATGCTAGGTAGAGGCATTGGATGGAGTTTCTATGTGAGTACAATTTTAAGGTTAGATATATCCAATGGAAGGAGAATGTAGTGGCAGACACATTGAGCCATAGGAGGTATGAGATTTTAGGAGTAACACTTAGTGTGGATTTGAGGAATCATATTCTTAGATCCCTCTCTTCAGATGTGTGGTATCACAAGATTATTGTAGAGGTTGCATCAAGTAGAGCTCTTGAGGGTAGATATGCAGGTATTACAGTTGAGTCAGATGGACTTCTTAGGCATTCGGGACGCATTTATGTTCCACCATTAGATGGTCTTCGAGGGTTGATCATGTCAGAGGCACATCATGTACCTTACTTGACATATCTAGGTGTCAAGAAGATAAACGTAGACTTGAGACATTTGTATCATTGGGTTAGTATGAGGTGAGATATTGTAGATTTTGTGTCATGTTTCCTTGAGTGTTAGCGAGTGAAGGCAGAGCACCAACATCCAGTAGGATTATTACAGTCTCATTTGGTTCTCAAGTGGAAATGGGATATCATTTTAATAAATTTTATAGTTGGTCTTCCCATGTCTTCATATTGTCATGATGCTATTATGGTCATCGTTGACAAGTTGACCAAAGTAGCGCACTTTTCTCCGATCAAGTCATCATATACAACAACGATAGTGGCTCAAGTTTTCTTGGAGGGAGTTGTGAGGTTGCATGGTATTCCTCAATAGATCATATCAGATCATGATCCAGTGTTCACATTAGCATTTTGGACAGCTCTTTAGTATGATTTAGGGCTGTAACTGAACTTTAGTTCAACATATCACCCTGAGATAGATAGATAGACCGAGAGGGTGAATCAAGTTTTGGAGGACATGTTGAGGATGTACATGATGGATCAACAATCTCAATGGGAGGATTATCTCTATTTGGTTGAGTTTTCGTACAACAATGGTTACCACAACTCTATTGGTATGTCTCCTTATCAGACATTATATGGTAGGCCTTGTCGTACACCCTTGAGTTGGGGCCATTTGGAGGATCGGGTGTGTATTGGATCAGAGATGTTGCAAGATATGGAGGAGTGTGTGGCTCCCATTACAGAGTATTTGGTTGCCACACAGGATAGCCATAAGAAGTATGTGGATGCACATCATGTGGACAAGCAGTTTTTAGTTGGCGACAAGGTGTTTTTGAGAGTTTGCCCGCGAAAGAGTCTGATCTGTTATGGAAAAGGCTCTAAGTTGGCACCTCGATTTGATAGAACTTTCAAGATTTTGGAGTGGATTGGTCCTATGGATTATCACCTTGCCTTGTCACCTAATTTGTCCTACATCCATGATGTATTTCATGTTTTAGTTTTGATGTTATATCATCTGGATATTTCACATGTTTTGGATGGGACTTCTTTACAGGTCGAGGACGAGCAACTTTCTATGGAGCCCATGTGCATTCTTCAGCATAGAGAGATGTCCCTTGGAGGTTAGGGCATCAAGAAGGTAAGATTCTAATGGGATCCAAATGATGATTCTACAACTACTTGGGAGGATGCAGTGTGGATGAGAGAGTTGTACCCTTATGTGTTTCCAGGCTTCCAATAGTAAGCCTAGGAAAAGGGGGAGATGATTTAGTGTCCACCCTTAACTTGACCTATTTTGACTAGAATTTACTTTTATTTCATGCTTGATAGACTTATCTAGACTATATTTGATGATTTGGATGAGGATTTGACATGTGATTCAGTTACTTATTATTGATGGTAAAGATTATTGGACATATGCTATTTGGATGATTTATATGATGATTACTCTATGATTATTGATCATGTGATTTGATGGATATGTATATATATGCTTGATGGAGTTTACATGCTTACTATGTGATTGAATATTGATAGATTAGTTTGATCATGGATTTGATGTTGATTATGATTATGATAACCCTATTTTACAATTACATTTGATGAGATGCTTATGAGATGTGTTTGACTAATGTTTGACTATCTTCATGATAGAGATGATTCCAAATCACTCATTGTGAGAAAGATGTGTCATCATGATTCTATATCGCTTGCTAGTTCTATATATATGTATGTTGTATTATCTTTTTGTGGTTGCAAGATTTTGTAGGTACCAGACATCGACTCCACCTGGCTTCACAGGTCTGAGCTTGTCTTTAATTCCAAAGGCTTATCTAGTTCAGAGATGACATGAGTTCCCTTCCCATACTCTAGGTCTAAGTTGTGTACCATGTGTCGTCAGCATCTTAGTGTAATTCACCCTGCCTTTATTAAGTTGTGGCATTGTGAGTATGCATGTGTTTATTGATTTATTTAATTAATTTGATGTGTGATTTTATATAGTCCCTAATTGATTTAATTATTGGTTCAATATAGTTTTTTTTTTAGTATTTAATTATGTGTGATTTAATGTCTTTTATTTACTTATTTATTTATTGGTCATTTGGGATTTATTGTTTAAATCAGTTACTTATTTATTAAATGTTTATTTATTTTAAGAGGGCTTAATATTTATTTGGTGTTTATTGTTTAATAATTATATAATATTGGTGGTTTAACCCTTATTAGTATTTAATTATTTATTTATTTTCCTATGGTTTAATTGTTTATATGATATTTAATATTTATTTAGCTCTTTAATTTATTTATGAGATTTTGGTTTTAATTACCCATTTGATTTGTTTTAACCTATGGTTAGTTGCATAGTTTATTATTTGGGGGTGGAAAGTATTTTATCTTATCTCTTATTACCCCACTTATAATAATGTATTTGCCTTATATTATTTCCTACCTACCCTCTATTCCCATTGGTGGAATTTGAAATGAAAAATAAAATATTATAACCATAGTGGGTAGGTGAAATATATTCCAAATTGGAATATTTTGATTGGCTAATGAGGAGGCTAGGGTTTTTGGTTTTCATGGTTTTTATTTGCTAGCCTATGATGGTTCACGGGTTACATTCTCTTGGATTTCTCTGCAACTTTTCTTCTTGGCTCTTGGATTTGGGATTTTGGATTTTTTGGAGCTTTCTGGAGTTTTGAGTGGGCTCTTCATTAGCTTCCTTCCATCACACAAGGGGCAAGTTGGAGCTTTTTGCCTTTGTTTTAGTTTTCAGACTTTTGGGATTGTATTCTCCATGTCTGCATTGTTTGGGGAGCTGGGAATGCTATCTAGATTTCTCTTTCATTTGGGTTTGAAATAGTTAAGAGAAATCAATGGGTGTTTGGTTGTATTGCTTGTTTTGGATTTGGGAAAAAATATGGTTTTGTGAGAATTGTCGTGAATGCACGACATGTGTATTGTATTTTCTCTCTTAGATTTATTTATGTTCACATTATTAGACTTGGTTCTTATTTCCTTGGAGATTAAATCTCCTTTTTGTGAGCTTCTTTGTGTATTTGAAATTTTGGGTGAGGTTGGAGCTTCTTGTGAGCTCCCAAACTGGTATTGTCGTGAGGGAGACTCACAAAAACTCTTTCCTTTCCTCTTGAATACCTTATGTGATGTATTGAAATGATTATTATATTTTTTGAATGAAGCCTTGAGTTTGTATAGGAGGTTGTAGGCATTGGTAAAAGTTTTATGCAAGTTTTCTGAGTTTTGATAACCTTTTTGTGTATTCTGAAAAGAGTTTTGTGCATAAGTTAGTGTTATGTTTTTGGCAAGATATAGAGCTTTAAGTTTTGTTGTTTGAATTCATTTTCATCCTCCTGAAGGTTTTTTTAGTGTGTTTCTAGTGATATTGGGTTCATCATTTTACCCTATTTGTGCATTTTGTATTTTGGATTTCGTACTTGGCACTTTTTTGCAAATTTTGGTCTTTGTGACAAATGCACCACAAAATTATACATATGCACCATTTAATTGAACATATACGCTAAAAAAAAATACACATGCACCACAAGACTGGATGTATGTGCCACAAGACTGGATGTATGAGCCACATAATTGGACAAATGTGCCAATTTGTAGTGTTTTAGGGTTTTGTTAGGGTTTTTGCAGTCTGTTGATAATTGCTTAGTTTTGTCTTGTGCCAGAGGCATTTTGAGGGCTTGACTGATGTTTTCCAGTGTTGATTGATTGGTTTTGAGGTCCTCTTATGTATTTGTTTGTATGTTGTTATCATTTTACGATTGTCATTTTGGATAAGCTCTCTTTCATATTGAAGTGTCATGTTAGAAGAAGTGTTGGGTTATGATTTTGAGCTAGCAAGTGATAGGCCTTGTTGTAGCTTTATTTATTGTTCATGGAAATATTTTGATGGCCTTTTTGTGGCCCTTGATGTGTTCCTTTCCCAAGAGACTCATTATTCTTTATAGTTGTTATGGCTATTTGAATGTTCTTGTACTTGAACGAAAGCTATTGGTTGCATGATGACTGTTTATGAATTCAGATTTGCATATGGTTTTGGAGCCTCTTGTGATTATTATTGTTTGGGTCCATGTTAGGTGGAGTGAGATTCTTTGTGATGATCATGGTAATGAGAGATAGGATTGCATGAGGTTCCTTGTAAGGATCTATGAAGTCTAGACCGCCACAACACATTGGGAGGTTACCATGATTTGTAAATAAGTGATAACCTAATAATGAATGGGTTGGGTAATTATATTCATTAATTAAGATAATAATTGATGTGAGCCTCAAGACTTGATCCTAGTGAGGATTTTTTAGGATAAGAATGAGAAGGCCATGGCTATGGAAAGTCAATCTCCCTTGATCTCTCATAGGTTGAGATGGATCTACATGTCCATCAGGCTAGTGCCTTATGTGGTTATATTTTATATGTTGAGGATGGAATGTGATGACACTCCACCTTTGCATGTGTCCCCTTGATGATTTATAATTATTCTTTGTTGGTTGCATTTTTATCTTGTAGAGTTGTACACCTCTGGGAGTTTATTCTTGTCATGTTGTGATTGGTTCTTGCGTGAGAGCCCTTATGTGTGGTTAGTTTCCCTGGTTATAGGTTCCATCTTAGGTTTAGAGTGTGTGTTGGGACCTTATGTCATCTCTTAGCATGGGGGGTGGTTCCTTTGGTTCCACATGGCCAATTGGTTGGTGCTTTTTAGCCATTGAGATGTTCTCTTTGATTTTCCTTGTGTGGATGTGGATTCTTCTTCTTGGTGGACTATGGATGTACCTTGTAGCAGATTTATGTAATGATTATGATGGAATCATGTAATGTATTATTATTGTATGTGGTAGTTGAAACACTGTACTACGAAGAGATATGCACATGATGTATTTATGTAATTGTAATAGTAATAAGTTTGTAAATGAAATTTAGGATTAGTATTATGTAATGGATTGGGATGAGACTATATGGTGTATCATGTTGTACTTATAGAATAGAATGATATGACTTTATGTATATTGGAGATATAATGGTCTACATTCGAAATGAAATGGATTTATATTATGGTGTCATTGTTTTAGTTGGAATTGATTTTTGTGATTGTAATTGGGATGTAAATTAATGTGTGAAGAAACCTTAATGAATGGGTTAGTATTAATGAGAATGCAAGATAACATGATTAGATGAATGATTCATGTAGATGCATTGTGTGGAGGGGAAAAATCAAGACCGGGTGACTAGGACCTCATCCCACTTTAGCCAACACATTGGGAATACAAAAGAGCCTAGGGAGATAGCTCACTTTTTCTACCTCTTATGAGAAAGAGAGATCCAAGGATTACACCTTAGTGTTTCTATTCCTCTTGTTGTAAATGAAGATAAGATGTGAAAGATTGATCAACTAGACTATGAGATGAACAATGAAGGGTACATAAATTGAAATTGAAGAAACTTGCAGATTTGAAACTGAGATACTGAAAGTAGAGAACGTGGAGGAATTTGGATGTGTACCTGATTCTAGAAAATGGACCAAACTGACAAGGACCAACATGCCACACCCCTATCCCTAAGAATCTAACAAAAATTTACAACTGAAGGGCTGAAATCCTGAGATCTTGAGACACCACCCTGTCAAAAATCACTAAAAATGAGGAGGAATAGGGTGCCATGCCCCTATCCTAGGTAGGAATAGGGTGAAATGCCCCTATCCTTGATGGACTTGGGGAAATCTAAGACTTCTAGGCAGTTCTGGTGCCTTACACTGTTCCAGGAAGCCTTTTGGGTACATGTTTCTACACCTGCAACTGAAAAGAGAGGGGGTTTGAGTGGCTATAGGGATTTGCCTTGGTCAAAACCCCATGTTGTTAATTTCCACCTCCACAAATAGCCAATTTGTATAGTAAAATAGTGTGTGCAAGAATCTTGTGTGTGTACAAGACCCTATGATGAATTTAAACAATCTAGAGCAACCCTAAAGAGTAAACCCTAAATGCTCTAAATCAATGATGCAAAGTGATATAAAGCATGAATTTAAATATGCTAATTGATTTGAAAAATCTCATAGAAAGACTTGAAAACAACATGAAAGCATACCCAGCCCCTAAGGGAGGGGTACAAGCCAATCATCAGTCGATGATCTCCTATTATTCTTTAATGTCTTCAAGGCTCCTAATTGATGATGAATTCTTGACATATACTTGATGAATGTTGTTGAATGTTTTTGGAGACTCCACATAGGCTTCTCTTTCACTATGGAGAAGGATCCTTTATGCTTGCTATCTCCTTTTGCCAAAAACTCCTTTTTCATAGCTCTTAGTTGCCTTCAAATGAAGAAAGAGGGCTCTTATGTATGAAACCCTAGATCTTCATTTTGTCTTTAGGCCGACCTAGGATTTTAATTTCCCACCAATCTTTTGGGGTTAATCATTTTAATATCATAGGATCATGCTCCCAAAATTTCAAGAAAAATGTCAGGGACTGTGTGCAAAGTGCACATGGTCTGACCAACTTTTCACCAAATTTTTCAAGGATATTAGATATGATGATATCAGAGTTAATCCCAAAGTTACAACTGATTTTGAGATGTTTTGATATGTGAAATCGGACTTTAAAGGTCAAAATAGGACATAATTAGGGTTTATGATCTAATGATTTATTGGAGGAATAAAATAAAAAGGGGCACACTTAGGGGAAAGGGCCCAATTTTATGATGTATGAAGTGATGAAATATGACCTTAGATTTAATTTAATTAATTAATTAAATGCTTAAAGGGAAATTTCAATGCAAGATGCGAACAGACTAAGGCGGGTGCTAAACCAAGCATGGAATTGTACCACCCTAGCAAGGGTATACAATTTATGATGCTATATTTAGTCCCCACTTTAGTGGTCATATGACACTATGAGCATATGCAAGCTAGAGTAAAGAAAAGTAAACATTCTTGAAAAAAGATATATCCACAAGTTGTCAAAAGAAGCCCCCAGCGGTATCTGTAGTACACAGTTAGGAACCGCACCCTACAAAACCACATATTAGATAAAATCACAAAATCACCTAAATTATTACTAAGGAAGGTGATGAAAATTCAAGGGTAGCTATATGCCCCCCTTGTTTTGACTTGCTAATTTAGTGAGTTGAAACATGGTATCATGTTTACCACATCAAATTGTGAAAGAAGATTGATGAAAAATGATCACAAGAAGATTTGATACAGGAGAAAAAAATTAATGCAAAATCATTTGGTAAGAAAGAGGAATAAACCTCAATTCTAACACAACAAAGAGTGTGATGATTTGAGAGCTCTCTAACACAAGATGAAAGATTTAAATGGAAACAAATGCAAGAGATGTAATCCAAAAATGCAACTCCATAAAGTAAATTGGAAAAGAATGGAGGATTGAAATGACATCAAAGAGATTATTTTTAGCAACACTATTATAAAAGAAGGCAAGAGATCCTTATCAGGGACATGCACATTCACAAAATAGAAGGGTTTATTATCAAAGATACTAATCAAAGAAGAAAATAAATTGATGAATGGTCAAAGACTTCCAACACCAAGGAATAGGTCCCAATTAAGTATATCTACTTAAGATCCTCATTAGGGGTTCTTGTTCCACTATGAGAGAAGGAATTCAAATATTAATACACCTCTACAATCAATAAGAAATCCTTATAGAAGACACTACTTCACAAAGGGGAAATTTTAATCTTAAGAAGGAGAGATGTTTGAAATCACTCTTGCCCCCCATATATATGGAGAAAAGATGAGATATAAATAGGCTATTATGTTTCTTCAAAAAGTATGATTGCATGTGAAATTGTACCATCACGAATGACAATGATCCCCCAATAAGTGAGCTACCAATGTCACATATATAATGATGAGAAACACAATAGCCATTAATGTTATTTAAAGACATGATAGAT
This sequence comes from Cryptomeria japonica, assembly GCF_030272615.1. Lineage (NCBI taxonomy): Eukaryota > Viridiplantae > Streptophyta > Pinopsida > Cupressales > Cupressaceae > Cryptomeria > Cryptomeria japonica. The sequence goes on along the minus strand of NC_081409.1, from coordinate 313,131,285 downwards.
TGAATGAGGTATTTCAATATGAAATGTTAAATGCTCTACTATAAGTGAGATTAAAAACATGTATAGGATTATGAATGTTAAAGAGTCTTGAGGAGGAGAGAAGTTTATAGGAGAAGAATAGGCCACTAAGTCATACTTTTCTTGCACACAAGAAATATTAGGAGAGGGATAAGTGTAATTAATTAGATCCTTATTCCTAGAAGAATGGATTTTAGAATGAGTAGAAGATAAAATCTCATAAGTGGGTTTAGAAATATCTTGAGGAGATTCATAAAGAGATTTGTTCATCACCAAGATTTCCTTATGAGGGGGATGAGTGTTGAAAGAAGTAGAAGATGATTTAATTAAGGTGAGGTCATCATCACTATTAAATATAGAATTCACATTGAGAGATGGTCTTTTAGATGCTTTGGTGGGCTTAGAAGGATTATATCCAAGTCCAAATGAAGCTTCATGTGTGTTATGTTCTAAAGGAACTTTAATTCCTTGTTCATTTGTGCCACAACCATTGCCATCATAGATACTCTTAGCTAAAATGTGAAAACCAAGACCATAAAGGGATCCCAAATCAGAAAGAGATGGTTGCGCCTCATAGATCTTAGTGCTATATGAATTAAAGGAAGGGTTTGAATAATTATTTCAATTAGAAGCAACCACAAATTGGTTACTTAGTTGTTTAGACAAAGTGGGTTTCTCTTTAGGTTCCTCCTTAGATTTATCCTTCTCAGTCTTAGATTCTTTACAAGATACTCTATACTCTCCTATAAAAGTAGGGGTAAAGTATAGAGATCCCCAATCATCATCTGAAAGCACTCCTTCAGGAGAAAATATATCTTTAGAAGGAGATTTCGATTGAGTAGAAGAATCAAGAGTACTAGAAGGAACAATATCATCAAAGGAAATGGATGTATTTGAAGAAGTAGGAGGATTGGGAGAAAAATGGGAGGTAGTTGAACAAGAAGATCTAGATTTTAATGGTTCTCGAAGATTATCCGCTAACAAGGTGTATTTCTTATTGTTGTAAATGAACTTGACTTGCCTATGAAAAGTTGAGTGGATGACTTGGATGCTATGAATCCAAGGTCTCCCTAATAGAAGGTTATATGTCAAATTACCAAGCATGACATGAATAAGTGTAGGTAAAATAATAGGACCTACCTTAACAAGAAATGTTATGACACCTGAACATTATTTAGAAACATTATCAAATCCTTGAATAGAAATAGAAGCAGGTTCGATGAGAGAACAATCCATATTAATCTTATCCAATAAGTCCACGCCGCAAACATTAAGGCTAGACCCATTATCTAGAAGGGTTTGTCTTATAGCACTATCATTGATAATAACCATAATCATAAGGGGATCATATTGATGTTGGATTTCATGAGAAGGTAACTCATCTTGCGTGAATACAATTTGAGCTTTGGGTTTGTTTTCAGGATCAATCAAAGAAGCCATGTTATTCGGTGTCACTGTAGGTGGGACATCTAAGTTTTTCAAAGCATATTGTAACATCCCATGATAAGAAGGTGAAGTTTGAACCAAATCCTAAATATAAATCTTAGAATGAGTAGCTTTAAGTTTTTCAATGAGATCATACTCCCTACTAAGAGTGTGATATTCAAGGTACTTTTGGAAGAGTAGGTTGAGAGGGAGGAAGTGAAGTTGGGGTAACTGGAAGAGGATTAGGTTGCCTATTATTTCTTGTGGTATAGGTATGAGCAATCATATGATAAATATATTCAGTGATTTTCTTAGCATACTCATAAGGGATCTTAGTAGGATAACCTCCTTGAACAATAATAGTAGGTTTCTTAGGAGTGAAAAAAGAATCATTAGTATAACCACCTTGAACCACTAAGATAGGCTTACGTTGAGAATTTTGAGAAGGACAAGAACCTTGAATTGTGAAGAGGGGTTTACTAGGTGTTTCATTCACATGTATCAAATTTATTGAAGATGGTTTAGGAATATGAAAGGTGTCCTTGTGAATTTTAGAAGAAGAATGGACAATATTGTTGGAAGAATTGTTGATAGTCTCTTCTTGCACTAAAATGTTATCATGGATAAGATCAATTTTATGAGGTAGCCTAGGACTAGGAACTGATGTTTTAGAAGGAAGATTATTAGTAAGAAAGGTCATATCATCCTTTATCATCAAAGGATATACATGGGGAATAGAATCTCTAGGAGAAGGATCAACGTTACTCTCTAAAGTTTCACCTTTGAGGGGCAGATCTTTGAAAGAGATATTAACAATCTCTTCTCAAACTAAGGTATCCTTATGAGTATAACCTAGCTGGGGAGAAGGAGATGCCTTACCTTTAGAGGAAAAATGTTTGAGATTAATGGAAGGTGAAATTATATCAAGAGAGTTACTCTCATAGGGTAAAGAATAATAAACACCTTCAAATGGTTCCTCCCAAAGAGTGAGCTCATTGAAAAAAGTATTAAAAATATCTTGCATAAAGGTGTCCTTATTGTTATTGCCAATTTTGGGAGAAGGGACAACATTGTTCATTAATTCTCACTCCTTAGGAGGGAGAGAATCACTACATGTTCTTAAATAATCCTCTTTCCTCAAAATATGTTCAATAGGATGTTTAGGGGAGAGAGAATTAATGAAATTGATTATGATTTCATCTTGTTTTTCTAAGGCATGTTCGGGGCAAGGAGAAGCATTTCTCATTAATGCATCAACTCTAGTGGGAATTTTGTTGATGTCAAAAGAGGAAATGACATCACTAGGAAAAGTAGGGAAAATACCATCTTCTTGCACAAAATTATCCTCATGAGGGGAGTATTCTTTAGGAGGTAGATGAACATATTTCTCCATAGATTCATGCTTAGGAAGGAGATCTTTGGAAGGAGTGTTGATAACCTCTTGTTGCATTAACATACCCCAATTGGTAAGACAAAATTTAGGAGAATACAAGTCAATGTCCATAAATGCCTTTTCACTTAGAGAGGCATTAAGTAAAGAAGGCAAGGTAACATTAAGAAAAGTTCTTATGATATCATCCTCTTCCTCCAAGGTAGCTACATGGGAATGACACATTTTAGGAGAATTGTCAAGATCACTCTTCAAGCCTTCATCCTTAGAGCATGGGAGAGTTTTGAAGGCATTGGTAACAACTCTTTTAGGCACTAAAATGTTGTCATAGATAGGAGGAGGTTCTTTATGAGATGAAAAAATTTGAAGCAAGGGAAGCTAACCCATTATCACATTTATGAAATGAATGCATCATGACATCAATTTTCCTCTTTCAAATGATAACATATGCAAAATAGAAGAAATGTTAATCTTTAACCAATGAAAGAACTCTAAATTTTTATTTAGAAAATGAAATTTATGAGTGAAATGTGTTCCTAAATAAAAACTGAAATTAATGATCCAAATTAAGCTATCCACAAGTTCAATTTTGAATTGAAAAAATTAGGGTTCTAACAAAATTGACCTCTAAATTTTTTAAATTTGCAAGGAATTGAAACTTGTAAATGTAACTTCTAATTTGAAATAGAAAAAAAACTCATATTTGAGAATTAAAGAAGATTGGATTCACATCAGGCTCACCAAAATATGGAGGGAAAAAAGCGAGACTAGGTGACTAGGACCTAATCCCACTTTAGCCAACACATTAGGAATATGAAAGAGCCTAGGGAGATATCTCACTTTGGCTACTTATTGTGAGAAAGAGAGAGCCAAAAATTATCTCTTAGGGTTTCTATTCCTCTTTTTGTAAATGAAGATAAGATGTGAAAGATTGATCAACTAGACTGGGAGATGAACAATGAAGGGTACATAAACTGAAATTGAAGAAACTTGCATATCTGAAAATGAAATATTGAAAGAAGAGAAGGGGGAGGAATTTGGATGTGTACTTGATTCTATAAAGTGGACCAAACTAACCAAGACCAGGGTGTCACGCCCCTATCCCTGAGAGTCTGACATAAAGTTGCAACTGAAGGGCTGAAATCCTAAGATCCTAAGACACCACCCTATCAAAAATCACTGAAAATGAGGGGGACCAGGGTGCCACACTTCTATCCTAGGAAGAAATAGGGTCTGATGCCCCTTTCCTTGATGGATTTAGGGTAGTCTAAGACTTCTAGGCAGTTCTGGTGCCTTTTGCTGATCTGTGAAGCCTTTCGGGTACTTGTTTCTGCACCTGTAACTGAAAAGAGAGGGGGTTTGTGTGGCTATAGGGCTTTTCCTTGGTAAAAACCCTATGTTGGTGATTTCCATCTCCATAAATAGCTGATTTCTATAGTAAAATAGTGCGTGTAAGAATCTTGTGTGTGTACAAGACCCTAGGATGAATGCAAACAAGCTAGAGCAAACCTAAATGGTTGTAATTGACAAAGTAAATTCTCTAAATTAATGATGCAAAGTGATCTAAAAAATGAATGTAAATATGTGAATTGATGTAAAGAAGCTCATACAAAGACATGAAAACAACATGAAATCATACCCAACCCCTAAGGGTGGGGTACAAGCCAATCGTTAGTCGGTGATCTCCTATTATTCTTCAATGTCTTCAAGGCTCCTAATTGATGATGAATGCTTGACAAATACTTGATGATTTTTTTTGAATGTTGTTTAATGTTGTTGGAGACTCCACATAGGCTTCTCTTTCACTACATAGAAGGCTCATTTATGCTTGCTAGCTCCTTTCACCTAAAACTCCTTTTTCACAGCTCTTAGTTGCCTTCAAATGAAGAAAGAGGGTGCTTATGTATGAAACCCTAGATCTTAATTTCATCTTTAAGATGACCTAGGATTTAAATTTCTTGCCAATATTTTAGGGTTAAACATTATAATATCATAGGATTATGTTCCCAAAATTTTGAGAAAAATATCGGGGACCGTGTGCAAAGTGCACATGGTCTAACCAAATTTTCACCAAATTTACAGGGCCATTAGATATGATGATATTAGAGGGAATCCCAAAGTTATATCTGATTTAGAGATGTTTTGATATGCGAAATCGAGCCTTAAAGGTTGAAATAGAACATAATTAGGGTTTATGATCTAATGATTTATTGGGGAACAAAATAAAAAGGGGCACACTTAGGGTAAAGAGCCCAATTTTATGATGTATGAATTTGATAAATATGACTTTAGATTTAATTAAATTAATTAATTAAATGCTTAAAGGGAAATTACAATGCAAGATGCAAACACACTAAGGTGGGTGCCAAACCAAGTGTGGAATTGTACCACCCTAGAAAGGGTGTACAATTTATGACGCTACAAATTGGTAGAAATGAAATTATACATGACATGTAAAGGATTGTTAAGTAAGAAAATTGCATTAATATTCTTGCATTATGCATTTGGAATTAATGTTAAAATAAATGATCATGAAAGGTATTAGATGCATTTGATGCATGGTTAGTTGAGTAAGGAAGGATTGAACATGCCTATGCATTAGGATTTTCATTATCATGGAACAAGAATAAGAGCATATATATAGGAAAGGATAGATTAAATCACATTTGGATTTGGTGCATAAAATGAATGTAGGATAAGGGGGTTGTCTTGCATTTAAAAGAAAGAAAGAATGATGCTAGTTGAATAATAGATTAGTATGCATATCATAATGGATAAATAATCTAGTAGGTTGCATATCTCATGGTTAGGAAATGAATAAGATGCATATATTAAGCTTAAATGAGATGTTAGGATGTTATTATAATAGTTAATTAAGTAATGATGTTATGTTATTTCTACTTGCACAAACTAATGAAATATATAATTATGTATGTTCATAATGGTTAATTGGTTAATGAATATTTTTAGATGGAGATGTTATGAGTTGCATTAGTTGTTAATAGATGTTTAATTTTTTTTTCTCTAATAGTATGTTATATGCTTAGTTTCTTTAGGGTATTTTGGCGAGCATTACAATGTTGATGACAAGAAGAGTTCTAGTGGTGGTGCATTTTTATTGGATAAGAGATTGGTTTCATGGATGAGAAAGAAGAAAAATGATATATCTTTGTCTACTACAAAAGTTGAATACATTGCTATTACTAGTAATTGTACTCAGGTGATTTGGATGAAGCACATGTCGAAGGGTATCAAAGTTATTTTTTATATGACTACTACTATATATTGTGATAATTCAAGTGCTTTTATCATTTCTAAGAATCTAGTGTTGCAAAGATTAATCATATATCAATCAAGTTTCATTTCTTGAGAGAGAACGTGAATGAAAAGGAAGTTAGTTTGGAGTATGTATCTACAAAGGAACATATTGCAGATATCTTCACAAAGCCTTTTCCTAATGATACTTTTGAGTATCTCTAAGAGAAGCTAAGGATGATTACCCCTCCTCATGAGAACTAAGATGCATGGAGTTGCATCAGTTTGGTGGACTTAACAAAGATATCTTGTGATACAGATTGATGAGTGAGGCTTCTACTCTAGGGGAGTAGTTAGTGGTGTGTTTTAGTTGCTTAGATTCATGTGTTTATCTAAGGAGGAGAGATTATTTTGTTAAGGGGGAGAGAATAAAGATGTGTTCTATATATGCCTTTTGCATTAATGTCAAAGGGGGAGAGAAGCATATGAAAAATTACTATATCATGTGATGATCTCAAGGGGAGGTTGTTCAAAGTTATGGGAGATTGTTGGTTGTTGATTTATTTCTTTACATTGATTGTTTTTCACATTCATATGTTTTCATCAATGCTAAAGGGGGAGATTGTTGGATATTGCTAAGAAATTTTCTAGAATGATGTGTTTTCATTGACAATAACATATTCTTCTATGTATTCCAGTGTTACAATTAGATTGGATAAGTTGGTTTGGTTTGTGTGTTGTAGTTGAGTTGTTGCAGTTTAATGGGTTTAGAGATACTTATCTCTAGTTGATTTAGTAGAAGTTTCAAGTGTCTGCATGATGTTTTGATTTAAGTTGTGAGATCCAATATTATGGTTGGTTATTTAGCTATTCGTGTTATTCGGTATTCTGGTTTGTGCTCTAGAATTGCAATATCTTGGTTTGCAAATTTGGCAAGGTGTTTCGGATGTTCATATGTGTCCTGAATTCAAATGGTTTGTGATTTGAAAGTTCGGAAGTGAATCTTTTAGTTTGGCAGTCAGTTCAAAGTGTGTTCTTGAGGTTCGGTATAATGATGATGAAGATTCTAGGAAGTGGTTATTTTGCAGTTGGTTCTATGGTGATTCATGTTGCTTGTGGATGTTTCTTGATCGTGTTCTATCTATGTTGTTGGTCTGCATTGATTGTTGTGAGCGTTATTGATCATTTTCTTGATCTGGTGGTGTTCTTTGTGTTATGCGACATTAATGAAGATTGTAGCATGTTGTGAATGTTTGAGGCATAATTGTTGGAGGTTTTGTGTGTTTGCGGTTTTGATTTAGGTCCATACTATGTCCTAGCTAATATTTTTTTGGTTTGTATGTATTGTTGTAGCGTGTGAGGTTATTGTTTTGTAATTTGTGTTGAGAGTTGAGCCAACCTTGAAATATACATTGATGATTTGATATATGTAATAGTCTTGTTGTAGATGTATCTACTTAGTATCTGTGTGTGTAAACATTGATTAAATCTCTTAGTAATAAAGGAGAAGTGCAAAGAAGTGTGAAGAAGTGTGGAAGAGAAGAGTTTGATTATATGTTCTTAACTATAACTATTACCTGTTACTACTTATCAAGTTGCCATTAGTTTTGTGTTCAAAGTTATTCTATATACTCTAGTCGGTTATCTCTACTGAGATATTTAGTCGGTATGAACAGTCTAGTCAGTTATAGAAGAAAGTAGTCTCAGAGCATAGTATACACCGAGTTGTCTACCGAGTATCATTCCATGTCTATCGAGTAGCAAAGATGACACACCGAGTGAAACATGTTACCAAATTCATTGAACCTGGACATACATATGAAAATGTGTTACAAGATCAAGGTACATAGATCCATTATCACATTGTAAATTGCACTTAAAGATTGTGTATGATTATGAGGTCATCTAACCAATGAAATATTTTGCATGATTATTCAGTCGAGAAATCATGTTTGTAAGATTGAAGCAATGAATGGATCACCAACATAAGAGATCTATTTATACAACATGGATTAAGACTAGAAAAAGACATGTAGTGTGATAGAAAGGAAGACATAGAAATATATGAAGCAAGACATGTGAAAGCACTAAGTGTTATGACTGTTACAGAGACACAGAGGTCCCTGAGAAGGATTTCAGAGAATAGTCAAAGAACAGAGTAAACATAAGGGTTTACTGAGTTACTATATGGGTTACCGAGGTATGCTATAAGCAAGGTAATCTTATTTTGAGCATATAGAATCTGTTATAACATTCCAGATGTAAAGTTGCAGATATTTGTAATGATTTTATTGTAATATTTTGAAGTTGTAAGAGAAACCTTTAGCAAGGTAAAAGACTCTAACCAGGTGCAACATTTAATTTAAGTGTTGTAAAATCCTTTAGCAAGGTAGATCTAATAGATCTTGTTACTCCTAACAGGGTAAGCTATCAGAAATAGCTAAACATGTAGCTCTAACCGAGCAACCTTTATTATTGTAGTAGTGAAGTTGTGGGTGCCATCCCCACCGCAATTTTTCTCTCTAACCAAGAGTTTTTGCGTAACCAAAATATATGTGTTATGGAGTGAATCATGTATTATTGTTATCTATTTGTTTTATCTTTATATTATGTTACTGCACTATTCGGTCTATGCATAATAGTAAAGTTGTTGTTGAAGAAAAGTTTTGAAGTACTGATTCACCCCTCCCCTCTCAGTACATTAGCTTTCCATATTGGGCCTAACAATTGGTATCAAAGCTTCAATCTTCAAAAATGGTTTAACTACCTAAAGAGAAAGATCTTATCAATGGAAGGCTATAAACAATCTTGGAGAATTGTGTATCTACAAGAAGAGCTAGATCATGCTAATCAAGTGATTGCAGACATGCAAAGGCAAATGCAAAAATCTCTGAAAGTGAGAAGAAGATTATCTAATGATTTGCAGGACTCTCAAGCATTAGTGGAACAAATTGAGACATCATCTGAGAACAATATATCTAAAGAGACTAAAGAATTGATTGGAGTATTGAAAGAAAAGAACAAAGCACTGGCTAATCAACTAAAAGCAATGAAAAGAGAACATGAACATTTCAACACACAGATTACTAAAATTCTTGATGCATTGAGGACAACTGAGGATAAAGTAAGAGATCTAGAAAGAGTGAAACAACAACTTGAAGTCTTAGTATCTGATAAGAATGATGAAATCACAAGGATGACTGGAATTCAACAAAACCTGTTAGATCAACTAGGTTATGTAATTTCATGAAACAAATCTGAAAGATGATGAGAATCAAGCATTGAAACTTGAAGTATCAAGGTTGACCAATGAACTTGAAATAGAGAAGAAACCCAAAGAAACACTGAAGAAGAGTTATGAAGCATCAAAGATGTTGGATGAGCAACTGAATACAAGAAGACCCAACAAAGATGTAGGACTTGGTTACAAAGGAAAAGAGTCTACTGAGAAGGGAATTCATACTACTAAGAGAGGAGAATCATCAAAGAAAGCTGGAAACAAGAATAACATCAAAAGAAAGAAGCCTATTTGCAACTACTGTGGAAATCAAGGTCACACTACCAACATGTGTCAAATCAGAAAAGGTAAGCAACCAAATGTCACTAAGTCCAATGGTTATTGTTACAATTGCAATAAACATGGTCACACATCTAATCAATGTAGGATAAAGTCTGTCAACAATTATCAGAAGGCAAAATTCAAAGGGTTTTGTAAAAACTACAATAGATATGGACATAGTACCGAGAAGTGTTGGTTTAAGCAAAATAACTATATGTGGTCTGCACACCGAGCAAATGCTAGAGGTTACCAAACTCACACAAATTCTTACCGACAATATTCTGCAATACCATGGGATTACAATACAAGGATATGGTGTGAATGTTGTAGAAGATATGGACATATAAGTGCCAACTACTTTATAAGGTTTGAAATGAACAACTGAAGATCATGGAGAAATCCTAGTATGGCATGTTTTTATTGTCACAAAGTTGGACACTTAGCTGGAGATTGCAGAGATCAACCTAGAAAAGACACTGAGGAATTAAAAGAAAAATTAAAGATGATTTGGAAAAAGAAGGAAATTGTGTCAAATAAAGAAAGCACCTTACCTATCGAGTTAGGTGCACCTATTCCAAATTAATCGATAAAGGTATGAAGGGACTGCATTCTCTCAAGGTTAAATCTTAATAGTTCCTACTTTATTATGTACTTAATTCAAAATCTACATAATTAAGATGTATTAGTAAGTTTGAAATTCTATCAAAGTCTTTTGGAGCACTTTAAAGGAAACCTATCAAGTCGGTGAATGAAAGAAGTTTGGTTACTCAGTTAAAGCAGAAAAAGGAAAGAAAGTTAAGTGGAACCAAGTGCATTTAATGTTTTTGACCTAATATGCACTGAGCTCGATAAGTATATTGTGTACTTAAAGCATATTCGTGCTCATTTTTACTTACCAAGTTTTTGAGAGAGCAGAGAAAAGCGAATCTAAGGTGATCAAACCTCCTACAAAGCAAATTCAAGGTATTCACATCAATCTCAATGCATTGTTAAGCTGGTTTACTGATCTTATCAAGTTTCTATTATCTGCTAAGTATAAAGCATTTGTCGTTTGAAAATCCTGAAACCCTAAGGATCCTCTGTTAGCTTTTATCTGAAATCTACAATGGCATCTAAGATCCAAGATCCCATCATTGTTAAGAATGTTGAGAAGCCCTCTCTAAAATATTCTTTAACTCCCAAAGTTGCTTCTGAACCGGATGACAAAACCACATTTTCACTTATCTCGGATAGAGTGTTGTTAGTCGAGGATGTGAGATTCTTCACCAAATGTCATGTTGAAGAACTCATTCATGTTGAAATCAAAGACACCTATGATGAGCTGTTTACAAATGGTAAATTAAATAGCAAGTATGAGCACATTAAGATCAAGGGATTAACTAAAGCCCTAACCTATCCCCGTGTGTTCAAACCCCAGTGGGTCAAGTTTGTTCTGAGCAGAGTTCATGATGATTTCATGTGGCTAGAAGAGAAACCATTTAAGATTACCATGAAAATCATTCATCTAATTACCAGTTACCCCATTTATGATCATGCCCGAGCCCAAAAGATGATATCACAGAAGGAATTGATCAGTTTAACCGGAGTGGAATTTGATTGCAGAGGACTAAAATTGAACAATGTCACTGATGAAGAACTAAAATTTGCCATTAGAGTAATAGGTTACTGTTTCTTCCAATCAGCAAGGGAAAACAGTGTACCCTATGCAGTAGTAGACCTAGCATACAAAATTGTGAAAAAGGGAATGAAAATTGATCTATGTGAGGTGTTGTTGAAGAACTTGTTTGAGAATCTGAACACCATCAGGAAGCCAAAGAAGAATAACTTAGCTAATACACTAAAGTTTGGATCATTACTTGTATGCATGTTTTTCTATTTTGAAAAATTCTTGCCATCAGTCAGTAAAGTTGTTTGGGAACTACACTGACCAATCACCCATCAGATCAATGACTTCATTAAGAAGTTAGGTGATAATTTTAATGATATTATGGATGATTACTTCAATAAATTTCAAGAGAAGATGCATAACAGATATCGAATTCCACCCCATCTAGTGGAGAAATACAAAAATGACATATGTTTTGAAGTAGATACTAATTACTGTTATGTGAATGTTGTGGAACCGAGAACTCAATCTTTGTCACCTATGGGTTACGAGATTGATTTTGACATCACACAATAGAAAATTGATGCATTTCTCACATTACCGAGGCATGCTACCGAGCTAAGGTATGGAACCTATGAGGAAGTGAAGGAAAAGGTAAAGATGAGCATTGTAGTACCCAAAGCTACAAGAAAGGCTACAAAGATGATAAAGGCATTGTCAGAGAAATTCAGAGAAGACTCTTCCTCCACACCTCTCAAAGGCACTATAGCTATTACCAAAGAGGAATCTGAAGCCCAAGAGGCAGCTATAACACTGAGCACTGAATTGCCTAAGGGTAAAGTGTTGAAAAGAAAGAAACTGGATTCATCAAAGGCCTCACCAACTCCTCCAGTAAAGTGCCCTAACACCAGAGCATCTGCAGCTTCACTGAGTAGGAAAACAAAAAGTGTTACTGTTCCCAAGGTAACAAAAACATACAAGAAATCTACTCGGAGACTCATTTTGGTAAAAGAGTCTAGTGATACCGAATTTGAGGATGCAAGCAAATTTTAGATTGTCAAGAGCAAGAAGGTAAATGTACATAGTGTTGAAAACTTTTGTGCTAATCCAAAAGAATATGGTGGATTTGGATCATTTAGATATGTTAAGTATGAAACCAGAAATAATGATGAAAAGAGACAAATTGAAGAAGCTATCATCTGCACACTTCTAAAATTCTGGTTAGCTCCACTAGAACTATCTAAGTCACTTCCAAATGAACTATATTTACATATTGATAATAGGTGGAAGTATGCAATGGACTCAGAGAAATAGATCAGAGAAAGAAGTCTAGTACATCTCTTTCCTGACATGTCAGTAGCTGAAATAAAAGAACATCTGACAACCTACGACTCAAAGTTTCTCGTCAAACAAAGAGCCTTAAAACTAATGAATGGGTTGTATATTGAAGTGGAAAATGAGACAAAAGAAAAGTGGCAGGAAACCTTTAAAATCAAGGATGCCAGAGAGAAAGCTATAGTTGAAATTGTTGATGTCACCAAGCAAGATCCTAATGTTACCGAGCAAGACCCTGCTGACACCATTCAAATAGATGAAGATATCATGGATACAGAGGCACCGGAACAGGAAATGATAGAAGGCAATGCATATGCAAAACTTGTATCCAGTGAATCAGTCTTGGAACAAGTTCAACCTTATCCACCGGTTAATCAACCTGTCTCAACTAACACCCCTCAGGATATGGATCAAGGCACCAAAGGTCACAAGTCTACAGCAGGAGAAGGTACTACTCAAGAATAGATGTCTCAAGCACCTTCTAGCACTGAAAATGTTGCAACTGAGACACCAAGTACCAAGACACCAAAGGACACTACAGAGGCTAAAGAAACTGACCAAAGTGTTGCCTCTACCGAGAAACCTACCGAGGGTCATCAAGCCTCACAAGCCATTATCTTAGTTCCATCAGTGAAAGGTAAAGAAAAGAAGATAAAAAAGCATAGTTTTAAAGTTGATTTGTCAAAATCAATAGTGTTGCCCAATGTAGATATATCAAAATTAAAGGGGTAAGCACTCATTTATTTCGGTGAACTATGCAAAGCTAAGGCCGAACAAGAGAAGCAAATGGTGGTTCAAAAGAAAAATAAAATACTTTAGAAGGTGAAAGCACTCTTAATAGATATGCTACCTAAAGCTAAAGTGTCAACAAATGTAGCCATCCACATTCAACTGGATGAACTCCTAACAAAGATAGAGACATCTGGCGTAGATGCATCGGAATATTTGAGCAAGCTAAAAGACAAGGAGCTCACTGCAAAAATGATAGAAGAAGTATAGAAAGCTATAGCTATTGGCAAAGTTAAACTTGTCAAATTTATTGCTGAGTTGACTCCTCAACTCAAGCACATTCTTTATTTATTTCAGAAACTTTGCACATTTTCTTTATTCATTAAAGACATAAAAAATAAAACAACAACAATTGAGAAAGAGATCATCGATCTCTCACATAAGTTGACCACAGAGCCAAATTCAGTTCAGAATTTTTATACAAAGCTACAACAACTCATGGCTCAACAATTGGACCTAAGAAATGAAGAACACAAGATTAGGATGGACATAATGACACTTCAGACGTTATTCCTTCCTCATCTTTCATCCGTCCAAGAATAGATCAACCGATCCACCTCTTTATCAACTACACAAGAGGGAAGCACTCTAGATGTCTTAATCTCATTATTGGCTGATATTCAAGCACATAATTCTTTAATGGACAGTGTAAAGGATGCCCTCTTTGTCACTCTCACTGAAGCACGGACCAAGTACAAATCCATTTTTGACCAGTTGCCTCCACCAAATGGTAACTAAGTCTTGATGTTTGTCAAAAAAGGGGGAGTGATACAGTATTGATATAGTATTAAGGGAGTGATATAGTATTCCAAGTATCAAACAAAAGGAGTGTACTATATAGGGGGAGTATACCGAGCAGAGTAAGAAGAGTATCCAAGTGTAGTGAATAGAGCAATAAATAGTAATGAGCATAGCACATAGAACATTGATCACTAAGCATGCAAAATCAGAGTTTTGTACAGTATATTGATAAGGGGAGTATATCTGGATTTATTGTTTTATTGACTATTGTATATACTGTCAGTATAGTCAAATTTTGCAAGTATATAGATTATTGAGTTATAAATTTGAAAGTAGTTTTTGTCAAACATCTCAACTAATGTTAAAAGGGGAGATTGTTACTACTTATCAAGTTGCCATTAGTTTTGGTCCTAACATTACCAAGCATGGGAAGATGTTATTTCATCAATTCATGATTCTCTAGATGTAATCTGAATCCTTTTATAAGGTAGTGAGCCTTCCCTAGGGCTATAGCCCTTCTTGTTTTGTAATTTTAGTGACCTCTAGGTAGTGTTCCTGAATGCATGTGTATTCCTCATTGTAATATTTACATTTACTCCTAACAAGGTATTATCTCATTGTGGGTAGGTTTCTGCCATATTTTTTCCTTAACCAATTTTTCCACATAAAAAATACTAGTGTTATGTGTGTTATTGATGTGGTGTTGATTTGTGCTTTCAATGTTTATTATCATATCTGAATTTAAGTTTGAATTGTGTAGAGTTTGAGAGCCAACTAATTCACCTTCCCCCCTCTCAGTTTGTTGTATTATTGTCAACAAGGGATTCTTCATAAAAAGACTTAGAAAGGTCCCTGTTGGTCATTTGGAAAATTTAATGAAAAGAAGGGTTCTCCCTGGGTGAAGAGTCTTCACTATTAGTTTTTTCTATCCCTTTTATAAGCCTATATGAATCTCTAAAATAAATTTTTTAAATACCCTTTCCTTTCCAAGTATTGTGTAATTGAAAAATACCTTCTAAACTATCCAAGGGAATTCCCTAACTATCATTCCCCAAGTCGCTAATAGATAGAGTTCCAGGGTTACCTTTTTGCTTTATGGTCCACCTTTTGTTCATAACAACTTGATTTGACTGATGGACACTATGTTTAGTTTATTCTACTTCTTTATCTCAAGTCTGCACATTCCCTAAAGACTTTAGTGTTGCAATCCACTCACTCCTTCATGTGGTAGTGTTTTGAGTCTTTTCTCCACTTATATGAACTTTTTTAGGTTCTGAATAAACATATCTTCTTGTTAGAGTCGCTACCCATGTATGGGGAATATCTATTTCAATACTGGAATTTTTTCAAACCTTGTATTAGTTTTTAGACATGACTTTGGACTCTTTGGACAAGCTACTAGGTCATAATATATGATGATTTCAATCAACTCTAGTAGAGTCTCCAATCTATTGGTTTCCAAATCAATAGATCCCAAACCCTCAAGGATAGCCACTTCTTATTCTTAGCTTCAAGGCTTGATTTGTCCAATGAAGGAGATTGAGTCTCAAGACTAAAATCTCTTGCACTTTTGGCTGTACAGGACCAAGGTAGGTATACCTTAACAATGTCTGAACAACTTAAATCACTACATACATGGATATTGCAACTACAATGGATTGATAATATGACAAAAATATAAGGATATGATCAACTACTGAGAGGGGGGGTAAATCAGTAGATAGAAAATAAACTAAACTTTCACCAAACAAACTTTCAACTTAGAATCCAAACATTAAACTAACTAGTTTAGTCACTGTATCAAAAACTGCAACTGCACTATCAAACTTTACTAGTTGACCAAAACATCAATGATACAATGCAACAGATTCGAAACTCAAATGCCGTTTAACTAGAACATTAAACCACTTCACTAATATCAGTAATAGCTCATTTCAGATTATTTCCTATCGTCTAAACATATCTAAGTGGATTTACCAATCATTCATATCAACCATATCAAAACACATCCACAAAATCATTCACCACTTGACACAATGATTTCTCACGTGGAAACCCAAATGGGAAAAAGTATGGTGGGGATGAATACCCACAAGTATTTTGAACTCTTCTAAAGTTTGCCTTGTTAGGAGTCAAGCCTTGTTAGAAGCTTATGCAATAATGTCCAATTAAGAACAGATCCGATTAAGGACCACCTGGTTAAGGGATTGACTACAATACCCTGTTAGAGGAAACCTCAGTGTAGGATTTCAAATGCAAGATAATGGATCACCTTATTAGAGGATTTTAACAAGAAGCATGTTAAAGCTTACCCGGTTAAGGGATTTAACTCTTGTATTGGTTAGAGAACAAAAGGTTCTTTGCAGATCTGGAAATAGCAATTCCTTGCTTAATCAGATCATTTTCTGCTCCTATCTGCCTTCACAACATTCTACAGACACACCTTCTGGTTTGACAACAATCACTCTTCCACACTTAACCAAATTTTCAAACACAACATTGAAACAAATCATTAACCTTATAAGCAAATACAATAGGTCGGTAACACAACACAAAACCTACAAATCTCATAGAGATTACAAACATATCAGTTCAATATTGACTATTAGATTACATAGAAACCAGCTACACATTGTTCTAGACAACATCAACCACTCTTGGATTACTACACATTGGATCCTGTAGCTCATCACACATTTTTTACTTCATGCTATGCATTTGATCATTCCCAAGATAAATGGTTATCTCTACATGCCAAATCCACTTTGAAACTCATCACGTGCATCATGCTTGTGTGGCATCTTCATCTCTGATCACCATTCAATCATAGATCATCACAATCGATTCTCCAAGCTCCATCATTTAGGGTTCTGCTTATCAACTGGTTAGGGTTACTGGTTGATCTCTCTGCTTCAATAGCGATACTGGTTGCCTACACTGCTTTACTACATCATTATCAGTTTGTTGGTATTATGGATGTGTTGCACTGGTTTTGTCATTGATGTCAACACTTGTCAATATTTGTCAATACTTATCAGCACTAGAGATCTTTGGTTATGTTCACTGGCCTATTTAGTGACTTATGCACAGTCACCGGTATTTGGTTCACCGATAGGTTATTGTGGACGTCTAAAAATGGTCAATGCTTGCGGAATCATACTTTAACATTGACGCATTGCCTTATTTTAGGGTTTTTGCATCGCATTAACATTTCTCCTATGATTTTCACTTGGTCTTTATCATTTGCGAGCATCGAGTCATTCTTCTGCATTCCTCATTTTTCTCGCTTTCGAATTAGGTCTTGTCGATAACAAATCTTCAGTCATGATTTTGGTTGATCTTATCTTGTCGCATCAATGTGCGTATTCATTTGTCATCATTTTGGACATCATCAATCCTAATTAGGGTTTTGTCCTCTTATCAGTCTTGTCATCTTGTGATCGATTTGTCATCGATTGTTGTCATTTTTAATCTTGTCATCTTGCGATTGATTTGTCATCGATCGTGGTCATTTTCAATCTTGTTGTTTTGCAATCTATTTTGTCATCGATCCTTGTCCTCTTGTCAATCTTGTCATTTTGTGATTGATTTGACATCGATCGTCGTCCTTCTCAATCATGTCAATTTGGATCACTTAGTCATTGTTCCTCGTCAATTGGCGCATTTATCAACCAAATCGTTTGTCAACATTGGTCCTTTGTCAGTTAGAATCATGATCAAATCCAATCGATATCAATTATCTTTTGTCAAGACCTAATTTTCATCCTTGCATTGCTAATTCATCTTCTAGGGTTTCATGATTTAGTCATTTAACCTTGTTTGTCATTTCTCCCTCTAGGTTAAATAGTTTATTTATCCTAAGTCTTCTTGTCACAATTAAATGTTTATTTAATTGGCTAACTAATTCTTCCCTCTTTGTGAATTAATTAATAAATGAAAAATTGTTAATTAATTCACTTAATTCCTAATTTCCTCATTTTTCTAATTTCCTCATTTTCTAATTTTCCTAATTCCTAATTTCCTCATTTTCTAATTTCCTAATTTCTAATTCATCTAATTTCAGTTTTCTCCTATATCTCTCCTAATTTCATGGGAATGACATAGCAAATTTGTCATAATTTGTCATAATTGGCAATCAATCAATTTTGACATAGCAATTTGTCTAAATTATCAATCAATCAATCTTGCATGGAAAGTGCAAATTTGTCATAATTTGTCATATTCGTCATTCTTGATTTGAAATTTCCTTTCAAATCTCTTCATGCTAATCTGATCTTTTCTCCAATTTGTCTATAAATTGGATGAATTTCTTCAATCAAGGTCCTTGGTCAAATCAATCACACTTCTAGTACCATCATGCTGTCATCTCATCTTGTCTACTTGCTTTCACATCATGCTTATGCACTAGTAGGTGAGATCCACAAACAAAGCTATTTGAAGGAGAAAGAAGGACAATGGAGCCACATGAAGAAGACATCTACATTTGGTTTGCTTAGTTTTCAATCTTGAATGTCTTGTTTTCATGTTTTCATTGAATGTAATTAGGATTTGTCATTGCAATTGAGTTTTCATGATTGAACTAGACTAATATTGATTTGCTTTGATGAATTCCAGATTTCCTAGCTACATTAATTGGTGAACCCGATGTGAACTACCCCTCTAACCATTCTTTTGAGTGCTTTTGAGATGATTTGCAGGTAAAAAACCTAAGAAACAGGGTAATGCAGGGCTTTCTGAGAACTTTTGCGCCTGTGTCAAGCAATCTACGCCTATGTCAAGGACTTCTGCACCTGTGTCAAATGGATTTGTGCATGTGTTACTGCATTTTGTGCCTGTGTTACTGCATTCTGTGCCTGTGTGAGACATTATGCACCTGTGTAAGGCTAGAAATAGAGGTAAAAAGCAGTGTTTTTACTTGCAAATTGCTTTGTTTTGCATTCTGTTTCTGCTTTTTGGTTTTTCTTTGGTACTGATTCTTTGTGCAACACCTTGGCATTATGCATGGAAAAGACAAAAATGAAACTACTAATGAATTTTATGTAGGTTCACTAGTCAAAGATCAAACAAATCAAACTTCTAACTTGGTGATTTTGCAGGTTACCTTGTACTCCAACTAAACTTTGTGTTTGTAATTCATAATAAGGCACCTAGTATGATTGCTAAATAGGATGGAATGAATGTGTGTTTTCTTTGATTGTTGAGTTTGACATTGGAGTAGGAGAGTATGCTCTCATCCTTCTTAGGGTGATCAGAAATCCAGATCTTTGATACCATTCTCTTGGCTCAGATTGTTTGTTACCTTTAGAGGGCCTGGCTTCCCAACCATTTGCTTTCTTTTGCAAGCAAGTGACAATCGTGAGAAGGGAATGACCCAAAGTGAGTATAGCTAGAATACCTTGGCATTCTAACTCACTATAAATAAATACCTAATGGGCAAAAGATTTGAAGGAAGGGTTACGTGGAATTGTAGTTACTTGGGAAGTGATGACCCTTGGACTCTTTCTCATATCAGCATCTAAGTAGGGCCTCATGGTCTAAATCGTGCTTACATGACTACATTTGTTTGGTATCTTGGTGGGCTTATGTCTCAATCACGCTTGTGTGACACCAAGGAGTAGCGCTTAATAGAAATCCTTATTAAAGACCTTGTATTTAGAGGCCAAAACTCCTTCTAGTTGCTTGAGAAGGAGGAGTTTGGATAATTGGAAGAGATACTAAGTTCACCATGGGGATAATTCCATGGGGATTGATTCTTGGCTGCCCTAAGAAGTGAGTGCCATGGAGGGGAGCCCATGGGGTCAAGCATCTATGTATTCTCCTTGAATCTCATAATGAGTCTACCTCTCAAGTACCTACTATCCTTGCCTACCATAAGAAATGTGTGAATGAGCATGATTTTCTTGAGTCTAAGTTGAAATATCTTGCCTTTTTTGCTTGTCAAAAGTTGAGTTGTGTCTCATTTCAAAAACAAGACAAATTGATTCAAAACAAGGTTAAACACAAGAGTATTTCATTCAACAAAGTTCAAAACACCTTCAAACATGGTTGTCAAACATTTTTCAAAATCTTGTCTCAACATTCATGTCACTTAGATTTAGGTTCATCCTAGGTTTGCATTTTGCAAATTCATTGTCAACTACCAAGGTTAAGTTTCACCTAGGTCATACTCCTTTGCATATCAATAAGGGTCATCCATTTGCATGTGTCTTCTTGCATTAGAGTAATACCATTTCATAATTCAACCTTAGGTTTTGTCTTAGGTTGACATTGTCATACATTTGCATTTGCATCTTTGTCCTCATAACATTAGGTCACATTTACATACCCTAGGTCTCTTCATCAAGCTTAGGTCATTATCATATCATATTAGGGTCATTTGCATAGTAATTGTCCCTTTGCATATAGTGTCAAAACTAGGTTTTGTCATACTTGAGTAATGCAGATCTTTGATAAACCCTAAGTTATTGTTAGGAAGTCTAAACCTTATCAAACTTTTGTCTTTTTGTCATCAATGTCATTTGGTCAAACCTAGCTTAGTATCCAAGCATTTAGGTGAGACATTGTCAATTTGTCCTATTGTCACTTGGTCCTTTTGTCCTTTGAGATCTAGACATCATTTCAATTTCCTAAGGGTCTCATTTTTAGAATTGCATTCATGAGTTTGTCAAAATCTTGAAAAACAACAAAAACATTAAGTTGCATTGTCATCCTTTTAGGTTGCATTTGTCAATCCCATTAGTTGCATTTCATAGTGACATGTTTGTTGAAATGAGGTCTCAACCTTCTTACGAAGCCATGTCATCGCAATTGAGAAATCAATCATGTCAATCCAATCTCTATATGTCTCAGAACTTGGATCAAACTTATCATAATGATGTAAATGTTCAAATACAAAAACTAGAGGAAAAACTAGCTCAAGAAAAGGAGATTTTGGAACAAAAAGTGAAAAACATTGAGAAGAATAGATCACAAATGTCCAAAATATTTAAAAAATTTCTAGGTCGAAATCCAAAGATTGAGCCAATTGATGTAAGATCTCTTATCGAACAATCAGACATACCAGCTCTCCTCTCACAAATAGAGATGGTGAAACAATTTTAAGAAAAGAGACAACAACATTATGTGCCTCCACAACAAGAACAAGAAGGTGTTTACTATCAATCACATTTTCAACCATCGCAACCAATTGTTCAACATTTCCAACAGACACAACCAATGGTCCAATTTCAACAATATGTCCAACCAACTATACAATGTCCACAAATAGTTCAACCAATGGTGGAATATCAACAAGTTCAATCAACATATCAATGTCAACAACCACAACCAAACATTCAAAAACAAAGGTTGCAACACACAGCAAGCCAAATTTTGAACATGTCAAACCAATTTGATCAACATCTAGTTAGAAATCAAAACATGACATCAAACCAAGACCAAATTCTTGCCAAACAAGTTCAAATTCCAGATACAACCATGTCAAAACCTTGAAATAAAGGTGGCTTTATTGCAAGGCTCTTAAGGAACCTACCAAGTGAGTTCTTTGAAGAAGATCAAGATAATACACTTATGTCTAGAAATGCCTCATCCCCCCACAAACAAATTGACTCTCCAGTGGCATCTATCCCTACACCTTTAGAAGTTTCACAAGAACCTTCCATATTGTCCTCATCAAATAATACACCCAAGGATGCAATTATCCAAGGGCTATCCATAATTGATTGCCAAGATAATCCAATTCATGATGCACATCCTTGTCATGTTTCAGAAATACAAGACCCAATGCAACCATGCACTTTATTGCCATTACCTGTTTTAGAGGACCCCATTTGAAGTCAGTCTTCCTCATGTTCAAGCATTGATTCCTTGCTAGAATCCATCATAAATGTTCAAAGTGCATTTCCTTCATGCCAAAATATTGATTCCTTGTCAGAATCCCCCATGCATATCCAAAGTCCAACCCCATGTCAAGAGGATAATTTAGAGCATGAAGAAACGTGTCTTAAAAAAGATCAAGATCAAGATCCCAAAACCTTATCATCCCATCCAATTGTTGACTAGGACCCCATGTTCCCAGACACTCATGATGATTCCCCTATTCTTGTCCATCCTATCCAAAGCCCTATTGACACTCCATTCCCCGAGCAAGATCAAGATATCCTAGTCCATCCAATCCCAAATGATCCCCATCCATTCCAAGAACACAATGTCCTTTCAAATCCCATTGACATTCCATTTCCTAAGAAAGATCAAGATATCCCTTCCATCTTTTCCGATGATCCCATTGAAAGTCAAGAGAAAAGCAATTTTAAAGAGGATTCCAATGATCTTCCTCCTTGTCAAGATCAAATTATTCCTTTAAATCCTCCACAAGATCCTTTTGTTCCTCCATCTCCTTGTCTTAATACTCCATATACACTCCAAGATCACATTTCTTTTGATGATCCCATTATTTCTCCCATTCCATCTCTTGAAGAGCCTATCATTGAACCATGTCCACTACACAATCCTAGTCCCCCTAGTGATCCTGATACCCCTCATGATTCTAGCATGTCAGTGCAAGATGTTCATGAACCCTTGACATGCATAATGGGTTCTTCCACTTTGGTGCAATCTGATCCACTTCAAGATCTCATTATTCCTCTCATATCATATCCACCTCATAATGGACTCGCGTCTTCTTCCCAAAGAAAAGAGTATCCTACAAGTCAAGATATTCATAAAGGCAAAGGAGTAGACCTTCATAAGCAAGAATCCCTTCATGTTAAATAAAATATTAAGGGTCATGTCTACACAACTCACTCTCAAGACGTTGGTATCCCTCCATCAAAATCAAAACATACACCCCTTCCCCATCATACTTTCCATCCATCTTAGGTCCTTATATCCCTTCATCCTCTATGTAAGGTCAGCAAAGGCACACATCCTTGAGTAAATTTCATCCATCCAAAATAAGTCTATTTCATTCATATCCATCCATGCATTCCTTTCCCCCTCCAAGCAATTTGGATGCCAAGTATAAAAGTCATAAGTCTAGCAATCCACATGTATTCAAGGATCAACATGTCCAATATAATTGACATGTCAAAACAAAAAATAATATGATCTATAAAGAAAAAGAAATATCCAAAAGGCCACAAAGGCCCACTAAGAAAAATAAAGCAAAGTCAAAATATATATGGGTTCCTAAATCCCTTGTGCAAGCAATGCACTCCAAGGAACCACAAAAGCATGAAAAATCAAAAACCATGTGAATCCCTAAGTGGCTCCTTGAAGCACAAAAGCTTAAAGAAACATCAAAATTGGCATCTAAAATTTCTATTCCTCCATCCAAACCTTCCAAGTCTATTCCTCCACCACCTTCTTCATCCATTTTGGGCCCTTATGTCCCAAAATCCATAGCCTTTCCTTCATCAAAATCTCAATATCCAAAATACATTTTTCCTCCATCAGTCCACCACCCATCAAGGTGTGTGCCAATGTTGATCTTGCCTTCATTTCCATCCATTGAAGCCCAATTCTTCCAATACCCTATCCATTATCCAATTCATATTTTCCATCCTTCGATCCCTTTGGTCCAATCCTTTGCATAAATCCTTGCCTTAGTTTCATCTCATTTTCCATGTCCTTATCCTACCAACGTCTTTGAGCATACTTTTAAAGGTCATGGTCCATTTTTTTTCAAGGCTACTATCCAAACAAAAAGACGCTTGAGTCCTTCTTCCATCCCCTATCATGTGTCCATCTTCTATTGAAAAAGTCAAAATACAAAAAAAAAAAAGTGAAAAAAGAAAAAAAGAAAAAAGAAAAAAGTAAAGCAAAATAATTCGTCCACTGGTGAAAACCTGGCAAACAGGCGCCTTGGGCAAGTACCGTGATGAAAACCTTGCAAATAGGCATCATGCGTAATCTATGAACTTCTTGCACACCACACTTGGGGGCAAGTTTCCTCCTTCATATCCTATTGTCCCTCATGTCTAATTTCCCTTTCCACCTTTGATCTTGACAATGCTGAGGATCATCATGAGCATCATGCATCTTGTTTGCAGCTTTTAGTCCATCATAGCTTTTGGTCTTTATCCATTTGCTTATTATAACCTTTCATCCATATTCCCTGGCTTATTGCAACTTTTTGCCACTATCCCATATCCTATCCCAACCTTCAGTCCATATCCCTTATCCATTCTTGGTCTTGCCTATCCTATCCATATCTTATCACTATCCATACACTCTTTTTCATTCCTTGATCTTGATCTGAAATAAGGATGCAAAATTTAAACATAGCTTCAAAAACCTCTTGACATGTCCCTCATGCCATCTTCCTGCTTTACATTGTCATATCCAGTCTCTTCTCCCATCACACAATAGCCCTTGAAAATTACATCTGTATTGTCTCCATAATAAAAGCCCTTTGTCTTCCCTCTATCCACCATCATTTCAGCAAGCCTATTTATTCACCTGTCATATTCCTTTCCTTGCTAGACACTTGGGGCAAAAATCATAAAAATTGAAAAATGTCCTGAAATAATCATAAAAAATTCAAAAAATGTCCTGAAATAAAACCCTAAAAAATCATATAATGTCCTGAAAAAATCTCTAAAAAAATCAAATAAAGTCCTAAAATAATCCAAAAAAATAATCAAATAAAGTCCTGAAATAATCCAAAAAAAAAAGTCAAATAAAGTCCTGACAAAAAATGAATAAAAACATTATAAAACTCGCAAAACAAAACAATAAATGATCCCCTTTGTGCGTAGACAGACCACTAAGCATCCCTCCAACGACACGCAATCAACCACACATTATGCTTTAATGGAATCATGCATAAACAGATGAGCTTTTTCAATCAAAACCAGACATTCAAACTAATCACAATTGTCATATCAATCAAAAAATCAACATTAATATCATTTGTCTTTGTCACTACTATCATGGGTCTTATACAGGGTGTGGTATACTCAAAACTAGACTGTGTCCTGTCTTAGACGGGGTACCGCATGTCCTGAAACCAGACAACATGGTCATTCTATCAACACTTTCAACTTTTGACAATGAAGATCAAGATGTTTGTTTGACTTGTTGGAATTAGCGAGTCTTATCATTTATTGATTTATCTTCGATCATGTTCTTATGTTGCTCGATGATGTCATTGAGTGATTTAGAGTGACTGGGATGGTTCATGGTCCCTTTCTTTTTTGTTGTGATTGCTGTTTGTGGAATTTTTGTTACAAACTGGGGCAACTATATCATTGGGTGTCTATGATAAGTACATTTGCTTTGTGAACGCCGCACATACCTTGACCCTTGATGTATGCACCCTAGGATGCTTCACTCATTCCTTGTGTGCGATGTGTCTGTCTTTTGCAAAAAGGGTTGCATTTCAGCTCTAGCCTTCAATGCCATGATGCCCTACATCCGGTTTGCTACATTAAATAAAGGTTCTCACCTACAAAGTGCATTAGTGAAAGCAAGTTTTTCTTCGTCTCTAACTGTCCTTTGTTTCATTTCTTCTTACTAACATTTCTTCCATCAATTTGGGTAGTCAGTTTGGTCTTGTTCGCCAATCTCCACACACATATGTTGCATCCTACATCCATTTGGTTAGTACATTTGCATTACATCAAGCATCACATCAAGCATTTTATCCATTTCATATTATAAATGCATAAAAAACACATCAAAATGTATCCATACATGTTCCACAATAAACAGTGCATACGCCATCCATACATGGAAAATAAGATAAGTCATAACACATTGCATCCCATCATATCAATGCATATCATATCATATCATATATCAAAATAATATCGGAGTACAAAATTGGACTATTTGTCCTAAGTATGGCCCGTAGGCTAACTACATAATATCACACTACATAATGTCCACTGTCTATCATAAGGAGCACGTGCCTCTATCACTGGGTGCTCCCTCTATCCTCCTCATCCCTGCCATGTCTCACTGATGATGTCCCTCCTATCCCTAGTCCTAGATGTGGTTGTCTCATAGGTCCACTCACCCCCATGCTGCTCACTGACCTCCGAGAACGTGCCCTGCTCTCTATCCTTGATCGTGCCCGATATGACGCTGCTCTCTGCTCTGGTGGAACTGCACTCTCATATAGTGTCCTCCAATGGTGTATCTCCTCTTCAGTCGCTACCAAAATTTGTGCCATCTCACGTGCACTGGCATCCCTAATCGACCCAATATACTCAGTGACTCTCTATTCTTCTCGTTGTGCCTGAGCTATTGCTGTATCTCAAGCTGCTATAAGTCTGGCTATCTTCGCTCTGAACTAATCCTACTCTGTCCTCAAGATAGCATTTTGTCTCTCTAATGTCACAATATGATCATGCTGACTCGCTATGGTAGCCCTGCACATCTCCATCTCCTCTATGCTAGCTGTCTCCGGCTCTATGGGTATATCTTGCAATGACTCCTGATCGGCTAAGTCTGGCTCATAATCTTCATCCCCATCATCTCCGTCCTTGTCATCCCCCTCATCCTCATTACCACCCTCATCCTCCTCATCCTCATCTCTATCCTCATCCTCTCTAGTGAGTGGGAAGTCCTCTTGTCTCCTAGGTACCAGAATGTTAGGATCTGTCAATGGCACTAGCCGTCGTCGTGCAAACCATCTCTCATACTCCTCTGTATTCCTGACATCCACCACATATGATCTCCAATCCCACTGTCTTTGTTGTAGCTATGCAAAATCAGTGTATGCTATGTGTGGCTGAATCATCCTCCCCCACTGACTCGTCTCTCTATGAGATCGGGCAAAGTGTGCAATCCCTCTAGGTACATCCTGCCTCTCTCCAAACTATCGTATGACTCTCTATGGTAGGTACATCTCAATCACTTTCTGGTGATTCACTGGTCACCCAATCAGGTATCTCTCCTGTCTACAATACAATAGCTCCTCACTATCATCTGACCATCCAGGGCAATCAAGATATGGTCTCCATATGAACTCTCTCAATCTATCTAGCTCATGTCACCAGTACAATATGTATCCAAAAGGACCCTATCTTAGTGCTCCTCCATAGCAATACACATATGGTCGGTGTGGTAATACCTGTCTCTCTGCAATCGATCGACATATGGCTATGTGCTCAAATGCCCATACCTGTAACAGTGTGACCCCACAACTCAATGTCTGCACCCCCTGATATGCTATCTGATGCAACTGAAAATATAGCATAGCCAATACACATGGTCCCCATGTGTACATAGTCCCCTCTGTCACCATCCACTCTAGCACTCTTCCCCATCCAATAGGGAATCCATGTCCTCGTCTATCCCCTGCTAGTAGGCATGCTATAACCACTGCTATCACCACATATCGCCAATCATACTCTGATGCCATGGTCTCCTAGCCAATCTCCCTCTCTACAATATCCAAATCATCTATGTTGCACTCAAATAATCTGCACAACTCATCTCTCCCTGTCACCGGGTCATACTTTATCATCTCTCCATGAATTAGAATGCGGAGGATACGCCATACATCCTCTAGTGTCACCGTCGCCTCTCCAGTCACCAGATGGAAAGAGGAAGTCTCCGAATGCCATCGCTCTACCAATGTGGTAAGCAGTCTTGTGTTTGCCCTAATCTCAGGCATGAATGTGATATAGTATATTCCGAGTCTTGCTAATGTATCTCTATCCATGCTTCTGAGTCTATGTCGTAACATGAAGCAGTCAGGTCGGTTCTCCCACGTGATCAATGGATACTGTCGACTCTACATCACAATTGGGGCATATTTTGTCAGTTTTAGGGTTTGCTCCTATGGGCTGCATTTCCTTGTTTCATGTCCAAATCAGGGTGTTTCTAATCTATTTTGACCTATCCTATCCTTATCCCCCCTTTTCGGATCATTTGCATGCTGTTTTTGACCAAAATTGAGTTCCCAGTGAACAACTGCACCTGTGTGCTGTATCCTGCGCCTGTGTTGCATCAACTTGCACCTGTGTACCCTACACAAGTGTAGGATACCCTACACAAGTGCAGGATGCGCTCACACAGACACAAAAGTCACTTTCTACATTCTCTATGGGCCCTGCAATGTCTTGTAAGCAAGTCAAACTCATAAAATTGACAATATGGGTTTTTGAGATACATACCGTGTCATCTGGTCGTCTGTAGGTGCGTACACGTTCTCCAAGGTGATCTACCATTGGAATGTTTTCCATCTCTCTGTAAGTGTCCTTTTCCAGAGCAATAAATTCTCCTCTTTGGCTAGTGCAAATGAGCTCTTTTCCTTCTCCTTGTCTCATTTATAGATCTGTGTCAGTGCATAGATGGACGTGCACTCTCTCCATCTCATGCTAGTCATGGTCTTTTGCACCTTAAATTGCTTGTCATTCGTGCATCCAGTCTCCGATTGTCAGTCTGTTTTCTCCTATCATGTTCTATCATTCTTATCGATCAATTGGCCTCTTTTCTGGATGTTTCCGGCCAATTCCTCGAGGGGGCATGCATATGTCATTGTCAGTGTCTGGGGCATTTTCATTATTGTTCTTTGAAACAATGCTTAGAATCGCATTGTCTCAAAGAGGGGCAAAATGTAGACATCTAAAAATGGTCAATGCCTGTGGAATCATACTTTAACATTGACGCATTGCCTTATTTTAGGGTTTTTGCATCGCATTAACATTTCTCCTATGATTCGCACTTGGTCTTTATCATTTGTGAGCATCAAGTCATTCTTCTGCATTCCTCATTTTTCTCGCTTTCGAATTAGGTCTTATCGATAACAAATCTTCAGTCATGATTTTGGTTGATCTTATCTTGTCGCATCAATGTGTGTATTCATTTGTCATCATTTTGGACATCGTCAATCCTAATTAGGGTTTTGTCCTCTTATCAATCTTGTCATCTTGCGATAGATTTGTCATTGATCATTGTCATTTTCAATCTTGTCATCTTGTGATTGATTTGTCATCGATCGTGATCATTTTCAATCTTGTCATTTTGCAATCTATTTTGTCATCGATCCTTGTCCTCTTGTCAATCTTGTCATTTTGTGATCGATTTGACATCGATCGTCGTCGTTCTCAATCATGTCAATTTGGATCAATTAGTCATTGTTCCTCATCAATTGGCGCATTTATCAACCAAATCGTTTGTCAACATTGGTCCTTTGTCAGTTAGAATCATGATCAAATCCAATCGATATCAATTATCTTTTGTCAAGACCTAATTTTCATCCTTGCATTGCTAATTCATCTTCTAGGGTTTCATGATTTAGTCATTTAACCTTGTTTGTCATTTCTCCCTCTAGGTTAAATAGTTTATTTATCCTAAGTCTTCTTGTCACAATTAAATGTTTATTTAATTGGCTAACTAATTCTTCCCTCTTTGTGAATTAATTAATAAATGAAAAATTGTTAATTAATTCACTTAATTCCTAATTTGCTCATTTTTCTAATTTCCTCATTTTCTAATTTTCCTAATTCCTAATTTCCTCATTTTCTAATTTCCTAATTTCTAATTCATCTAATTTCAATTTTCTCCTATATTTCTCCTAATTTCATGGGAATGACATAGAAAATTTGTCATAATTTGTCATAATTGACAATCAATCAATTTTGACATAGCAATTTGTCTAAATTATCAATCAATCAATCTTGCATGGAAAGTGCAAATTTGTCATAATTTGTCATATTTGTCATTCTTGATTTGAAATTTCCTTTCAAATCTCTTCATGCTAATCTGATCTTTTCTCCAATTTGTCTATAAATTGGATGAATTTCTTCAATCAAGGTCCCTGGTCAAATCAATCACACTTCTAGTACCCTTATGTTGTTTTCTCCTCTTGTCTACTTGCTTTCACATCATGCTTATGCACTAGTAGGTGAGATCCACAAACAAAGCTATTTGAAGGAGAAAGAAGGACAATGGAGCCACATGAAGAAGACATCTGCATTTGGTTTGCTTAGTTTTCAATCTTGAATGTCTTGTTTTCATGTTTTCATTGAATGTAATTAGGATTTGTCATTGCAATTGAGTTTTCGTGATTGAACTAGACTAATATTGATTTGCTTTGATGAATTCCAAATTTCCTAGCTACAGTTATATTGTTCACCAACACTAAGGATGATTTGTTATCATCTGGAGATTACTTGGTTATGTCATAGACATGGTTTGGACACTTTTTTTGGTGATTTGGTTATTGGTCTAATCGAGTTTGCATATTTGTTGTTACTGGCAAATTGGTCTAGGTTATGGACCGAAAAGCGTTATCTATTCCAGATCAGCATGACATGTTATGGAAATGATTTATTGATTGGTTATTATTGTAAATTCATTAAGGATACATTGCACATTGATTCATTTGTAATTAATTTAATTGTAATATTCTTAGTGAGCCAACCGAATCATGAATAGAATTGGTTTGGAAATTGCAACTGGTTATCAAACTAGAGGTAATATCTTTCATTTGAATAACGATGAGAAGATATGCTTGATTGCACATATTGATGAAAGTTGGTTATGGCATAAGAGACTTTGTCATGTAAATTTTAATTTCATTGTGAAGATCAGTACAACTAAGGCACTAAGGGATTTACCTAAGATTGTAAAACCTCACAATCCAGTATGTAAGGAATGTCAATTTGGAAAGAAAGTTAAAAAAGCTTTTAAGAGTATTCCAGAGAAATCCAATAATGTTCTTGATTTAATTCATACTGATTTATGTGGTCTGGCAAGAACTAGAAGTTTACAAGGAGATAGATACTTTATGCTAATCATTGATGATTATTCTAGAATGTGTTGGGTTACTTTTCTCAGAGAGAAATCAAAAGCTTTTGGGAAATTCAAATTATTCAAGGTAATGGTAGAGAATGAAACTGGTAAGAAAATCAAATGTTTAAGATCAAATCAAGGAGCTGAGTTGACATCTAAGGAATTTAATACATTTTGTGAAGTGAATGGAATCAAAAGACAATTATCAACACCTTGAACACCCTAGTAGAATGGAGTTGTGGAAAGGAAGAACATAACTATTCTGGATGCAGCTAGAAACATGATATCAGAAGAAAAACTACCTCATGTGTATTGGAGAGAAGCAATCAATACAATGGTTTACACATTCAACAGAGTTCACATCAAATGTGAAACCGATAAGACCCCTCATGAACTATGGTTTGGTAATATTCCTACTCTTAAATATTTCAGAATATTTGGAAGCAAATGTTATATTAGGAGAGATGATTATATTGACAAATTTGATCCTAGAAGTGATGAAGGAATATTTCTTGGTTATTCATCTAAGAGCAAGGCGTATATATGTTTTAATAAGAGATTGCAGAAAATCATTGAGAGTGCAAATGTGAAGATTGATGAACAGTTTAGAGGTAATTCAAGGTCTATGGACTCTGAACCGGCAATTGAGATAATCACAAATGAACCTACACTGAATACACTAGTACAAAATGTAGATCCAGCCACACCGACATCATCTGAGAATTCCACAGTGACTAAAGAACAACAACAAGTGAATACACCCAGGTATGTAAGATTTAATCACTCTGAAAGTTAGATAATTGGGAATAATTATCAAGGTGTAATGACTAGAGGAAGACTAACAAATGAAGAGGTATGTCTAATTTCTCAAATTGAACTAGCAACTATTTTTGAGGCATGTGAAGATAAACATTGGTTAAAGCTATGGAAGATGAATTGGAACAAATTGAAAAGAATAACACATGGACATTTGTTCCCTAGCCTAAAAACAAAAATGTAATTGGAACTAAATGGGTATTCAAAGATAAACTTAATGAAGATGGTAAGGTAATCAGAAACAAAGCAAGATTAGTGTGTAAGGGATATTCATAGAAAGAGGGAATTGATTACAATGAAACCTTTGCATCGATAGCTAGAATTGAGGCAGTCAGATTATTTTTAGCTTTTGCAACACACAAGAACTATAAAGTATATCAAATGGATGTTAAATGTGCATTTCTGAATGGTGATCTTGAAGAGGAAGTTTACATTGAACAACCTGATGGATTTTCTTTGACAAATGAAAAAGATATGGTTTGCAGGTTAAGGAAAGCTTTATATGGATTGAAGAAAGCTTCTAGAGCTTGGTATGCTAGATTGGACAAATATCTTTTGAAGCTTGGTTACACTAAAGGTAATGCTAACAACAACTTATATTACAAAGTGACTAATGATGACATCTTGGTTATTGAAGTTTTTGTTGATGATATCATTTTTGGAGGAGAAGATGGATTGTGTAAAGACTTTTCTAATAAGATGCGGGAAGAATTTGAAATGTCTATGATTGGGGAGATAAAATTCATTTTAGGATTGCAGATTTCACAGACTGATAAAGGTTTATTCATATGTCAATCAAAGTATTTGAAAGAATTACTAAAGAAATTTGGTATGGAAAACTCTAAACCGGTAAGTACTCCTATGACTACAACTAATAAACTATCATTGAAGGATGAATCAACACCTGTTAATCCAACAAGATATAAATCTATGATTGGAGGTTTACTATATTTGACACAAACAAGACTTGATATTATGAATGTAGTATGTATTGTTTCAAGATTTTAGAGTAATCCTAAAGAAAATCATGAATCAGTAGTGAAAAGGATTTTCCGGTATCTACAAGGCACAACAAATCTTAGTTTATGATATCCTAAAGATGAAAATTTTGATTTATGAGCATACATAGATTCAAATTGGGTAGGAGATGTAGATGACAGAAAGAGCACCACCGATGGAGCATTATTTCTTGGTAGCAAATTGATTTCATGGTTGAGAAAGAAACAGAGTTGTATATCACTATCAATAGTAGAATCAAAATATGTTGCAACAACAACTAATTGTACTCAGGTATTTGATGAATACTAAGAGCGGGGGTGAATTAGTATGCCTAAGAACTTAACCAAACTCTTAAACAATTTTCCAGCAGACCGTTGTAGTAGTTTAAACAATAAAATTATTAAAACATAAATAAGCCAAATAGGAAATAAAGCATTCACCCATAAAAGCACAATCACCATAACACAAGATATTTTGATGTGGAAACCCAAATGGGGAAAACCACAGTGAGTAAAACTCACTAGTCAACTATCTGCATAATAGTAACCAGACCGGTTAAGGTCTTACAATGTTCTTCACTAGAATAGATCCTATTAGGAATCCAGATCTTTGTTAGGAGATAAGTCCTGTTAAAGACTACCTTGTTAAAGGATTTTAGATCCATGACTGTGAACCACCTTGTTAGGGGATTTACAATAGGCTTGGCTCAGCCTACCTGGTTAAGGGTTTCAGACTTTTCAAAGATATTAGTGATCAACAAGTGAATGATCTAGATAGTAGCACATAATGCTTGATTAGATCCCTGGTAACTCCTTGTTAATGCATTTAAGCATTACTTCAGTCTTCTATGCTTTTGCACTCTCAATCTCAGTCACGAGATACCTTTCCTCTCAAAGACTCACACATATCAACTTCCGTTCTTCTAAAACCCGACATGATGTCCTTAAATATGAACTTGATTTCATGTCGGTCCAATAGAATTAGATTACAATTTCCTAGGTACAGTGCATCTAGACACATTTGGTAACACGACATAGAAACAACGCTAAAGTGTCGGTGGATGATAACTCATCACACATTACATGTGTACCGGTTAATTACATATATCAATCCCCTATTAATAGGTGAAGAATGGAAAAATTGATCATAGTCGATCTGATCAAAAGACTAACTGTTGCTCGGGGTCTCTATTTCTCTTAAGGTCTTCATACCACCTGACTGATAAGCTTATTCTTTAAAACATCGATAGTGTTCAATCAAATAAAGACTATACATACAATACCATTTAGAACAACTATCACTTGAGAATAATACATTCATAAAATAAGTGTGTGTCCATCAATGACAATCATAACTAAACATCATCAAAATACCAACAATCTCCCCCTTTGGCATTGATGGCAACACTTAGGAAAATTTTTGACATCTAAGTGTTTTAACACAACAAAAAAAAGTTGTCATAAGAAGAATTACTCCCCCTAAGCATATACACTACTCCCTTTGCAAAATTACTCATCAAAATTTGAAGATAGATACACTACTCCCCCTTTGCCAACAATGACAAAGAAAATACAAAATATTGCCACTTTGCATAACATAAAAATAGAGTATGTGTCTATGACAACAAAGAATAAAATTTCTCAAAAAGAGATTTAAAGTTTTGCAGAAAGTCCTTCATATCTAAGGACCACGACTCAAGAAGTGAGGCATCAATTTCACTCTTGGTCTTCATTTGGAAGGCTAGTTCTTCCATCGCATCTATGGTGCTCAACTCCTGTGTCACAGTGATAGCTTCTAGGTTCAGAAAGTATTTCTGGAGTACCTACAATTTAGGCAATAGGAGCAACTGAAGCTCTTGCAAATCTCGAGTCTGATTGCAGATTTCTGAGTCAAGCTTGGCAATTTGATGTTGATAATGATGAACAAAGTGTCCATAGGCTATGAATAGATCATAGGGCAATTTGAAGTTGTTGATGTACTTCTACAACTTTGTTTATGATAGTGTCTTCTGCTTCAGAGCATCTTCATAGAACATGTGAGGTTGACATATTTTACTCAAGAGTAGGTGACCTTCACCCAGAGCTGATCTTATATCATCTTTCTGTTTAACCAGTTTTGCTCGATCGTCTTTCATGTGTTGTACTAAGGTAACTGCGAGTGCCTTTTCATGGTTTTTCTTTGCAGTGGCCTGGGCAACATCTTCCAAGAATTGTAGCTAGTCATCGACTACTGTGCAGAGTTGTTTGAGCTTAGCCAGCGAGGAATCGGTACTAGGGAGATTAGTACCAGGGATTAGATGTGAGAGGGTGTCAACAACAAATTGAATGACATCTTGTTCTTTCTTTTTCGTTACTTCTTCCAATCTTTCGTGTGCTAAGTGAATGCTTCGTAGTAGCTCAGTTTCATTAGCCTATTGGGTCAGATAGACAAGAGTCAAATAAGTGGAACTGGTGGAATCAACCTGCTTGGCTTGATCTCCAGTTACCTTAGGAATTTGTTCTCCTTCTTTGTCTTTGACCTCCGCTTGTCTTCGCTTCTCCTCTTCACCTCTTTCTTGGGCTAGCTTGACAACCTTCTCCTCTTGTTTCTTTCTCTCTTCTTCTCTTTGTTTCTCCTCTTCCTTCTTCTTCTCTATTTATTTCCTCTTTTCTTCTTCTTCCTTTTTCTTTTTCTTGTCTTCTTCCTTTCTCTTCTTCTCCTCTTCCTCCTTTTTCTTCTTTTCCTCTTCTTCCATTTTTTGCTTTCGTATCATGCTTTCTCCGCTTGTTCTTTCTCTTATTTTTCTTTCTCTTCTTTCTCCTTTTCAGGTTTCTCATTTTCCACTTTCTCTTCCTTTACTTTCTCTAATATTTCTTTTTCAGCTTGCTCCTTATCTAGAGTGATATCTTCTATTTCTAGTGCATCAACATCAATGGGGTCATTTTGTTCTGCTATTCTTTCACCAATACTATCAAAGACTACATTGGGTTTGGCTATGGATAGATCAGACTCTTGTTCAGCCATCCGATTAGCTGCTTGTACTCTTTGTATGTCGATAATAGTTTTCACCTTCAAATGGGTATCTTTTTCCAATTCAGAAAATCTGCCTTCAAGTAGATGAAGTCTTCTTCTTCGCATGAAGAATATGCCTTTGTTCTTATCAATGAGTTCGAACAATTCTGAATTAGAGGTATCTGGAAAATATTGAGCAAAATTTTTCTCCCTAATGTCTTGCTCCTTGTCAATATCAATACGCCATTTGATGTCCAAAGAGTCATACAAAGATTTAGATGTAACAATTTTAATCTCAGA
The DNA here is from genome assembly GCF_030272615.1 of Cryptomeria japonica. Taxonomy (NCBI): domain Eukaryota; kingdom Viridiplantae; phylum Streptophyta; class Pinopsida; order Cupressales; family Cupressaceae; genus Cryptomeria; species Cryptomeria japonica. The sequence goes on along the minus strand of NC_081409.1, from coordinate 313,095,312 downwards.
AGGTGACCGATCATTTATGCATAGATATTTAATGAGTTCTTGTTCAACCTCCTCCTTTTCATTATCATTGAAATCATTAAAATAATCCTTTAAATCATCAAGGAATTTTCTTCTAATATTCTTTTTGGTCCTTTGACAATGTGTCATAGGCTTGTAAGAAGAAATATCTAAGTTTACTGGTCCAAAGATTATAGGTACATTACCGATTGACTTGATTTTCTTGGTAGATTGCCTTGTCTTCTTTACTTCTACCTCTAATTCATAGTCTTCTGGATCTGGTGAGTGATTCCTGGTTTTCTATGTTTGTTTGAACACCTTTGCTGAAATAGCCTCTGGTTTCTTTTTAGTAGGTGACCTTTTGGTCACTTTGGGTTTAGCAGCAAATATAACAGGTGTCAATGTTGATGGTGTTGCTTTACCTTTTATCTCCTTTGGTTCCTCACTAGATTTGATTATCTCTAAATAAGTACCAGTCCTCTTCTTTTTGGGTTCCAATGATGAGGCTAGTAGGGTTGAGGCGTATCCTATCAATATATCATTTACCACCTCATAGACCATAGGCCCAACTACATCTTTTCTGGGTTCAACTGCTTCCATTATGCATTCATCTATTTTGATGGTGAAATAGATGTTATCTTCATATTATTTAACTAAATCACCAGATATTTTCATTCTATAGTTCATTTTTAGTTTGAACTCACCAAAATATTTGTTCAAAGTCTCTGGATATGCAGTTCCTACTGCTTGCAGACTCTCCTTTATTTGTCTAGTAACCTGAAGATCAGTTGACCATTCAACATCACTGACTCCAGGAAAGTATCTTTGAAAGTAGAAAAATAAACCAATTAGTAATTGACCAAACTTGAACCTCTGAGTTTTATCTGATTTAATTTACTTTAGGTTCTCTAAGAGTTGATTCTTCATACAGGTACATAGATCACATTCTGCATTCTCTTTTATCATTCTGTAAGTGGCATGCGCTGCAACTGAAGGAATAAAATTTATTCAGCTAGCATAGAATATTCTGTACCCAATTACCATACATGCATATTTCACCAAATCATCTCTAATGGTATTGATAGTCATTGCTCCTTGATCACTTATTGAACTGGTGAGCTCCGTTCCTTTCAATTTTTCTAAAGAACGGGCACTTCCCCACTATTGCAGAATCTGGTCACGGCATGAATTGCCTCCAGTGAAATGTCATGTGTTCATTCAAGGTACATTTTGTCACCATGAACCCTACTGAGGATAATCCTGATTTGTTCCTTGGTAAATTCTTCGAGAAAGTAAACTGCATTGTGCAATTTCTTCTTCTCTATTATGCTATATTCAAGTTTAATCTTTTTATCATCTCCACAAAATAGACTCAACTAGGAGTGAATTACTAGGGACCCTAGGTCTTCTATTTTACAATCAATATATTCTGTAACATCACCTTGGACAATGACTCCAACAGGAATTTGGGATAGGGCATTATATCTCATCTTAAGAAGCTCAGGTGTGTCCTCAGGTTTAGTAGAACTAGAGGGGACATTAGATGCAGATGCCATATCAAACTGATTCCAAATGATAAGAATGTTTCAAAGAGAAATACCTTTATTCTCTGAGATTTAGGGTTTGTCGATGACAAGCAAAACACACTTCTGGAGATGCTTGATTACCACTTTGACTTTCATATAGATAGTATGAAATGGTTGCAAGATTTGTGCAAGATTTCTTTCTAAATTCTTTCAAATGCAAGATGAATTGCTCTAGTTGTGCTACTCAGCTTAAATGAAGTTTCTTGTCAGCTAGGTAAGTAGAAATGATGACAAAAGTCATTTTTAAACATGCTTCCACCTACCATAATAAATGCTTCAATATTAGGGTTCAAACCCTAATTTTACTTTTTACCGCTTCAATTCTTCTGTCTGTTGACAAGTAACAACTATCAATAAAAGTGCCTTACCGATATACTCCGGGGGTTTCTAAATATTTATACTAATATGTTCCCCCTAAGCTTTTTGAAGCTAAGTTTACTAATTCATGGATTTCCACACTTGGTGTAGAAACTCGTTCATCATGTGGCTTCACTTTAGATTTCTTTTTCCAGGTTTTGTCCATATCTGCTTGAGCAGTTTCAATATCAATCCTCCCTTCAGTGTTGATTGGTATGTTACCCAATGGATTCTTTCTCAATCTACATGCTCTGGTGGTGTGTCCCAGTTTGTTGCAGTGATATCATACCATTCCAGGTGTTCTCCATGGTCCAATGTTCACATTTCCATTCTTCCTTCTGCATGTTGTAGTAGTGTGACCGCTACCATGACAGATTAGATAGGTTGCCCTCCAATTGGTTGCTGCTTCACAACAATTTGACCAGTGGTCATGGGTTTTGTACTGGTTTGGGTTCTGGTTTATAAGAGGTTTAGGGGTGGCTCCATTGGATCTTGGTGGATTATTTCCAGAGTTGTTGATAACTGACCTGCACTCAAAAGCTCTATGCCCAAACTTGTTGCATGTATAACAGTGACCATTAAACCTACTAGGTCTAGCCACATTATTTTGAAAATAAGGAAAATTATTGTAAGGATTTCTCCTACATACATTGGCTGTATGTCCTCCCTTAAGACAGTTAAAGCAAATAGGTTTAAACTTTTGCTTACCTTTACTTCTGTTGTTGTCCTCAGGTGTTGATTGTTTCTTCAGTGCATCATTCTTGGTTCCAGAGGTCTCACCTTCCTCATATCCAGAGAAACCAAGTCCAGTGGTATCCTTTGATGGTTTTGTTATCACTATTTAAGAAATGGGTTTTCTGTTCCCATAATTGGCTAAGTTTTTGAAATTTTGTGTCAGACACACTATCAACTATTTCTAGTCTATGTTAAGTCTTAAGGGTTTAGGGTTTTAATTTTAAATCACTCAATGTCTGATAAAAAACCCTCTGGTTTCTATTCCTATGTTACTTTATCTACTTAAGTAATGGGTCTTGGAGTCGTATGAGGTGTCCCCCCATGTCATTTGCCTAGGCGGTTGTTGAATTAATCATAAAAATCTATGCCTTATGTCTTTTCTTCCTAATGTTGTCAGGCCCAGTAAGTTGCATGCAGCTCTCAGATAGATCTATGGTTTTTGCTATTTCGTTAGGCGAAGTTGCGCATGGTTTAAGGCTCACAAAATGGCAAAAGGGAAAAGCATGTTAAATGGTGCGCATTTGGTCTAGTTTAAAAAGGCTCCATCTCATTCAAGATCTAATGACTCGCGTTATTTTGTAGCCGAAACTTGCAAGTGAAATACCTTTCCCAAAATGGCGAAAAGGTTTGGTGGGACCCTATAGTGGAGACTTTTCAAATGGCTAAAAGGTGATCAAGTTCAAGAGAGATTGACGGTTCAAATGTGTAGGCATGTTGTGACCCGTTGGAGCAAAAATTTTGAATTCTCTCATGAATTCAATTCTGAAGGGATGGCTGAAGCATGCGGTATCAATGTCGCAGTTAAGAGCCTAAGTACCATTTATGATTTCATATCAATCAGATGAAGGTATCATTCTAAAGAATTGTTGCAGAGAAAGTGGTTGCAGAGCTATTTTCTTCAAATACAAAGCAAATTCATTCAGTCGCAGAGTGGATTCTTTCAAGCAAAACTCAGGTTTCCTTGTACTCTTGTGTGGCAATTTCTTAGTAGTGTGTTTTAATTGAGGTCTTGATTTGTCACAGAACCAGTTGGGGGTAATAGTTCAAGTGCTTGCATATTTTAAGATGGCACCTAAGAGAGAATTCTTAGGAAAAGTTAATTACCAGGGAAGGGCCATTTGTGATGATTTTCTTGAATAGTTGACATTGTCAACTAATCAGACATCAAAGGTGAAAGAACTAGTGCCAAGAGATCCTCATTTGAAAATAGGAGAAGGGTTATATGATAAGGGTAACTGGTTGAGAGACCCACAGGTTGGGTTGTCTGGGTTGGGGTTGTTCAAAGTTGGATTTGGCATGAGAAATTCCCCAGCCCCGCAGAATAGCATCTGGGAGTTAGATGTCGGAAAATTGGTAGTTCCAGGAGTATTCATGGATATGGATCTCCTGACTCAGATTGCACATAATTATGATCCAGTCACATCGAGCATTAGGGATATAAATGGGAAAGCCCTCATTGAAATAAATAATGAGGAATTTAGAAGTGCTTTTGGGCTTAATGAGTTTACTAATTTTCTAGAACCTATCAATTTAAAATCATTAGCTCAAGTATACAGTGCACAGAGGAATCACCTTAGAAATGGGCCTCTTAAGGAATTATTTGTGAAGATAGGTGGGTTGACAGTTGTAGGACCCAACACTGAAGAGCCCTTCTCATTGAATCTGTTCACCCTTAGGGCTAAGGGATTGTATTGGTTACTTTGCCAGATTTTAGGAGAGGATGCCGAGGCAAATATGCCCAATCATTACATGCTAATGATTGCTCAGATTTTGAATCCTTCTCTTGCATTAACCTTTGATTATGCTTCCTTTCTTACTGATGCTATCCATGAAGGGTTGATAGGAATAAAGAATGGGAAGGTTGATAGGCCTTTTGGATGGTATTCCCTCCTCATGCATCTATTTTTATTCAAAGGTGGTGATTATTTTGCAAGTGGAATGGATCTTGTAAAAGAGAAAGATGGAGAAAAGATGTCAATACAATTATGGACTAGAATGTTGTCATGGGACAGAAATGATGCTAGTTTCTTAAAGTTTGATAAATGTTTTGCATCAAAGATTAGGACTCTCCTTTGTTCAGAAAATCCAAGAGTCCCCAAGGTTCTTTTGGAATTTATTAGACCAAAAGAATTTGCAGAAAATATAAAAATTGTCCATAATTGGGGTGATATTTACTTATACCCTGTTTCCACAGTTTTTAGAGTATTTGGTTTCAAAGGCACTCCATTTTTATAGCCCTATCAGGTCCCTCTCAAAGTGGGAACTATAGAAATCCTCAGATAAATTGGTAGTGTGCAAGAGGCAGAGCTAACAGGCAGGGGTAAAGGGACTATTTTCCCTATGGTTACTATAGCCCACCAGTTTGTAATAACCAAGGGAGGTTGGAACTATTTTGAGGATTTTCTTAAACCTTATCATTTGTCAATTGTAGAGTCCAGGTGTGCCGATCCCGAAGATTTCTTCAATGGCATGTTTAGAAAGAGGGCAATATACAGAGGTAGACCCCATCAATTCCAGTTTCCTGAAGACCTCATTAAAAATGAGTTTGATCTAGATGACCAAGACCCGAGGAAGGAAAAGTGGGTGGCTTATAAGAAGGCCTTAGACTTTGTACATAAGTTTGATACCAGCTATGACCCATTGTCGAGCTTTCACCCTTTTGAGGAGAAAATAATGTTCCCGATTCTTTGCTTTGAGGATGTAATACAGACTTTAAAAGAAAAGAGGGAGGTTGTCATTAAAAACAACCCTGAAAAAGCAAGAATGGTTCTAAGTAGGTCTGCCTCAACTAGAGCAATCCCTCCTGGTGACTATACGTTGCACAAGAAGTCTAATTATAGTGTGCTAATGCCCACAAAAGGGGAGCCCTCTACCTCTAAAGGAAAGAGGAAGATACAAGATGTCACTGACATCCAAGACAACCCAAAGAAGTAGAGAGTAGGAAAAGAAATACAATCTCATACACCTTTGTAGTCTCCATCTCAATCCCCTATTCACATAGGAGATGAACAGGCAGTAGCTGAACAACTGATATAGTTAGGTAGTCTGGGAGAAATAGCTTACACATATGATGAAGTAGAAGAGGGAATGCCAGAAGAGCCCCTTGCTGTTGAGATAAACATCACTACAAATGAGTTTAAGGGCCAGGAGGGGGATCCTCAGATCAAGCAGGCTAGTGAGGACTTCTTGGCTGACAACAAATTTGTTACATCGGGAGCATGCATACAATTTGTGTGGAAACAGAACATTAACAAATACAATGCAAGGTGTGAAAAGAGAAAAGGTGAGTAGCCTCTTAAAGATATAGCTGTGGTTGGGGAGGAAATAAAGCAAGAAATGATAGATGAGTTTAAGACCATTCCTAAGCAAGGAAGAGATATGGTGGCACAAGCTGGAGTACTCATTCTCCCTGAGTGGGACATAGAAGATGCCTTGGTATTTGAGGCAGTGAGAAAAGAAACCAAACCCATGGAGGGAGTTACTTTTAGCAAAGACAATGTTGCACTAGCCACGTGGTCTCTTAAGAGAGATGAGAATAAGAGAAGTAAGGACATCCTAGGGTTAAGTTACCTTGGTGGAATGATAGTGAAAAGAGTGCAGAACATAGGGGTAGTGGAAGCTGCTAGCACTGTGCTAGAGACTGCAAAGTTTAGTGTTGCAATAGTAGAAAGGGAGGCTAAGGAAAAGGCAAACCTCCAAGTTAAGTTGGAGTCAATTTTGAAAGCTTGCAACGGTGCTAAGGAAGAGGTAAGGGGTAAAGATAGCATCATTGCTAAGTTGCAAAGCTAGTTGACAAGACAGTACCATCAAGGTGAGTTTTCAACACTGATGATCTCCTCTTCTCCTGCAAGACCTCCACCTACCAGCCCCATTATTGTGTTCCCACCATCTCTAGCACCTTCTAGTTCTCAATTGGTTGAAATCACTCCCCAAGAATTAGAGAATTTAAAACAGGCTCAGGCCTTGTATGCAAAGAATTATGAAGAAAGAGAAAGGGCTACCATTTCAATTTTTGCAGACACCATGGGGGCCTCACTATTGTATAACAACATAAGAAAGATTTTGGATATGTGGAATGAGCTTAATGGAGATAAGGCCATTTTGATGCCTATTTCTTACAAGTGGAAGCCTAGAGAGCAAGATTTGGAGCTTATTTGTGTATCTTATGATGAAGCAGGGGTTGATCCTATCATCAAATCCACTTGTGACACCACAAAGGATCTAATAAAATTAGTAGAAGGGATAGACAATGCTAACAGGAAAATCAACTTGTACAAAAATGAGTGCACTAATCAGGTTTTTGAATTGCTCCCAAGAGTTTTTGTCAACCCAAATCAATTGAAGGATAAACAAGTGTGGCTTAAGGAATTAGAGGCCAAATTGTCAGCTAGAATAAAAGGAATTGTTGACTTAGATGATGTTTCCTTTTTTATTGTAACAATTCAGGAGATAGAGAGAATGAAATCTCATTATGGTTTTCTCAATTCAGAGGTCAACAAGATGAGAAATTCCTGGAGGAGGTTAACCAAAGAAAAGGCAAAAGTGATTAACTTCGCGTGGCCAATTGATGATGTGTATAATGAGTGGACAAGAAAATATGCCATTCAGGATGTAGAACAATTAGAAGAGGTTGCAATGGGACAACAAGTAGAAGAAGCCGTAGAGGTTCAAAAAGACTTGTAAACATTTTTGTAAAAGGTTTTGTAACTTCTTCTTGAGAAGCAATGATTGCAACAAATTCTCCTAGGAAAGTCCGAAGCTATGTGCATCCATATTGTTATAAATGGATACTAGGACTAGTAGAAAAATGATCGCAAAGAATTTTAAGAAAATGCTGTAGAAATTTATCTGAGCTTTTCCAAGTTTTAATGGAGAATATTCAAAGGTTTCTTGTAATACTTTTTTGAAGAAAATATCAATATACAGACCATTGGTTTCGAGTAAAAAACTTTTTGTTGTCTTCAAATGTGTTGGGAAGTGTTTACTCTTTCATTCTAAATAATCCAGGGTTATTTCGTTTGAATAGAGGTTGTAAGGCAACTTTTAGTAGATATGTTTCTTAGCTTTTCTCTTCAAGAGGGGAATTAAATATGTAGGAACCACTTCTACCAGTAAATTCTCTGTAGGATACTTTGTATCTTGATGATCATAGTTTGATGTGATATGAATATCTTCTTATGTGTGTCAGGCATATATAAGGATCTACATAAGCTGAGGCAATGGGATGTGTAGAGATATCTTGATTATGGGAGTATTATGTGAACTTAGATGACTCTGTGACCTTGGATAAGGTACTGGTATAGATCGAGGTTGTCTATTACATGTTTTGTAGGTCAAATACTAAATATGATTACAATTTTCATTCCTTTTTTTCAGTAAGTTTTAAGGTGATTAGATCCACTAGTTTTCTGGACTGGTTTGCTGTGGATTTATCTGTTAATAATGTGAATCTAGCTCACAAAGGTATACCTGCCTGGACTTTGAGTAGGTCCGAAGTGTAGAAGGTTAAATCAAACCTTGTCATATGTTGTCCTAAGAGTTTCCTTCTCTTTAATATCTCTGCACACAGAGTTATCATATTATTATAAGGATGTTGAAGTGAATCAGATTTTGAGAACAACAAAAGTGGCGACTTGGCTGGGGAGTAAATGAATTGTTAAAAGTCTCTAGTTAAGAAAGATTTAATTCATATTGTGGTGACCCGGATGGGATAAGCCACATTAGGAATCTAGAAGAAGATTTTTGTCCTTAAATTTATAAAGAAAATCATTGTGTTTGTGGAATTGTAGCATTTCATTCTAAGCTTGTTTTCATAAATCCCATAAGTCTTGTGGGTGGTGACTCTGTTATCTTGGAACCAGTCGTTGTGAAATACAAATCATTTTAAAAGGAAAACAAGCGCAATGCAAGGAGGAAAAAACACTAGATCATTCATGAAGAAGCATCCTCATGAAACTTTGCAAGAAGGTTTGTCAGAATAGTCATGAAGAGGTCAGAAAAGATCAGTGCTACATGAACCATCAAATGTTGCTTGGGTACAAAAGAATAATAATACTGGTAAGATACCTAATCGACCTGTTTATGCAAAATCTAATTCTTCTTCCAAAGATTTTGAACATGATATACTAGGTTTCCATTCTAGATTGTTTAGAAATATTGATAATGCACATGCTTTCAATCAATATTTATCCCATGTTAGTGTCTCTGCAAGAGATAGGAACAATTCAAATGCAATTAGACACTCTGTGCCTAGAATAATCGATAGAAACATTAGTTTGATTGACATAGATCAAGTCAATATATCTGATTCTGAGGAAAATTTTCCTGATGAAGACAAAGTGTCACAAGAGATTGAAGATTTGAATAGGAGAGTTCACCATTTAATCTCCCTAAAAGCCCAAAAGGAAGCAAATAAGGAGAAGGAAATCAAAGCTAAATTAATGGAGAGAGATAGGCTTCTTAGACAAATAGCTGATCTTGAAGTGCTAGCTAAGGAAAAAGAAAAGAGTGATGAGGAAGGCCCTATAATCAGAGAAATTCTGATCCCCAAAGCCAAGAAAGCATATAGGTTAGTAGTCCAACCATATAGGGAAGTATTTAGTGATTCTCTACTTCCTAGGACTAATGTGGATAAAGGAAAGTAGAAATGTGTGGATGATGGAACTGGATCTAAAACCACTGAAGAAATTTCTCATAGGCTGTCAGCACATGAGAGAGAGATGGAAAGAATGAGGAAAGAAAAAGAGGATCTCCAAATGGAACTAGAGAAAGCTGAATTGGAAGCAGCAAATCAGGAAGTGAAAAGAAAAATTAGTTACTTAAAATCTCCCCCTATCATGTTCCCATCAGAAGATCTTAATAAGCCTACTCCTCAGCAAATTTCCCTTCCCCCAGTTAAAATTCAACCTACGGTGCCTACTAATATAGCATCAATGAGTCAAATCCCTGTGAACAGTCAGTATACCCAAATGTCCCAGTCTCCAATTCCAAAAGTTAGAATGACTATGGGAAACAATAATATTATTCCCCCTTTTCAAAGGAGACCTATCAATTTAGAGCAATACAGACAATTGTTTTTTGATGGGATCCCAGGATATCCCAACCATGTTCCTACTGAGTTAAGGGACAGACTCCATAAATTTGCTGGAAACAATGCAATTAGTGCTGAGAAACATCTAAAATCTTTTGGGGACTTAATAAATGATTATGAGATAGTGGATGAAGATGTCATCATGAAATTGTTTGTTCAATCCCTGGTTGATGATGCAAGAGATTGGTACAGAGGTCTTCCAGTTAATAGCATTGGGTCATGGGAAGATTTTAAAAATTGTTTTCAAGAGCAATATGGTGATAAAACAAATGTGAGCTTCATGCTCAATGAATTTAATAACATCAGAAAGTCTGACAATGAAATGGTCACTGATTTTAATGCTAGATTCGAAAAGGTTATGCATAGATTGTATCAAGTGATGAGGTTAGATGATAACATGTGTCTGAATACCTATTATAGTGCATTTGATTCTAAGATGGCCTATATCCTGAGGGATAAAAATCCACATAACTTGAGAGATGCTTTTAGAATTGCCATTAATGTAGAAAGTAATAGGAAAGCATCCAGGAAGTTAGGAAGAAGAATAGATGGTAGGTTATGGCAAGAAACAAAACAACAACCTAGCAAAGTTGCTAAGGAGGAAGAAAAGATAGAGAAGTTGGTCACTGTTATGAAGGATCTAACTGCCAAGGTAAACAAAAATGATAAAACTCATTATAACTAGCAGGATAAGCCCCCTAGATTGCATGACATGCCTTATAATACCAACTGGAAAGATGGAAAACCCTAGAATGAGAAGCCTAAAATTGCCCAAAATCAGGACACTCTAGATCCCTTGAAAGGGAAAAATGTCCATAATATAGAAAATACTCCTTGGTGTATTGCTTGTGATGGACCACATTCTCCTCATCAGTGTGCAGTGGCTCAGGCTCTTGAAGAATCCATGAGACAAGAAGTTGAGCCTAACATTAACATGTTTTAGACTATTATAGAAAGTGATGAGGAATCTATACAAAGTGAATATAGTGATGTGCTGGATAATGAAAGGTTTGTTCAAGGACAACTAACCTTGGATTGGCATCCTACATTGAATGTGGTAACAATTGAGGATGAGGAAGTTCATCTTAGAAGGCCTAGTGAGGAAGAAGTGAAAAGCCTCACTAAAGCTGCCATTGCCAAAGCAAAACACAATTATAACTTAAGAAGCACCAAAGAAGGACACTGATCAGGGTGAACCTAGTTCCATGTTCATAAAAGAGATCACCCAAAAGGGGGCAGCAAGTAGTGCCTCTAGTGTTCCTAAAATTGGTCAAGAAAAGAAGGAACAGGTTAAAGATGTACTCAAGAGTACAGATGATAAAAATACCAATGATATACAAGGAGCTGCCACAGCAAAAAGGGCAAGTCAATTCAAGGTAGAAAGAGTTAGAGCTAATACTGAAGTAAGCAATAGTTCTACATTTGACATGGCTCAAGCTCTTACACAAATGAAGGTCACTGTCCCATTAGTAGAATTACTGAAAATTAAAGAACATAGGGATGCAACTTTGTCTTTGTTTTCTAGTATATCTAACATTGACACAGTCCTACCCACCGGTTCAGCTAGAATTGGAAAGGATCAATAACTCCAAACCCCAGAGGTTTATGTTGGAACCACTATCACTCAAGAGCCTTCACTGGTAGATCCTTTTTATGTTACTTTGTTAGTAAATAATCGGTTGATTAAAAACTACATGATAGATTTAGGAGTTGTTGCTAATGTGATGCCCTATGGTGTCATGAAAGAATTAGGATTGTCAATAACCACTGTATATGGAAAATGCTATGCTATGGATAATAGGGAAGTACCTGTGATAGGTACAATGAGAGATGTTGAAGTAAAAATAGAAACATTCCTTGAGGCAACTTATAAAATGGATGTTATTGTTATTGATACCAGGCCCCATTATGGTATGTTGTTATCCAGGGAGTGGGCTGCAGCAGTAGGAGGAAATGTCCAACTGAATTTGTCTTGTGCCACCATTCCAATAAATGGAGATCAGGTCAAGTTGTATAGAGAGCCACGTGCTCCTAGGGTAATTGAAAATGTAGACCCTAATATGCTCAATTGTATGATTGATGTAGATCTTGATAATTTTAGACTTCAACCAATTTTGCTTCAATTTAAGAATACTGACCCCATTGTGGTCGAACTAGAATCACAATAGTATGGTTTATGGCAGATGTATTTTGATGGAGCTTGCTCCAAAGAAGAATCTGGGGCAAGGGTTCTTTTTGTATCCTCGTCAGGTATAACTTTAAGTATTCTTTCTTATTGGCTTTCCAATGCACAAATAATACTGCAGAGTATGAAGCTCTATTGTTGGGGCTTGAGGTTGCAAAAAAGCATGGAATCCAGCTCTTGACAGTGTTAGGGGACTCAAAATTGGTTGTCTCTCAAGTAAGATCCAAATATGCATCCAAGAATGACAGATTAAAGAGATATAAACATGTAGTTTGGGATGTTATTGAGTATTTTAGTGCATTTTCTATTAATTGGATAGAGCGAACAAAGAATATTATGGTGGATTTCCTAGCTAATGTTGCCTTGAAAAATGATGATGCAACACTAACCGGTATTTCCATTGTGGAAATAAAATCTAGGCTTGCTATCCCTGATAACGTGTACAATTGGCAAGTTTTTGCTGATGATAAAGATATTCTTAGTTTCATCCAGCGTGTTGATGATTATGATGGATAGAAGATAGATTGCAATGCACTGGTGGAGGTGGTTGACAACAAGGAAACAGTATTTGGAAATGACTTGGTCTAGTTGGAAACCAATGAAATACCTAAAGGGTTAGTAGAGCTGGAAAGCATGTTCAGTTATAATGACAGTCACTTACATTGGCAGTCTACCACCAAGTTGGAAGAATTAGAGGAGGTAAACCTGGGGACTGAATCATCCCCTATGTTAGTATACATTGGGAAGAAATTGCCCCCTCATGTCAGGACTAATTTTATTAATTTATTGAAGAAATATAAACATGTTTTTGCTTGGTCTTATGAAGACCTAAAGGCGTATAGACAAGATCTTTTTCAGCATGAAGTTCCTCTACTTCCAAATGCTAAGCTTTTCAAATAAAAATAGAGACCCATTAACCCCTGTTAGAAACTAAGATGCAACAAGAGTTGACTAAGCTAAAAGAAGGTGGGATTATCAAACCCATAAGGCATTCTTCATGGGTCTCCAATCTAGTCCCAGTAAGAAAGAAAAATGGGGACATTAGATTGTGTGTGGATTTTAGAAATTTAAATGTTGCTTCTTTAAAGGACAATTACTCTTCTCCCAATATGGAAGCTATGTTGCAGAGAGTAACAGGTTGTGATCTTTTATCTACGATGGATGGTTTTTCAAGATACAATCAAGTGTTAGTGAGGGAATCTGAATAGTTTAAAACTGCTTTCACTACTCCATGGGGAACATATGTCTATGTGAGAATGCCATTCAGACTGAAAAAATGCTAGAGCTACATTTCAGAGAGCCATGGATGTAGCCTTCAAAGAATTCATTAATATCATCATGGTGGTTTATCAAGATAATCTAACCTATTTCTACAAAAGGGCTGATGATCATTGTGGACATTTGGAAAAGGTGTTCAATAAGGCCTTGGAATTTGGTGTGTCATTAAATCCCAAGAAATGTCATTTTGGGGTCACTGAAGGAAAACTATTGGGACACATTGTTTCCAAGGAAGGGGTAAGGATAGACCCTGAAAGAATTGAAGCAATAAACAAAGTGCCTGAACCAAAGAATGTTAAAGGTATTCAGTCCTTTGTAGGCAAAGTAAATTTTGTTAGGAGAGTCATTGCAAACTTTGCAGAGATAGTGAAGCCCATTGTCAAGTTGCTCAAGAAGGATACCAAATTTTGTTGGGATCAAGAAGCCTCAGAGGCTTTTGCTGAAATTAAGAAGGCTATTCAGGAAGCACTAGTGTTAAAGTCTCCTGATTACAATAAACCTTTTTCTCTATTCTCTTTTGCTTCATATCATATAGTAGCTGCAGTATTGTTACAAAAGGATAATGAGGGATATGAACATCCCATAGCTTTCTATAGCAAGTCTTTGCAAGTAGCGGAATTAAAATATGAAACCATGGAGAAACAAGCTTATGCTTTAGTTAAAACTGTCAAGGCTTTTTGGCCATATCTGGTTAATGCAAATATCATTGCTTATGTCCCACATGCTGCAGTTAAGGATATCTTGTCCCAGTCTGAGGTTATAGGGAAAAGATGTAGATGGATCAATAGAATCCAAGAATTTGACCTCGAAATAAAGATCACAAAATTGGTAAGAGGTTTGGGTCTGGCTAAGCTCATGACTGAGTCTAATCTTCTGAATGTTGAAGTACATAATGTTGAAGTCAAAAGTACTTCAGTCACTAGTATTGAAAGGCAACCTTGATTTTCAGAGATAGTTCAATTTTTGAGAGATGTTGCATTCTTAGAAGGAATGACACATAATCAGAGAAGAACTCTAAAACTCAAGTCACAAAAATATGTTCTCATTCAAGGTGATCTATTTTGGAGAAAAAGAGATGGATAATTGCTAATGTGTTTGGATGAATTCTAGGCTAAATGAGTGTTGACTGAAATGAATGATGGAGTATGTGGAGGTCATTACTCTACTAAGACAACTGCTGGTAAGATAATTTGGGCTAGATACTATTGGCCTACCTTATTCAAAGATGCTCATGCACATGTCCGAAAATGTGACCCATGTCAAAAGTTTTCATCCAAGCTAAAGTATGAAGGAGATTTACCCCTAAATCCAGTCACAGTGGAAGCCCCTTTTGTCAAGTGGGGCATTGATTTTATTGGAGAAATTGTTGAGAGATCAGGAAGAGGTCATAGATGGATCATAGTAGCCACTGACTATTTTACTAAATGGATTGAGGCTATTCCCAGAAGGAGAGCTACAAGTAAGGTTGTCATTGATTTCCTGATGGATAATGTTATAACTAGATTTGGAATACCTGCAAAACTAGTGATGGATAATGCCATGAGTTTCAGGTTAGAAGAGTTTGTTGGGTTTTGTACCAGTCATGGAATAATCATGTCTTACTCTTCACCCTATCACCCTTAGGGGAATGGGCAAGCAGAATCCAGCAATAAAAGCCTTTTGAACATCATCAAGAAAATCCTGGAAGAAAACAAGAGATCTTGGGATCAAAATTGAAGTTAGCTTTGTGGGCAGATAGAATAACAGTCAAGAAGGCCATTGGAATGTCATCTTTTGAACTGGTTTATGGTACACAAGTCAGATTGCCAGTAAATAATCTTCTTCCAGTTTATAAATTCTTGCAAGATGAGGACATGGAGTTATCTGAACCAATGGAAAATAGAATGATCCAAATTATGGAGGTGGAAGAGCTCAGAACTTTAGCTCATAAGAGAAATCAGAAGATCCAAAACTTTAGCTCATAAGAGAAATCAGAAGATCCAATTGCAATCCAAATACCTTTTTGATAAAAGGACATCATTTAGGAAGTTTCAAATTGATGATATTATTCTTCAGTGGAATGCAAGAGGAGGGAAGCATAAAAAATTTGAATCATTGTGGATTGGCCCTTTTGTGGTCTGTGATCTAAATGGAAAGGATTCTTATTTTGTGAAAAATATGAATGATGAAGTACAGGAATTTCCAGTGCATGGACAATTCCTGAAACATTATTTCTCTTGATGTCCATGCATAGTAGGTCCTGTATTTGTATATATTTTGTTTGCTTCCTATTGTTTTGTTTGGGTCTATGTTTTGGTCTATTTCTCCAGAGTTTCTGAGTTTTCTTATGTTGACCTTGCGATCAACCATCCCCAGTCTGAGCCATTGTTATCACTATTTAAGAAATGGGTTTTCTGTTCCCATAATTGGCTAAGTTTTTGAAATTTTGAGTCAGACACACTATCAACTACTTCTAGTCTATGTTAGGTCTTAAGGGTTTAGGGTTTTAATTTAAATTGCTCAATGTCTGATCAAAAACCCTCTGGTTTCTATTCCTGTGTTACTTTATCCACTTAAGTAATGGGTCTTGGGGTCGTATGAGGTGTCTCCCCATGTCATTTTCCTAGGCGCTTATTGAATTAATTGTAAAAATCTATGCCTTATGTCTTTTCTTCCTAATGTTGTCAGGCCCAGTAAGTTGCACGTAGCTCTTAGATAGATCTATGGTTTTTGCTATTTCGTTAGGCAAAGTTGTACGTGGTTTAAGGCTCATGAAATGGTGAAAGGGAAAAGCATGTTAAATGGTGTGCATTTGGTCCGGTTTAAAAAGGCTCCATCTCATTCAAGATCTAATGGCTGGTGTTATTTCACAGCCGAAACTTGCAAGTGAAATACCTTTCATGAAATGGTGAAAAGGTTTGGTGGGACCCTGCAGTGGAGACTTTTCAAATGGCTAAAAGGTGATCAGGTTCAAGAGAGATCGATGGTTCATGCTATTTCGTGGCTAGTAGATGCTCGAAGGTTACGCCCTGCGAACTAGCAAAAAGGTTTTTCAGCCCATGAAAAAGGGAGTTTTTATAAGAACATAACAGATGCGCAAGTCTCATTTGATTTGATGGTTAGCGCAGCTTCATAGGAGGAAGATGCTCGACAGTTAGCTTTTGCGAAGTACCGAAATGACATGGCACTCCAAGAAGGCAGTCTAGTTGGTCAGGATGGTGAGTGAGATGATGGCACATGGCATAAGGTCAAAATAGTTAGCAAGTAGGATCTAAGGATTAAAAGGTGGGTCCCAGAGGTGAGTCATGCTACAGGATAAGAAGTGACCTGGCAAATACAGGTGGTAAGGATGAGGTGGAATCTGATGTTTTCTCTCAGCAAATGAAAGGTTGACATGTCAGTTTGAAAGTCACTAGATGCCAGGTGGATGGAGTTTAGTCAGAGGGCCCACGTCTGCCGAATTCAGTTAAGTTGTTAAGCATCGAACAAGTTAAGTATAATCTAATGGTCCGCATGAGTTCACGAAGGTAAAGTGCTCGTGCTTTAAAACCAACAAAAAAATGAAAAGGGTTTTGGGGCCCCAGGGATAGATAAAGCATGAAGTTAAAAGGAGATCAACTCCGATTCAATCCAAGGGCTCGTGTTGTTTCATAGCTGTGAACCAACCGAGGGATATGCTTTGCGAAATGGTGAAAGGAGGAGAAGATTCATCTAGGTGTAATGTTAGATGGTGATGTGTCAATTGACACGTGGTTTCAGAAGAAATTGAGGGCCTGCCAAGGTGTAACCGGCAGTTATAATGGAAAGACACGTGGCTGACTTTGAACTAAACTTGAAGAGTTTTCCAAAGCTAATAGTTGAATGCCACATGGTGTTTGGTAACCAATGAAAAAGTGGCACAAGTGAAGCAAGCATAAAGGTCTCCCTTAAAGGATGGTCATCTCTGATTTGATCCAACACTTCGCGTTGTTTCGTGGCCCAAAGTTGAAAGCGGTTTAAGCTATGCGAAATAGCGAAAGACCGCTAGCCGTCAAGATAGAGGTGCGGTTAATGAAGAAGCTGACGGTCCTAGCAAGAGTTAAACACCGAGCAGTTAAAGTTCCATCTAACACCTAGCATAGCTTCGCGAAAGAAAAGTGCTCAGAGGATAAAGCCCGTGAAATGGCGAAAAGGAGGTGGGGCCCGGTGCTAAGGCAAATCTATTAAGTCAATGTAAAGACTGATCAAGTTTCATTTCATTGGACGATGGGCTTGATTTCGTTTAACGAAATTGCTTGAAGGTTATGCTCTATGAAATGGTGAAAGAGTGAAAAGGAAAAATGTGTAGGAATGTTGTGACCCGTTGGAGCGAAAATTTTGAATTCTCTCATGAATTCAATTCTGAAGGGACAGCCAAAGCATGCAATATCAATGTTGCAGTTAAGAGCCTGAGTACCATATATGATTTCATATCAATCAGATGAAGATATCATTCTAAAGAATTGTTGTAGAGAAAGCGGTTGCAAAGCTATTTTCTTCAAATACAGAACAAATTCATTCAGTTGCAGAGTGGATTCTTTCAAGCTAAAATCAGGTTTCCTTGTACTCTTGTGTGGCAATTTCTTAGCATTGTGTTTTAATTGAGGTCTTGATTTGTCACAAAACCAGTTGGGGGTAATAGTTAAAGTACTTGCATAATTTAAGATGGCACCTAAGAGAGAATTCTCAGGAAAAGTTAATTACCAGGAAAGGGCCATTTGTGATGATTTTCTTGAACAGTTGACATTGTCAACTAATCAAGCATCAAAGGTGAGAGAACTAGTGCCAAGAGCTCTTTGTTTGAAAATAGGAGAAGGGTTATATGATAAGGGTAACTCATTCAGAGACCCACAGGTTGGGTTGTTTGGGTTGGCATTTTTCAAAGTTGGATTTGGCATGAGAAATTCCCCAGCCCTGCAGAGTAGCATCTGGGAGTTAGATGTGGGAAAATTGGTAGTTCCAAGAGTATTCATGGATATGGATCTCCTAACTCAGATTGCACATAATTCTGATCCAGTCACAAGGAGCATTAGCGATATAAATGGGAAAGCCCTCATTGAAATAAATAATGAGGAATTCAGAAATTCTTTTGGGCTTAATCAGTTTACTAATTTTCTAGAACCTATTAATTTCAAATCATTAGCTCAAGTATACAATGCACAGAGGAATCACCTTAGAAATGGGCCTCTTAAGGAATTATTTGTGAAGATAAGTGGGTTGACAGCTGTAGGACCCAACACTGAAGATCCCTTCTCATTGAATCTGTTCACCCTTAGGGCTAAGGGATTGTATTGATCACTTTGCTAGATTTTAGGAGAGGATGTTGAGGCAAATATGCCCAATCATTAAATGCTAATGATTGCTCAGATTTTGAATACTTCTCTTGCAATAACCTTTGATTATGCTTCCTTTCTTACTGATCCTATCCATGAAGGGTTGATAGGAATAAAGAATGGGAAGGTTGATAGGCCTTTTGGATGGTATTCCCTCCTCATGCATCTATTTTTATTCAAAGGTGGTGATTATTTTGCAAGTGGAATGGATCTTGTAAAAGAGAAAGATGGAGAAAAGATGCCAATACAATTATGGACTAGAATGTTGTCATGGGACAGAAATGATGCTAGTTTCTTAAAGTTTGATAAATGTTTTGCATCAAAGATTAGGACTCTCCTTTGTTCAGAAAATCCAAGAGTCCCCAAGGTTCTTTTGGAATTTATTAGACCAAAAGAATTTGCAGAAAATATAAAAATTGTCCATAATTGGGGTGATATTTACTTATACCCTATTTCCACAGTTTTCAGCGTATTTGGTTCCAGAGGCACTCCATTTTTATTGCCCTATCAGGTCCCTCTCAAAGTGGGAACAGCAAAAATCCTCAGACAAATTGGTAGTGTGCAAGAGTTAGAGCTAACAGGCAAGGGTAAAGGGACTATTTTCCCTATAGTTACTATAGCCCACCAATTTGTAATAACCAAGGGAGGTTGGAACTATTTTGAGGATTTTCTTAAAACTTATCATTTGTCAACTGTAGTGTCCAGGTGTGCCGATCCCGAAGATTTCTTCAATGGCATGTTTAGAAAGAGAGCAATATGCAAAGGTAGACCCCATCAATTCCAGTTTCCTGAAGACCTCATTAGAAATGAGTTTGATCTAGATGAGAAGGAGCTGAGGAAGGAAAAGTGGGTGGCTTATAAGAAGGCCTTAGACTTTGTACATAAGTTTGATACCAGCTATGACCCATTGTCTAGGTTTCACCCTTTTGAGGAGAAAATAAAGTTCCTGATTCTTTGCTTTGAGGATGTAATGCAGACTTTAAAAGAAAAGAGGGAGGTTGTAATTAAAAACAACCCTAAAAAAGAAAGAATGGTTCTAATTTAGTTTGCCTCCACTAGAGCAATCCCTCCTGGTGACTATACGTTGCACAAGAAGTCTAATTATAGTGTGCTAATGCCCACAACAGGGGAGCCCTCTACCTCTAAAGGAAAGAGGAAGATACAAGATGTCACTGATATCCAAGACAACCCAAAGAAGTAGAGAGTAGGAAAAGAAATACAATCTCATACATGCTTGTACTCTCCATCTCAATCCCCTATTCACATAGGAGATGAACAGGTGGTAGCTGAACAACTAATACAGTTAGGCAGTCTGGGAGAAATAGCTTACACATATGATGAAGTAGAAGAGGGAATGCCAGAAGAGCCCCTTGCTGCTAAGATGAACATCACTACCAATGAGTTTAAGGGCTAGGAGTGGGATCCTCAGATCAAGCAGGTTAGTGAGGACTTCTTGGCTGACAACAAATTTGTTACATCGGGAGCATGCATACAATTTGTGTGGAAACAAAACATTAACAAATACAATGCAAGGTGTGAAAAGAGAAAAGGTGAGTAGCCTCTTAAAGATCTAGTTGTGGTTGAGGAGGAAATAAAGAAAGAAATGATAGATGAGTTTAAAACCATCACTCCTAAGCAAGGAAGAGATATGGTGGCACAAGCTGGAGTACTCATTCTCCCTAAGTGGGACATAGAAGATGCCTTGGTATTTGAGGCAGTGAGAAAAGAAACCAAACCCATGGAGGGAGTTACTTTTAGCAAAGACAATGCTGCACTAGTCATGTGGTCTCTTAAGAGAGATGAGAATAAGAGAAGTAAGGAAATCCTAGGGTCAAGTTATCTTGGTGGAATGATAGTGAAAAGAGTGCAGAACACAGGGGTAGTGGAAGCTGCTAGCACTATGCTAGAGACTGCAAAGTTTACTATTGTAGTAGTAGAAAGGGAGGCTAAGGAAAAGGCAAACCTCCAAGTTAAGTTGGAGACAATTTTGAAAGCTTACAATAGTGCTAAGGAAGAGGTAAGGGGTAACGATAGCATCATTGCTAAGCTGCAAAGCCAGTTGATAGGATAGTACCATCAAGGTGAGTCTTCAACACTGATGATCACCTCTTCTCCTACAAGACCTCCACCTACCAGCCCCATTATTGTGTTCCCACCATCTCTAGCACCTTCTAGTTCTCAAATGGTTGAAATCACTCCCCAAGAATTGGAGAATTTAAAATAGGCTCAGGCCTTGTATGCAAAGAAGTATGAAGAAAGAGTAAGGGCTACCATTTCAAGTTTTGCAGACACCATGGGGGCCTCACTATTGTATAACAACATAAGAAAGATTTTGGATATGTGGAATGAGCTTAATAGAGATAAGGCCATTTTGATGACTATTTTTGACAAGTGGAAGCCTAGAGAGCAGGATTTGGAGCTTATTTGTGTATCTTATGATGAAGCAAGGGTTGATCATATCATCAAATCCACTTGTGACACAACAAAGGATCTAATAAAATTAGTAGAAGGGATAGACAATGCTAACAGGAAAATCAACTTGTACAAAAAGGAGTACACTGATCAAGTTTTTGAATTGCTCCCAGGAGTTTTTGTCAGCCCAAATCAATTGAAGGATAAACAAGTGTGGCTTAAGGAATTAGAGGCCAAATTGTCAGCTAGAGTAAAAGGAATTGTTGACTTAGATGATGCTTCCTTTTTTGTTGTAACAATTCAGGAGATAGAGAGAATCAAATCTCAATATGGTTTTCTCAATTCAGAGGTCAACAAGATGAGAAATTCCTGGAAAAGGTTAACCAAGGCAAAGGCAAAATTGATTAACTTCGCGTGGCCAACTGATGATGTGTACAATGAGTGGACAAGAAAATATGCCATTCAGAATGCAAAATAGTTAGAAGAGGTTGCAATGGGACAACAAGTAGAAGAAGCCGCAGAGGTTGAAAAAGACTTGTAATCATTTTTGTAAAAGGTTTTTTAACTTCTTCTTGAGAAGCAATGATTGCAACAAATTCTCCTAGGAAAGTCTGAAGCTATGTGCATCCATATTGTTATAAATGGATACCAGGACTAGTAGAAAAATGATCGCAAAGAATTGTAAGAAAATGCTGCAGAAATTTATGTGAGCTTTTCCATGTTTTAATGGAGAATATTCAAAGGTTTCTTGTAATACTTTTTTGATGAAAATATCAATATACAGACCATTGTTTTTGAGTAAAAAACTTTGTGTTGTCTTCAAATGTGTTTGCAAGTGTTTACTCTTTCATTCTAAATAATCTAGGGTTATTTCATTTGAATAGAGGTTGTAAGGCAACTTTCAGTAGATATGTTTCTTAGCTTTTCTCTTCAGGAGGGGAATTAAATATGCAGGAACCACTTCTACCAGTAAATTCTCTATAGGATACTTTGAATCTTGATGAGCATAGTTTGATGTGATATGAATAAATTCTTATGTGTGTCAGGCATATATAGGGATCTGCAGAAGCCGAGGCAATGGGATGTGTAGAGATATCTTGATTATGGGAGTATTATTTGAACTTAGATGACTCTATGACCTTGGATAAGGTACTGGTATAGATCGAGGTTGTCTATTACATGTTTTGTAGGTCAAATACTGAATATGAGTACAATTTTCATTCCTTTTTTTCAGTAAGTTTTAAGGTGATTAGATCCACTGGCTTTTTGGATTGGTTTGTTGTGGATTTATCTTTTAAGAGTGTGAATCTAGTTCACAAAGGTATACCTACCTAGACTTTGAGTAGGTCTAAAGTGTAGAAGGTTAAATCAAACTGTAGCATCCTAAAATTGTGACACTTGCAATTTCGACTGCATTTGGGTCTTCACGATGGCGATGCAACATGGAACCTGAATGGAGACCCCGAAACTTGTTCATGACATCAAAAACTACATTTCTCAGCACCCTGGCCTGATCCTCCTTGCACCCCGCTGTCCCTGGAGGTGGGACCATGGTGGCCAGTGCCCTGGTCCTTCAGGACTAGGGCACCCAGTGCCCTAGTTCCCCAGGACCATGGCACCCAGCGCCCTAGTCCCTGGCCCTATTTTGGGCCCGGTCTCTTATGGGGCTTCGGGTCTTTATGCTTGCAATTTGGAAAATAGTACTTCTTGGTCGGCCTAAGGTTGGGAAAATCAGTCTTTTAACCCTAATTGACAAGTATATAAACTACATTTCCTCTCTCAAAAAGGGAGGAGGACATATGTGTGCAAAGATGCGGAAACGATATTCAAACATTCAAGCATTCAAGCATTCCTTCAAGCAATTGAGCATTCTAAGTCTCCATTCAAGGTTAAGTGTTGCATTCAAGACAAGGATTCAACCATTGAAGAGGAGATCACTTACAACACATTACATACTACATACATTTAACCTTCACATGTAAGAATACAAACATTCCTACAACAAGGTATCAGTACTTGTTTACATTACAAACATTTACATTTACAGCATTCTCATTTCTTGGTTAATTCCAAAACCAGGGTTTGACCTAAAGGCAAACCCCTCATCCCTAACCCCCCAATCATCCTCTCTTTTCTGTGTGTAGGTTGCAGGTACGTGGCTGTAATTGAAGATCTGGAATCCTTGTGCAGAGACGAACAGATCCACCTTCGTTTCGTGGATTTTTTGGAGGACCGTGTGCACGCCGGGCGCCATTGTCTCGTCAACTTTCGCTCAAATTTGCAGAACAACACCGTCTCAACATTTTATTGCTAATTCCAGGTCCGCAGCTTCATACCATATCCCTATCTCTATTTATAAGTGAATCTTTCCTACTTTACATGCATTCCTAGTTCAATCTTTCTATCTACATTTCTTTACAAAAGAGGGTATCCTTGATGTCTTAACCCTTGAAACTCATATAGAATCCAATCTTGCATTGCGTGTGATTGGATCTTGTGGGTTTCAACCCCTCTTTTGAATGTAAAGTCTCCCCTAAGTGAAAACCATCAACCCTAGTGACCTCCCTTCTCTCTCCTTGGAGTTGGGGAGGGGAGAACGATTAGGGTTCGATTTTTTCGCTTTACACAAACCTTGTCATATGTTGTCCTAAGAGTTTCCTTCTCTTTAATATCTCTGCACACAAAGTTATCATATTATTATAAGGATGTTGAATTGAATCAGATTTTGAGAACAACAGGTTTTACCAATTCCAATTTTTGTTCTAACTTGACAACACTCTGGTTGAACTTAACAAGTATTTCTTTGGTCTCAGCAAGTTCCTTGGAAAGGGCATCATTGGTCTTCACCAAGGTTTCATTTTGAGTAAAATTTGCATTTAGTTCAGCTTGCATTTCTTCTTTTTGTTTTTTACCCTCCTGTAGATAAGCGGTAATGGTACCAACTTCTTGATTTAATTTAAAGATCTCATGCTCCTTGTCTTTTACCAAATCTTTAGCTTTTCTCCTGTTTTCTAGTTCTTGACTCATTCTGATAGTCAGTCCTTCTAACTCCCTCCTTAGGTTATTTTTGGATTAATTTAGTTTCGCCACTTCTCCAACTAGGTCATCCATGTCTGCATCATCAAAAGAGCTATTTTTGGTAAGTTCCATCAACTACTCAGCAAGCTCTCTTCTCTTGACTAAAGAAGCTTTAAACTTGATCTTGAGTTCATCATAGGCTTTCTCAGATTCTGCCAAATGGTGAGTGAGTTCCCTCATACTGTACTCTCCCAAATCTCCTTTCAGCTGGTTAGACTTATGGAAAGGTTGGCTCTAATACCTATTGATAAATACTAAGAGGGGGGGTGAATTAGTATGCCTAAGAACTTAACCAAACTATTAAACAATTTTCCAGTAGACCGGTATAGTAGTTTAAACAATAAAATGATTAAAACATAAATAAGCTAAATAGCAAATAAAGCATTCACCCATAAAAGAACAATCACCATAACACAAGATATTTTGATGTGGAAACCCAAATGGGAAAAACCACGGTGAGTAAAACTCACAAGTCAACTATCTGCAGAATAGTAAGCAGACCAGTTAAGGTCTTATAATGTTCTTCACCTGAATGAATCCTGTTGGGAATCCAGATCTCTGTTAGGAGATAAGTCCTGTTAAATACTACCCTGTTAAAGGATTTTAGATCCACGACTATGAACCACCTTGTTAGAGGATTTACAATAGGCTTGGCTGGGCCTACCTGGTTAAGGGTTTCAGACTTGTTGAAGATATTAGTGATCAACAAGTGAATGATCTAGATAGTAGCACAAAATGCTTGATTAGATCCCTCATAACTCCTTGTTAATGCATTCAAGCATTACTTCAATCTTCTATGCTTTTTCACTCTCAATCTCAGTCATGAGATACCTTTCCTCTCAAATACTCACAAATATCAACTTATGTTCTTCTAAAACCCTAGACATGAGGTCCTTAAATAGGAACTTGATTTCATGTCAGTCCAATAGGATTAGATTACAATTTCCTAGGTATAGTGCATCTAGACATATTTGGTAACATGACACAGAAACACCGCTAAAGTGTCAGTGGATGATAAATCATCACACATTACATGTATACCTGTTAATTACATATACCAATCACTAGTTAATAGGTGAAGACTAGAAAACTTGATCATAGTTGATCTGATCAAAAGATTAATTGTTGCTTGAGGTCTCCATTCTGCTTGAGGTCTTCATACCACTTGACCGATAAGATTCTTCTTTAAAACATCGATAGTCTTCAATCAAATAAAGACTATACCACAATACCAGTTAGAACAACTATCGATTTAGAATAATACATTCATAAAATAAGTGTGTGTCCATCAATGACAATCACAACTAAACATCATCAAAATACCAACAGTATTATGGATTAAGAAAATGTTGAAGGACATAAAGGTAAAATGCAAAGAACCTATAATCATTTACTGTGATAATATGACAGCAATTGATATATCTAAGAATCTGGTATTTCACTCTAAAACTAAACATGTTTCTATCAAATTCATTTTTCTAAAAGAGAATGTTGAAGCAAAAGAAGTGAAATTGTTTTATGTGAATACTAAAGAGCAGATTGCAGATATCTTTACTAAGCCTTTGCCTAAGGAAATTTTTGAATATCTCAGAGAGTAGCTTGGGGTTATACCCTCACCGGTAGAGACTTAGATAGTTGGAGATTGACATCAAACTGACAGGAATTGACAGAGACACCTTTTTCTAGCTTTGATGAGGGAGAGCTACTTCTCAGGGGGAGTAGTTGGATAAATTTGGATAAGTTGGTATTTATAATAGGTTCTATGAACTGATTGTATCTAGTTTTTGTATTGCTTTGGCATTTGATGTCAAAGGGGGAGAGATATCTATGGAAAAACACATTATCTTTTGGGGAGAGATTATTCCTAGGGAAGCAATATTATGTATTTTGATTTTTGTTAATTGATCTCTTTGGGAGATTCTAGGTTTTTGGTTTTTGGTATTTCTACTTTGGCACTTAGATGGTTTTTCCATCTTGTATTGCCATCAATGCCAAAGGGGAAGATTGTTGGTATTATGATGTGTTGCATTGGTTTTTTCATTGATGTCAACACATGTCAACATGTGTCAGAACTTATCAGCACTAGAGATCTTTGGTTATGTTCACCGGAATGTTATGTGACTTATGCACAGTCATTAGTATTTGTTTCACCGATAGGTTATATTGTTCATCAGCACTAAGGATGATCTGTTATCATCTGGAGATTACTTGGTTATATCAAAGACATGGTTTGGACATGTGTTTTGGTGATTTGGTTATTGGTCTAATCAAGTTTGCATATTTGTTGTTACCAGCAAATTGGTCTAGGTTATGGACTGACAAGCGTTATCTATTCCAGATTAGCACGACACATTATGGAGATGATTTATTGATTGGTTATTATTGTAAATGCATTGAGCCAACATGATGCATCGCATATTGATTCATTTGTAATTGATTTAATTGTAATATTCTTAGTGAGCTGACCGACACATTTGGTCTTAGGTTTTGGTATATATGTAAGATCTCATTTGTGAGATTATGTAGACAATGTGGTACAGGATTGTAATAAGGTATATGTGAATATAAGCAGAGGTATTCACACAAACATAATTTGAAGATTCAAGGAAGGTTTGAAGAAGACAATCAAACTTAACTGGTACTAAATCTAGCATATGAAGATGTTATTTTGAGGAGTACATTATCATTGGATTTAACTATCCAATTGTAGTCAGTGTGACTCCCATTTTGTGATTGAGCAGTGAGCTCTAGGTAGTTGGCTTTTCTGCATGTGTAGACCCCATTTGTACACAAATACTATATGTAGTAGTATCATCTGATTGTGGGTAAGGTTTCCCACTGTGGTTTTTCCCCTTACATAGTTTCCATGTACAAATATATGTGTTATGTGTCATGGATGTTATTTGTCTTTCTGTTTCATGCATTAAACTATACTAGTACTGTTATTAACTATTAAACTATCAATCGACATTAAGTTTGGTTTATCGGTATTATGCATCAAGTTTGATTAAGTTATATTTGGGTTGAAATTTATAGTCAACTGATTCACCCTCCCCCTCTCAGTTGCCTCTGGGTCATAACACAGTTACTATTGACATTAGTGACAACACTTTACTTCATCAATGTAATCTTCATGTAATGCCAACACGGATATCCCAATGAAAATATACCAAGGAAAGATTATGAACTTTAAACTTGGTTGCAATCCTAGTTTCTCAAATTTCACTTAGCTATTGGGACTATTTATACACTAACAGTGCTCTTAACATTAACTCCTATAGTAGAAAAGAAATATTATCTTGAAAGTAGATGACCCTGAAATGCTTGAAAAGGAAAGACCAATGCCTATCTTTCTTGGAACTGAGTCTAACAATAAATATACAATAAAAATCACAACATATCTCCTCGTGACAACTTTTAACTTAACATTTTATGCATTACATATTATGTTAACATGAAACTAGTACAAATTATTCTTGAAATCACACACACATGCATATATATTGCAATGATCTTGGAAAAAAAATTAACTCTTTTATTCAAAGAGATCTATTACCAAGAACATACATTCCCTATTAGAGAAGACAAATCGCTATATCTTTAACACAACAATTCATACAACACATGCACAAATAGTGGAGAAAACTTGAAATTGATCTTTCACTAATCTTCAAAATTTGGATACATTGATGATGCACGATATATTTGTAGACAGAAAACTAATATATCACACTTAGACACTTAAAACAATATGCTCTTCAAAATTTCAGAATCCTCTCCTATCAACCCTGATTTCCCTTTTATAACACAAGGGAGAAAAACAAGCTTCAGGCTGATAGGACACATGTAAAAAAATGATTGACTATAAAAGAATATGCCCAAAGGAATCTTTTTCACATACAATGAAAAATCATC
Source organism: Cryptomeria japonica (assembly GCF_030272615.1). NCBI lineage: Eukaryota > Viridiplantae > Streptophyta > Pinopsida > Cupressales > Cupressaceae > Cryptomeria > Cryptomeria japonica. The sequence continues at coordinate 313,067,349 of NC_081409.1, read as the reverse complement.
ATGAAAGGAATGAGAGAAGGCGACTGAGACAACAACTTTTTGGGATTGGTGATGCAAGCCTGAAGGAAGTGGGGATGATGTGTCTCCACTTTATAGCTTGTGTCGTTATCAAAATTCAAAATCTAGCACCAAAAAATGGTGTAGTCCGTGACCGATACATGCCTAACAAAGGAACAAGTGTATTCACTTACTATAAAATGGAAAATTTGGGGGCTTAGCAAATTCACCACTTGGAAAGGAAAATTCACTAGGTCAATTTTCACTTGGAGGACTTTACATTCAAAAGAGGGGATGAATCTACTAGATCCAATCCTAAATTATACAAGAACTGAATACTAAGTAGATTGATTGTGTTTGGAATGTGTTTAACTCTCTTTTGTAAATTGAATAACTAAAGTGCATAAATTGAAGACAAAATAAGCAAAAACAGTGAGCTACAGATTTGGGATTTTGTCGTGCACCTAGATTTGAGAATTTTGAGATGATTCGGAGTTTCTCTGTGAAAATTACCAAAATTTGTAGGGACCGTGTGTCCGGATCAGGTCACCCTCCTATCGGTCCTTTGAACTTTCTGCACGTCGAAAAGGGTGTAGAGCCCCTCCTCGATCAAGCTTCGGTTAACTCAATTGACCATGATTAACCTTACTAATAAATGCTATAATTCAATAGGATGGGCTATGTCAGACGGATAGATAGGTGAGAAACATAATTGAACTAGGTTACGGAATCATTTCACCTTGAGATGTACATTTTGATGTGTAATAGATACATAACTTTATATGATTCTAGAATAGGATAACTTTGAGATGATGTATGTCATTATTGGATTTGCAGGACTTTACTATGATGATAGAAATAGGATGCATGTCTTATTTATGGATCAAAATTATGAGGATTATGATAATTGCTTATGTGGATTTATTTGGATATAAGATATATTGATTTGTTTAAATGTAAATTGTATGCAGAGTGTTTGATGTGTATTCTTATTCATGTGTTTAATATTATATGAGGTTATTTGGAATTACTAATGTGTAATTGAGATGCACATGAAAATTATCCATGTGACCATGGAAACATTATGGAGAACCAAACCTAGACCTATGTATGTTCGTAAAGCCAGGGGTTGTCTATTTGGAGAGACAACACCCCATGTGTATCATATTTTATTTGTAATAAGTGAATGATGCATGTGTGTTAAATTTTATTATTGATTTGTTTAAATCCAACAAGAGACAATTTCCATGTGTAATTTTGTAATGTATTTTATTGTGTCACTTGACACATGTATTGATTTATGTCTTGAATTTTGACTTGTTTCTTGAAGGGAGTTGTTTAACTATAGCTTTTTCAAACATTTGAATGTGGTTCTAAAATTTCCTTGCGTAGAGAGTCTTTGGAGTGGTCAACTCAAGTTTGACCCAAAAATAAACTTTAGATGGGTTTATAAGGGGTCAAATGGACTCCTAGGGGTAGTTTAAAGGTGTTTCCTAAAGCCCATAAGGTATACCTATGAGTTAGGAGTGTTTTTAGGCACGTGTTTACTCCCATGTGACTGTTTAGTATCCCAAAAAGTAGATTTTCTAAGATGTGCGAAAATTCAAAATTAGAAGGTGCCATCTAGGTTAGATAACCTTCCCTTTTGATGAGAGATCCTTTTTGGTCTTTTTCCTACTTTTTCCTTTTTCAATTTTAGAAACTTGTGAGAACTCTCATTGAGCTCTTCTTAGGTAAGAATGAGAGATTTTGTGGGCAATCACCTACTCTCCATTTTTGGAGACTATGCATTTTGAAAAGTTTGGTTTTTGGATTCAAAATTTTTGGCTAAGTGTGGAAGGAAGATTTGTGGATTTGGGCTGCTCATCCTCAAACTAGTTCTAGTATACCCTAGGGTAGATTTAAGGTTGGTTTATCTTCTCCTTGTGTTTCTTCCATGTTGCATGTTTGTGTTGGAAAGTTAGTTTGTATGTAAAAATGATTTTCTTGTATTTTCTCTTGTGAAAATTACTTTGTGACATATCTTTTATTTGCTTATATGCATTTTTCTATGTTTTGGGAGTAACCAAGACCTTCTACTCTTGGGAGAGTAGAATGGTCTTGCGGGTGGTAGAAGTTTGACATCCCTCGAGTGAGAGACTCTCTTTATGAGAGCAAACTCAAGGGGGTATTTGTGACCCTTGTTGCATGGCCTGGTTTGTGCATTTGGGGGTCATAAGGGGAGAAAGTATGACATGAGTGCCTTGGGGGAGCATAAAGAATGTGGGGTTAATGATCTTATGAAATAAATTTGTTTTCCATGAGGTGGCATTATGTTCTATCATTCTTGCAGTCTCCTTAGGGTACTTGGTCCACTACCACCCATGTGAAACCATCACATGTTGTGATGAAGTGTAGCCTTGATTGGGAAAGTGTTTGCTATATGTTTTCTCTTGCTTGTTGTGTTTGCATGTCTGTAACCTATCTAGGGCTTGGTTCTCCAAGCTCGGGGGTGGCTTCTAGTAAGCCTAGGCTGGGAGGTGAGCACTTCATGGTCATAGCCTATGATTTATTTGTAGGTTGTTGGAAGAAAAGAAAAGGACAAGTAGAAGTTGCTGGAATTATTTGTTTGTAGAAAAAGAATTGGAAATAGAATATTTTATATGTTAAGTTGCAGCAGTGTGAATGGGAAACTATATGTTGTAATTACTTTGAAAATAAAATGTATTTATTTTAATTAAAGTCCTCATTTAATAGAAATGAGAGACTAGTCGGGTACCACACCCATTTGTATTGATGACTATAAAGTATTTTAAATGTACTCTAAAGAAATGCATTTATTTTGTTAAAGTATTATTTTGTTGCAAAAGAAAAAAATGTTTATCTTCGATTAAGTTCCCTATAGTTATTGAAATTATATTTGTAGTCTGCATGTTAGTTTTGAAAATGAAAAGTTTATTTTGCATATTATTTCTGAAAATAAAAGGATCAGTTTATTTCCTTACGCATATCTCTAATATCACATTTATATACTTGCTATTGAATTTATTGAATTATGTCATTTACTTATTTGCAGAAAATAAAATCTAGAGTTAAATAGTCTAGTTAATTTAAATAATATCGTATTCTATTATTGCTGTTTAATTTTATTGGATTTCTGTCAATCATTTATTGCAGAAAATAAATCTAAATTATTTAGTCTATCTCTGATTTAAGTAGCAAGGTTATCAAAAAAATAAAATAATACATTGATCTAAAATTGAATAATTTAATTAATCTATTCAAAGGATTAAAATAATAACATATATTGGCATGGTAAAATCAGTCCTAGAAGTCTTGTGCATCTAATATATATATATATATATATATATATATATACAATTATATTTAAAATATATAAACATATATATATATATATATATATAAATATATATAAATATATATATATATATACTAATTTATTTTTAAAACAAATAAAAAAAGAAGAAGGTAAATATAAAAAAAGGGGGTTTCAGGTGGGGGGGGGTGGGTGAACCCACTGTGTGGACACACAGTGGGTGGCACCAAGGCCCACCACTGTGTGGACACACAATGGGTGGCCCGTGGCCTACCACTGTGTGGGCACATAGTGGGCGGCGCTTGGCACTGCCGCCGCTGTGTGTACACACAATGGCGGCGGCGGCCGGGGAGAACCCACCACTGCCGCCATTAGCAACCCTTTCTGCACAAAAAAAAACCTCCGCCGATCCTCCTCCATGGTCGTCACTTCCCTTCGAGCCTCCTCCCTGCAACACAAGAAAAAAAAATCATGGAACCCTAACCCGGTTGGGCTTAGGGTAAACTTGATATTTTAAAAGAAATAAAAGGGAGGTTAAGATAATGGGTTCTATTTATAATATTTAAAATTAGGGTTCGTGGGTAATTTGAAAATAATGTATGTTTAAAAAAAAGGGGAATATCCTCACATATAAATATATAGGTGTTTAATATATATATATATATATATATATATATATATATATATATATATATAGTTTAAAATTATGGATGTATAAATTTGACTTTAATTCAATTAGTTTATTTAACATTCATATTTTATATATGTTAAATAAACATTTAAATATGAAGTCTTAAATTTTAAATTAGATTGGAATTAATCATTTAGGAAATTTATTCTGTTGGCAAGTTATTTGACTATAGGGAATATTTTTAGTCCACCTAGACATAGGTTTTTGAGATTAAACTTTATGGGACAAATTTCATTATGAATTTAATTGACCCTTAGTTGAATTAGTTTTATCACATTTTAATTATTGTTAAAATAAAATATAGGCACTAATAATCTATCAGCCGGGACTAAATTTATTTAGTTCCTAAAGGCATGTAATGGATATTGGTGCTTAATATTATCTTTGTCACTTAATTTAGAGATTTTTCTGTAAATGAGTTTATTTATTTATTTAATGGTGGGATTATAATAATTTACTTGGAAGAGGATATCATGATGGAATTACATACTTTTGAAAATAAGTCCAAGACCTTGATCTTGCGAACTCATTTAGCCTAGATGGAATCTTATACTAAATAAAGCAATTAACATTTTAAACATTTGACACTTCAATTTTTCAATTGCTCGATTAATTAATATTGTTATGTTAAAAAAAAAATCATATTAATAATTAAATTATAGTCGCAAGATTTAATCAAGTTATAAAGGAAGGATGTATTAACACGGATGGAGGAAACTTGTTAGGAGATAAATAATTATTATTGAATTAAGTAATTATATCAATGCCTATTTAGTAGAAGTCGATCTAATTAAGAATTATAACTTGTAACTGTAATAAATGGAGCATGCGATGTGAATTTATTATTGTCCTTTAACAATCATTTTGTTCTGTTTGATTATAGGAGTTATCGTAAACTGTTATGTTAGGAATATCCTAACTTTGTCGTCTAGAAGTTTCATAGAAACCTAAGGCTTCTAGATAAATTTGTTCTTCTCATCGCTCATGTTAGAAAAATGTTTTATTATAATTTAAGGTTCCGCTTGGAGCAACTTGTTAAGTTGTCACATCTAATTAAGCATAGGTTGCATGTAATTAAGTGTTAAAAAAAAAATTGTTGTGTGTGTTTTTGCCCAAAAGTTTGGGCATGACAAAGGGTTTTTTCATATCTGCAAATAAAGCTTAATTCTAGAAGTATAGTTGTGCACTTGCAACTTGCACACATAAAGAAGAAGAAAGGAGTTGGGAATAGGGGTTTTCCTAAGTCAAAGCACGGTTTGGAATCAACCTTGAAAGAAATATTGCAAATTCTTGAAATAAATGATGGAAAGGTATACCTTCAAATCTGCAATAGATGATTATGATGCTTTGTTTCTTAGATATAATCACATATGTTTTATTAAATGGCATGAACATGAAAAAACCCTAACACACACATTCTTTAAATGAATGATGTAATTATGCTCCAATGGATGGATGAAGAATATGCAGCCTTCAAGAATGCTTGATTGTCATAACCCTCTTTTAAGACTTCGATAAAACTTGTTAATATTACTATTATTATTATTATTATTATTATTATTATTATTATTATTACTATTATTCTTAATATTACTTTTATGAGTTAGAAATGATAAATTAAATAAGGTCAAAATTTTAAATAAAAATGAGTAATAAGTGGTGACTCGCATGTGAGGTCATAATTTACTTGGAAAATATTTATTTCCTCAATATTCTAATTGAGCACATGGTGTAGGAGAAATAAGAAGATTCTAGAAAAAAAAAGTTCAATTTCAAAATATTAAGGAATAAATATTATATTTATCAAATATATGACATGGGAGTTACAAAATTATTCTATGACAAGAATAATTCTATTCATGGCCTTTTTATGACAAATGAGTTACGAAATTCATATTTGATAAAATGGAGGAAAATTCAAATTCAGATTTTTAATGTATGGTAAAATGTAACTGCCACTATGACAACAATCATTTTGCATGAAATTAATTTAAAAATTACTCATTTTCTCAATATGTTAATTAGCAAATGTTGTAGGAGGAAATGAGAAGGTTCTAGAAGAGAATCTCAAATTCAAATTTTTGCATGTAACCCCCACTATGACAATAGTCATTTTTGCATGGGATTATTTCAGGAAAAGAATCTCAAAACCAATAAATTTACATGGTAGTGGGAAAATGACTCTCTTTTCTATATATTGAACACTAGATTTTTGAAAAGAAAAAGTTCATTGTTTTCTTTGATAAGTGGTTTTGAATTCTTGCAAATTGTGTTAGTAGTAGGAGGATTTTGGTAGACATATTGTATTATAGGAGATATGATTTTCTAGGGGTTTTGAAGGAGATCTATACCAGGTTGCAGGACAAGGATCGAAGGGAGCAAGAGGAAAAGTCAAGAAGAAATCAAAATGATTGAAGATCTTCAACAAAGGAGAGCATTATCAGATAAGTGAATTTTCCTCCAAACTATTAAGGAAGTTTGATCTATAAAATTTATTTAGTTGTATTTCAAAAAAAATATACGAAGTTTCTTTTATTTCTTTGTAATATCTTAGGAAATAAAAAAACAAAACTGTTTGAGTCTTTTAGAAAGGAAATAAATATAATTTTTATTTATTATTAAGATTTTCTATTGGTTCCAAATAATATTTTAAAATTGGAGTTTTCAATCTCATTTTATTTCAAAGAAAGCTAATGGTGTTTTAATTTAATCATAACATGAAACATAAAAGTTTGACTATATTCATTGGAAACAACATTTATCTTAATTATGAATTAAAATTTTAAATAGATTTATCGATAAAATATATGAAATAGATTCGTTGCATATCTATCTTGAAATACCCAATTTAACAAATACAAAAAAAAAGAGAAGATATCAATCCATTATTATTAAATTAAATATTACTAAATTATAAGTGTCTAGATTTAATACTAAATGAAAATAATAAAACAATGTTAGGTTATCCTATTTTGAAGCTTGGCGTAGGAAATATTATTATTGCAATTGACTTTAGTTACAAAGACATATTGTTTAAATTGAACATGCAAAATAATTTGTATTAATTGAACCGACTTTTTAGTCAATTACTTTCACTAAAACTTATAATTTAATTAGTTATAAACAAGGGAAAATAGGTAATTAATATTTATATGTGGGTTCAGAAAGGAAACTTAGTTAATGAATTAATTAGCTTCATCTAAGAAATAATTACTCATAAATTATTGATTGGAAATGGAAAGTAAATTTGGGAGAGAAAAGCTATGGGATAAAAATCAAATTAAATATGGTTTTACTCTTTTCATGCAACTCTAACAATTTTTCTTTTAAAAGGAAATATAATTAGAAATGTTATCTTAAAATATCCTCTTAAATCTAGTTCTTCATCAGCACCAACATCATTGGTCTCAATATTTGACTATGATGCAGTAGCTTATCAATCTCAATATTTGATTATGATGTTGTTGATTCTTCTAAAGACCTTTAACCAGATGCTTAGAATGAAGGCTATGACCCATGCATGCTTGATTTTTGCATGAAAGTTTGAACTTAAGTAATTGTAAAATTAGACTTAATTAAATTGAATATAAATAGTTAAATTTAGAACTAATATTAGTAACTATTATAGATCTATACTATTGTGCAGAACAGTTTAATCTCAACTAAATTTGTCAAAACTCTTAACAACCATGAAGGTAATTTTGAATCTATTATTCCAGAAATAGTCTATTTTATTATGTAAGTAAATTAAAGAATTTTAATCATATAGAAATAGTCTATTTTATTATGTAAGTAAATTAAATAAATTAAAAAAAAAAAATCGATTTAAAGTTTTATCTAAAAATAAATAAAAATAGAATAACTAAACTTGAAAAAAAAAAAAAGAACTACAACAAAATCAGTCATCCAATCCTTGCAAAAAGGGTTTTCAAAATCTGCATAAATTTGGATGCATTAATCTGTAAACAAGACTAGGAAAAATTATTCTATTAAGATGGTTTTACACAAATAGGAATCTAATTTATGCAAAGGGTAGCAAACTCGCAGAGAGGCATGGTAGATTTCGTAGAACTCTTTTGAATGCATTCTTCTTCTTCCATTCTTCCTCAGGGTAGATTTTGTAGAACTCTTCGGAATGCATTTTTCTTCCATCCTTCCCATGGTAGATTTTGTAGAACTCTTCTGAATGTATTCTTCTTCTTCCATTCTTCCCTACAAGATCCACAATAATGAAATGAAACAAAAGCCCTAAATTTTAGTATTAGTATAAAAATTTTAGGTTTGTGGGTGAACTTTAAATCTAAGGGCTAAGATTAAATCTAATCTAAGGGTTGAGATTGCTTACTTAATTTGTTTGGTTTAAATTTTAGTATTCACAATAATAAAAAGGAAATTCTTTCCTTCATATTTAAATTTAATTTCACGAGGGTATTTATTTTGTGAAGATAATTTTATTTAAGACAAATATTAAGTAATCCTTTTGTTGATAAACATAAATTTAGATAAACTAAATAAAAATCAATTATAGTAAATTTATCATTGATTTGATTGGTTGGTTGTTATGTTCTTTGGTATAAAAATTAATCATATTTATATTAAATTAATTGCTTATTTTATAAATAGATATTAACGCTCTTAATTTTAAATTGCACCAATAGTTTTGAACCAATGATTTAATCAACTTATTATTTAATTACATGAGGATTAAAATTAAAAATGCTAAGGGATAAAATTGTGTTGAAGATTGTTTTTTTTTAATAATTAGTAAGTTATCTAAAAAGCTTTAAAACTTTCTTATTTTCATTTCTATAAATTTTAAAATCATTTGTTAAATTATATTTATTAAAAAGAATAGTCTTAACTTAAGTGTTTGGAAATTTTATTAAAAAACAAAAAAACAAAAAAAACAAAAACAGAAAAGATTTTATTTATTTTCATATTTGGATTATAGCTGGGTAAAGTTTACTTCTGACCTTATCATGTGCTCTCTAATTATTTAAATGAGACTTTACTTTTAAAAATTATTTACATGCTATATAATCCTTATATTTGGGATAAAAATGGATAAGGAGTTTTTTAAAAGTAATATGTTGGCGATGAATTATAATTAAGAGATCAAATAACATATGAAATAAATTATTATTAATTAAACATTTTTCTTATTATTAAATGAAATGTAAGTTCCTTCAAATTATTTAAATTATAGTATAGTGTGTTAAGTTTGAAAAATGTTAAACTCTTTTCCAAGTCTTGCTATTTAATCATTTAATTTTCTTTCAAGCAATTTAGTACCTTTCAAGTATTAGGATACACATTTAAAGTAGTGTTATCATTGTAGATGAAATTTATGTTACTTCATATTGAAGAAAGAGTTGGGCTTATTATTAAATACTTTTCACTTCAAACAAGTAGGTGTTAAAATTCATTTCCAAAGTCTTGCTATTCAATCATTTAATTTTCTTTCAAGCAAACCAGTACTAGGATTCATACTTATTGTGTAATGGTTTGTTCCAAAACAATTATATCTTGCAAGTAATTCAAATCATTTTCATAAGTTATCTTTGAAAGTATCATGGTTTCCAAGCAATTAGTAATTTCATGTATTTAGTTCAAGTTTTCAAATTTTTAATTATTTTCATAATTTTCCTTCGGAGAAAATAGTATTCGCAAGTAGTCACTTTGTTTATGTTCCCTTCAATTACATGAAATTTATAATTTAGTTTTTAAATTAAAGCGATAATTCCTTGTATATAATAGTTTCTTTTTCATAACTATATTGGTATATTGCTTTATTTAAGATTCATGAATTCGAAGTTAAATCCCTAGTTAGATAACTAAACAAGAGGAGTTGAAACCAAAAATTAGCGGCGTTAGATATCTATGGTGCCTTTGGGTCACACTTACGGGTAGTGTCGTCATGTTGAACTACTGCACTTAATGCCTAATAAAGTTGCAACAATGATGTATGTGGCATCGTCTGTCTAAATCGTCGAGTAGAGTTAAGGGCCATTTGGAAGTTAAAATCCAAGGGGTGGGTAATCCCTCTTGGATCGATAATCTAAAAAGATAAATTTTAAATGAATTTTGCATCCATTCAGTTGAACCTTAGAAAAACCCATTAGGGTTTGGTTGTGTGTTATGATCTTGGAAATTTATTTTATCCTAGTGATTTCAGCGGATGATAACGGATTAAGGGTGACGTATTTAATAGGAAATAAGACTTGGTTATCTTAGTCCACAAGCGGAAGGCCACCTTGAGCCTTTTTGCTATAGAGCTACCATCGTGGGTAGAAATCGTAGAGAAACTGTCTAGGACAATTACCCTAGAAAGGGTTGCATACCTGCCAAACAGTTTACAATAACCATAGTTAGAAACCAAAACTACATACTTTACGCATTGATCTCATGTCGAAGTGGGTATGTAGGCAGTCTAGGGATGGAGTTGTCCCTTGTACTTAGGCATTTGGGGATGGAGATTAGGATTTGGTTAAGGATGAGCTGATCATGTTTTATTGAATTTCCTTGGTCTTTCAATGAAAGGGTATAGTAACACTAATTAGAAGATTATAAGTAATTCAATGCATACTCGGAAGGGATCCTATGTGGATTCGCTTGACTTCTTGAGGCTTTAGGCCAAATTTTGAGGCAGAACTCAAGCTTGTTTATTTTAAATTTTTTTATATACTCCTGAAGATGGCGACCTTGGAGCATTCCTAGTAGGGGAGTGTAGTCTTTAGAGAGTGACTCAGGACCTGAATGGTCCCGATGAGTCTAAAGTCTCTGGCCAGAGCATTACCTATTCTTTGAATAGATGCCTACTCCGTTTGGGTAGATGCCTATCCCAAAATAGATAGATGAAACTCCCTGTCCTGTATGGATAGATGCCTAACCCGTATGGTTAGATGCCCATCTCGGTTGGATGGATGACTATCTCATTTAGATAGATGCCCAGAGTATGTGATTGAATCAAACATAATTAATAATAAGTGGGAATAAGTAATCATAAAAAAAAATCCGTTGAGTTTTTTTTAGATTAAGTTAAGTGGGTCATTACATTGATGATGAATGCTTGAATGCTTGAATGTAGTCTCCTTGCCTTCTCCACTTTGTCATGCTATTTTGTATGATTGTTTGGATCCCAAATTAGAGGGGAAAAATCTCCTTATATATCTTCTTATTGTCAAACATTTTATTTTCTGACATGAGGGATTTATTTCCTACTCAAATTTGAAATAGGTCCTAGGGGAAAAAATAGGTCCTGATTAGGGAGGACCAAGGAATGGCACCCTAGTCCTGATGAGGACTAGGGTGTGGTGCCCTGGTCCTACCCCAAATTAGGACAAGGACAAGGGGTTGTGAAAGTTACAAGATGCAAATATAAAGCTTGGTTGCATAGGGGGGCATAAATGGGTCCTGATCAAGCATGGGGATGAGACCGATAAGATGAGGGTCCAAAATGCGATCAAAATTGAAAGGGATGCAGTTTTAGGATGCTACATTTAGCCCCTACTTTAGCGGGAGTATGAGCATACATAAATGCTCATGGTAAAATAGAATAAAATGAGGAATGCAAAGAAAAATCACAAGGAGTATAAGATATGACTAATTTCAAGGAACTAAGCGCCCAATGGTTCTTAACTCACTCAAACACATGCAAGGGCACAAAACAAGACAAGTATAAAAATAAAGACAAAAAGACAAACAAAGGCAAAGATACAAAGGCACACAAGACCCAAAAGCTAAAGATCAAAAATAAGACCTTAAGTCAACTAGCCGAAGAGACCTTGATATCAAAATCCCTCAACAACTAATATCATTCTTGAAAATGCCATATCATGAACACAAATGAACAAATAAAGAATCATCCATGAACTATCAATAGAAAAACTATGAGTTCATGAGAGGAAGAGAGAGAGCATAAATACAAGCTAGATGTGTTTATCCAGGTGATCCATGAGAAGAATGATGAGAGAGAGAATGGACTACTTGCCCCTAGATGTTTTTATCTAGGTGATCCATGGGGAGGAAAGGACATGGACAACTTGCCCCTAGATGTTTTTATCTAGGTGATCCATGTGGGGAGGAGAGTAAGAATAGTCTAGTTGTTTTTAGCTAGTTCCACCCATCCCCATACTTGTGTGCAAGTGATGTCTAGTTTCAAGTGCATAACACCACGTGAAAGAGTCTTTGCTTTGTTTTTTAGTGTGCTTCAGCTTGTTTAAGACATGTAATGGAAATGGAAATGCCAAGGGGCGATTGTGTGTGTGAAAATGTGTAAATGTCAAGTGGTGAAGACACATGCTTGATTTTGAGGCCATCTTGTTTAAGACTTTGTTGTTTTTAGTGATGTGTAACCCTGTCTAAGACATATATCAAATGTTATGTCTGGTTCAAGTGTGTATAATCTCACTCTAATACTTTTTACTCTACTTCAGAGAACAAACACCCCATTTAAGACATGAAAAAATGATATGCAAGAGTTATAGTACAATATGGTACAAGGGGAGTGATGTGGGTGCCCCCCCTTTAAGATGTTAACATAGTTTTATGTTGATGTATTAAGGAAGCTAGAAACAAGGATACCTTACCTTCAACACCAAGGAGATATCCTTTAGGAAACAATGTCATAAATCCAAGCTAGACGAAATACTCTTCAAGCGAGGATAAGATAGTTGAAAAAGAGATATCTTGCAACAAGTATAAAGGGGATCCTTGGAGGAGAAGATATATTTTCCCAGAAGACATCTACCTCCAAGAGGAGCTATCTTGAACAAACATAACATCTTCTACCAAAAGAAAGGAAAGAGAACAAGAATTCATTCCTTCCTCCCATTGCTAGGTGAAAGGGATTCTTGATGAAGGATGAAACACTTTTTACCAAAAGTGAGGGGTAAGTTTATGATAGATATACATTGCCAAGAGAAGAAGAGGTTGTAGCCAAGGACTTACACCTCTTGTATAAGAGAGAATCCTTGAGAAAATAATAATTTTGCACAAGGAATGACACCTAATCATGAACAAATACCACTCCACAAAGGAAAAGTAGATCCTTAGAGAGGAGAGAGAGAAGGAGAAATCAATCATTGCCCCCAAAGTGTAAGGAAAATGAGAAGAATTACATAATCTTAAAAGGAGAGATTTTAGAATAACAAAATGCACAATACACTCACATGAATGAATATCCAATGCAGGAAAAGACATTAGTTTATGTGAAATGCATCTCAAAAGAAGTGGTAATCTTCAAAGAGAGAGAGAGAGAGAAAAAGAAACATCACATATTCCCTTAAAGAGGGATGAATCATAAGAGACATACCATTGCAATAAAGGATATCAACACATGACAAATGCAACCCTAAAGGGAATAGTGATACTTTAGATAGAAAAAGAGAGGTATAAAAAGCCATCCTTGCCCCCCCAAGCAAGAGGACAAAGAGGAAAATTACACATATTCTTAAGAGAGGTTATTCATGAGAGACAAATTGTTTCAAACATAGAATAGGTCCTAACCAAGGAAAAATCATAACTCTATGCAAGAAAGGACATCACCTTATGAATAACACAAAAGGGGTAATTTTTAAAGAGAAAGAAAGAGGAAAAAGAAGGTTCACAAAAGTTTTCTAAGGAGATATTATTCATAATAGATGTATTTTTTCAAGAAAGAAATAGGTCTTGTCCAAGGAACAAACATGTACTCACATGAAGGATAATTCTATGCAAGAAAGGAAATCAATTTATGAATAATGAAATCACAAAGAAAATAGTGAAACCTTAGAAAGAGGAGAGAAAGAGGAGCTACCCCAAGATATTTGAAATTGAAGAAGAACCACCTCTAATGAAAAAGAGACCCCGATTAAGTTAACTTCTTATGTCATAGGGTGAGGAGCAACATGAGGGTGAAAGGAATGCTAAGGTACTACCTCTTCACCTAGAAAGAGAACAAGATTTGTTGAAAGACATATACAAGCACAATCATATTATTGTTGATCAAATTCCTTAAATGCCTTACACTCCCCAAGAGAATGAAAATAACAATTATGAAAAAGAGAATGTGCATTGCCTTTATTATGCTTATAATTGTAATTAGGTATGATAAAAGTAAAAGCAATATTCTTATCATACTTCAATCTCCAAAAAATTCTAGTTGCTAATCTTTCTTGATCATTAATGGGTGTAGGCTTATTCTTTTGATATTAAGGACAAAAGTTTTTATTAGAAGAAGAAGGATTTTTATCTATGATTTTAACTTTACCACTATCAATAAGTTCCTTTATTGAATTTTGAAAATCGGGACAATCATCGGCATGGTGAGCATGAGTTTGATGAAATGAAAACAAAATGATTTTTTGAAGAAGAAGCTCTTTTGTGAGAACGAATGACTTGTTGTCTTGCAAGATGATTTTTGAAATCTTGAATCCTAAGGAGTTCATCCATAGGAGATTTATTATCATCTCCTAGGCCTTCTGTGGTGATTTGTGTAGGAGGGTTTATAGGGACTTGAATTCCTCTTTCAAATTTTCCAAGTCCTTGTCCTCTAAAACCTTGTTTTGATATTATGTTAAAGCCACTCCTATAAGAATATTTTAATTCAGAAGGCGAGGGAAAATTATAATAAATTTCTTTGAAGTTTTAAGTGTAAGGATGTTTAGGAGGAATGAAAGGATTAGTAGATGAAGAAGAAATATCTTGTAGAGGAGGACTGTCTCTTCTTTAATCATGCATATCCTCTTTGGTAGGTTGGGAAGGAAGATCATTATCATCTAAGGCCTCATCTTTTCTTAATGTTATATGGGAAGAGAGATCATGAATGAAATGCATGACATCATCTTCTCTACAGATGCTTTGATATTTAAGTGAAGCAGTCACTAGTGAGGAGGGACCTCAAAGAGATCAATCTAGACTGGTCAACAAGAGTAAACACAATTTAAATACATAGATATGATGGAGGCAATGCAAAATAGATAGTTTTATTGCATGAAATTTGATTACATCCAACCAGTAACAACCAGGTTACAACATACCAGCACACAGGCCTAGTAGAATAGGTAACAACCGGGACCTTTAATCGAAAGATCTATCTTCCAAGAATAGTATATCTATCTGATACTCTGATTGATTCTAATTTCTTACATTCTAAAGCATGATTAAGAATATATATATATCGATCCAAAGAATCTAGTTGGCCCAAAAGGTATCAAAACTCGAAGAACAAGACCTAATGTGTAAAATGAACAAGGTCAACCTCCACGAAGAGATTCCTTTGAAAAATCCAAAGGATGAAACATAGATCATGGGAAAAGGTCGGCCACATGCTAAGGAACATTGATTTCAACATCCAAGGCTCTACAAGATTTGGAATGGGTTTCGGCAGATCACCAGAATAGGTCTTAGGCAACCGATAACAAGAAACTGTCATGAAAACTGACAGTGATATCTTGCTGGTAAGTGATCCAAATGTGATGGGGTCTGAAAGAAAGAAAGATGATAGAGTCTTCAAGTAGAATCCAACTCCATAGGATCTGGTGAGCCAAAATTAGGACACACAGAAAGGAAAACTGAAACTACAAACTAAAAACAAAACAGAAGGTTTATGCAAGATTGCTATGAACCGGGGATGCTCCTGCATAGTTAAGATAGGCTCAAAGAGAATAAGGAGGATCTAGAGAGATGGAAACACCAATATTTTGATATTGCCCCCCTTGTGCAAGGGTATGTGTATGAGAAGAAGATGGGGCCATATTTCTCTTCAATGCTTGCTATCCATTAGAGAGATAATTGATAGGAGTATTAGCTCTATCTTCATTCACATTAGATACCCTAGGAGAGGTACAAGTATTAGGTTTTTCATTTTCATCTCTAGGATTAGGATCTACAAAATATTTTAGGTGATCAATGTATGATATGTATTTTCCCAAAAATATCACCATAGCACAACTTGGAAATCCGAAGAATGCAATATGTCCAAGTTCTATGAATAAAAAGAAGTAACATAAATTAAAAGAAACCATTATCCAACACATGATTATAATAAATGTACTCAAAAAGAAATGTAATAATATGCGAAATAGTAAATAGATCAAATCCATTAATTGCCATGATGAATATTTAAAGTTAAATCCAAGCAAATTAATAAATTCGGATTTTATTAAACCACTTAATTTATGTAAATTGTTGATTTTTTTTCAGATGAAATTTGAAAAGGAGAATCTGGGAGTTTGAGGTTTGGAAATTGGAATTTGAATAATTCAAAAGTTTAGAAGAATGACTATTCAATTTGTTGAAAAATTATGCCACCTCCTAGGGAATTTAAATTTATAATTAGGGCCTTGAAATAACCTCTTAATTTAAATTTAAAATTACCTACTAGAAGATTTGATTTTAAAATTAGGGCTACCACTTAATTTAAAATTTAAATTTAAAAATAGATCTAAGATTGGAATTTGGAATTTGAAGCACAAGATTAATTTAAATTTACAAATTAGGATTTGTTTAATTAACCAGTTAATTTTAAAATTTAAATTTGAAATTGAAATTTGATCCAAGATTTCAATTTGAATATTGAATTGAAATTAACAACCAAATTTGAAGAGGGAAATTCAAAAACTTAAACAACCCACAAACTCAATTTTAAAAATTAAAAATTAGGGTTTTTGAAATTAACCACTTAATTTTAAACTTAATTGTGAAATTTGACTTGTAGATAAAAAATTGAATTTGCAAATTTAATGAATGCTCATATCTGAAATAGTTAATCCAAATTATACAAATCACAAGCTCAATTTTGAATTTAAAAATTAGGTTTTTAGTGAAATTAACGTCTAAATTTTTAAAATTTGTAAGGAAATTAAACTTGTAAATGAAAATTTGAATTTTAAATTGCATACACTCAGATCTGAAAACAAAAATAAGAATTAATGGTGTAAGGTGTTGGGTTCACCAAAATGTAAAGTGGAAATTTTGGGGGCGTAGAAAATTTACAACTTGGAAAGGAGAATTCACTAAGTCAATTTTAACTTGGAGGACTTTACATTCAAAAGAGGGGATGAATCTACTAGATCCAATCCTAAATGATACAATGACTCAATAATAAGTAGATTGATCATGTTTGGAATGTGTTTAACCCTCTTTTGTAAGTTGAATAAGTAAAGTGCGGAAATTCAAGACAAAACAAGAAGAAACAGTGAGCTACAGATTTGGGATTTTGTCATGCAACTGGATTTGAGAATTTTGAGATGATTCAGAGATTCTCTGTGAAATTTGGCAAAATTTGTAGGGACCGTGTGTCTAGACTAGGTAGCCCTCCTATCAGTCCTTCTAACTTTTCACGTGTTGAAAAGGGTTTTTCCGTCTCTGCAAATAAAGCTTAATTCTAGAAGTACAACTGTGCACCTGCTTCTTGCACACATAAAGAAGAAGAAAGGGGTTGGGAATAGGGGTTTTCCTAAGTCAAACCCCGATTTGGAATCATCCTTGAAATAAATACTTTAAATGCTTCAAATAAATGATGGAAAGGTATGCCTTTAGATTTGCAATAAACGATGGCATCTGATGCTTTGCTTCTTATATGTCATCACATATGTTGTATGAAATGGCATGAACACGAAAAAGACCTAATACACACACATGTTTGCAAATGAATGATGTAATTATGCTCCAATGGATGGATGAAGGATATGGAGCCTTCAAGAATGCTTGATGATGAATACTTGAATGCTTGAATGTAGTCTTATTTCCTTCTCCACTTTGTCATGCTATTTTGTATGATTGATTGGATCCCAAATGAGGGGAAAAATATCCTTATATACCTATTTGTCATCAAATATTTTACTTTCCGACATAGGCCTACATGGGGGATTTATTTCCCACTCAAATTTGAGATAGGACCTAGGGGCCAAAATAGGTCTTTATTAGGGAGGACTAAGTTGTGGTGTCCTAGTCCTACCCCAAATTGGGATAGGGACAAGGGGCTATGCAAGTTACCAGATGCAAACATAAAGCTTGGTTACATATGGGAGGTATAAATAGGTCCTGATCAAGCATGGGGATGGGATCGATAACGTGAGGACCCAAAATGTGGTCAAAATTACAAGGGGTGCAATTTTATGATGCTACACTTACAATAGACCTTGCAGAAATAATGTGACAGACAAAATGTTGGCAATGAAAGATATTCTTCCTCGGGTTGTTCCTCATCAAGAATGCAATGCTTCTTGTTCTAGTTGTCTATTTTCTTAGTGGTTGGCCAGTGAAAATTTCTTAATTCTTCCAATTTATTTATAGCTTCTATGGTCTTGTTGTCCAACACACCTGTAGCCTCTACCACAAATTTTTGATAAAAAGAATCAATCTCTAAAATTATACCAACAATCAAATAAATATGTTTCTTGTTAGACAACACAGATAACTAGAGGGAAACTAAGAGAGGGGGGCGGGGGCGGGGTGAATCACTTGTCACCAGATTATAGGACTTTAAGCATTTAAATCCTTATTATCAGAATACATAAACTTAATACCAAAATGCATAAACCAAATACCAGAATGATTGATAAATAATTTAAACATAAACATAAATCACAGAGTAGTTACCATCTATCCATAACACATGACACCAAGATTTGTATGTGGAAAACCCGATAAAGGGAAAAACCATAGTGGGAATCCTACCCATAGTCAGATAATACTTTTGTAGTAAGTATGTGATTACAATATGAGGGGCCTACATATGCAAGAAGGCCAACAACCTAGAGCACACTGCTCATCACAAAAAGGAGCCTCACTGACTACATAAACATTAGACTACAATCCAAAAAGAAGAGTGAACTGCAAGTATAGCAGCTCCAATGCCTGAGTATAGTTCCGGTTAAGCTCAATAAAGGAGGTCGTAAACCTCTCTTACAAACCCAATTATTTCACCTATGATTGACCAAACCTTCTTGATATTATTAAACATTATTCACACATAGATCATCCCATAACCTTGATCTATCAACCTATATATGATCTACAAAGAGATCTAACTTCATGTTTATACCAACTCGGGACCTAAACAATTAGGTCAGCCACCTAAAAGATAATACAATAAATTCATAACATAAACCCAAAAACCAATGATCAACCAAACCGGCTTACACCAAAAAAATGTAAACCAATCATTAAATCCCACCGATAATGCATCAAGATTATTCTCCAACACATTATAGAAATCGATCCATAACCTAGATAACATCCGACCCAAAATAGATCAACAAAATCCAACACCACCAATGAACTAGAACACGAACAAGATAACCAACAACATCTTGAAAGCCATCTAGAAGTTGCGCCAACATCACTTATCACGTGCATCAAAAGATCTTCAACAAAGCTTTGCTTGTAAAACCCTTACTGGTGACCAAAAAGCTTACTAGAAAAAATGATAGCTCCTAAGTCATCAAACCCCAAAACAACTGATCATGATACATATCTCAATAACATGAATGATAAATACAAACCAATTCCACAAACTAAAGCATACTACATCCTACCATATCAATATCATAATCAACCACTCTACCAGAACCAATAAAAAACCGGTAAACAACCAAAAGAACTGGTGTTGCCATCAATGAAAAACATCAATGCAACCCATGATCAATTCTAAACTACCAACAATATCCCCAATTGGCATTGATGGCAACACTAGATGTGAAAAACATCTAAGTGCCCAGAAATTCCAAACAAGTCTTCCTCGATGGAAGACAACCAACAATCTCCTACAGAATGATATGGCAATGAAGTTCTGAACCAAACTCCCTTTTGACTGATATGCTATTAAGATCTATTTTTCACATATATCTCTCCCCCTTTGACATCAATGCCAAAGATCTAGCATAAAACATCAAAGAAAGATCATAAATCCTCTAAAACAAATAGTTGACTACTCCCCTCAAGTAGTAGAACCACCACATCAATCCAGAATGAGTAATAACTCTGATAATGCATACCAAACTGATGCCAATCAACATCACTCAGGTCTCTACTGGAGGGGCAGAAACCCCCAATCTATTTCTGAAGAATGATTCTTTAGGCAAATATTTATTGAAAATGACTGCAATCTACTCTTTAGTGTTCACATAAATCAGTCTGACTTCATTTCCTTCCAGCTTCTCATCCAAAAAGTTATACTTGATAGATATATACTTTGTCTTAGAATGAAATACCAGATTCTTTGATATATCAATAGCACTAAAGTTATCATAGTGAATAACTACCAGTTCATTACAATCCACCTTTATATCCTTCAACATTTCCTTCATCCATAGAACTTGTGTATAGTTAGTAGTAGCAACAACATACTCAGCTTCAATAGTAGATAAAGAAGTGCATGACTGCTTCTTTCTGATCCATGAAACAAGTTTCTTTCCAAGACAGAAAGCTCCACCAGATCTTCTCTTCTGGTCATCAACATCTCCAACCCAATCTACATCTATATATGCACATAATGTAAGGTTATCATTTTTAGGATACCAAAAACCATATTCAGTCGTTCCCTGCAAATACCTGAAAAAATCCTTTTCACCCAACTCTCATTATTTTCTCTAGGATCACTTTGATATCTTGACACAATACAAATTGCATTCATTATATCCAATCTAGTCTGAGTTAGATATAACAAACCACCAATCATAGATTTGTATTTAGTAGGATTTACCGATGTAGATGAATCTTTCTTTATCAATTTCTCACTTGTAACCATAGGAGTACTAACCTGTTTAGAATTTTCCATACCAAATTTATTCAACAACTCTCTAGCATACTTAGTTTGATAGATGAAAATACCTTTATCAATTTGAGTAATCTACAAACCTAAGAAAAAATTTATCTCCCCAACCATAGACATCTCAAATTCATTCTTCATATTGTTAGAGAATTCCATACACAACTTATCTTCACCTCCAAAAATTATATCATCAACAAAGACCTCAATAATCAATATGTCATCATCAATGATCTTATAATATAAATTATTGTCAGAATTACCTTTAGTGAAATCAAGCTTCAAAATATATTTATCTAGTATTGCATACCAAGCTCTAGGGGCTTGTTTCAATCCATATAAAGATTTCCTTAACCTACAAACCATGTTTTTGTCATCGGAAAGTGAAAATCAACCAGGTTGCTCAATATAAACTTCCTCTTCAAGATCTCCATTCAAAAATGCACACTCAACACCCATCTAATAAACCTTGTAATTCTTATGAGCAACATAAGCAAGAAATAATCTCACAGCTTCAATCCTAGCTACCGATGCAAAGGTTTCACCACAATCAATTCCTTCCTTTTGAGAATATCCTTTACAAACCAATCTAGCTTTATTCCTCAGAACTTGTCCATCCTCATTCAATTTATTCCTGAAAACCCATTTAGTTCCAATAACATTCTTATTTATAGGTCGGGGAACTAAAGTCCATGTGTTATTCTTTTCTATCTGATCTAATTCTTCTTCCATATATTTCATCCAATATTCATCTTTACAAGATTCAATTCCTGATGCTAGTTCAACTTGAGAAATAAAATATACCTCATCATCTACCAACCTTCTTCTTGTCATCACTCCTTTTCTTTTGTCTCCAATGATCTGATCTTCAGAATGATTCAACCTTACATACCTAGGAGTCTTCTGATTTGTTGTTCCTCTGTCCTAATCTTCAGTTACTGTTGAATTTTATGATATTGTTGGAGTAACTAGTTCAACATTTTGTTCCAATATATGTGCTATCAGTTCAGCTATGATCATTTCCACTCCCAGTTCTCTCTAATAAGTTTTGTTTTGACTTCTGTTATGCTCATCCACTTTGACATTTGTACTCTCCACAATTCTCTGCAATCTTTTGTTTTAACATCTTTATGCTTTGCTTTCATTAGAATAACCAAGAAATATTCCTTCATCACATCTAGGATCAAACTTTTCAATGGAAACATCTCTTTTGATATAGCATTTACTACCAAATATTATGAAAATACTTAATTGTCATTGTATGACCAAACCGTAACTCATAAGGTGTCTTAGCGGTATCTCCTTTGATATGAACTCTGTTGAATGTGTATACCATTGTGCTTACAACTTATCTCTAGTAGATATGAGGAAGATTAGTTTCCATCATCATGGTTCTAGTTGCATCCAAGATAGTTCTATTTTTCCTTTCCACAAATCCATTATGTTGAGGTGTCTAGGGTGTAGACAACTCTCTTCTTATCCCATTCTTCTCACAATAGCTATTAAATTCACCGGATGTGAATTCTCCACCCTGATCTGACCTTAAGCATTTAATCTTCAATCCTGTTTCTATCTCAACTTTAGTTTTAAATATTTTAAACTTTGCAAATGCTTCAGACTTCTCCCTTAGAAAAGTAATCCACATCATTCTAGAATACATCAATGATTACCATGAAATATCTATCACCCTGAAAACTTTTGATTCTAGCAAGATCACACAAATCCGTATGAATAAGATCAAGAACATCATTATATTTGTCTTGTATACTATTAAAATAAATCCTGACTTGCTTTCCCATTTGAGATTCTTTACTTACTAGGCTATAAGGCTTTACAATCTTAGGTATATCTCTACCTTAGTAGAACTAATCTTCACAATACAATCAAAATTAACATGGCACAACCTCTTATGCCATAGCCAACTCTCATCAATTTGTGCAATCAAACATGTCTTCTCACTGGAGTTCAAATAAAATATATTACCTTTAGTCTGTGTATCGGTTGCAATTTCCAAACCAGATCTATTGATAATCTTGCATTTTCCATCCTTGAACTGTAACTGAAATCCCTTCTCCACTAATTGTCCTACACTCAAAAGATTATGCCTTAAACATTCAACATAATAAACATTATTAGTGTTATGCTTATTGTCCAGTGATATTGTTCCTTTTTCCCTTGATCATGTATGATTTGTCATCTCCAAATCTAACGAGACCACCATCAAATTCTTGCATAGATAAGAACTTCCTTTTATCTCTAGTCATATGATGTGTACATCCACTGTCAATTACCCATTCATCCTTGCCTTCAATTTTAGCAGCAAGGGCCTTCTCTTCAGGTACCAGATCATCTTCCTTGATAGCCAAAAATACCCATTACTTTCCATTTCCAGATCCACTAGTTGAATCTTGTGTTGGTTCATCATCAAAATCAGTCACACCTTTCTCATCCGCATAGTAGCATGATTTGTCTTTGTTTTTCCTATGCTTATGCTTGTTCTGATAATCATGGTTAGGCCTAAAAGATCTTCTATCTCTTTCTTCTAATCTTGAATTCCTTTTAGGATATCTAGATGCAAAATGACCTATCTTATTACATGCAAAAAGGTGATTTTCCTTCATACTTACTTTCTCACGGTCCTTTAGGTACTATTACCAAATTTGTGCACATGCTAAATTTGGTGGCCTAATGAGGCCTTGCTTTCATTCATATTGAAAAGTGCCAAGCAAATCAGCCAATATCAAGTCAAATCATCAACAAGAAATCAGATATGCACTATTTTTTTTAACTTGTTTGCTTCATGTGCAGATACAGGAAAAGTAAAATATAGCATGTGGGTTAAAATGTGGCACCCATGAGGGTTGAGCCCAACATGCTAATGGAGATGGATGTTACAAAGATAAATAGATCACAGAGATATTCATGCTCCATTGCACTTTCAAGAATGGCATGGCTTATCAAACCTTCAGGCAAATTCATTTGGAAAGTGTATCACCAAATCCCCTGTGTGGCTGATGGAAGGTAAAAGAAACTTAAAAAAACATGAATCGGCCTATGTAAGGCATTTTTACCTGGACACCAAGTTGGGTTTACAAACGAAATGAACTTTCAAGGGAAAGCATTTATCCCACTTTGGCAGTGCAAAGGGAGTTTATGGCATTTAAATATAAGATCACATATAATTATAGTGTCAAAGCTTAAGGGCTTTTGACAAGGGCAGATCAACATTGGTGGGTCCTCTGCATGTGCACGCATCTCAAGGCACCCAAATTTTGCAGTTGAAGGGAAAATTAACAAGCAAGCAAGTCAGAAAGATCAATGGTGATCAAGAAAGATCCAATGGTGGTCGCTATACCGCGATAGAAAGATGCCTGCTGAATAGTCCCCACGAGTTGGCAACAAAGAACGTACCGAAAAGAGGTGGTTAAAGGGAATGCATATCAAGAAATATCAGACGGTGAAATGAAATTCTGGGGCTATCCATGACTCTCACTGTATCACAGTTGTGAAGTACCCAGAATGAATACCCTAGCAACTGACGAGGTGGTAGACAGGTGGCGCCCAAATGGTGGCCAGCTAGATGCACAGACAAACCAGAGAGTGACTTATCGAATAGACCTTGGCATCGATGGATCTCTAAAATGATTCATTGAAAGCATTGGTTCTATCGACATAAGGTACATTGAAGAAATCAGAATTGGTCCCACTGATAAAAGAAAAGGTATTGATGAAACTAAGGTATCGATGAGACATGTGAGCAGTTCATCGAGGGAGGAAGTTTGGTTGAAAGAATAATTTCCAATGAAACAAGGCGGGGCCAAGTCCAGTGGTAGGTCCAAGTAGTGAGATAGGTGGATCTCATAAGAGAACCAATGGCTAACATGAGATGACACCGTGGCATAAGAGAGAGCCGCTCAGAGAGGCTAAAGGTTGAGCTGATCAAGGAAGATCAATAGTGATCAAGAAAGATTCGATGACTATCGCTATGTCAAGATGGGAAGATGATCGCTAAATGCTCACCGCAACTTGGCAATAAAGCATGTGTGGAAAAGGTGAGCAGCTCAAGTGTTAAGGGTTGAGAAAGTTTGAGCCGATCCAATGGTCATCGTTGTTCCGCAATGAAAAGATGATTGCCCGTTAGTCATCGCGGATCAGTGACTGATGACATGGTGGTTAAGGTGGCACCTGGTTGGATCCAAAGGCAAACCAAAAGTGACACATGGCAGGCCCGCCAAAAGAGAGAGTAGCCCGAGTGAATTAATAGGTGGGCATGTCAAGGAAGATCTAGTGGCTATTGCTATACTGCAATGAAAAGGTGCCCAAATTTTAATCCTCGTAACATAGCGACAAGCCGTTAGCAGTTCTGACAGTTGAATGTTAATCTGTCATGTACTAATGTTTAATGCAGGTGATTGAGTCAAATGCTCAAGTAACCAGTAGTGTCTAGGTGGACTCAGCATGAAATGAGGAGAAGTCATCAGGTACCTTGGGGTCCAATTTAAGCTTGAAAGCAAGTTTACATGAGTTCTTCTCATGATTTTGAGCCTATTTTGGTGGCTTTTTATTTCCACTTGAGGATGAGTTTTTAGAAAAGATATTTTCAGTGGGAGTTCATCTTCAGTCATTTTGGAGTCATCTTTCCTCTACATTTTGGAAGGTTTTTGTATAAAGTGAAAAAAATTTATCTTTCTTCAAGAGTTCTTGATCGTTCTCTTGTTGGTTTTAGCAAAGAATATATTCTTGTACCTCCTGTGTAGTTTTATGACAAAATAATAAATAAAATTATCAGCTTATGCCTTATATTTTTGGAGTTTATTTTCTTATTCATGATTGAGAGCTAGTTTATTGTGTTTTGATTAAGTAAAAATAGGTATTTGAAAGGTACTCGAACCTTTTACAAGCCAAGAGAACAGAATAGCATAAAAAAGTGCTTGATCACTTCAAAAAGTCAAAATGAACCCACTGGAAGGGCACAACTTAAAACATCATTACATAATTACCTAAAACTCAGAACAGACAGCAACAGGAAAGCAAAAGAAAGCAAAGAGACAGAACCAAGGATAGCAACTGGAACTAAATACTATTTAGGATCTCCTCAACGTGAACAACCATTTGTTTCATGTTGTTCATTGAGGTCTTCATATCCTCTAGCTCATGACCTTCGATGTCGACCTTATTCTTTGTGTTGGCTCTGGTCCTCCTTTCATGAACCTTCTTGTTCACCTTCTCTTTATCACCTTCCTTCTCTGCATTGTTCTCATACCTATTGATAAAGATGTTCATGTTTTCCACTGAAGATTTAAGAACTTGGAAATTTTGATTAGCAAGTTGCTTGACATTGTGCTCCAGCTTGTCAATTCTACTATCAAAATCTTTCAGTTTGTTGTCCATTTCCTTTCTATCTCCCATCTCATTGACCTTTTTCTCTGTGGCTAATATTTTTCCAACCATACATTCAATAGCTTGCGCATTATACAAAACGACCACTAACTCTTTAACATGCTCCACCAAGGGCTTGTCACCAACTGTAATTCTTGCCATGGCCTGTGTATCTATTTTTAAACTATTAATATCCTTCACCAAAGTAGTGATGGTCTCATATAAAGCCTTAATGGTATCTTTGTCACCACTATCACTTTGACCCCCTTTTTCCTTGTTATGCATTCTAGTGGTTTTCATGGTCTCCATGGTTTCCAAATTATCCTTAACCGGGTTACCCTCCCCTTCTTTGTCCTAACTATCAATCCTCTCATTATCATCATCCTCCTCCTTAGACTCAACCAGAACATAATTGAGATCAGAATTGCTACCCTTTTTAGTGTTCTTTTTCTGAGCCTTCTTTCTAGAGGCTTTCCCTTTCCTCTTTTTAACAGGGTTTTCCTCAAGGGAATCAGTTTCAGAGTCCGACATTTCAGATTCCACAATAATCCTCCTCTTCTTAGCTCTAATCCTCCCTTTTTTGCTAGTTTCTTTCGACTCTCCCTCAGTCTCAGAATCAAATTTGAAACCACTATCCTTACTTTCCATAGTCTCATCTCTGGCATTTTTGCCTTTAATAGGCTTTTCAATGCACTTCCCCTTTAGCTAGTTTATTGTGTTATTGCCTAGATAACCTTTAAATTTTTTGTCTCATTTGTAAGTTATAGGTTGTGCATTGTGATAAATTGGTTCATTTGGTTGATTGTGAATTTTTTTCTTTCCTTTCAATTTCTTGAAGTTTAAATCATTTGCATGAAATATTTATGTGCTATGAAGCAGAAGTCTATTTGTGTAGATTGGTGTTTTTAGGAGTGCATTTCTGTCATTTTGAGATATCATATTGATGCTTCACCTTAGTTTAGCATTCTCAAAGTCACTCTATTTTCATTCTTAGTTTTCCTACCCATTTTATTGGTAAATAATTTATAGTTATTCATAGGGAACCAACCCTTCATCTCGAGGTAAATTCTCACTATAGGCAATCCACAGGCCTGAGAATTATCCCATGTGTCACCAAGTTGCTTGAGCTTTCAGCTTGTGCATTATGGGTGCAATTTGAGTGACAATAGTTTTTGGCATGCTCGGTGGGACCCATTTGAGCTATCTCAATTCAACAAATATTCACTCTTGCTACTTTTGGTGTGAGGAGCAGCAATTCCAGCCTTCAGAGACAACAATTTTCATACCTAGCGACTCATTTTCTTAGTTTCTATGTAGATTCAGTGATATTTTGTAGGCTTATAAGAAAGATTCAAACCAAATCAAGTAAAGATCCTATTGAGCATTCTCATCAATCACCACAAAAAAGAGTTAAAGAGGTAGAAAAGAAGGTTTAAAATCCATCAAACCCTTCTAATTCATCAATTCCAGATTTGTCTACTCCCCCATTGTTCAGCCTCCAGTTACAACCTACAATAATCTTTTGTTTTCAAACTCCTCATCTCAAGCACAAGTAAATCCACCTATTATCCCAATGGCTCTCCCAAGAGCTCAACCTTTTGTAAATTTCAATCAAGGTAGCCCTTTGAATCTTACTCATTATGATGATATTCCTGTAGCAGCATTGAAAAGCCTACCTTTTTTCATAGGAGAAGACCAGACCACTCCCATTGAACATATAAGGGATGTAGCTTCATTGTGTGGTGTACATCATACCACACAAGAGAATGTTGCAATCAGACTCTTGGCTGCCTCATTTAAAGGGAAAGCACTTCAATGGTTAAGAGGACTACCTGTAAACTCAATTGATACCTGGGATCAGCTGGGTGATAGATTAAATTCACGGCTTGAGGACAAATCTGACCATTTGTCACTATTAGAACAACTGAGTACCATAAAGAGATCCCTCAAGAGCAAATGACTAACTTCAATTTTTGTTTCCAGAAGACTTGGAGTAGAATCCTTATCATGGTAAGGCCTACTCCTGCACATGCATTTCTATCTTATCTTAGGGCCCTTAATAGTGACATTTCAGCCATGATTCAGTCTATGGGTGCAAATACTCTACCAGATGCATTTGATATTGCTATTAGAGCATAAAACTGTCTAATTCAAGCTATTAAAATAGCCCCTAGGCCCCCAATACCCATATTTCTAGAAATACAGCCTATTGTACCTCTTTTAGAGCCTCCTCTAGTCATTGTCCCACCTTTACCAGCACTGAATTATCAAGTGGTAGCCCAAGCAAACACTGTCACACTCCCAAATCAAGAGTTTCAGGAGTTTAAAAATGAAATGAAAACCATGTTCCAAGGCTTTGGTAACAAAATGACCAATATTGAGAAGAAAGTTTCCCAGAACACCAAGCCTTATCAAGCCCCTTATCAGAATAACTAGTAGAACATGCCTCCTTATCAAGCTGACCCTTAGGGTCAAAGAAGAAATTATAATCAAAGATCCAATATACCTTACAATCCCAACACTACCAACACATCTAGAGATATTGTACCAACTCAAAACAACATGGCATCAGATTATGATTGGTGTTATCCTTGCAACCAACCTCATAATCAGACCACTTGTTCAAATGGTATGCTACATCAAGCACTCATGGTTCAAAATAATGTTTCTATCTTAGAATATGGTACTCATGGTACCCATGATCAACAAGTTTCTCATTCTGAACAAGGCCTGGATGTCACCTTGGCCAATTGGCAAGGTGAAGAATTTTGTGGAGTGAATCAACCCCAAGCTCAGAATCAGTGCTAAACTTCTATTGTAGCCAATACATGATCCAAAAAGAGAGCCATTGATATAGGACAACAAGTTGATAAAGGCATCAATCAGGCTTCTATAAGCCAACAAGCACCACCTAGACCTCAACCCACTCTGAATACACAAATCCTACCAAAAGGGCAACTAGTGGTCAACAAGGATCAACCAAGAGGTCAATTACAAACAACACAAGTTCAAGAAGATGCTACTATTAAAATAGGACAACAAAAGGTTAGTACAATTTCATTTAATATTTTGGATCAATTGAAAAAGACACATGTCAGTGTCTCAATGTGGGATTCCTTAGCTCTTCCATGGAAAAAGGATTTCTTTAAAAATGCCTTGTCTAACATCTCTTTGTCACAAGAGCTTCCTAATGAGCAACCCAAAGTAGTCTTATCCAATGCCCCTTGGGAAAAGAAGGATGAACAAAAAACTCAGAAGGTTAAACCCCCTCCTTTTTATCTGACTTTAATCATAGGTCAGCACCTAGTGCATAATTGTATGATTGATTCAGGTGCAAGTAGTTCTATCATGCCAAAGGAGATAGTTGATAAGCTGGGTTTGACATATGAGCCTCTTTCAAAAGGTGTAGTCCAGCTAGATGGGACAGAAGTAAACATAGTAGGTGTGACTAAAAATTTGGATCTCATATTGCATGCATGCCCAAACTTCTCAATCCCACAAGATGTCTATATCATAGATCTTCCACCTTACTTTGCTTTATGCTTGTCAAGAGATTTTAGAGCCAAGTTGGGTGGATATTTGTGTTCCGATTGGTCACACATGTTTTCCAGAACAAGATATGGTACCAAAGTGACCATAAAATCAAAATTGTTAGCTAATGATCATATAGAACCATACATCACAAGTGTTGTTAATGCAAATTTTTCTATACAAGAATCTAATGAACAACCTGATATCCTAGATCCAAACACCCCAATAAAAGGGATACCTAATGTAGTATTAGATGAATGGGAAGTAGATAATGATTAAGAAGATCCATTCAAGCATATGGAAGAATTAGAGCTAGGTGTCTACATGATCCATGAAGAAGGTATCAATGTCCCTAATCTTGAAAAGGGTGACAATCAATTGTCCAATCAGCAGGGTGGACAACAAAACAATGAATTGTGGCAGCTCTATTTTGATGGCTCAAAGAGAAAGGTTGGTTCCAGAGGTGGTGTTATGTTAATCTCTCCTGAAGGTAAGAAATAATTTTCAGCCTTTAGATTTTTTTTTAGCTATACTAATAATACAGCTGAATATGAGTCACTTGCACATGGATTGGAATGGGCTAGAAAAAGAAATGTAAAGTGTTTGCAAGTATTTAGGGACAGTGAGCTAGTGGTAAATCAAGTAAGGGGTGTCAATGTTGATAACTCAATGATGAACAATAAGTACCTAACCAATATTGAGAGGGGGGAGCGAATCAGTACAAGCACAAACTCTTTTCCCAAACTAGTTTGACTACAAACACTGCAAATGTCTGACAGACAGTAACATCGGTTTGAAACAAAGTACAACCGATAAAGCTAAGAATGACTGTGACAAGTATTAACTGGTTAATCACTTAAATTTCCACTCAACTTAATACTACACTTCCATTTCACCCTTATGCATGAATAGGTAATCTGTCATCAAAAATATAATAACAGCTAGCTCAGCATGATTTACCTTCAGACACAAATCACTTAAATCATCACATGAAAAATACTATACATGACACACAAATTTTTCATGTGGAAACCCAACTGGGAAAAACCACAGTGGGGATGAATACCCACAAGTTGCTTTTAAACTCTTTAGGAGTCCCCTCTGTTAGGAGCCTAGTCCGGTTAGAGACTGGTACAATAGGTTCTACTAGGAACCGATCCTGTTAGAGATCACCTGGTTAAGGGATGGCTAAATACTCGGTTAAGGGTTAAACCCTGTTAGTGGTTACCTTGTTAGAGGATTTCAAGAAATCAATGAGTTTGAGTCACCCTATTAAAGGATTTACAACAAGCTGGTTAAGGCTGCCCTATTAAGGGATTTTCCAACTGTTGAAGTGGTTAAAGATCAATAGGTATTACAATGATCTGATAATAGCATTCAATGCCTAATGCAAATATGCTTAAGTTCCTTCCTTCTACACACACATTATGTAGGAATCAATCCTCTTATCTCATCTGGTCTGGCAAGAATCACATATCTCTGCACTTAGATACACACACACCATTTGCCAACAACCGCAGAAAGAAACACAACATCGACCTTATAGGAAACAGATAAGTCGGTAGCATAAACCCTAAACCCTAAAACATTTAGGTTAAGTAATTCAAACGGTTCAATCCTGACCATTAAACACATTGCATTGAATACAAAAGTCTTGAACATATCTCAAGACATTCTCCATCATTCATTCTTCACCTCTTTCTTGGTGGCTTGTAACCCATCACACGTTCTCCATAGTTTATAGAGACTTCACATATTCCCGAGGTAGATAGGATCAATCTCCTTCATGCAAGATCCTTCATGCACTCAACCTAACGTGGCAACATGATCAGATCTTCATTACAATGCTAACTCATCACACAATGTCATCGGTTGAGTCACACAGGCTTGGAACACTTCAACCGGAAACCCTGAGGTTGAGACTACCAACCGGTAGTCATGCAAAACTTCCATAAACCGGTTCTCATACCAACATGTCGGTTCACCTTTTCACATATACCAGTTCACAATGTTATACCAGTTCTCTCATATACCAGCTCTTAGTATCATACCGATTCTCTTGCTTGTTGCTTACTTCCATATACTAGTTCACTCTTCAGCATATTGACATCAATGACAACATACAATGTCATCATGTCTTCATACCGATTCACATATGCCAACAATCTCCCTCTTTGGTATTGATGGCAATATTCAAAGATATCTATCTGCTTCATACCTTCTCTCCCAATACTGCAGATATCTTCTCCACTTCACTTCTTCTCCCCCTTTGACAACAATGCCAAAATGGAGGCACAAGCTTCCCTATTCCGTTATGTTTCTCCCCCTAAGGAGTAGCATCCTTCAACACATCAATCCTAAAAAATATTAGACACTATCATACCTGACTGATGTGGAGCATATATATTCAGTTCACCTCTTGAAGGGGTAGCACCCCTAATTCACCTCTCAAATAGGTAAATATAGCCTTTGGTAGAGGCTTGGTGAATATGTCTACTAATTGCTCCTTACTAGAAACATGTTCCAACACAACCTCCTTGTTCTGAACCTTCTCCCTCAAGAAATGATACTTGAGCTCAAAGTGCTTGGTTCTAGCATGCAAAACTGGATTCTTGGAAATGTTAATTGCACTTGTATTGTCACAAAATATGCTTACTGGTTTAGATACACGAACTTTGAAGCCATTTAATACATGCTTCATCCAAATAGTCTGGGTGTAGTTCATAAAAGCTGCAACATACTCTGCTTCTACTATAGACTAAGAGATACAACTCTACTTTTTACTCATCTGTGAGACCAGTCTACCACCAAGGAAGAATGCACCACCGGTTGTGCTCTTCTGGTCATCTACATTACCAACCCAATCAGCATCTATGAGCACTTTCAGTTTGAAATCATTATTGTATGGATACCATAACCCATAGTCAGTTGTTCCCTTCAGATATCTAAGAATCCACTTGACTGCTACCAAGTGGGATTCTCTTGGGCTTTGCTGAAACCGAGTGGTAATACCCACTACATGTGTAATGTCCAGTCTTCTATGCAGTACATAATGCAACTTACCAATCATTGATCGGTAATCCTTCTCATTTACCAATCCTAAGTCATCCTCTTTTGATAATTTATAACTGGTCACCATTGGTGTACCAACTGGTTTATTGTCTTCCACGCCAAAGGTCTTCAACACTTCTTTGACATACTTGGACCAAGTAATAAAGATTCCATCTTTCATTTGTTGAATCTGCAGTCCAATGAAGAACTTAATCTCCCCTATGAGTGACATTTCAAACTCTGTTTTCATCTCATCAGTAAATTCATGACTCATCTTGTCATCACCTCTAAAGATGATGACACCAACAAATACTTCATAGATCAAAATCTGGTCTCCTTTTGATTTCAAGTAGATATTGCTATCTTCACTTGTTCTTTCAAATCCAATCTTTACAAGATGGGAGTGCAAGCGTTCATACCATGCTCTAGGTGCTTGCTTCAGTCCATACAAGGCTTTATGTAGCCTACACACCATGTCACTATCTTCTGATTGGGCAAACCCATCTGGTTGTTCTATGTACACCTCCTCTTCAAGTATTCCATTTAGGAATGCAGATTTTACATCCATTTGATATACCTTGAATCCTTTAAAAGCTATATATGCAAGAAGCATATGCACTCCTTCCAATCTTGCTACTGGAGCAAAGGTTTCTCCATAGTCTTCTCCTTCTTCTTGGGCATATCCTTTACACACTAGTCTGGCTTTGTTCCTTACCATTGTGCCATCCTCATTTAGCTTGTTTCTGAAAACCTATTTGGTTCCAATGACATTTTTGTGCTCCGGTCTGGGTACCAAAGACCATGTACCATTCTTCTCTATCTAGTCAAGTTCCTCCTCCATTGCCTTGATCCAATCTTCATCTTTATGTGCCTCTTTGAATGATTTAGGCTCAAATTTA
The DNA here is from genome assembly GCF_030272615.1 of Cryptomeria japonica. NCBI lineage: Eukaryota > Viridiplantae > Streptophyta > Pinopsida > Cupressales > Cupressaceae > Cryptomeria > Cryptomeria japonica. Next base: position 313,033,732 of record NC_081409.1, on the reverse strand, counting down.
GAGATCATACATGAGCTTTCTCTGACCTTTCTTCTTGTAAGAATTCCTACATCTTTGTCTCCTATGATCTACTTTGGATCATGATTGAGTTTGACATACTTAGGTATGTTCTTAATAGATTCTTCATGCTTTTCTTCTTCATCCTCATCTTCATCAGCATCAGCATCCACCGACGTAGGACCACAATTATTGGTACTGGGCTGATTTGTAGCTGGTTCCCAGAAGGTTACTAGTGGTTCATCTCCTACTTTCTCACTACTGGTTTCCTCAAGTTTCCTAGAGTTTTCATCAACCCTAACGTTGATGCTTTCAACAATTCTCTGATTCTTATTGTTGAAACATTTGAGAGCTTTACTCTTGGTTGAATATCCCAGGAATATTCCTTCATCACATTTTTCATCGAACTTGCTCTGATGTTCACTCATCTTGATATAACATTTGCTACCAAACATTCTAAATTAGCTTACCACTGGTGTCTTACCGGTCCAGTACTCATAAGGAGTCTTATCTTTTCCCTTTTTGATGAGTACCCAGTTCATTGTGTACACTGGAGTGCTCACCGCTTCTCTCCAAAAGGTGTGAGCAACTTTTCCTTGGATCAACATAGTTCTAGTTGCTTCAACCATAGTCCAGTTATTTCTCTCTTCTAAGCCATTCTGTTGTGGATTTCGGGGGGCAGACAGTTGCCTCTCGATGCTATTCTCTTCACAATATTTGTTGAATTCACCGGAAGTGAATTCCCCTCCTTGATCACTTCTAAGGCATTTGATTCTTCTACCACTTTCCTTTTCTACCAATGCTCTGAAAGCTTTGAAGTTTCCAAAGGCTTAAGACTTGTCCTTCAAGAATGTGACCCACATCACTCCTAAGCAATCATCTATAAGAATCATAAAATACCTATTTCCCTACACACTCCTAGTTTTCATAGGACTACACAAATTAGTATGCACAAGATCAAGTAAGTTATCAGCTTTGAAGGATTTACCTTTGAAGGTTGAGGAAGACATTTTCCCCAGTTGACATTCTTTGCACAAAGGATTTTCCAGTTTGCTCAGCATTGGTAGTCCTCTAATTGCCTTGATCTTACTGGCCTTCACAATGTTATCAAAGTTTACATGGCAGACTCTCCTATGCCATATCCAGCTATCATCAAACTTAGCAATAAGACATGTACTTATATTTGCATTTAGCTAAAATAAGTTACCTTTGGTCTGCATACTAGTGGCCATCAAATCACCATTCTTTCCTTTGATTTTGCACACTCCATTTTTGAATTCCAGAGTGAGTCCACTATCATTCAGCTGGGCAACACTCAATAGATTGTGTTTGAGACCTTCCACCCAATACACATTGTCAGCACTGCTCTTTCCATTCAGAGAGATGGACCCTCTTCCTCTAACCATACATGGTGCATCATTACCAAAGTGAACCACATCCCCATCTGTTAGGTCCCGGAGACAACTGAGAGGGGGGCTGAATCAGTTGTCAAATAAATTCAAACCAAAACAACTTAACCAACTTAATGCTTAATACTGGTAAACCAATTCAATATGCCGATAGACAGATTTAATAGTTAATTGCTATATCGGTAAGGATTAGTGCATGAAACATAAAGACAAAGTCATCCACAACACATAACACCAATATTTGTACATGGAAACCCTGTAAGGGGAAAAACCACGGTGGGAAACCTTACCCACAATCAGATGATACTACTACAGATAGTAAGTGTACATAAATGGGGTCTACACATGCAGAAAGGCTTAGCACCTAGAGCTCACTGGTCAATCACAAAATGGGAGTCACACTAACTACAGTTGGATGGTTAAATCCAATAAGAATGTACTGCACAAAATAGCATCTTCATATGCTAGATTCAGTACCAGTGTAGTTCTGATTGTCTTCACAAAAACCCTCCTTCAATCTTCAAATGATGTATGCATGTATAGCTCTACTTATTCTCGCATATACCTTCACACAATCCTTTTTCGCATTTCACACTTGATCTTACAAATAAGATCTTACATTTATACCATAACCTAATACCAATTTTAGTAGGTCGGCTCTACAAGATATTTACAATAAAAGCATTTTACAAACAAAACAATATCCGATGCAATAACCGATTGAAAATGTCGGCTTAATGCATTTACAACAATAATTAATCATCTCCAAAGTGTGCCATGCTGATCTGGAAAAGATAAACCTGCTGGTGTATACCCTGGACCTATTTGCCGGTAATAGCAAATATGCAAATGTGAATATACCAATAACTAATTCTCCAAGACAAGATGTCAAAATGATGTTTTTGACATTACCAAGTGTTTTCCATTCCATTACAAATGCTGGTGATCATTATATCCTATCGGTGTACCATATACCGGTGACTGTGCAAAAGTCACTTGCTTGCCGGTGAATGTTGCTGGATCTCCAAAATGCTAGAGTTTTAGTAGGTGTTGACATCAATGACAAAACCATACCAAAATACCAACACCATCATATTCTTCCAAAGATAGAAACCTACTCCGGTCACCAGTCATATGATGAGAACAAACACTGTCAATAATCCACTCATTGGAATTATCAAAGCAGGAGACAAGAACCTTCTTGTCTGACGCATCTTCCTTTACTGCAACAAACACAATATCTTCATTCTCTTCATCTTCTAATTCCTCATCTATGACACCTTCATCAACTGCAACAAAACAGTTTCTCCGGTTTCCTCCTTTGAATTTTTTGAACCTCTCTGGTTTGTCCTTGTTGTCACCATTAGGATAGTTTATAGCAATATGTCCTATCTAGTTACAAGAAAAGCATTTCAAAGGGAGCTTGCCTCTATATTTACCGGTTCCTTTAGGAAGTTTCCCGGCAAGAAGAGCTTCAAATTCCATCAGGATCTCCTCATCATCCATTTATTTGCTCTGTCTTGGTTCACCACTAGTGCTTGCTTCTTTTCCTTTTCTGGATGGTACATCAGAAGCTCTAAAAGCCAATTCAATCTTTTGAACACTACCATCAAAACTATTTAGCTCATAGGTTGTCAACTTTGCAATGATGGAGTCTAGGGATACCTTAGTCTTGTCTATTGATCTTAACTCCTGAATAGAAGCAACCCTTATTGCATAGACCGGTAATAAGGATCTCAGAACTTTGCTTACCACAGTGGAATCTTCCATTTTACCACCTGCACTCTTGATATCTCCAACAAAAGTTTTGATTCTTATTCCATATTGTTGAATGGTCTCACCTTCAACCATCCGCATGTCTTCAAACTTCCCTCTAAGGCTTTCTTCCTTAGCTTGTTTTACATGCTCATCACTGCTATAGATATTCTCAAGAGTGTCCCATACTTCTTTGGGATTATCTTTATCTTGGACATCAATACACTCAATGTCAGATAAGCTACTGATTAGGGCTTCCATGACTTGCCCATTCTCCTGTATTTATCTCTTTTGATCATCAGTGAGAGTATCGGTAGGAATAACCAAAACATTCTCAACATAGCTCCAATGTTGAGCACCCATGCTTCTAATGTAAATCTTCATTCTGTCCTTCCAAATTTTGAAGTTATCTCTGTTGAAATTTGGACCTTCTATCTTCATCATTACAATAGGATCTTTCTCTCAAGTGGTTAGGCTTACAACATAGAGGACCTAGAGGACACTCTAATACCAATTGATAACTCAATGATGAACAATAAGTACCTAACTGGTACTGAGAGGGGGGGGGGGTGAATTAGTACAGGCACAAACTCTTTTCCCAAACCGGTTTGACTGTAAACAATGCAAATGTCTGACAGACAGTAACACCGGTCTGAAATAGAGTGCAACCAGTAAAGCTAAGAATGACTGTGACAAGCATTAACCGGTTAATCACTTAACTTTCCACTCAACTTAATACTACACTTCCATTTCACCCTTATGCATGAATAGGTAATCTATCATCAGAAATATAATAACACCTAGCTCAGTGTGATTTACCTTCAGACACAAATCACTTAAATCATCACATGAAAAATACTACACATGACACACAGATTTTTCATGTGGAAACCCAACTGGGATAAACTACGGTGGGGATGAATACCCACAGGCTGCTTTTGAACTCTTTAGGAGTCTGCTTTGTTAGGAGCCTAGTCCAGTTAGAGACTGGTACAACAGGTTCTACTAGGAACCGATCCTATTAGAGATAACCTGGTTAAGGGATGGCTAAATACTCGGTTAAGGGTTAAACCCTGTTAGTGGTTACCTTGTTAGAGGATTTCAAGAACTCAATGAGTTTGAGTCACCCTATTAAAGGTTTTATAGAAAGTTGGTTAAGGCTGCTCGGTTAAGGGATTTTCCAACTGTTGAAGTGGTTAAAGATCAATAGGTATTAGAATGATATGATAATAGCACTCAATGCCTAATGCAGATCCGCTTAAGTTCCTTCCTTCTACACACACATTATGCAAGAATCAATCCTCTTATCTCATTTAGTCTAGTAAGAATCACGTATCTCTGCACTTAGATACACACACACCATTTGCCAACAACCGCAGAAAGAAACACAACATCGACCTTATAGGAGACAAATAGGTCAGTAGCATAAACCCTAAACCCTAAAAAATTTAGGTTAAGTAATTCAAATAGTTCAATCCTGACCATTGAACACATTGCATTGAATACAAAAGTCTTGAACATAACTCAAGACATTCTCCATCATTCATTCTTCATCGCTTTCATGGCAGCTTGTAACCCATCATGCATTCCCCACCATTTACAAAGACTTTGCATATTTCGAGGTAGATAGGATCGATCTCCTTCATGCAAGATCCTTCATGCGCTCAAGCTGATGTGGCAACATGATCGGATCTCCATTACAATGCTAACTCATCACACAATGTCATCAGTTGAGTCACACAGGCTTGGAACACTTCAACTGGAAACCCTGAGGTTGAGACTACCAACCGGTAGTCATGCAAAACTTCCATAAACTAGTTCTCATACCAACATACCGGTTCACCTTTTCACATATACTGGCTCACAATGTTATACCGGTTCTCTCATATACCAACTCTTAGTATCATACCGGTTCTCTTGCTAGTTGCTTACTTCCATATACTAGTTCACTCTTCAGCATATTGACATCAATGACAACATACAATGTCATCATGTCTTCATATCGGTTCACATATGCCAACAAATGTGACTAAAAATGATGTCCTTAAAATGTATAAGCATAGGATATGGAACTTAATTGAAGAATTTGATGCTTTCAATCTGTTGTCCATGCCTAAAAATTAGAATAAGGAAGCAGATAAGTTGGCTTCCTTGGGTGCTCAATTTGATATACCAGATGAGGTAAGAAATATTGAAAGACAACAATATGTCAAAGTGGTTGCTAGGCGTTCAATTTCAGATAACAGTGTCAATTGGCAAGTCTGTGATTTAGATGAACAAATTATTAATTTTCTTATTGAAAAGGTTGAATTTGCAGCTGGTAATCAACATAAATTTGTAAAGTAATATGAAAATCAGAGTCTTCAATTGAAAAGTAATAAGTTTCCAAAGGGATTGGTAACCCTTGAGTCAGTCTTTAACACTGATGATCAGGTTAGAAAGGAAAAAGGTAGCATGCTAGTTAAAGAGGAGCACTACAAACCTATTGAGATCTTCAGAGATAAGTTATTAAAGCTTGGAAAGGTATGTACAGCTAAAGAGAAATAGGCATTTGTTTTGATTTGTCAAGAGTTCAATGACATGTTTGCGTGGCAGTATGAAGATTTGAAGGGATTTAACCCCTCATTAGCCCAACACACCATAGAGTTGGAAGTTGATGCCAAGCCTGTGAGACAAAAGCAAAGGCCCCTCAATCCAAAACTTGAGCATCTCATGAAGACAAAAGTAAACAAGCTCATCCAAGGTAATATTATCTTTCCTATAAAGCATACATCTTGGGTTTCAAATTTGGTTCCCATAAGATAGAAGAATGGTGAGCTTATACTTTGTGTAGACTTTAAAGATATTAACAAAGCTTCTCTAAAAGATCATTACCCATTGCCCTCAATGGAGCAGATCTTACAAGTAGTTTCAGGTTCAAATAGATTTTCACTACTTGATGGTTATTCTGGTTATAATCAGATTCTGGTAAAAGAGAATGAAAAATTTAAAACTACCTTTACTACAAAATGGGAAACAATGGCATATAGGAAAATGCCTTTTGGTTTGTCTAATGTAGGAGCAACCTTTCAGAGGGCAATGAATATGGCCTTCCAAGGTCTTATAAATAAATTTGTTTTGGTTTATCTTGATGACGTAACCGTTTTTTCAAAGCATGCTGAAGAGCACTTTTCTCACTTAAGGTAGATTTTTCAAAGGTGTAGAGAATATGGAGTATCTTTAAATCCCAAAAAGTGCATTTTTGTTGTACACAAGGGTAAGTTGTTGGGCTATATTGTATCCAAACATGGAATAACCATAGATCCAGAGAGGGTAAGTGCTATTTTAGCTTTGCCTCTACCTGCACATAAGAAAGGCCTTCAAAGCTTTATAGGTAGAATCAATTTTGTAATAAGATTTATCCCCAATATAGTATTTATTTTGAATCCATTGACTAGCATGCTTAAGAAAAATGTTACTTTTAGCTGGTCCAAAGAGGCTAAGAATAATTTTGAAGAAATTAAGACTACCATAGCATCAGCACCTACTTTGATTAATCCAGACTTTGTAAAGGATTTTATATTATATGCTTTTGGTACTTTTGATACTATTTCAGCTATGTTGATTCAACATAATGATGAGGGCTTGGAGCAGCCAATTGCATTCTTCAACCAAGGCCTAGAAGGGTATGAACAAAATTATTCTTTTGTTGAGAAACATGCATTAGCAATCATTAGAAGTCTAAAGAAATTGAGACACATGCTTTCAAATAACAAAATTCACCTAATGGTTGCTCATCCTAGTATAAAAGAATTTTTTCAAATAGAGATCTTAATGACAAAAGAGCTAGTTGGATCACAAAAGTGATGGAGTATGATGTCAATATAAAGGTAACAAAGCTGATTAGAGGTAAGGGATTATGTGAACAACTTGCTGGTCACTACGAAAACACCAAACAAGAGAATGAAGAAGTTATCCTAGGTCATGAAGATAATGAACCAATTGCTGTAGCAATACCTCCTACAAGTTGGGTGCATGAAATGATGCATTTTCTTTAGACTGGTGAGTGTCCTAAAGGCCTGAAAAATGTTAAACGAAGATACTATAGAATTCAAGCTATCCCTTATATCATTTTGGGTGGAATTTTGTTTAGAAAAGATTTTAATGGTGTATTCTTAAGATGCACAGATTTAGATCAAACTGATAGAATATTAGAGGAATTCCATAATGGACCAGCTGGTGGTCACTTTGCACCATAGACTATAGCATTAAAGTTCATGAGGGTGGGATATTTTTGCCCTGATTTGCATAAAGATGCATATTCTTGGGTAGGGAAATGTAAGAATTATGGAGTATTTGCAGGCAAACAAAAGATGGCAGCTTTACCCCTACAACCTGTTCAAATTGAACAACCATTCATGAAGTGGACCATTCATGAAGTGGGGTCTTGATTTTATTGGAGTCATCAATCCACCTTCAAGTTCTGGGCATAAATGAATCTTGATAGCCACTGATTACTTTACCAAGTGGACTGAAGCTATACCCTTGAAGGAGGAAAATGAAAGTGCAGTCCTAAACTTTTATTAGGACTTAGTAGCAAGGTTTGGTATCCCTGATTCTATTATTTCAGACAATGCATTAGCTTTTGTAGGATTTAAGATTACTAATTGGGCAGTCCAAAACAACATATTTTTTAGTACTTCATCCAATTATTACCCTCATGGTAATGGAAAAGCTGAGTCTACTAATAAGAACTTGATTAGGATAATCAAGAGGACGATAGAAGATAATCAAAGAACTTGGCACACTCAGCTAAAACATGCATTGTGAGCTGATAGAATCACCCGTAAGAGAGCTACAAGTATATCTCATTATGTCCTCATTTATGGTAAAGAGGCAAGACTCCCAATTTCAGTTGAAATGCCTACACTAACTCTGATTAGAGAGCTAGAAATGTTGCAAGAAGAACCCATGCAGGTTAGGTTGGCATAACTAATGGAGTTGGAGGAGGTAAGAAAGCAAGCATTGTTGACTATTGAAAATCATCAAGCTTGGATGAAGAGGAATTTTGATAGGAAGGTAGCTCTGAGAGTTTTCAGTGAGGGAGATTTGGTTTTGAAATGGGATGAATTAAAAAGTAAGCTTGGAAAGCATACTAAATTTGATGCCATATGGGATGGCCCATACATCATTACTGAGAAAAAGCAACATAATTCTTTTTAGCTTTCAAAGTTGAATGGTGAAGCCCTTCCAATCCCAGTTAATGGGATTCATCTCAAAGCTTGCCTTTGATATTTTATTCAGGTTCATAAGTGCCAATGCACTTTTTGTTTTCTATTTTGTTGTTCTGAGTTTCAATAAGTGCTTACACACAGTTAAGTGGTTTCTGTTTTAGGTAACACCACTTATTTTTTCCTAGTTTTCCTGTTTTATTTTCTGTCATGCCACGGAGCAGCTGAATTTCAAGAAGTTCCATTTGGAGAGAGGGCTCAGATGACTCCATAAGCCCAACGGATAAGCCATGACTAGTCTATAGTGTTTAGCAGGAAAATATTCCGTAGAGGTCACCAAAAATGTTACCAAATTTTTGCACATGCTAAATTTGGTGGCCTAATGAGGCCTTGCTTTCATTCATATTGAAAAGTGCCAAGCAAATCAGCAAATATCAGGTCAAATCATCAACAAGAATCAGATATGCACTTTTTTTTTAACTTGTTTGTTTCATGTGCAAATGCAGGAAAAGTTAAATATAGCATGTGGGTTAAAGTGTGGCTACCATGAGGGTTGAGCCTAGCATGGTGATGGAGATGGGTGTTACAAAGATAAATAGATCACAGAGATATTCATGCTCCATTGTACTTTCAAGAATGGCATGGCTTATCAAACATTTTGGAAAATTCATTTGGCAAGTGTATCGCCAAATTCCCTGTGTGCTTGATGGAAGGTAAAAGAAACTTCAAAACAAATGCAATCGACCTATGTAAGGCATTTTTTACCTAGGCACCAAGTTGGGTTTACAAAAGAAATGAACTTTCAAGGGAAAGCATTTATCCCACATTGGCAGTGTAGAGGGAGTTTATCGCATTTAAATATAAGAACACATATAACTATAGTGTCAAAGCTTAAGATCTTTTGACAAGGAGAAGCTCAGCATTGGTGGGTCCCCCACATGCGCAGGCATCTCAAGGTGCTCAAATTTTGCAGCAGAAGGGAAAATTAACCAGTGAGCAAGTAGGAAAGATCAACCATGATCAAGAAAGATCTGACGATGGTCACTATACCACGATGGAAAGATGTCCGTCGAATACTCATCATGACTCAGTGACAAAGCATGTGCCAAAAAGAGGTGGTTAAAGGACATACAGATCAAGAAAGATCAGATGGTGGAGTGAAATTCCAGGGCTTTCTGTGACTGTCAATGTATCGCAGTTGTGAAGTACCCAGAGTGAATACCCTAGCAACCAGTGAGGTGGCAGACAAGTGGCAAACAAGTGGCACCCAGATGGTGGCCAGCTAGATGGGTAGACAAACTAGAGAGTGAGTTATCAAATAGACCCTGGCATCGATGGATCTGTTAAAGGATTCACCAAAAGCATTGGTTCCATCGACATAAGGTACATCAAAGAAATCAAAACCGGTCTCGTCGATAAAATAAAAGGTATCGATGAGAAATGTGAGCGATTCACTGAGGGAGGAAGTCTGGCCAGAAGAATAATATTAGATGAACCAAGGCGGGCCCAAGTCCAATGGTAGGTCCAAGTGGCAAGACAGGCGGATCTCATGAGTGAACCAGTGGCTGACATGTGGTGACACTGTGAAATAAGAGAGAGTCGCTCAGAGAGGCTAAAGGTTGAGTTCATCAAGGAAGATCAACGGTGGTCAAGAAAGATCCGATGGATGTCTCTATGTTGCGATGGGAAGATGATCACCATATACTCACTACAACTTGGCGACAAAGAATGTGTGAAAAGGTGAGTGGCTCAGGTGTTAAGGGTTGAGAAATTTTGAGCCGATCCAACAGTCATCATTGTTCCGCAATGAAAAGATGATCATTGGTTAGTCATCGTGGATCAGTGAATGATGACATGGTGGTTAAGGTGGTGCCCAGTTGGATCCAAAGGTGAATAGGAAGTGACACATGGTGGGCCTTCCAGAAGAGAGAGTAGCCCGGGCAAACTAATGGGTGGGCATGTCAAGGAAGATCTAGTGGTTGTCACTATACTGCTATGAAAAGGTGCCTGAATGTTAATCCTCGCGACATAGCGACAAGCCATTAGCAGTCCTGGTGGTTGAATGTTAATCCGTCATATGCTGATATTTAATGTAGGTGATTAATTCAAATGGTCAAGTAATTGGTAGCGTCCAAGTGGATTCAGCGCAAAATAAGGAGAAGTCATCAGGTAGTTTGGGGTTTGATTTAAACTTGAGAGTAAGTTTGCATGAGTTCTTCTCATGATTTTGAGCCTATTTTGGTGGCTTTTTATTTCCACTCGAGGATCAATTTTCAAAAAAGATATTTTCAGTGGGAGTTCATCTTCAGTCATTCTTGAGTCATCTTTCCTCTACCTTTTGGAAAGTTTTTGTATAAAGTGAAAAAGTTTTATCTTTCTTCAGGAGTTCTTGATCATTCTCTTGTTGGTTTTAGCACAGAATATATTCTTGTAGCTCCTGTGCAATTTTATGACAGAATACTAAATAAAATTATCAGCTTATGCCTTATATTTTTGGAGTTCATTTTCTTATTCATGATTGAGAGCTAGTTTATTGTGTTATTGTCTAGATCACCTTTAAATTTTCTATCTCATTTGTAAGTCACAGGTTGTGCATTATGATAATGTTTGGTTTATTGTGAAAGTTTTTCTTTCCTTTCAATTTCTTGAAGTTTAAATCCTTTGCATGAAATATTTATGTGCTATGAACCATAAGTCTATTTGTGTAGATTGGTGTTTTTAGGAGTGTATTTTAATCATTTTAAGATATCATATTGATGCTTCACCTTAGTTTAGCATTCACAAAGTCATTCTATTTTCATTCTTAGTTTTCCTATCCCTTTTCTTGGTAAAGAATTTAGAGTTATTCACAAGGAATGATCCCTTTATCTAGAGGTTAATTCTCACTATAGGCAACCCACAGGCCTGAGAATTATCCCATGTGTCACCAAGTTTCTTGAGCTTTTAGCTTGTGCATTAGGCGTGCAATTTGAGTGACAACAGGTACTCTTCTAGAAAATTAGGCTTGAAGTTGCTCATACTCTTCATCTTCTTTCTTCATATCCTCTAGTTCCTTCACATATAAAGATTTCCAATCAATCTTTCTGGTACATGCTGTAGATGCATGAAAAGTAGGTTCAGATTTAATAGTTCTAGAAGGTCCAAATTCTTCAAGCTCAAAAATAGATAATTTACCAACCAAGATATCTCTATTAATAGATGTGTTTTCCATAGTTTTAAGCTCATTAATTGCAGTAGCCTTCATCTTATAAGCAGGTAGAAAATCTCTCAGTACTTTAGAAACTATTTCATCTTCACTTAAAGATCCACCACAACATTGAATTCCCAAAATAATCTGATTAACTCCTTCAATAAAAGTAGTAATCCTTTCATCTTCTTCCATCTTCATATTTTCATACCTTTCTCGGTAACCATCAAGTATAGAAATTTTAACATTAGAGTCACCTTCATTTAGAGTCTCCAATTTGTCCCATATAGCCTTTGCAGTTAATTTTTTAGTTAGTCCCATAATTTGTTGATCAGAAAGTGCACACAAAAAGGCTTTTCTAGCTCTACAATAACTCTCAAGCTCTTTATCCAAACCATCTAGATGAGGATTGCCAGATGCTAGATTAAATCATGTAACACCATTCTCAGTGATCTCCCAAATCTCCTTTCCAAGACATTTCAGATGAGTCTCCTGTCAAATCTTCCATACCCTATAATTTGTTCCATCAATCCTAGGAATTTCTCTCCAGAAAACAACAACAGATGAACTAGATGAACTTGAACTACTAGATGCCATTGGATCTTCCTCAAGCAGTTAATCTTTTGTAGGGAGAACAAAGCTTTGATACCAATTGTTAGACATCATAGACAACTAGAGGACAACTGAGAGGGGGGAGGGGTGTGAATCAGTTGTCACTGGATTATAAGACATTAAGCATTTAAATCCTTATTATAGGAACACATAAACTTAATACCAGAATGCATAAACCAAATACCAGAATGACTAATAAATAATTTAAACATAATTATAAATCACATAATAGTTACCATACATCCATAACACATGACACCAAGATTTGTATGTGGAAAACCTAGTAAAGGGAAAAACCACGATGGGAAGCCTACCCACAATCAGAAAATACTTCTGCACTAAGTATGTGATTACAATATGAGGGGCCTGAACATGAAGGAAGACCAATAGCCTAGAGCACACAACTCATCACAAAAATGAGCCTCACTGACTACATAAACATTAGACTACAATTCAAAAAGAAGAGTGAACTGAAAGTATAGCATCTCTTGTGCTTGAGTACAGTTTCGGTTAAGCTCAATACCAGAGGCCTTAAACCTCTCTTACAAACCCAATTTGATAACCTATGATATACCAAACCTTCTGCATATGATTACAACATTATTCAAACATAAATCATCCCATAACCTTGATCTATCAGCCTATATATGATCTACAAAGAGATCTTACTTCATATTTATACCAACTTGGGACCTAAACAACAGCCACCTAAAAGATAATAAAATAAATTCATAACATAAACCCATAAACCAATGATCAACCAAGTCGGCTTAGACCGAAAACAATGTAAACCAATAATTGAATCCCACCGATAATGCATCAGGAACATCCTCCAACACGTTACATAAATCGGTCCATAATCTAGATAACACTAGACCCAAAATAGGTCACCATAAACCAAATCCAACACCACCAATGAAATAGCACATGAAAAAGATAACCAACAATATCCTGAAAGCCATCTAGAAGTTGCACCAAAACCACTTATAACGTGCATCAAAAGATCTTAAACAAAGCTCTGTCGATAAAACCCTTACTGATGACCAAAAGGCATACTAGAACAAATGATAGCTCCTCAGTCATCAAATCCCAAACCAACTGATCATGATACACATCTATATATCATGAATGATATATCCAAACCAATTCCACAAACCAAAGCATACTGGATCCTACCGGATCAATATCATAATCAACCACTTTATTGGAACCAATCAAAAACCGATAAACAACCAAAACAACTGGTGTTGCCATCAATGACAAAATATCAATACAACACATAATCAGTTCCAAATTACCAACATTTCTTTGGACAGGGACCCCCCACACTAAATGGTCTAGTATTATTTCTATTGCTTCTCCAAAATCAACTTTCTATTCTTCTAGACCTTTAATTTGATTATTATCATTCAAAATTTTGGGAATATACCATTTTTGCAGCCCCTTGAAAGAAATCATTCTCTCCCTTAATGTTAATTATCATATTTTAATATGGGGGAACTCTTTAACCAATGTATTGTAATTTTTCCAGGTTGCTCCTACAATCTAGGGAGTGGAGGGCATATTTTTCATTGCCAAAATAAATTCTTTTAAAATGTTGACCCTAGGATTCCACATGGTATTTAATGAATGAAAGAATTTAATTTGTTCCTACAATTGCTCATGGACTTGAAAGACATGAGAATATGAGGCATGAATCACATTTAATTTATTCATCATTTTATTGTTCATCTATAGAATTGTGCTATTTCAAATTGCAAGCCATTTATCCTCATCTTCCTCTTTCATTTGAAGTAACCTTATGTCCCTATTTTTTATGATGGTGGCCAGTGCCTTATTTTGAAATGTCAATATTTTAAAATCATGAATTAAAGAATGAGGTGCCCCTTCCAATATACCTAGCCCAAATTGCTCTAGACTGTGTAGTTGATGTTTTGTTATTACTACAAAGGTTCCATCCTTCTTTTCTATTTCTTTTTTCAATCTGGCATTTTCAATGTATGATTAATTAAAACTAGCAAAAAGGGCAACATGCTACTTCTTTAATATGTCATGCTTTCTCTCCTCTTCTTTAGTGGAAACCTTAGCAAAAAATGAGGCATGTAATGTAATTGTGGCAACTTCTAATGTTGTTGTGTCCTTAAGGGTTCTTATAATGGCATCACCCACTCTTTCTTCTACCCCATATAGTATGATGGGATTTTTTATTCTAGGGGCCTTCACCCATTTTCGAAATGCTTTCAGGCTTGGGCTGAACCCCATGCCATGTGAGCCAAATTCTTGAGCATAGATGGGGTCCTCATCCCTCATGATGTAGTCAAGTATAAATTTTTTTTGTATATCCCATCTTGGGACCAACATCATGTGGCTTGACTCAATAATATTCTTGGCTCTTTAAAGGAGTGCAATCTACATTCTCCTTATAAAAAGTGGCCATCTCTTCTTCTAACATCATGTTCTTAAATTTAGCCTACATCAAGAAACTCTTAAAGTTAGGGGTTTTGATGAATTCATCATCAGACAAAAATTGAGCAGTAGCAAGAATTCTTTCATCATTGGCTTCCTCTTTAGGAATCACACTAGGAACAATTTCCCTATCTACCTCCTTAGTATCTTTTGCAAAATTAGAATCCTTGAATATTTATCGAGGAGGGGATGGTGGAGGAAACTTTGCATTCTCTTCATCATCAACAATAATCTCAATAAAATCAGATAAATTGCCTTCCTCTTTTCTATTTTTCTTATTTTCTTAGTAGGGGCCAAGCTAACCTATGGTTCTTGCTGAGAAGGGGTTGGTTTTGAAGATTCTCCTATCAATGTTTGTTTCCCTTTTCTATCAGCCCTTGGAGGCTCATACATTCGACTTTCCTCTTTTGCTAGGACAGATGGTTGCTCCTCTTGTGCTTTAGTGATAATCTCCTCAAAACTCCTTAATTTACACAACATTCATGCAAAATAATTTTGAATGTTGGAGAAAAATCCCTTGAACTCAAAGTCTCTTTGTCTTCTTTCCCTCTCTAATCTGATAAACTATAGCAACAACAAAGATAAGCGGATAAATAGAACAACACACAACACCAAGATTTTGATGAGGAAAACCCAGTTAAGGGAAAACCATGGTGGGAACCTACCCACAATAAGATGATAATCTGCAGTAGTATGTGAAAATATTACAATGGGGAATGCAAATGCATTCAGGCACACTGCCTAGAGTTCACTACTCAAAAGATAATGACCCAAAAGGCTACAATCCTCAGGGAAGTCTCACTAACTTAAAACAAGATTCAGACTACAATTTGGAAGAAATGAACTGAAAGAATAGCATCTCCAAATGCCTGATTACAGTTTTGGTTAAGCACATTTGTATATTCTACAATACCAATCTCTACTTAATACCTCACACTAAAAGATGAATCCTTATTTGCGGATACACCACTCTTTGATAATGTAGACACATCCTCTATATCTAAATTACATGACAATATTACCTATTTATACAATTCATCAACCTCTATATGTTGTGAAGAAATCTTCACAGTGAAGTTTCTCCCAAATGGTTCCTTAGGATAGCCTGACTACTACTACATCTCTTCTGGTGGATGGGGAGGCTTCCTCTAGGGAGGGTGGTTATGTTTCTTCCCACCCTTTAGAGGTTGTTGGGGATTGTCAATCGTAGGCTAGTGTTTCTTTTGATGTGGTTTTCGTTCTCGTTGCTGATAGGGAGGAAGTTGATGATGTTGGCTCTTTGGAAGTTGTTTGTCCTTTGGGCTTGGATGGATCTTTCTCGGGTCCTTTGCAACCTACTTCTTGGATGGATTCCACTATGAAGGTGTAAGAAGGATGGATATCGGTGAAAAGGAAAAAATCTAAATATGCGTGTGCTTTGATATGACCCTTCGCTCCCATAAAGGGAATAAGTAATGTGTTTCTTTTCCTCTTTTGGTTGATAGAGCTAGCTAAAAACCTTTGTTTTGTTGTTTCCTTGGTGTATGCTAGTATTTTTAAGGGCTCGCCTAATTGGTTAGGGTGTGTTGTCTTTTCCACTAGTACAGTGTGCCTGTAAATCATTGGGGATAGTTTCTTACTATCCTATTTTCTTGTGTTGGTTTGGACTGCCGATGTTTAATGTCTATCTTTCTAGACAACCTTATATATTGGGTTCAAGTCCCTAGTTCTCTTTTGTAAGGGGTTTTGGGTCCCCTCAAAACTTATTTTTGCCTAATCAAAACCAAGGTCGGCTAAACCCTCAACTCACAATTACAAAATTACATCACACGATAAAAGATAGACCACCAGACCAATATAATGATTTACATGACATAACATGGACCTAAACCAAATTCCCAAATGCTCATCACCACTAAAAAATCATGCCAAGATCAATTGCAACATGCTACATCACCAGGAAAATTGCATAACACAAAGAACAACACTGGTTCAACAAAATCACCAACAAATCACACAACGATCAATGTGGATCATAAAAAAAAGTAGGACACAATTAGGAAACAACATCAAGCATGTTAGAAACATCAGCAACAACTGCACCAACACCACTTATCAAATTTTCATCGATCAACATCTGAAACTCAAGAACACACACAACACTAACTGTCACAAAGAAAAGATAACTTGTGGAGAACCAAATCATGAACCATCTGAAATAAAGATACACAAGACCATCCCAAATAATATCCCAAAATATCAACTCCAGATCAGATCACACCAGAATATACCAGAGGAAATAGTGAACTCTGCAAAGTGTTGATTAGATAAGCAAACTACATAACTGGATCATTTGATATGATCAATTAAGATTTTCGGATCACCAAAACCAATACAAAAGAAAATAATTGTTACCCTCCCCATTTTTGTGGGAATTTTGTTCTCATGTAATTAAAATAAGGAGTGTTCATTTAGTCTGGGCTTATGTAAGTCTTGGTTTTTGTCTTTCTAAAGTCTTTCTTGAACTGGAACCTGTTGGTTGAACCTCTTCTAAGTTCAAAGTTCAAGTTCAAATGGAGTAAGTTGTATCATGGCTTGGTTTTTAAAGAGTTAAAGATATTTGTAGAAACAGTAATTGAACTTGAACTATTGAACCTTTTCAAAAAGTTCAAGGTTCATGGTTCAAATTTTTGAAAGTCGAGTCCTGTTTGAGTCCTATTCTTGTAACATGTGAGCAGTGGCATTTTGGTGTCTTTGTCTTGGTTTGTCCTTTTCTTTTCTTTTGAACATGAGCTTTTGAACCACTTCTAATTTGAACTCTTGAATAAGACCAACTAGGGCCTCAAGTGTTGATAACTATATTAGATTTGTTACATATAGGAGGGCCAAGAAGGTGGAATGAGCTATAACATGTGGTTTTGATGAGAAAAAAAATGAAAGTTTTGACAAAATATTGTTACTAAAACATGGCTTATTTTTAAAGAGAAAGCAAGCAATTAATAAATGGTTTCTATAGGGTGTATTAACTTATACCTGTCGTTCCATGACACTGTGCAGGAATATATATATAATCAGCACTAACAATTGAGCATCATAAGCATTACATGATACGTATATTTTACCCAAGTGTATATTTCAAAAAGAATCTCAAAGATCATGGCAAGAAACAAAAAAGCTCCTATGTGTGTTAGAGGTTTTGTTCAGTTTATATTGAATCCATTAAGCAAATTATAAATATTTGTATCCATAAGATGAAGTAAAAGTTGCAAATAATTGAAACTTGTACTATCAGCCAAAGTTATCCCAATGAAAAAACTTAGACAAAATGAGTAGTGCATGGTTGGGATATCATATTTTGACGTATAAGCATGATAATCTGAAGTCGGATGCATTGGTGGAAGTATTGATCATTACCAAGGAGCCATGGAAGTCAGGTAGATTGGGGAAACATATATCGATTATGGTCATCGGCAAAACATACACTGGTGGCAAAGGAAAAATAATGTCTTACCAATAGCCGATGAGGCTATCTGTAAGACTTATCTCGATGAACACAACCAAGGATATACGTGCATTGGAGAAGGTTATAACTTAGAAAGATCATCAACATAGCCAAAGGAGTCAGGATGTGTCATTTTGACTCTCCTCGATGCCCAATGAAGTGATTGGTCAGAAGATCATCAGGAAAGATTATGTCGATGGAACATGATGTAGCGGGAAAAGTTATGCCGAAAAAAAAGGTCATCGGGAAAACTATGCTTGTTGCCATGACACATTTGAAGTTACCCCGATGCCCGATGATAGTATCAGGTTGACATATACTTATGTTACCTCGACAGGAAAGATAAAGTTTCTAAAAGGAAAAGGGATTTTGTTGATGGCGCCAAAGATGAAGTTTCATTGAAGAGACATACACCTATGAGATATTGTCGTATCAGAATTTAAAACTGAAACAATGAGTTTTTATTAAATGCTTGCATCAAGTAGATTTATGTTTCAACGAGGTAGATTTATGAGAGGATCATCATTACAAAGCCATATGCGGATGTATTGGGCATATAATCAAGATTGCTTGACACAATTTTTACACAACAAAGCAATTGATAGAACAGAGAATTGAATTCCTTAGAGTTAGAAAAAAAAATTGTGATTGCAAAAATGGAGGCTTAGAGTTCCACAGGAAAGAAAAGAGAGACAAAAAGCTTTGAATCTAGGGGTAAGAAATATAAGAAAGAAGAGGAAACCTAGATTCAAAGACTAAAAGAAGATATGATACAACAAATGCAAGCACTAGGCCCTAAGTCTAGAAGATCGAAATAAAATTTGTCAGGGAGGGACCAATTGGAAGAAAAATACAAAAATGTCACAGCTGTGTGGACCAAAGTGAGAGGATATGAATTATTTTTGTTTCACTCACTAGTACATTTGGGGTTGATTTTCGATGACCAATCGTCAGAATTTTGACTACTTTTTGTCGAACTGTCACCAAATGAAGCTATCAAAAAATCATCATCAAGCATTCTAACGACTCCATCTAACGTCAAAATTATTATGACATTCTAAACTCTTCTGATGGCAGCCATGATCGCTCATCTGGCCAAAGAATATCATTGGATGGACATCAAAATTTCAACACTCACTAGGAATATGCATCAACTATGACTACAATGACCATTCGAAAAGAAAGTGTCATCGGATATATAGCATCCTCGTCGGATGTTTCTTCAATAGGCATCAAAATTCTGACACCTTCCAGAAACTATGCACTGACGAGGATGTTGTTGGTCTGACGGTTTGGCCGTCAAAATTCTGATGGCAATTTTTATTTTTTTTAAAGAATACACATGCCAATTACAATGGTGCTTGTTGGTTCCCTTTTAGCATGTGGGGTATGATTTAGACCTTGACCTTGATTTTGAGACCTCGAGTATTGGAGGCTATTAAACCTATTGGATGGGGTCTTCAACTTGCCCATCCCCAAACAACTCACCTTTTGTTGTTCTTGGCACACGTTGATAAGCATTGGGTCTATCTAGCGTGTACACATCTCTATTTGCCATGTATGGGTCTATCTAGTGTGTATGTGTGTAGGGCCTCAACACTTGAAGCAATCAAAACCAAAAAACTATGCACAATAGGATAACGCCTTATGTTGCTCTAAAAAACAAGCAAACCAAGTTCACCTGCAATTTATCTATGAAATAGCCAACTTCATATAATGAAGAACTTCGGGACTTGGACAACATAACAAGGATTTGAATCCTTCTACTCTCCAGGCTCTACAAAACCTAGGTAGGTGTACCTTTCATGCATTGATTCAGACTCATTACCCACATATGACAACATCAATAAGAGTAGATAGATCTCATAAGGCTTAACAACTAGGAGGTTACTGTAGATGGGCTCGATCTACATTGACATCTCAACTAAGTTGAAGCATGAGATAGGTGGAACAAACTAAAACTACAAACATAAAACTAAATGGATATTTGATTTCTTAAAAATCTCTAAGAATCCCCAAAATCTGCAAGACCAATGCCTTATCCAAGGGCATCAAGTCATACATCAAACTACAAATGAAAAACCTCTACTGCAAATCCATCTTCATCATTAAATATTTCTACATTAATGCCTTGCATAAATGCATTACTCAGTTCATTCACAAAACAATCAGATCTTGAAAATATATTCCATTATTTATGATTGATTACAAACTTTGAATTCTTCCTTGAAGGATTTAATTTGTAACAAGAAATATATATCTAGAGACAATTTTGTGTGAATTTATGCATGCCTTACATACATATAAACTTGCAACTAGAAACACCTATAGCAAGAAGAAAAAATCCTTTACTTGAAAGAAGACATTATACTATACAAACTCTGGAAGAAAAAACTCAGAGCTGGAAACATAGAATATGGAGCTCTGCTCACAAAAATTTTAGAACCCTTCTAAAAATGAGAAGACCTCAGAATAAGAAGGAAGAGAATAATTTCAGATTTCATCTCTGACAATGACAAATGTCCCACTCCCTTCTACAGTAACTACCCACACACTTGGCCTATACAAAATCTTCTCTAACAAACTAACAAATCCTTTTGAAATCCTAAGGAAACTGCTCCCAAAATATTTGGTGTGTGCTACAACTGACTGCAGAAATAAATTCCTTGTTCGAGAACTTTCCAACGATATATAACATGTCTATATCTAGGCAAAAAATAACTCGCCAACCATCAATCTCTCTGCACAATAGTCATTTAAATATTTTTATTTTTCTGCACTATAGTCGGAACTATATATTTAACTTTGACTTTTTCCCTCTGCGGCCTGCCACATGGCACCCCCTGATTGGCTCTAGGGTCCCTGTCCTGCCACCTTAGCATGGTCTAAACTGACTGCCAAAATGAAGCTCCTTTTTGTCGCTATACCGCAATGGATATTCATCATGCTATTTCTCATGACGGTATAGCAATAGCCGTCGGATCTTCTCAAAATTGCTCACTCTTTAAACACGTTAACCCACTCCCTTATGTCTTGTGTCATTTCCTAATTTGTCCTTGCATCCAGTTGGCCACCATCTAACCTACCACGTGACTACCACTAGATCGCTACCTCACCTTCGTCGAACCCACCACAACCTTGTCACTGATCCGTGATGGATAATTGGCATACATCTTCACATAGCAGATCAACGATGACTGTTGATCTATGATGAACCTACTCAGCCTTTAACTTGCCTTAGTCTCTTTCTCATCAAGTCCTACCATTTGGTCACCATGTCACGAGGGTTAACTGGCAAGCAGTTTCCCATCACGGCATAGTGATAGCCGTTGATCTACATCAAACCTGCACACTCTTTATCCTTCGTTCATCTCATGCCACATGTCTTCTTACGGCCCACTCGCAGATCCACCTATTCACCACCTAGACCGCCATCTTAACCTGCCACTGGACTTGGGCCCGCCTTGTCGCCAAGTCATGATGGGTAACTGGTGAGTAGTTTCCCATTGAAGATGAGCAACCATCGTTGATCTACATCCATCCAACTGTAACATCTACTCGCCCTTAACTCACCATTTTGTCACGTTCTTTGTCGCTAATCCACGATGGACAACTAACGAGCATCTTCCAATCCTAGGTTAGTGACCACTGTTGGATCATCTGCAATCACCATTGGATCTTTTGACATGCTCGACCTCTAACTTTTGTCCTCGCCAGTCCACCACAAAATTTGAATTGCCTCGAGATGCATGCATGCACGTGGTCTACTGGGCCACGAGGTGCATCTTGCCAAAAGCCCTTAAGCTTTGACACTTAAGTTATGTGCAGCCTTGTATTAAAATACAAAAAATGCCCCTTGCACAACCAATGTGGGATAAATGTTCATGCCTAAAAGTTTGTTTCTTTTGTAACCCAATTTGGCACCCAAGTAAAAATGCCTTACACAAGTCGATTGCATTTTTTTTGAAGTTTCTTTAACCCTCATGCCACACTGGAGCTCATGGCATGGAGGACTGGCAAAGGTTGTGGGTTTTAGCTTTACACCTGCCAATCACATTTTTTGAAAGCTTCTTTGCTTCCTATGTTTCACAAGCACGCGAGGGGAGGATTGTTGGCACTATTTTTCATGCCTTCAAACTAGGCGATTCAGGTTGATTCATTAGGTACGGTTTTGAAAGTGCAGAGCATAAATTTAAAATGGGCCTCAAATTGACTCAAAATTTTATAGGTCCCAACAGTGGCTCTGACTGGGGATGGTTGATTGCAAGATCAACACAAGAATTCAGAAATCTTTGGTAGAGCAGACCACCCAAAAACAGATCACTTCTCTCATTCTCAAAAAATAGGGGCTCCTTATTCTACCTAAACAGTAGGGCTCCTTTATTGAAAACCACACAACTAAACCAAAACAACTATACAAAGATACAATTTTATTTACATATGGCCCTGGCCCATCAAAAATGGAATCAATGTTTACCTCTGTCAAACACATGATTCTCATTTCCATGAATCAAGGGTAAGGTGGAAGTTTCATTTACATTTTCTCGATCACAAATGCTACAACTTCTCATTAGCTCATCACATAAAAGATAGTTAGCATACCGTTAATCATTCAATCTTTAAAAAACAAAACCCGCCTCTAAATGTTGATCATCAAATGACACATGACTTTCATATTGTTTACAATTATTTCCCAGCTGAAAAGAAAAGTAACCCAACTCCATTTGATCACTGGGAACATCAGGCACATGTTGATTGCTACTTTGCATAAATGGAAAACACCCATCCAAAATATTGTCTTGCAAACTAGAGAAGAATATTTTCTCATAAAATGACTATAATTCAACATGCTGATCACAATTTCTATCAGCACTTTGCACAAGTAAAACCAAATTATCATCATTTGTCAATGGTTCATTTGCCACTTACAAATATGGGAAAATTACTTCATATTTTTCATTCCTTTTGAAGGCAAGATCCACACAATGCATATCAAATTCTGAGTTCATATCAGCATATGAATCCACATTATCACATCTATCAACCTTATATGCAATTTCACCTTGTCTACTATTCAAATCAAATGTAGGGAAAGAATCAATAGCATATGTATCATACTTAACACCCTCAAAAATATCATTAGTATCAAAATGTATACTGGCTGGGTATGAGAGTTTGGGGACATTTTTGGATGCATACCTCTAAAAATCAGCAACTAAGAGTTCTGAGATTTGTTCACTACTTAGTGAACCTTCTCCTTTATTTTCATTTTCCTTGGTTTTACCTTCTGTGTTGTAAACATTGTCCCAATCCGATGCATGCATTAAATCTGGAGTGCTCATGTCTTTGTGCATATTTATTTTTTCATTACAACAACTTGCATCTGCATCATAACCTTTATCATGATGATCATAAAGTGTTGTTATATGTTGCAACATAGTTTCATAACCTTAGTTGCAAACACTTTGTGGATTGATATTAACAACAAGATGACCTATATCATTTAGATCTGAAACCTCAATAGGCTCATGATTATTTGAACAACTTATGTTCTCACAATTTTCTTCTTGCTCTGAATATACATCTACACTATCATGCTGAGAATAAGAGTCACCTTCAACATCATAAGAGATATCTCCACTCATGGATTCATCTCCATCACTATACTCAATCTTGTGTACATTTTCAGATTTAATCATTTCAATCTCATCTACCCATCTTTAATGTGTGCAACACTTTCTCCCCTCAAGCTTGAAGACCAATTTACTGAGTCAGGCTCATCAAGCTCTAAGAATAATTAAATCCAAATAGACTCATGGGGTATAGCATCAACTCAAAGCTCATTTAATGCAGCTGTAAATATTTCATAAAAAACATATGATGACTCTTCCTTTCTTCTCTTCCCTACTTTCTTTCTTAAAAACAAGATGAACTTATCTTGGATCTTTTGAAGACATACTTCAATCTCTCTATCAATTTCTTTCAGATTTGACAAGGGATTTGGAGATCTAGGAACCACATCTAGATCCACCAAATTTGTAGCATCTATTGAACCATTCCTTGGATAATGCTGATAACTTAATGATGAACGAATAGTACCAAACCGGTACTGAGAGGGGGGGTGAATCAGTACAGGCAAAAACATAGTCTTAAACTAGTTTGACAATAAACACTTCAATTGATTGGTAAACAGTGATACTGGTTTGAAACAGAGTGTAACCGGTAAGGCCAAGAGTGACTAAGACAGGCATTAACCGGTTAATCACTTAGCTTTCTACTCAACTCAAAACTACACTACCATTTCACCCTTATGCATGAACAGGTAATCTATCATCAAAACATAATAATCAACTAGTTCAACATATTTTATTGACAGGCATAAAACACAAAACCATCACATGCTTGACAGATAATAACAAAGTATCACAAGATAAGAGCATCACACATGACACACATATTTTTCACGTGGAAACCCAACTAGGAAAAACCACGGTGGGGATGAATACCCACAAGCTTGTTTTTTAACTCTTTGGAAGTTTGCTCTATTAGGAGCCTTGTGCGGTTAAAGACAAATACAATAGGTTCTGTTAAGAACCGATCTTGTTAGGGATCACCCAGTTAAGGGATGGCTACAATACCCAGTTAAGGGTTAAACCCTATTAAGGGTACCTTATTAGAGGATTTCAAGAACTCAATAGCTAAAGGATATCAATGACTCAGTAGCTTCGAGTTACCCTGTTAGAGGATTTTCAACAAGTCAGTTAAGGCTACCCTGTTAGGGGATTTCACAAGTATTGAAGTGGTTAAAGATCAATAGGTATATCAATGACCTGATAATAGCACTCAATGCCAATGCAGATCTACTTAAGCTCCTCTTCACCTTCTGCACTTACACTCTACAGATATGACTTCTCTCCTTTGGTCTAGCAAGAATCACATAGCTCTTCTCTTAGATACACACACACAACTTTTGCCAACAAACTCTAAAAGAATCACAACATCGACCTTATAGGACAATAGATAGGTCGGTAGCATAAACCCTAAACCCTAGACCTATTAGGTTAAGGAATTCAAATGGTTCAATCCTAACTGTCGATCATACTACATTGATTGTAATAGTCTTGATCTTATCTCAAGATATTCTCCATCGTTCATTTTCCACCAATTTCATGGCGGCTGATAACCCATCACATGTTATCACCGTTTACAGACTTCACACATTCCCGAGATAGATAGGAACATTCTTCTTTATGCAAGATCCTTCACAAGTACAAGGCTTACGTGGCAACACTATTTGTTCTTCGTTATCATGCTAACTTCATCACATAAAGTCACCTTGAAGCACTCCAATCGGAAACCTTGAAGTTGAGACCACCAACCGGTAGTCATGCACTGCTTCCATGTGCCGGTTCCCATAACCTTATGTTGGTTCATCTTGAACAAGCACACCGCTTCACTTTGGTACAAATACTGATTCACAGTGTTATACCGGTTCTTTCATATGCCGATTCTCACCTCTTCAGTGTATTGACATCAATGATAACATACAATGTCATTATGTCCACATACTGGTTCTCATACTGGTTCACATAATGCCAACAATCTCCCCCTTTGGCATTGATGGCGATATTCAAAGATATCTCTCTACTTCACATCTTCACCCCCAAGTTTTGTATATATCTTCTCTGCTTCACATCTTCTCCCCCTTTGACAACAATGCCAAAGTGGAGGCACAAGCTTCCCTGTTCCAATATGCTGCTCCCCCTAAGGAGTAGCATCCTTCAACACATCAGTCCAAAAAGAAGTGACTATGCAATACCTGACTGATGTGGAGCAAGTACGTTTAGTTTGCCTCCTGAAGGGGAAGTACCCCTAATTCACCTCTTAAGTACATAAATGTAGTCTTTGGGAGAGGCTTGGTGAATATGTCTGCTAACTGCTCCTTACTAGAAACATGTTCCAGTGCAATCTCTTTGTTCTAAACTTTTTCCCTCAGGAAATGATATTTAAGCTTAAAGTGCTTGGTCCTAGAATGTAAAACCAGATTCTTTGAAATATTGATAGCACTTGTGTTATCACAGAATATTCTTACCAGTTCTGATACAGGAACTTTGAAGCCATTTAATACATGCTTCATCTAGATTGTCTGAGTGCAATTCATGAAAGCTACAACATACTCCACTTTTGCTATAGACTGAGAGATACAACTCTGCTTCTTACTCATCCATGAGACTAGTCTACCACCGAGAAAGAATGCACCATTGGTTGTGCTTTTTCGGTCATCCACATTACCTACCCAATCAACATCTATGAATACTTTGAGGTTGAAATCATTGCTATATGGGTACCACAATCCATATTCAACTGTTCCCTTCAAATACCTAAGAATCCGCTTGACTGCAACCAAGTGGGATTCTCTTGGACTTTTCTGGAACCTTTCAGTAATGCCAACTGCATGTGCAATATCCGGTCTGCTATGCACTACATAATGTAGCTTACCAATCATTGATCGATATTCCTTCTCATCAACCAATGTGAAATCATCCTCTTTTGATAATTTGCAACCGGTCACCATCAGTGTACCAACTAGTTTTCTATCTTCCATGTCAAAGGTCTTCAACACCTCTTTGACATATTTGGACTAAGTGATAAAGATTCCATCTTTCATTTGCTGGATCTGTAGTCCAATGAAGAACTTAATCTCCCCTATGAGTGACATCTCAAACTCTTTCTTCATCTCATCAACAAACTCATGACTCATCTTGTCATCTCCACCAAAGATAATGTCATCAACAAAAACCTCATAGATTAGGATCTGATCTCCTTCAGTCTTCAAGTAGATTTTTCTATCTTCACTTGTCCTCTCAAATCCAATCTTCGCAAGATAGGAATGTAGACGTTCATACCATGCTCTAGGTGCCTACTTTAGACCATATAAGGCTTTATGTAGCCTGCACACCATATCACTGTCTTCAAATAGGGAAAACCCATCTGGTTGCTCTATATACACCTCCTCTTCAAGTACACCATTTTGGAATGCAGATTTTACATCCATTTGATATACCTTAAATCCTTTAAAAGTTGCATATGCAAGAAGCATACGAACTCCTTCCAATCTGGCTATAGGTGCAAAAGTTTCTCCATAGTCTTCTCCTTCTTCTTGGGCATACCCTTTACACACTAGTCTGGCTTTATTTCTAATCACTATGCCATCTTCATTCAACTTATTTCTAAAAACCCATTTGGTACCAATGACATTTTTATGTTCCAGTCTGGGTACCAAAGACCATGTACCATTTTTCTCTATCTGATCAAGTTCCTCTTCCATTGCCTTGATCCGGTCTTCATCTTTATGTGCCTCTTTGAATGACTTAGGCTCAAATTTAGAGATCAAACATGAGCTTTCTTTGACTCTTCTTCTTGTAAGGATTCCAACATCCTTATCTATCATGATTCAGCTTAACATACCAAGGAATGGTCTTAACAGATTCCTCTTGCTTTTCTTCTTCATCTTCATCTCTATCAGTATCAGCATCTGTATTTGCCAGTGTAGGAACACTGTTACTCGTACTTGGTTGACTGACAACTGGTTCCTAGAAGGTTACCATGGGTTCATTTACCACTTTCTCTCTACCGGTTTCCTCAGTTTTCTCAGAGGATTCATCAACTCTTACATTGATACTTTCCATAATTCTCTGAGTCCTATTGTTGTAACACTTAAGAGCTTTACTTTTGGTGGAATATCCTAGGAATATCCCCTCATCACATTTAGCTTCAAACTTTCCCTGATGTTCACTCCTTTTGATATAACATTTGCTACCAAACACTCTAAAGTGGCTAACCACGAGTGTCTTACTTGTCCAATACTCATAAGGAGTTTTATCCTTGCCTTTCTTGATGAGTACCCGGTTCATTGTGTAAACTACAGTGCTTGCCGCTTCTCTCCAAAAGGTGTGAGCAACCTTTCCTTGAATCAACATGGTTCTAGCTGCTTCAACCATAGTCAAGTTATTCCTCTCTGCTAGGCCATTCGTTGTGGAGTCTGGGGAGTAGATAGTTGCCTCTTGATGCCATGTTCTTCACAATATTTGTTGAATTCACCGGAAGTGAATTCCCCTCCTTGATCAGTTCTCAGGCACTTGATCCTCTTACCACTTTCCTTCTCCACTAATGCTCTGAAGGCTTTGAACTTCCCAAAAGCTTCAGACTTATCTTTCAAGAATGTGACCCACATCATTCTTGAGGAGTCATCAGTGAGAATCATGAAGTACCTATCACCTTGCACACTTCTAGTTTTCATAGGACCACACAAGTCAGTATGCACAAGATCAAACAAATTGTCAGCAGTGAAAGGTTTACCTTTAAAAGTTGAGGAATACATTTTCCCTAATTGACACTCTCTACACAAGGTATTATCCGGTTTGCTTAGCACCGGTAACCCTCTAACTTCCTTGATCTTACTAGCCTTCACAATGTTATCAAAGTTTACATAACATAGTCTCCTATGCCATATCCAGCTATCATCAAATTTAGCCATAAGACATGTACTTATATTTGCATTCAACTGAAATAGGTTACCTTTAGTCTGCATAACAGTGGCTACCAGTTCACCATCTTTTCCTTTGATTCTGCACACTCCATTCCTGAATTCTAGAGTGAGACCACTGTCATTTAGCTTGGCAACACTCAGAAGGTTGTGTCTGAGACCATCATGTTACTACTTATCAAATTGCCATTAGTTTTATATACAAAGTCATTCTATATTCTAGTCAGTTACCACTACCGAAATATTTAGTCGATATGAACAATCTAGTTGGTTACAGAAGGAAAATAGTCATAGAGCCCAGTATACACCGAGCTATCTACCGAGTGTTATTTCATGACTATCGAGCAGTAAAGATAATACACCGAGTTGACATACACTGAGTGAAATGTGTTACCAGATTCATTGAACCTGGACACACATATGAAAACATGTTACAAGATCGAGGCACATAGAACTGTTATCACATTGGAAATTGCACATATAGATTTTGTATAATTTTGAGGTCATCTAACCAATGAAATATTTTGCATGGTTATTTATTTGAGAAATCATGTTTGTAAGATCAAAGAATGAATCAGATCACCGACATAAGAAATCTATTTATACAGCATGAATTTAGGGTTAGATATATGTGAATGAGAGAAATGTGTGTGCATATGTGTATGAAGCAAGACTTATGTGATACATGAGAAATCACAAAGTATTATGACTGTTACAGAGACAGAGAGGTCACCGAGAAGGTTATCAGAGAACAGTCAAAGAATAGAGTAAACAGAAGGGTTTACTGAGTTACTTTATGAGTTACTGAGGTATGCTATAGGGAAGGTAATCTTATTTTGAGAACATAGAATCTACTATAGCATTTCAGATGTAAAGTTGCAGACATTTGTAAATCTTATTGTAATATTTTGAAGTTGTAAGAGAAACCTTTAACAGGGTAAAAGACTCTAATCAAGTCTATAAATTATAAATCCTCTTACCAAGTGCAGCATTTATATAGTGTTGTAAAATCCTTTAGCAAGGTAGATCTAATAGATCTTGTTACTCCTAACAAGGTAAGCTATCAAAAATATATAAACATGTAGCTCTAACCAAGCACTCTTTATTATTGCAGTAGTGAAGTTGTGGGTGCCATCCCCACCATAGTTTTTCTCTCTAATCAAGAGTTTCTGCGTAACCAAAATATATGTGTTATGGAGTGAATCATGTATGACTGTTAATTATTTGTTTTAGCTTTATGTTATGTTACAATAGTTTTTGGTTTATGCATAACAGTAAAGATATTGTTGATAAAAGGATTTGAAGTACCGATTCACCCCTCCCCTCTCAGTACATTAGCTTTCCATATTGGGCCTAACAATTGGTATCAAAGCTTGCATCTTGGAAAAGGGTTTAACTGCCTAAAGAGAAAGATCTTATCAATGGAAGGCTACAAACAATCTCAGAGGATTGTGTATCTACAAGAAGAATTGGATCATGCTATCAAGTGATTGCAAACATGCAAAGGCAAATGCAAAAATCTCTGAAAGTGAGAAGAAGATTATCTGATGATTTGCAGGACTCTCAAGAGTTAGTGGAACAAATTTAGACATCATCTGAGAACAGTATGTCTGAAGAGACTGAAGAAATGATTGGACAATTGAAAGAAAAGAACAAAGCACTGGTTGATCAACTAAAAGCAATGAAAAGAGAACATGAACATTTCAGTACACAGATGACTAAAAATATTGATGCATTGACGACAACCGAGGACAAAGTAAGAGATCTAGAAAGAGAGAAACAACAACTTGAAGCTTTAGTATCTGATAAGGATGATGAAATCATAAGGTTGACTGGGATTCATCAAAATATGATAGATCAACTAGGTTATGCACATCATGAAGCAAATCTGAAAGATGATGAGAATCAAGCATTGAAACTTGAAGTATCAAGGTTGAGCAATGAACTTGAAATAGAGAAGAAATCCAAGTAAACACCGAAGAAGAGTTATGAAGCATCAAAGATGTTGGATGAGCAACTGAATACAAGATGACCCTACAAAGAAGGAGGAATCAGTTACAAAGGAAAAGACTCTACTGAGAAGGGAATCTACACTACCGAGAAAGGAGAATCATCAAAACAAGCTAGAAAAAGGAATAACATCAAAGAGAAGAAGCCTATTTGCTACTATTGTGGAAATCGAGGTCATACTACCAACATGTGTCAAACCAGAAAAGGTAACCAATTGAATGCCACTAAGACCAATGGTTATTGTTACAATTGCAATAAATATGGTCACATATCTAATCAATGTAGGACAAAGTCTGTTAATAATTATCAGAAGGCAAAATTCAAAGGGTTTTGTAAAAACTGCAATAGATATGGACATAGTATCAAGAAGTGTTGGTTTAAGCAAAAGAACCACATGTGGTTTGCACACCGAGCAAATACTAGAGGTTACCGAACTCACACAGATCCTTACCGAAAATATTCTGCAGTACCATGGGATTACAATACAAGGATATGGTGTGATTGTTGTGGAAGATATGGACATATAAGTGCCAATTGCTTTATAAGGTTTGGAATGAATAACCAAAGATCATGGAGAAATCCTGGTATGGCATGTTTTCATTGTCACAAAGTTGGACCCTTGGCTAGAGATTGCAGAGATCAACCTAGAGAAGACACTGAGGAAATAAAAGAGAAATTAAAGATGATTTGGAGAAAGAAGGAAATTGTGTCAAATAAGGAAACCACCTTACCTACCGAGTTAGGTGCTCCCACTCCAAATTAATCGGTAAAGTTATGAAGGGACTGCATTCTCACAAGGTTAAATCTTAAACAGTTCCTATTTTAGTATGTACTGAATTCAAAATCTGCATAGTAAGATGTAGTAGTAAGTTTGAAATTCTATCAAAGTCTTTAGGAGCACTTTACAGGAAATCTGTCAAGTCGGTGAATTCAGGAAGCCTATCAAGTCGGTAAATTCAGGAAGCCTGTCAAGTCGGTATATGAAGGAAATTTGGTTACTCGGTTAAAGCGCAAAAAGGGAAAGAAAGTTAAGTGAACCGAGTGCATTTAATGTCTTTGACCTAACTTGCACGGAGCTTGATAAGGTATTTTTGACTACTTAAAGGTTTTTCACGGTCATTTTCATTCACCAAGTTTTTGAGAAGCAGAGTAGAGCGAATCAAGGCGATCAAACCATCTTCAAAGCAAAAACTAAGGTATTTACATTGAATCTCATCGCATTGCTAAGCTGGTTTATTGAACTCATTAAGTTGTTATTATCTACTGAGTGTGAAGTGTCTACCATTTGTTAAAGTTCTCAAACCCTAAGGTTCCTGTGTCAATTTTTATCTGAAATCAAAATGGCACCTAAGATCCAAGACCCCATTGTTGTCAAGAATGTAGAGAAGCCCTCACTAAAATACTCTTTGATTCCCAAAATTGCATCTGAACCGGATGACAAAACTGCCTTTTCACTCATCCCAGATCAAGTCTTGTTAGTCGAGGATGTGAGATTCTTCACAAAATGCCATGTTGAAGAACTTGGTCATGTTGAGATCAAAGATGCATATGATGAATTGTGCACATATGGTAAAATGGATAGCAAGTATGAGCATATCAAAATCAAGGGATTGACTGAAGCCCTAACCTATCCCCATGATGTTCAAACCCCAGTGGGTCAAGTTTGTACTAAGCCGAGTGCATGATGATTTCATGTGGCTACAAGAGCAACCATTTAAGATCACCAAAGAAATCATTCATTTGATCACCGGTTATCCTATCTATGATCATGCCTGAGCATAGAAAATGATATCACAGAAGGAATTGATCAGTTTGACTGGAGTAGAATCTGATTGCAGAGGTCTGAAGTTGAACAATGTCACTAATCGTGAACTCAAATTTGCCATTAGAGTAATTGGTTATTGTTTCTTCTAATTGGCAAGGGAAAATAGTGTACCCTATGCAGCAGTGGACTTAGCATACAAAATTGTTAAGAAACACATGTAAATTGACTTGTGTGAAGTATTGTTGAAGAACTTGTTTGAAAATATGAACACAATTAGGAAGCCAAAGAAGAACAACTTGGCAAATACTCTAAAATTTGGATCACTACTTATATGTATGTTTTTCTACTTTGAGAAGTTTTTTCCAACAGTTGGTAAAGTTGTTTGGGAACTACACTGACCAATCACCTATTAGATCAATGACTTCATCAAGAAGTTAGGTGATAACTTTAATGATATAATGGATGATTACTTCAGTAAGTTCCAAGAGAAAATGCATAACAGGTACCAGATACCACCACAGCTGGTAGAAAAATACAAAGATGAAATATGTTTTGAGGTTGACACCGACTACTATTATGTGAATGCTATGGAAGTGAGGACTCAATCTTTGTCACCTATAGGTTACGAGATTGATTTTGATATCACACAATAGCAAATCGATACATTTCTGACACTACCAAGGCATGCTACTGAGCTGAGGTATGGAACCTATGAAGAGGTGAAAGAAAAAGTAAAAATGAGCATTGCAGTACCCAAAGCTACAAGGAAGGCTACAAAGATGATTAAGGCATTAACTGAGAAATTCAGAGAAGAGTCTTCCTCCACACCTGTCAAAGGAGTTCTAGCCATCAGTGAAGAGGAGACAGAAGCCCAAGAAGAAGCCATAACACTTAGCACTAAATTGCCTAAGGGAAAAGTGTTGAAGAGAAAGAAACAAGACACTTCAATGGCCCTACCGACCCCTCCAATAAAGAGACCTAACACAAGGGCATATGTTGCATCACCGAGTAAGAAACAAAAGACTGTTGTCACTCCTAAGGTAACTAGAACTTACAAGAAATATACTCAGAGACCCATTTTGTCAAAAGAGTCGAGTGATACCGAATCTGAAGATGCAAGTAAATTTTAGATTGTGAAAAGCAAGAAGGTAGATGTACATAGTGTAGAAATTTTTTGTAAAAATCTGAAGGAATATGGTGGATTTGGTGGATTCATATTTGTCAAGTATGAATCCAGATCTACTGATGAAAAGAGGCAAATTGAAGAAGCTATCATTTGCACACTTCTAAAATTCTGAGTGGTACCATTAGAAGTATGTAATTCTATTCCTAAGGAATTATATGAACATATTGAAACCAGATGGAAATATGCCCTAGACTCGGAGAAACAAATCAGAGAAAGAAGTCTGGTGCATCTCTTTCCTGATATGTCTGTTGATGAAATAAAAGAACATCTGACAAACAACCAAACACAATTTATAGTAAAACAAAAGGCCTTGAAATTGATGAATGGCCTGTATATAGAAGTGGAGAAGGAAACAAAAGAGCACTGGAAGGACATCTTTCGAAGAAAGAATGCTGGTGAACAATCTATAGTGGAAATAGTCGATGTCACCGACCAAGAGCTTGATGTCACCGAGCAAGACCCTGCTAACACCATTCAAATAGATGAAGATATCATGGATGCAGAGGCACCTGAACAAGAAATGATTGAAGCCAATGCTTATGCAAAACTTGTCTCCAGTGAATCTATTTTGGAACAAGTTCAACCTTATCCACCGATCAATCAACTTGCTACAACCGAAGCTCCTCAGGATACAGGTGAAGGAACCGAAGGTCAAAAGTCTACAGTAGAAGGTACTTCACAAGAACAAACCTCTCAAGCACCTTCTAGCACCGAAAATGTTACAACTGAGACACCAAGCACCGAGACACCGAAGGACACTATTGAGGCTAAAGAAACTGACCAAAGTGTTGTCTCTACCAAGCAACCTACCGAGGATCCTCAAGCCTCTCAAGCTATTATAGTGGTTCACTCGATGAAAGGTAAAGAAAAGAAGTTGAAAAAGCATAGTTTCAAAATTGATTTATCAAAACCGATAGTGTTGCCCAATGTAGACATCTCCAAATTGAAAGGGCAAGCACTCATTGAATTCAGTGAACTGTGCAAAGCAAAGGCCAAACAGGAGAAGCAACTGGCCATACAAAAGAGGAATAAAGTACTTTAGAAGGTAAAGACCTTACTATCAGATATGCTACCTTCAGCTACAGTATCAACCGATGCAGCCATCCATATTCAATTGGATGAACACCTAAATCAGATTGAGACATCTGGAGTAGATGCATCCAAATACTTGAGCAAACTAAAAGACAAGGAGCTAACTGCTAAAATGATAGAGGAAATATAGAAATCCATTGTTGTTGGCAAGGTAAAACTTGTCAAATTTATTGCTAAGTTGTCCCCTCAACTCAAGCACATTCTTTCATTATTTCAGAAACTTTGTACATTTTCTTTATTCCTTAAGGACATTAAGAATAAAACAGAAGCAATTGAGAAAGAGATCACTGATCTCTCAAATAAGTTGACCCCCAAGCCCAATTTAGTTTAGAATTTTCATACTAAGCTACAACAGCTCATGGCTCAACAATTGGAACTGAGGAATGAAGAGCACAAGATCAAGATGGACATAATGACACTTCAAACATTATTCCTTCCTCATCTTTCATCCCTTCAAGAACAGCTAAATCGAGCCACTTACCTCTCTACTACACAAGAGGGAAGCACTTTAGATGGCTTAATTTCATTATTGGTTAATATTAATGCACATATTTCTTTAATGGACAGTGTAAAGGATGCACCCTCTGTCGCTCTCACCGAAGCCAAGACAAAGTACAAATCCATTTTTGATCAGTTGCCACCTCCAAATGGTAACTAAATTTTGATGTTTGTCAAAAAGGGGGAGTATATCATCAAGAGTACAGATAGCATCAAAGTACATAGGGGGAGTGTATAGTATTCAACGTATCAAACAACCGGAGTGTAGTATACAGGGGGAGTATACCGAGCAGAATGAGCAGAATAAGCAGAGTATCCAAGAGCAGTGAACCGAGCACTGAATAGAGGAAAGAATAGTGATTACAAAGTATTGATCACCGAGCACACATAATTAGAGTTTTGTACATCATATTGATAAGGGGAGTATATTTGATTATACTATTTCATTGACTAATGTATATACTGTATGTTTAGTCAAATTTTGTAAAGTATATAGATTTTTGAGTAATGACTTTGAAAGTAGTTTTGTCAAACATCTCAACTAATGTCAAAAGGGGAGATTGTTACTACTTATCAAATTGCCATTAGTTTTATATACAAAGTCATTCTATATTCTAGTCAGTTACCACTACTGAAATATTTAGTCGATATGAACAGTCTAGTCGGTTATGGAAGGAAAACAGTCACAGAGCCCAGTATACACCGAGCTGTCTACCGAGTGTTATTTCATGACTACCGAGCAGTAAAGATAATACACCGAGTTGATATACACTGAGTGAAACATGTTACAAGATTCATTGAACCTGGACACACATATAAAAATGTGTTACAAGATCGAGGCACATAGAACCGTTATCACATTGGAAATTGCACATATAGATTTTGTATAATTTTGAGGTCATCTAACCAATGAAATATTTTGCATGGTTATTTATTCGAGAAATCATGTTTGTAAGATCGAAGCAATGAATCAGATCACCGACATAAGAAATCTATTTATACAACATGAATTTAGGGTTAGATATATGTGAATGAGAGAAATATGTGTGCATATGTGTATGAAGCAAGACTTATGTGATACATGATAAATCATAGAGTATTATGATTGTTACAGAGACACAAAGGTCACCAAGAAGGTTATCAGAGAATAGTCAAAGAATAGAGTAAACAGAAGGGTTTACCAAGTTACTTTATGAGTTACCGAGGTATGCTATAGGCAAGGTAATCTTATTTTGAGCACATAGAATCTGCTACAACATTTCAGATGTAAAGTTGTAGATATTTTTAAATCTTATTGTAATATTTTGAAGTTGTAAGAGAAACCTTTAACAAGGTAAAAGACTCTAATCAAGTCTATAAATTGTAAATCCTCTAACCAGGTGCAGCATTTATATAATGTTGTAAAATCCTTTAGCAAGATAGATCTAACAAATCTTGTTACTCCTAACAAGGTAAGCTATCAGAAATAGCTAAACATGTAGCTCTAACCGAGCACTCTTTATTATTGTAGTAGTGAAGTTGTGGGTGCCATCCCCACCGCAGTTTTTCTCTCCAACCAAGAGTTTCTACATAAGCAAAATATGTGTTATGGAGTGAATCATGTATGATTGTTACTTATTTGTTTTAGCTTTATGTTATGTTATAGTAGTTTTTGGTTTATGCATAATAGTAAAGATATTGTTGATAAAAGGATTTGAAGTACTGATTCACCCCTCCCCTCTCAGTACATTAGCTTTCCATATTGGGCCTAACACATCAACCCAATATACATTGTCAGCACTACTCTTTCCATTTAGAGAGACGGACCCTCTGCCTTTGACCATGCATGGTGCATCATTTCCAAATTGAACCACACCACCATCATACTCTTCCAAGGATAGAAACTTGCTCCGGTCACTAGTCATATGGTGAGAACAGCCACTGTCAATGATCCACTCATTGGAATTTTCAAACCGGAAGACAAGACCTTTCTTGTCTGACACATCTTCTTTGACAGCAACAAACTTAATATCTTCATTTTCTTCATCCTTTGATTCCTCATCTGTGACACCTTCATCAACTACAAAAAAATAGTTTCTCCAGTTTCCTCCTTTGAATTTCTTGAATCTTTCCAGTTTATCCTTGTAGCACTATTAGGACAATTCATAGCAATATGTCCTATCCGGTTATAAGAAAAACATTTCAAAGGGATCTTATCTTTGTATTTACCGGTTCCTTTTGGAATTTTCCTGGCAAGAAGAGCTTCAAATTCCATCAGAAACTCCACATCATCCATTACCCTGCTCTGTCTTGGTTCACCACTAGTGCTTGCTTCTTTTCCTTTCTTGGATGGTACAACAGAAGCTCTAAAAGTTGATTCAGTCTTTTGAACACTGCCATCATAACTATTTAGCTCATAGGCTGTCAACTTTGCTATGATGGAATCCAGGGATACCTTATTCTTGTCTATTGATCTCAACTGCTGAATAGCAGCAACTCTTATTGCATAGACTGGCAATAGGGATCTCAGAACTTTACTTGCCACAGTGGAATCTTCCATTTTACCACCTGCACTCTTGATATCTCCAGCAACAGTTTTGATTCTAATACCATACTATTGAATGGTTTCACCTTCAACCATTTGCATGTCTTCAAACTTTCTTCTAAGGATTTCTTCCTTAGCTTGTTTTACATGCTCATCACCTCCATAGATATTTTCAAGAGCATCCCATACCTCTTTGGGATTAACCTTATCTTGGACATCAATGAACTCAATGTCAGATAAACTACTGATTAGGGCTTCCCTGACTTGCCCATTCTCCTGTATCTCTCTCTTTTGATCATCGGTGAGAGTATTGGTAGGGGCAACATAGGGATTCTCAACATAGCTTCAGTGTTGAGCACCCATGCTTCTGATGTATATCTTCATTCTGTCTTTCCATATACTAAAATTTTCCTTGTTAAACTTTGGACCTTCCCTCTTCATCATTACAATAGGATCTTTCCCTCAAGCGGTTAAGCTTACAACACAGAGGACCTGGAGGATGCTTTGATACCAATTGATAACTTAATGATGAACGAATAGTACCAAACCAGTAGTGAGAGGGGGGGTGAATCAGTACAGGAAAAAACATAGTCTTAAACCGGTTTGACAATAGACACTTCAATTGATTGGTAAACAGTGATACCAGTTTGAAACAGAGTGCAATCGGTAAAGCCAAGAGTGACTGAGATAGGCATTAACCAGTTAATCACTTAGCTTTCTACTCAACTCAAAACTATACTACCATTTCACCCTTATGCATAACAGGTAATCTATCATCGAAACATAATAATCAACTAGTTCAACATGTTTTATTGACAGGCATAGAACACAGAACCATCACATGCTTGATAGACAATAGGGTGAATTCACAAAGCTGGTTCCCACTTTTGCCAACGAAGGAATTTGGCGAAAGTGGGCATTTCGGATTTGCCAGTGTTCAAGCGAAATACAAATGTTCGCTCGGACTACCCCTGGGAGTCTGAGCGAACCAAACTGTTCAGTTGGGTTCGCTCGAACATCGAGTGGGTTCGCTCGAACATCGAGCATGCCAAAATCAAGCTCACTTGTTCAAGCGAATGGGGGTTCACTCGAACCCCTTTTGGTTCGAGCGAACCCAATCCGATCGAACTCGTGTTCGTTCGAACCCCAAAAATTAGAAGTTTCTCCCAAAAAATTTCAGAGTTCTGAAGAATTAATGACTTCGGAGCTCTGGTTCAATGCACGAATGAAATAATATTGATAACCCAAAAATATTAGATGGTAGTACTCGAAGCAAGCTTTCCAACGAATATAATTTTGTAATATTTTGAATTTATTATGTTCTTGATTTTTTAATTTTATTAAAAATTGGTTTTTCACCGAACATGAACTTCTCTGTTCAACGCATTGGGAAAAATAAGAAACTAATTCAAAAAAATTCTGAAAAATATCTATGCCCTTGGTATTGATGTCTTCTTTCTAACAAAAAAAATAAAATTGAATTTCGATTTATATAGAACAAGTTATGTGTTCAAACGTAAACCTATGTTTGAATTATGACTAGTCGGACTTCAAAACTTTATAAAATGAAAAATATTAAACATATCGCTATAAAACCAAATGCAAGCCCTGGATATTGATGTTACAAACCAAAATTTGAAAGAATTGAGTTTTTATCATTTATAGAAAAAAAGTTATGCATTTCGGGAGGCACATCACTCTTAAAAAATGTAGTTTGTTGTAAAAAACTACTTTTCGAGGGAGATGGAAATTTTTTTAAAAAATCTTTCAAAAAAATTTGAAAAAAATGTATATAGAATCTACAAACAAAATGCTAGAAATCACTAATTTACATCATCTTCAAATTTTTAATAGTTTAAAAGTTATAGTTCTTGGAAGCTCAAGATTATTTTAAAAATGTACATCTCAGTGTCAAAAGTGGCAAAAAAGTGGGAACCATTATTGTGAGTTCACCCAATAACAAAGTATCACAAGATAAGAGCATCACACATGACACACATATTTTTCACGTGGAAACCCAACTAGGAAAAACCACGATGGGGATGAATACCCACAAGCTTGTTTTTGAACTCTTTGGAAGTTCGATTTGTTAGGAGCCTTGTCAGGTTAAAGACAAATACAATAGGTTCTATTAGGAACCGATCCTATTAGGGATCACCCAGTTAAGGGATGGCTACAATACCCAGTTAAGGGTTAAACCCTGTTAAGGGTACCTTATTAGAGGATTTCAAGAACTCAATAGCTAAAGGATATCAATGACTCAGTAGATTTGAGTTACCGTGTTAGAGGATTTTCAACAAGCCGGTTACCGGCTACCCTATTAGGGGATTTCACAATTGTTGAAGTAGTTAAAGATCAACAAGTATATCAATGACCTGATAATAGCACTCAATGCCAATACAGATCCTCTTAAGCTCCTCTTCACCTTCTGCACTTACACTCTGCAGATATGACTTCTCTCCTCTGGTCTGGCAAGAATCACGTATCTCTTCTCTTAGATACACACACACAACTTTTTCCAACAAACTCTGAAAGAATCACAACATCAACCTTATAGGACAATAGACAAGTCGGTAGCATAAACCCTAGACCTGTTAGGTTAAGGAATTCAAATGGTTCAATCTTGACCGTCGATCATACTGCATTGAATGCAACAGTCCCTATCCAATCTCAAGACATTCTCCATCGTTCATTTTCCACTGATTTCATGGTGGCTGATAACCCATCACACATTATCACCATTTACAAACTTTGCACATTCCCAAGATAGATAGGAACATTCTTCTTTATGCAAGATCCTTCACAAGTACAAGGCTTACATGGCAACACTATCTATTCTTTGTTATCAATCTAACTTCATCATGTAAAGTCACCTTGAAGCACTCCAACCGGAAACCTTGAAGTTGAGACCACCAACTGGTAGTCATGCACTGCTTCCATGTGTCGGTTCCCATAACCTTAAGCCAGTTCATCTTGAACAAGCACACCGCTTCACTTTGGTACAGATACTGGTACACAGTGTTATACCAGTTCTTTCATATGCCAATTCTCACCTCTTCAGTGTATTGACATCAATGACAACATACAATGTCATTATGTCCACATATCGGTTCTCATACCGATTCACATAATGCCAACAAATGCATCTTACTATTTTACACTCTCTTTTCAAAACACATGCAGCCACTAACTTCATAACCAGACATACTTCTCACAATATTTCTGACTAAAAGCCTTTTAAAACATGAAGTATGTAAAGTGTGGATTTCTTTTCCTTTAAATGGTGACCATTTCCCTTTATAAGGAACAAATAATTATCTCAACAATGAGGAATACCTGGAGGAAATTTGATGTTGTTGTTCATTTCACTTCTGACTAAAAATTTGAAGAACTCCTCCAAATTTCAGGTTTGTTCTTACAGAGTCGCCACCTCCTTGAAGAGGAATAAAACTTAACCACTGATCTTCACTCTAAAACACTTTCAAATTTCTGGGTACTTGACACACAACAGAGTCACATAATATTTTTTTTTTTAAATTTCTCAGCAACAAAATCTCCGAGACACACACTCTCAAATCTGAAAACAACTTTCAGAATTCTAAACTTCTGAGACTCTTCCCCAAATGAATTTTGGACAAACTCATGGGTTTGTCTTTGTTGGTGTAAATAAATATTCATTTTGGATATTATTACACTTACTTAAGTTAACTTAGGATAATGCATCTCTTCGTAGTTTGGATTTGAGACACTTAGGGAAGTGTGCACTTACGGATAGAGCTTGTAGGAGAAATTTCACCTTTTGTGGTCTTATTTTGTTGTTACACTCCACATTCGGTGGGTCATCCACCTCTTGTGGAATATTATATTATTTCTCCTACCTACCCTTAGTATTTCTTACCTACCCTTGTTTCTCATTGAGCCACATGTCATATTTGTGTGCTCATACATCCATATGGCCTTGCCTATATATGCAAGCCTCTATTCATTGTATTGGTTAATCTAGTTGATCATTTTGCATATTGATGAGAATACAGTTTGTTCTTGTCATTCTATTGTCTCTTTTATGCTTTTCATTGTGCCCTTGATCTTGGCAAAATCCTACATGGTATCAGAGCTATTGGGGCTTCATTGATCAGTTTTTGGAGACATCATGGAAGGCTTCTATTTTCGGATTTGGGGATCTTCATTTTTTGGGGGCATCATACAGCGATTTGGACATCACCGTTGAATCCGGGAGGCCGTTTCCATAAATTTCGACTATAAACTCGACCTATTTTGGTGAGAAAGTTTTTTTCCCCATTTTGGCTATTATCGTACAGATTTCAAAAAATTTTATTAATTTTTTTCGAAAAAAAAATAAAATTTCATAGTGTCTGAATATTTTTGAAAAAAAAAAAAATCAAAAATTTCAGAGAAAAAAAAATTTCGAAAAATTGAAAAATAAAAAAAAAAAGGGAAATTTTTTTTTTGGGGGTCTACAGACCCCCCCCCACCACTGTACGAGTGCTGCAGGTTGCAAGTATGTACCTGAGCTGCAGACGCCGCCCGTACCTGCAGGTCCCGCCGCCGTCGCCGCCCGTACCTGTCGAGTTCCCCGCACCGCTGTCGTCATCGCCGCCGACCGCTCCGAATGCACCGGCCCGTCGTGCCAGTCTACTCAACGCCGCCGCTGGCCAGAGACCTCCAGCGAC
The DNA here is from genome assembly GCF_030272615.1 of Cryptomeria japonica. Classification (NCBI taxonomy): domain Eukaryota; kingdom Viridiplantae; phylum Streptophyta; class Pinopsida; order Cupressales; family Cupressaceae; genus Cryptomeria; species Cryptomeria japonica. Next base: position 312,991,303 of record NC_081409.1, on the reverse strand, counting down.
CGCCAAGACTCCTCTGGCTGCCGACGGCACCAGACCAGCCAAAGACCTCTGGCATGTCCAGTCAGCATATCGATCCCACCACGTGGCTCTCAAATAGCCCTCCGTATGCCACGTCATCGTGCCACGTCGAACGTACGGTCTACACAATCACCGTGCCATGCAGTTCGTCCATACAGTGCCACGTCATCCATACGGCCTGCATAGTCACCTGCCTAGTCAACAGTTCGTACAGTACGAATGCCCAGTTAGCAGGGAGGCGAAGTTTTTGCGACAGTCACATCAAATTTAACATAGTGACTTGCTGACGTCAGGGCCACATCAGCACTTTTTGAAATTTTTTTGACCCCTCTCCATTGGGCTTTTCAGTTTTGTAGTCCAACTTTAAAAGGCCATATCTTGCTCATTTTTGCTCCTTTTTTGGTGCAATTTTTTTTGAAATGGGCTAGAATTTTGTGATCTTCGCAGTGGTGTGGTTATTTTCTGATTTTGGTACATAGGTTTTTCAGAATTTTTGGATTCTCTCAGCTGTACCTGTCCAATCCTCAATTCTGCAACTTCAAAGGCCTTGTTTGAGCTCATACGACCTCCTTTTCAGGTGTCATTTTTTTTTAAAGTGCTTATTTTTTCATCTACTTTCAGAATCTATGATTAGATTTTAGAGATTTTGAGTGAAAATTGTACTTTCAGATATTGGTCTTATTTGGCCTATTAGGTACTTGTAAATTGCTTGGATCTTAGTTAGATCTCTTGCATTATCAGTTTGAGACTCTTTTGGCCTTATTGAGGTAGTTGTAAAATTGTAAATCAGAAGTCCACTTTGCCATTTTTTGCAAGTGGCCCATTGTATACGCACTACTTATAAAGTGCCAAAATCATCACATTTGGGGGGGGGGTTCTTTGATTGAGTGAATTTGGGGGGGTGTCTTGTGTGATTGTGCCTCTCTTTGTGCTCTTTCCATTCTTGTTGCAATGAGTTGTAATAAGTTTCCACCATTAACTCCACATAATTATGCATCATGGAAAATTAAAGCATGGAGTAAACTAATGGAAAAAGGGTCTCACACACTACATAGATGGAACAATAACAACACCACCTGATCCTAAGGCTGATCCAATTGCTCAATTATAATGGCTCACAAAGAATTGCATGGCTCTTGGAACCTTACGCAAGTATGTATCAGATGACCTCATTTTTCACATTGAGAAGTGTAAAACAATTAAAGAGGCTTGGGATATGTTTCAAAAATTGTATGGACAAGTTGATGAAATCAGAGGCTATCAGATTGACAATGAGCTCACCAACCTAGATCCCAAGAGTTTTGATACAATCCAAGATTATGTCACCAAAGCAAATGAGTTAAGAGAAAAGCTAAAGGATTGTGGAATTGACAAAAAGGATGCTCAATTGATATTCAACTTGTTGGACAAGCTTGCACCAGAATATGCAACATTTGTATCTAGCTTCCAAACTCATCGTTTGACAGTGGGGAGTTCTTATGTTATGCCTTCATTTGATGCTTTCATAGAAATGTTGATATTGGAACAATCTAAGTTGTTGAACATGGGGTTTCTCAAGTCTTCAAAGTCCAAGGCTTTGGTGGCTAATCAAGGGAATCAAGGAAGTCAAGCAAAGATTCCAACAAGAAGAAGAAGCAATCCAAGTCTAATCCACACTAGGAAAAAGGACAATCATCCTCTCCATCACAAGGCGATTCATCATCCTCTTCCAAGAAGGGGACACCACCTAAGAAGGATAAACCAACTTGTGCATATTGCAAAAAGTATGGTCATGATGAGCATCGATGCCACGCCAAGCAAGTTGATGAGTTAACCAATCTTCTCAAGAAGAAAAACATCAACTTGCCATCTGCCTATACAAAAAAGGATTCATCTCCTTCCTCTTCCTCATAGTCTAAGGTAAAAGGGCAAGCATTTGTGGCTACAACAGGTTCTTCACAGCAATGGATACTTGACTCGGGTGCCTCATATCACATGGGTTCTACAAAGGAGCAGTTTTCTTCACTGGAGCCATCTAAGGTACCTCACATTTACATAGGTGATGACACACAAGTAGAGGTTGAAGGGAAAGGTTCAATTGACATGGACGATGGAACATTTGAGAATGTTCTCTATGTTCCTAACTTGTCTACCAACCTTCTCTCCATCTACCAAATCACTCACTATGGGAATGGCAAAAAGGTTGAGTTTACACCAGATTTAGTTGTGGTAAAGGAACTTGATGATGATGCCTTGGTAGTAGTGGGACAAGTCAATGACAACTCTAGACTTTATTCATTCTCCCACTTTGTGCCAAGTTCACCTTCTAGGGCCTTGCTTACTCATTCAAATTCAGAAAGTAAGCTATGGCATGAGCAGTTTGGTCACCTCAACTACCGCTATCTTCAGCAGCTAAGCACTAAAGACTTGGTCATAGGTCTACCTTGAATCAGTTTTTTAGAGGGTGTATGTTCAGGTTGTTCCATGGGCAAGCATCCCGAAGAGAATTTTGATAAAGGGAAAACTTGGAGAGCTTTGGAAGTTCTTCAACTTGTTCACAGCGATGTAGCAGGTCCATTTCCAACACCTTCATTTAGTAAGGCCTGCTATGTTCTTACCTTCATTGATGACTACTCCCGCTTCACTTGGGTCTACTTTCTCATTCATAAGAGTGAAATATTTGACAAATTTCAGGACTTCAAGACTTGTGTGGAGAAGCAATCAGGGAAAGTGGTCAAGATCCTTCACACAGATAATGGAAGGGAATATGTGAACAAGAGACTTGAGGATTTTTGTACATTTGAGGGGATTGATCTTCAGCATTCTGTTGCATGCACTCCACAACCGAACGGGGTTGCAGAATGCAAGAATAGAACTCTCAAAGAAATGGCTAGCTGTATGATACATGCACGTTCTCTTGATCCCGCTTTTTGGGCAGAGGCTATCAGTTGTGCCACACACATCCAGAATCGGGTTACTCACAAAGCTTTGCAAGGTATTACTCCTTTTGAAGCTTGGGCTGGTAGGAAACCGATTGTGAGACATTTCAGAGTCTTTGGGTGTCCAGCATGGGCTCACATACCTCCATAGAAACGCAAGGCATTGGAACCTCAAAGTCGACCTTGCATCTTTGTTGGATATCCTGAGGGTGTTAAGGCATACCAATTGATGGATCTAGAGACACATGAGGTATTCATTGAGAGGAGTGTTCACTTTGAGGAAAGCTCTCCTAGCTTAGCCTCTCTACCTCCTCCACCTTCCTCCATTGTGGATAGTGATGTTAGTGATTCAGATGATGAGACTCCCTCAACTCTGACTCACAGGGTTACACCTCCATAGGGTCCACTTGCAGTTGAGGCACCTCGTTCTCCACCTCCACCTAGACTTCGTTGGGCTCGACAGACACTTGAGTCCACGGGTTCTCTTGTTGGGGATCCTTCAGATACATGGAGAACTTGATCACAACATCAAGATCTTCCACATGCATTCATTTCTACCACTTCCGATCCACAAACATTTAGGGAAGTATTAGGGGTTCCTGAGTGGGACCAAGCTATGGAGGAAGAGTATAGTTCCTTGATGAGGAACAACACATGGGATTTAGTCCATCTCCCTAAGGGGAGAAAGATGGTTTGATGTAAGTGGATCTATCGGACCAAGTTTGCAGCAGATGGTAGTGTGGATAAGTATAAGGCTCGGCTTGTTGCAAAAGGTTTTTCTCAGGTTGCAGGTGTTGACTAAACTGAGACCTTTGCACCCATAACCAAGATGAACTCCATTCGTTTGACACTTGCTATTGCTGCAGCTCATGGTTGGGTTGTACATCAGATGGATGTGAAGAGTGCTTTTCTTCATGGTTATCTTGATGAAGAGATTTATATGGAGCAACCACAGGGTTTCATCCAAGATACATCCTTGGTTTGCAGACTACAAAAATCTCTCTATGGCCTTAAGCAGGCCCCCAGGGCCTAGTACGCCAAGATGAATTCCTTTCTTCTCTCCGCAGGGTTCACTAGGTGTCATTCCGATTTGAATGTCTACATTTTGTGACAGGATGACTCTCACTTGATACTTGTGCTCTATGTTGATGACTTGATCATTACAGGGAGTACTTCATCCATCATTAGCAGGGTCAAATCTGCTTTGCATGACAGATTTGCTATGACTGACTTGGGTCTTTTGCACTACTTTCTCGGGATAGAGATTTCATAGTCATCTTCTGGGATTACACTATCGCAGCCCAAGTATGCTCTTGATCTACTTGCATGCTTTCATATGGCTGATTGTAAGCCTGCCCTGACTCCCTTTCTTTCAGGAGTCAAGCTTGAGGCTCAGTGTTCTTCTCCACTAGTTAATGCCACTTTGTATCGTCAGCTTGTGGGTAGTCTCATCTACTTGACTCATACACGCCCTGATATTTCATTTGCAGTTGGCATGGTTTCCCGCTTCATGCAGGATCCACATGAGCTTCATTGGAAAGCTGCCAAACGCATCCTTCATTAAATCTAGGGTACACATCACTATGGGATTCACTATGCAGAAGGCACAAGACTTTGCTTGGTTGGTTACACAGACTCTGATTGGGCTGGCGATCTAGTTGATCGTAAGTCTACTTCTGGTTACAATTTTCACCTTGGTTCAGGCCCCATTTGTTGGCAGAGGAAGAAGCAACATGCTATTGCTCTCTCTTTGACTGAGGCTGAGTATCGAGGCACTGTTAACGCAGTGACTGAGACCATTTGGCTCCAGCAGATTCTCATAGAGTTTGGATTCACCACTCCACGGCCGACAATTCTACATTGCGACAATCAGAGTGCTATTGAAATCTCGAAGAACCCGATCCAGCACCAGTGGACCAAACACATCGAGATCCATATGCACTATATCCGAGAGCTCATCCAGGAGTAGGTCATTGATTTGCAGTATTGTCCTACAGTAGAGCAGGTTGCTGACATATTCACCAAACCTTTCACTGAGAGTAAGTTCCAGCAGTTGTGAGCTCTCTTGGGGGTGCAAGATGTGTCATTAGGGGGGTCAGCTGACTTCTCCTTCCTCTCTTATGGGGGGGGACTTTTTCCTCTTTGAGGTTTTATCCTTCTTCTTTGAGAGTCTTTTGTACATTCATCTCTCTTTTGGGGGGGTGTTTTTTCCCACTGGGTTTTCTCCCTTTCTCCATTTGTGAGAGATTGCATTGCATAGTTTTGCTTGCATTTGCATATTATACATGGGTACCTATCATGGCCTAGTAGCCGGGACCCATCTTGCATTGTTGACTTGAGTCTTCATTCCACTAAGTTGCACTTAAGGGGGGCTGTTGGTGTAAATAAATATTCATTTTGGATATTATTACACTTACTTAAGTTAACTTAGGATAATGCATCTCTTCGTAGTTTGGATTTGATACACTTAGGGAAGTGTGCACTTAGGGATAGAGCTTGTAGGAGAATTTCCACCTTTTGTGGTCTTATTTTGCTGTTACACTCCACATTCAGTGGGTCATCCACCTCTTGTGGAATATTATATTATTTCTCCTACCTACCCTTATTATTTCTTACCTACCCTTGTTTCTCATTGAGCCACATGTCATATTTGTGTGCTCATACATCCATATGGCCTTGCCTATATATGCAGGCCTCTATTCATTGTATTGGTTAATCCAGTTGATCATTTTGCATATTGATGAGAATATAGTTTGTTCTTGTCATTCTATTGTCTCTTTTATGCTTTTCATTGTGCCCTTGATCTTGGCAAAATCCTACAGTCTTGACAAAATTTTTTACATCATTATCCCCAGTAGAGTCACCATTTTTGTTGTTCTAAAAAATTAGCAAACCAGGTTCACCTACAATCTATCTATGAAATAGCCAACTTCCTACAATGAAGAACTTCAGGACTTGGATAATATAACAAGGATTTGAATCCATCTACTCTTCAGGCTTTGCAAAACCTAGCTGGGTGTACCTTTCATGCATTGAATCAGACCCATTTTCCACATATGACAACATCAATAAAAGTAGATAGATCTCATAAGGTTTAATATCTAGGAGGTTACTGTAGATGGGCTCGATCTACATTGACATCTCAACTAAGTTGAAGCATGAGATAGGTGGAACAAACTAAAACTACAAACATAAAACTAAATGGATATTTGATTTCTTAAAAATCTCTAAGAATCCCCAAAATCTGCAAGACCAGTGCCTTATCCAAGGGCATGGAGTCATACATCAAACTACAAATAAAAAACCTCTACTGCAAATCCATCTTCATCATTAATATTTTTGCATAAATGCATTACTCAGCTCATTCACAAAACCATCAGATCTTGAAAATATATTCCATTATTTATGATTGATTATAGAATTTAAATTCTTCCTTGAAGAAAGTTTGGAAACAATCACAACAATCTCCTTGAGATGACAAATTCTAGCCTCCTTAAGGATTTAATTTGTAACAAAGAAATATATATCTGGAGATAATTTTGTGTGAATTTATGCATGCCTTACATACATATAAACTTGCAACTAGAAACACCTATAGCGAGAAGAAAAACTCCATTACTTGAAAGAAGACATTATACTATACAAACTCTGGAAGAAAAAACTCAGAGCTGGAAACACAGAATATGGAGCTCTACTCACAAAAATTTTGGAACCCTTCTAAAAATTAGAAGACCTCAGAATAAGAAGGAAGAGAAGAATTTTGGATTTCATCTCTGACAATGACAACTGTCCCACTCCCTTCTGCAATAACTGCCCACACACTTGGCCTATAGAAAATCTTCTCTAACAAACTGACAAATCCTTCTAAAATCTCAAGGAAAATTCTCCCAAAATATTTTGCATGTGCTACAGCTGACTAAAGAAACAAAATCCTTGGTTTGAGAGCTTTCCAATGATATATAACATGTCTATATCTGGGCAAAAAACAACTCGCCAGCCATCAATCTCTCTACACAATAGTCATTTAAATATTTTTTATTTTTCTGCACTATAGTCAGAACTATATATTTAACTTTGATTTTTTCCCTCTGCGGCCCACCACATGGCACCCCCTAATTGGCTCTAGGGTCCGTATCCTTCCACCTTAGCACGACCTGAACTCGCCGCCAAAATGAAGCTCCTTTTTGTCGCTATATCGCAATGGATATTCATCGTGCTATTTGTCATTGCGGTATAGTGATGGCCGTCAAATCTTCTTGGACTTCCTCTCTCTTTAAACACTTTAACCTTCTCCCTTATGCTGCATATCACTTCTTGATTTATCTATGCATCTCACTAGGCACCATCTAACCTACCACGTGACCACCACTGGATCGCTACCTCACCTTCATCGGACCCACCATAACCTTGTCGCTGATCTGCGATGGATAATTGGTGTGTATCTTCACATAGCAGATCATCAACAACCATTGATCTGTGATGAACTTTCTTGGCCTTTAACTTGCCTTAGTCTCTTTCTCGTCGAGTCCCACCATTTGGTCGTCATGTTGTGAGGGTTAACTGTCAAGCAGTTTCCCATCGTGGCATAGCAACAACCATTGATCTGCATTAAACCTGCATGCTCTTTATCCTTCATCCATCTTGTGCCACATGTCAGCTTACAACCCTCTCGTGGATCCACCTATTTGCCACCTGGACCGCCATCTCAAGCTGCCACTATACCTAGGCCTGCCTTGTCATCAAGTCACAATGGGTTACTAGTGAGTAGTTTCCCATTGCAGATTAGTGACCACCATTGATCTACATCCGCCTGACTATCAGATCTACTCACCCTTAATTCACCATTTTGTCACGTGCTTTGTCATTGATCCATGATGGATAACCAGCAAGCATCTTCCAATCACAGATCAACGACCATCGTTGGATCATCCGCGATCACCGTTGGATCTTCCTACATGCTTGACCTCTAACTACTGTCCTCATCAGTCTAGCACAAAATTTGGGTTGCCTCGAGATGCGCTCATGTGTGGGGTCCACTAGGCCACAAGCTACCTCTTACCAAAAGCCCTTAAGCTTTGACACTTAAGTTATGTGTGGCCTTGTATTAAAATACAAAAAAATCCCCTTGCACAACCAATATGGGATAAATGTTCATGCCTGAAAGTTTGTTTCTTTTGTAATCCAATTTGGTGCCCAAGTAAAAATGCCTTACACAGGCCGATTGCATTTGTTTTGAAGTTTCTTTAACCATCACACCACACTCTAGCTCATGACATGGGGGACTGGAAAAGGTCGTGGGTTTTATCTTTACACCCGTCAATAGTATTTTATGAAATCTTCTTTGCTTCCCATGTTTCAGAGGCATGCGAGGGGAGGATTGTTGGCACTATTTTTCATGCCTTCAAACTAGGCGATTTAGGTTGATTCATTAGGTGTCATTCTAAAAGTGCAGAGAAAAAATTTAAAATGGGCCTCAAATTGACTCAAAATTTTATAGGTCCCAACACCTTCAACCAAGGATATACAAATGATAAACTTATCTCTAAGCATAGGGCATTTTCTATTAAGGAGGTTTGCTGCCCTAGAGATAGTGTTCGCTACTCTAGGATGAAGATCAATGCCATGAATGATAGTTTGGAGCCTTCAAATGAAGCTCATTGTCCATAAAATGAAGTTTGCTTTCCTTGAGAATAGTTTGATGTCTCTAGAATGAAGATTGTTGTCATTGCAAGATGGTTCACTATCCTTAAATTATAGTTCACTGACTCAGAGAAACAATTTGGTGAATGAAGGAGATAATTTTCTGATTGAAGACAATTTGCTGAGTGTATGTGACTTAGCCTACCAATTCACTCTAGGTCGGCCCTTTCAACTTGGTGCCAAAACATAGGGTTAAGATTACAAGATACATAAGATAGGGCCTGCCCTATTCACAAGTTACAAGTTACATTCAATATAGGACCACAAGTTACAATGCCTAGTTAGGGTCAGACCAAATTACAAGTTACGTTTATAGGGCCTGTCCTATCCACAAGTTACATTATATATATCTTTCCCAATATTCATAGCAAGACATAATTACAAGTCACGTGTATTTGGGCTTAGCCCTAAGTGGTTCGGATTGCATGAGAGGTAATACATAGGAATTTTAATTGTCATTGATGACATTAAAATTCAATAGTCAGGCATCCAAGCTAGCTACAATTTTCAACACACAATAGAGATCACTGCTCCACTAAGGTTAAGATTGCAGTACTAATAATAAGGTTGTTGCCTTAGTTGATAATAGGACTACTCCTCAAAGACAATGATATATACCTTGATTGTTGTGTATATATCATTCTTTGAATTAACAAAAGGTCAAATTGATGTTTGGGGACGATTTGAGTTATAAAAAATTTTGAAGTCTTGAAACAAGACAATTTTCCCTTATTAGAGATGGTGTGAGTCTCGATATCATGGAGGGGACATGATAGAAGCTTGCACGTGAGAGTTAAAATTGAAATATTTGTAGCATCGTAAATTGTACGCACTTGCTAGGGTGGTACAATTTCACACCTAGTTTAGCACCCGCCTTGGCGTATTTTGTATTTTGCATTGCATTTCCCCTTTAGCACTTAATTAATTAAATTAATTAGGTCTAAGGTTCTATTTCATCATCTTCCATATCATAAAGTTGGGCCCTTTCATTAAAGTGTGCCCCTTTCAATTTATTCCTCCAATACATCATTCAATCAAAAACCCTAATTAAGTCCTATTTTGAGCTTGGGGGCTTGGTTTTGGGGGTCAAAACATCTCGAAATCACCTGTAACTTCGGGATTCTCTCTAAAATCATCATATCCGACGGCCTTGAAAATTTGGTGAAAAGTTGTGGGGACCGTGGCACCCAGAGTGCAACATGGTCCTGGACATTTTTCCCGAAATTTTAGGAGTGCGATCCAATCATAAAATAAAGCTTAACCCCAAGAAATTGGCGGGATATTCAATCTCTAGGTCGGCCAAAAGATGAAATTAAGACCTAGGGTTTCATATATAAGAGCTCTCTTTCTTCATTTGAAAGGATCCAATTTTTGGCTTTGGAGGACCTTCTATGCAGCGAAAGAGCAGATCTTTGAAGACTTCAATAACATTCAACATCCATCCATCAAGCATTCATCAATTTCATTCATTTAGGGCTTGGGAGACATTGAAGAACAATAGGAGATTACCAACTGAAGATTGGCTTGTACTCCTCCCTTAAGGGTTGGGTATGATTTCATGTTGTTTTCATGTCTTTGCATAAGCTTCAATATATCCTTTATTCATGCTTTAGATCACTTTGTATCTTGATTTAGAGCATTTATATTATCAGTTACAAGCAATTAGGGTTTACTTTCTAGGTTGCTCTAGTTTGCTTTCTTGCATTTAAGGACCTTGCACACACACTAGGTCTGCACACACAATACATTTTACAATACAACTTGGCTATTCATGGAGGTGGAAATCACCGAAGCGGGGGTTTGACTAAGGCAAAACCCTATATAGCCGCCCACCACACCTTTTTAGATATAAGTGCAGGTTTCAGAATTCGGACGACACCGCAAGTTACAGATCTGGAAGAAGCAGACGGAGACTGAACTTCACACCAAATCTCAGAGCAAAAGACCAGGACAGGGGCGTGGGGCACCCTGGTCCTACCAGAACAGGGGCGCTGGGTGCCCTGGTCCCTGGGACAGGGGCGCTGGGCGCCCTGGTCCTCCTGACAGACAGCATTTTCAGCATTTTTGACAGCTTTTCTAGAGTGCAAAACAGCAGTTTCCGGAGTAGTTTCAGGGGCAGAATCAGGACAGTGGCGCCCGCGCCTCTGTCCCGAACATTTTCAGTCAGATTTTAACTCCGGGTACGCATTTGCATTCTTGTCTTGTCCTTGTGTTTACAGCTTTCCATCATTTAAGTTCAATTCTGTAATCTTGTTATTAGTTCATACTTGCACTTTGGGGTTAGGGATTGAACTTGCATCATTTCATCTTTCAATTACAACAAAGGAATAGAAATCCTAATAGGTAGCCCGTGGCTCTCTCTTCCACAAGAAGAAGTAGCCAATTGTGTGATACCTCTAGGCTCTTTCGTATTCCACAAGTGTGTGGTTGAAAGTGAGATTAGGGCATGTTTGCTTAGTGTCACTTTTTCCCCCACACATTTTGGTGAACCCGACGTGAATCTATCATTGCTTCCTCTTGCATTGCATCTGTTAGATCTAGATCTAGATTTAGTGTGTTTTCATTTCATTTTCATTAAAAAAAAAGAAAAAAAAAAAAAGTGTGTTTCTTTGCATTGTGTGTTTAAATTTTATGCAATTTCAAAATGTCAGATTTTTATTTGCAAGATGTTCATATTTGTGATGATTATGAGTTAGATAAAGCTTTAGATGAATTTTTGAAACCTAAATATACCAAACCTTCATTTTACCAAAAACTCATAAACATTGTTACTATGCCATTTCATTGTGATGAGAAAGATAAGTCGAATGATTCCTCTCAAGGGTACATTCCTATCAGCTCTTCCACTAAATCTAGTAACATGGTTGTTTTCAATGATCCCCTCTATGAAGAGATATCTCCTTTTGAATCAAAAGATAAACCTTTTTATGATCATGCTTTGTTGGATGATGCCCTTGATGACTTTGTGGCTCCTAAAAAACACTCCCTTCATGAGGATCCTTTTGTGCAAGACTATGACATTATCCCTACATTTCCTAGTGATGGTATTTCCTTTTCCAACAAAATTCCCACTAGAGATGATGAATTAATGATAAATGCTTACCCTTCTCCTAAAGTTTGTCTTACCCATAAGCATCCCTTAGAGAAAGAAGATGAAATAATAAGCAATTTCCTTAATTCTCTCTCCCCTATTGAACATATTTTGAGGAAAGAGGATGAGTTTAATACATCTATTGATGCTCTCCCTCCTAAGGATGAGGAATTAATAAACAATGTTATCTCCTCTCCCGAAATTGACAATGCTTCAAACATTCCTTTCAACAACCTCACTATTTGGGATGAACCATTAGAAGAAGGTGAAGATTATTCTCTCTCCCTTGATAATTTCTCACCTTCCTTGAATCTCAATTATTCTCCCTCTAAAAATAAAGCATCTCCCTCTCCTCAACTTGGTTCTACTCATAAGGATACCCTAGTTAAAAGCAAGATGATTAACATCTCTTTCAAAGATCTCCCTCTCAAAAGTGAGACTTTAGAGAGTAGTGTTGATCCTTCTCCTAGAGAGTCTATTCCCCATGTAGATCCTTTGATGATAAAGGATGATATGACCTTTCCTAGTATTACTCTTCCTACTAGAACATCAATGCCTATCCCTTGTCTCTCTCCTAAAATTGATTTGATCCGTGATAAGATTTTAGTGCAAGAGAAGACTATCAATAATCCTTCCAACACTTTTGTTCATTCCTCTAAACCATCCTCAATCAATTTGATACATGTGAATGAGACACCTAACAAACCTCTCTTCACTGTCCAAAGTGCTTCTCCTTCTCAAAATTCTCAACCTTTAAATAAGCCTATCTTAGTGGTTCAAGGTGGTTATGCTAATGATTCTTTTTGCACTCCTAACAAACCTATTATTACTGTGCAAGGAGGTTATTCTACTAAGAGCCCTTATGAGTATGCTAAGCAAATGACTAGAGAGAGTTATCATGCGGTTGCCCATACCTATAACACAAGAAACAATAGGCAACCTAATCCTCCTCCAGTTATCCCAACTTCGCTTCCTCCTTCCCAACCTATTCTTCCTCAAGCTCCTCGTATTTCACAAGTTCTTGGTAAGGAATATGATCTCATAGAACAACTTAAAACTACTCCTGCTAAGATATCCCTTTGGGATTTGATCCAAACTTCTTCCGCTCATCATGGAATGTTACAAGATGCCTTAAAAGATTTGAATGTTCCTCCACCTAATACATCTAGTAATATAGTGTCTTTGGTTAACTCTGTGATGAAACCTAAAGCTCAAATTGTGTTTACCCAAGATGAGTTGCCTACTAGTGAAATTCAACATCAATATGATCCCTTGATGATTGTGGTTATCATAAATGACACTGCTATAAGACGAACACTGGTAGATAATGTTTCTGGCCTTAATGTGTGTAGCATCAATCTATTGCATAAGATGAATGTGGATACATCCCTTATTGAGCCTGACTCTTGTCCCATTCGAGGCTTTGATAATGTTGCTAAGTCTTCATTAGGTATTATCACCTTACCCGTCACAGTGGGACCTATTACTTTTCCTACTCCTATCCATGTTATGTCGGAAATCTAACATACAACTTGTTATTAGGGAGGCCTTGGATTCACAGTATGCAAGCTGTCCCCTCTACATTGTATAGACAAGTTAAATTCATTTATAAAAATAAGACATATACCTTGATAGGTGACACTAATCTTCGAGCTTGTTTGCAAACATCTAAGCCTTCCTCTTCTAGTAATGACTCTTTGAACAAGATACCTATGGATGAATCATCACCCTCTAATAATCAAAATTCTTTGGATGAGTCTGAAGCTCCTGAAGAAGATCCTTCTCGACTTGAGTCTACACATGAAAAGGCTTTTGATCCTGAGAAGGTTCTCGCAGAAGACGATTGGGGATCCCTTGATTTTAATCCCACCTTTGTAGGTGAATATAGGGTTCCTCCTAGAGATCTTAAAGGTAAAAAGAAGGAAGAAACTAGAGATCAATCAGTCTTACTTGAACCTATGAGCAATAATTTTGTGGCCGCTTCTCAAACTTCTTCTCCTCACACTTCGAATTCTGAAGGATTTGATTCTTTGTCTTATGAAAAACCACCTTCTCTTCCTGAAATGGCTGATCGTTATGGTCGTGGTTTTCGCATTTTTGCTAAGCATGGGTATCATGGAAATGGTTGTGGCGCTCATGAACAAGGGATAAAAGTTCCTCTAGAGACTAATTTTCACAATTATGCCTTTGGACTCGGCTATAATCCCTGCAAACGTACCAAAGCATCTAAAAGACCATCTCTCAATGTGAATGCTATATTTAGTGATGATGATCTCACTTCAACTAAATCATCTTCTACTTCTATCAACTCTCATTCCCCTCATAAGGAAATCTTGGCGATGAACAAATCTCTTTATGAATCCCCTCAAATTTCTAAATCCACTTATGAATCTTTATCTCCTATTCATCATAAAGTCCTTTCCTCTAGGGATAAGGCTCTAATAAATTACACTCATTCCTCTTCTAAGATTTCATGTGACTTTTCTTCTTCAATTTTTATCATTTTATACATGTTTTTGATCTCACTTATAGTTGAGCATTTAACATGTCATATTCAAATACCTTATTCAATCTATCATGTCTTTAAATAACATTAATGGCTATTATGTTGCTCATCATTATGTGACATTGGTAGCTCATTTACTGGGGGCTCATTGTCATTCATGATGGTACAATTTCAAGTGCAATCATATTTTTTGAAGCAACATAATAGCCTAATTTTCTTGTTCCTATGGGGACAAGAGTGATTTCATACATCTCTTCTTTTGCTTATCTCTCCCTAGAATATTGTGTAAGTCCCTCTCATTGTCCTTATCCTTGGGAGGCAATGATCTTTCCTTATTTTTATCTAAGGATCCACTTTTTCCTATTTTGTGGATGGTGTGGACTTTATTACTTGATGTTATTCCTTGTATGCATTTGTTGTTTGTTCAAGGATTCTCTCTTACAAGAGGTGTAAGTCCTTGACTACAACCTCTTTTGCACTTGGTAAAATACATCCATAATGAATTCACTCTCCCAATTGGGTTAAAAAGAGCGTCATCCTTCATTAAGAATCACTTTCACCTCGCAAAAGAAGGAAGTATTGCATTCTTATTCTCTTCTTTGTCTTATTCTATAACATGTTATCTTTGTCTAGGACAATTCCTCTCGGGGATAGGTATCTTTTGTACAAATATCTCTTCTCCTCTAAGGATCTCTTTTACACATACTACAAGAAATCCCTTTTCAACTATCTTATCCTTGCTTAAAGAGTGCAAAACTCTCTTGCTTGGATCTATGACATTGTTGCATTTTTGGGGTATCTTCTTTTGTGATGAAGGTAGGTATCCTTAATCTACTTTGCTTATGACATAAACATTACACTTTTTGAGCAATGGGTCATTCTCAGAACCAGAGCACAGACTCTTAGAGCGAGATGTCTCCATTTTTCTTTTATGCAAGGTGATTATTCTCGGAACTAGAGCACAGACTCTTAGAGCGAGATGTCACGCTTTTGTACTATACATATACAAGTTGTAGCATACTCGGGTATAGACTCCTATGAGGTGCTTCTAACCTCCCTTACACACACATGCATGAGGTTGAGTGGAACTAGCGGCATAAGGCTAGACTTTCTCACTCTCCTCCCTTACATGGATCACCTAGATAGACTCTAGGGGCTAGTTTTCCATGTCCCTTTCCCATGGATCACCTAGACAAGATCTAGGGGTGAGAAGTCCATGTTTTCTCTCTCACTATTCTTCTCATGGATCACCAATGTGTGTATTCATGCTTTTTTCCTTTCTTTTCTTCTCTTTGCATTTTGTTTCCATTTACATCCTTCATCTTGTGTTAGAGAACTCTCAAATCCTCACACTCTTTGTTGTGTTGGAATTGAGATTTATTCCTCTTTCTTACCAAATGATTCTCCATTAGTTTTTGATCTCATATCAAATCTTCTTGTGAGCATTTGTCATCAATTTTCTTTAACAATTTGAAGTGGTAAACATGATACCCTGTTTCAACTCACTAAAATTAGCAAGCCGAAATAGGGGGGGGCATATAGCTACCCTCGAATTTTCATCACCTTCCTTAGTAAGCATTAGGTGATTTTGTGATCTAACGTGTGTTTTGTAGGGTGTGGTTCCTAACTGTGTACTGCAGATACCGTTGGGGGCTTCGTTCAACAGACTTATGGATATATCCTTTTTCAAATAATGTTTACTTTTCTGTACTTTAGCTTGCATATGCACATAGTGTTCATATGACCGCTAAAGTGGGGGCTAAATGTAGCGTCATAAATTGTACGCACTTGCTAGGGTGGTACAATTTCACACCTAGTTTAGCACCCGCCTTGGCGCATTTTGTATTTTGCATTGCATTTCCCCTTTAGCACTTAATTAATTAAATTAATTAGGTCTAAGGTTCTATTTCATCATCTTCCATATCATAAAGTTGGGCCCTTTCATTAAAGTGTGCCCCTTTCAATTTATTCCTCCAATACATCATTCAATCAAAAACCCTAATTAAGTCCTATTTTGAGCTTGGGGGCTTGGTTTCAGGGGTCAAAACATCTCGAAATCACCTGTAACTTCGGGATTCTCTCTAAAATCATCATATCCGACGGCCCTGAAAATTTGGTGAAAAGTTGTCGGGACCGTGGCGCCCGGAGTGCAACATGGTCCCGGACATTTTTCCCGAAATTTTAGGAGCGCGATCCAATCATAAAATAAAGCTTAACCCCAAGAAATTGGTGGGATATTCAATCTCTAGGTCGGCCAAAAGATGAAATTAAGACCTAGGGTTTCATATATAAGAGCTCTCTTTCTTCATTTGAAAGGATCCAATTTTTGGCTTTGGAGGACCTTCTATGCAGCGAAAGAGAAGATCTTTGAAGACTTCAATAACATTCAACATCCATCCATCAAGCATTCATCAATTTCATTCATTTAGGGCTTGGGAGACATTGAAGAACAATAGGAGATTACCGACTGAAGATTGGCTTGTACTCCTCCCTTAAGGGTTGCGTATGATTTCATGTTGTTTTCATGTCTTTGCATAAGCTTCAATATATCCTTTATTCATGCTTTAGATCACTTTGCATCTTGATTTAGAGCATTTATATTATCAGTTACAAGCAATTAGGGTTTACTTTCTAGGTTGCTCTAGTTTGCTTTCTTGCATTTAAGGACCTTGCACACACACTAGGTCTGCACACACAATACATTTTACAATACAACTTGGCTATTCGTGGAGGTGGAAATCACCGAAGCAGGGGTTTGACTAAGGCAAAACCCTATATAGCCGCCCACCACACCTTTTCAGATATAAGTGCAGGTTTCGGAATTCGGACGACGCCGCAAGTTACAGATCCAGAAGAAGCAGATGGAGACAGAACTTCACACCAAATCTCAAAGCAAAAGACCAGGACAGGGGCGTGGGGCACCCTGGTCCTGCAAGGACAGGGGCGCTGGGCACCCTGGTCCTTGGGACAGGGGCGCTGGGCGCCCTGGTCCTCCTGACAGACAGCATTTTCAGCATTTTTGACAGCTTTTCCAGAGTGCAAAATAGCAGTTTCCGTAGCAGTTTCAGGGGCAGAATCAGGACAGTGGCGCCCGCGCCCCTGTCCTGAACATTTTCAATCAGATTTTAACTCCGGGTATGCATTTGCATTCTTGTCTTGTCCTTGTGTTTACAACTTTCCATCATTTAAGTTCAATTCTGTAATCTTGTTATTAGTTCATACTTGCACTTTGGGGTTAGGGATTGAACTTGCATCATTTCATCTTTCAATTACAACAAAGGAATAGAAATCCTAATAGGTAGCCCGTGGCTCTCTCTTCCACAAGAAGAAGTAGCCAATTGTGTGATACCTCTAGGCTCTTTCGTATTCCACAAGTGTGTGGTTGAAAGTGAGATTAGGGCATGTTTACTTAGTGTCACTTTTTCCCCCACACAATATTTTTCTATGTAAGGGTGGGAAAGTGTTGCATTTTGGTTCTAAGGGGAGATAGATCTAACTTCGTATGGCAAATTAGGATATACAACCATGGTGAAAAGATTGAAGAATCTATTCATGTTCTGATCAACCTTGGGTGTTAAGGACTTCTATAATTTCATTAAATGTTTGTGATTGACAAAGTTACCTAATTTACCATTTGTCAAGTCATGGTGTTGGATTTCTTGGACAAGAGTATTTACTAAAGCTTATAGTTCAACTAAGAATGGAATTTAAGAAGATTAAACCATTCTAAGAGGATCCTCCAATATCCATGGCCATGATGTAGTGAGCTAATGATTCATTTGGTAAGGTTTGTAGTAGTTTGTTGCATATTGTAGATTGTGTAATTGATCTCCCATTATCTATTAGGGAGTAGGAGACACTGATTAGGTGACTCCATTGATTTGTTTAGGTCGATTTGACATTTATTATTTATATGATTTGGGTTCGCATATGAATAATTTGAGTATTGATTAAGGCACATGTTGGCCATGAATTGTGAATGTGATGGTCATAATTCCCAATTGTATAACACAAGTAGTGAAAATATAAAAACATCTTAACAACCCAAATAGTTATGAGAGTTGAACTTTAGGCTAGATTTAATTGTAAAGTTGATAATGAATTCAAATGATAAAATAATACAAGGAATTCTTGTTATCTTTCATGCTAGGGCAACAAAAGATCATGTGCAATATATAAATATATAGTTGTGTATATATTTTAACTTTTCTCCAATCCAATAACAAAATATCCTTGTGATTGACCAAGCAAAGTGATCTAAACCTTAGAAACTAATAAACTTATCCTAATGTTTTCCAAAAATAGTGATTCAAAACCTTAAAACATTAATCTTTCCTTGATGATTGCCAAAGAAAAGTGATACCGAACACTAGAAATAAATAAAAGTATATGCATTTTATCTATAAAGTCTACAATTATTAACTAAAGAAATATGTATATATAGTGCATGGCATCTTTCAAAAGGAATTTAAAGCAGTCACCAAATGAGGACAGAAAAGTTAGATGTACGAGTGCTATTAAGTTTAGAGCAATATCATTTTGGAGGAGATGAAATTCTAATATTGTGGTTTGGAATTCTCTATTCAGTAACATTCATTTGGCTTTTGTTTGTGTGATATGCTTGCTTTATAAATCTCTAAATTACAAAATGGATACCTCCAATCTGACCTTAGGTATAGAAATGTTGTACACAATGAATGATGATAATAAGGAAAAGGAATGCCTGAAGTTTTGCCTCAAACCCAACAAAGCTAGATTGATCAATATTCTTAGATCCAGCCATGTCTACTAGCATCAATCTCCCTCCCATGATAGGTACATCCAAAGTTATCAAATAAGAATGATAATGGAAGATAGAAAAGAATGAACCGTATAAAGATCTACTGGAATAAAACAAACTTAAAGCAATAAACATTGTATTAAAAATAATTTCCCACCTCGAGAGTGTTTTATTTTTCAAGAGCTTCTCAAGTCCAACAATTTCAGACTCATTTCTTTGACTTTCCACTAAGCTAACTTCTCCCTCTTTATCAATCAAATTTGTTAGAACAACATTCTGTAGACATATAACAAGTAATAAAACCAATTAAGAATGAAAAAAAATGGAAAAAAAACTCAGAAAATATAATTTCACTGCAAGCCATTCCAGTACTCTAGCCAGTAGTATTGTAATTGATAGCTCATCTAATGCTGAAGTGTTGCAGCTATATGGGATGTTACTCTAAAAGTTGAACATCAAAGTTTATTGGATTACATAATTGAATAATACCTTCCAGTTGAATAAGACATTACTTTACACAAGCTCCAATATTAGAATTTATTACATTATAAAGTTGAATAAGACCCTTAAGCTTCCAAAAGTGCAAACAGTCAACTATACATGTTGTTGTCCAATTAAAGGATTCAATATTTTAAGTGAGTTGGGGAGCTATGCCAACACAAGTTTCAAACCAACCTCAACAAATGAAATTTTGGTACCATGCAAATTTAGTTACATTATCAACCACTCTCCCATTCAAGTTGATCTTGAAAAAATCATGGTGACATGATACCTAACATATCCATGCAAGCTCAAATAATTTCACAACAACATGAGTATGAATTAGGGAGGACCATACATCTATGAAGTAATCATGCTGAAAGAACAACAACATGAGTCAACCCCATAAACGATGAAGTATTTACATAAAGTATGAAATATACCTTTGACACATATATTGCGCAAGACACATGAATACACATAAGATATTGATCAAACGTAAATCTTGGATCATACCAATAAAGAAGTACATATAAATACTTGAATATATTTAAAGCATGATTTGAATAAGGATCATACATGTTAATATATGTATCTTATAAAGCATGGGATGTTCATTGTAACACGTAGAGTGTCCATGAATTCACTTAAGCACACATGTTGTGCATGGAGCATGAACAATACACTCGAAACATGAGGAATACAAATGAATACACATGAGTCATAAGGCATACACTAAATGAATACCTTGAAGCATGAAGAATACAATGAGAACTTAAATCATGAAGCATACAAATGAATAAACTTGAATTATGAAGCATACAATGAATACTTAAATCATGAAGCATACTCGTGAAAATACTTAATGCATAAAGCAAGAAGCATACATAAAATATGAGGCATCCAGATGAATCCACTAAAGTCATAAAGAATACACTTGAATATATGTAGAGCATGAATTTTCTTAAGTCATGAAACATACATATTGTTACACTCAAGGTAGGAGCATGAAGCATCTACACAAGACATGAAATAATACACACAAAAACCCCCTAAAGTACAATGCATATATGAAAAAGTGCACGTATAAATCATACAATGAGGAAATCATGTTGAAGACACAATAGACACATTAATATCCTATTGGGTCAACACTCATTGATGGCCACAAGGCCAAATCAATGTATCTACACTTCAAACACCTTACTCTAGGCTTGGAGGACCCTACACAAGGTCTATTAATCTTACCATTATAAATTTTACCATTATAATGATTTTTTAATGGATGAGGATCTATATTATCATTTCCAAAATAGTGTTATGCATATTTACAAAAATAAAGGTAAGAGGAAAGAGTGACATCCTATTGTGATGTATTCACACATCGCCTCATTGCAAATGGGGACCCCCACCTTTTCTCTTTCTAGGTTATTTATCTTAGCTTAGTTGGTTGTTGTCAAGTCCTTTTTGTTAACCTTTTGTTTTTAGTTTCTCAAGAGTCAGCCAAGTCTTTCTTTTTGAAATGAAGTGAGGTTTAGCTCTCCCTTTGCCCATAAGAGGCATAATCCCTTCCACTTCTATCGATCTTGTCAGTGGGTGCTCAAACCCAATCACTCCCATTTCTATTTACTCCCATTTCCACCTCCCCTAACAATCTTCACTTCCATTTACCATACCTTCTAATTCACCTACCTTCCTATCCTCTATCCTCCATCTACCTTTCATACCCCATGCCTTAACCTCCTTCACATCTTAACTTAAACCTACCCT
Organism: Cryptomeria japonica; assembly: GCF_030272615.1. NCBI lineage: Eukaryota > Viridiplantae > Streptophyta > Pinopsida > Cupressales > Cupressaceae > Cryptomeria > Cryptomeria japonica. The sequence goes on along the minus strand of NC_081409.1, from coordinate 312,970,040 downwards.
TCCATCTTACACCCTCACCTCCCTCCACTAAATTCCTTTACACCTTACCCCTACCCCTATTCTATCCTAGCATCTCCCTTCCCCTCATACCTTCTATCTCATGCTCCCCTCCACACTACCTACCCCTTTACCCCTTTATCCCCTAAAATCACCTATTCTAACCCACATCCAATAAGTCTTACTTCCTTTATTTCCCTAAGCTTACCTCTACCACACACCTATTAAACCTACCCTTTCAATCTTATCACCTACCCCCATCCTAGCCTACCCATATCCTATCCCTATCCTATGTTAGGTCCCGGAGACAACTGAGATGGGGGGGGGGGGGGGGTGAATCAGTTGTCTAATAAATTCAAACCAAAAACCATTTAACCAACTTAATGCTTAATACTGGTAAACTAGTTAAGTATACCAGTAGATAGTGTTAATAGTAAATTGCTATACTGGTGAAGATTAATGCATGAAACATAAACATAAAGTCATCCACAACACATAACACCAATATTTTTACGTGGAAACCCTGTAAGGGGAAAAACCATGGTGGGAAACCTTACCCACAATCAGATGATACTACTACAGATAGTAAGTGTACATAAATGGGGTCTGCACACGTAGAAAGGCCAACAGCCTAGAGCTCACTGCTCAATCACAAAATGGGAGTCACATTGACTACAGCTGGATGGTTAAATCCAATAAGAATGTATTGCACAAAATAGCATCTTCATATGCTGGATTCAGTACCGGTGTAATGCTGATATGCTTCTACAAAAACCTAGCTTCACCTTCAAATGATGTCTTCATGTATACCTCTGCTTAATCTTGCATATACCTTCTCACAAACCTTTTTCGCATTCCACATTTGATCTTACAAATAAGATCTTATATTTATACCATAACCTAAGACCAATTTTAGTAGGTCGACTCTACAAGATATTACAAAAAACATTTTACAAACAATATAATATCTGATGCAATAACTGATTGAACATGTCAGCTTAATGCATTTACAATAATAATAAATCATCTCCATAGCATGCCATGCTAATCTAGAAAAGATAAACCTACCGATGTAACCCTAGGTAACCCTGGACCTATTTGCCGGTAAAAGCAAATATGCAAATATGAATATACAAATGATTAATTCTTCAAAACAAAGTGTCCACATGATGTCTTTGACATTACCAAGTGTCTTCCATAACATTCCAAGTGCCGGTGAACATTATATCCTGTCGGTGAATCATATACCACCAATTGTGCAATAGTTACTTGCTTGCTGGTAAATGTTGTTGGATCTCCAAAGTGCTAGTGTTCCAGTAGGTGTTGACATCAATGACAAAACCATACCAAAATACCAACAATTTCCCCCTTTTGCATTGATGGCAACACAAGATGGAAAAACCATCAAAGTGCCAAAACAGAAATGCCAAATACCAAAAACAAACAATCTCTCCTAAACAACAATCTCTCCCCTTGGGAGCAACATGTGTTTATCCAAAGATTTATTTTCAATACCAATCTTTCTATCAATTTTTCCTCAAAGATAATGTGTTTTTCCATAGATATCTCTCCCCCTTTGACATCAAATGCCAAAGTTCATATACAAAATACCAATCAATTCAATATACCAACTACTCCCCCTAAGAAGTAGCTTCCTCATCAAAGACCGGAGTAAAAAATTTGTCTTTCAATTATGTCGGTTGATGACAATCATCAACTATCTAAGTTTCTACCGGTGGTGGTATGACTCCAAGATGATCTCTAAGATATTCAAAAGTCTCCTTAGGCAAAGGTTTTGTGAAAATATCTGCAAGTTGTTCTTTAGTATTCACATAAACCAATTCTATCTCCTTTTCTTCAACTTTTTCCCTTAGAAAATTCTGTTTGATAGAAACATGTTTAGTTTTAGAGTGTAATACCATATTCTTAGATATATCAATTGTTGCAGTGTTATCACAATATATAGTAATAGGTTCCTTTCATTTTACCTTTATGTCTTTCAACATTTGCTTAAGCCATAGTACTTGTGTACAGTTAGTTGCTGCTGCAACATATTCTGATTCTGCTATTGATAAAGATGTACAACTCTATTTCTTACTCAACCAAGAAACTAATCTCTTTCCAAGAAAGAATGCTCCTCTAGTGGTGCTTTTTCTATCATCCACATCTCCTGACCAATTTGCATCTGTGTATGCACATAGATCAAAATTTTCATCTCTAGGATACCATAATCCAAGATTTGCAGTGCCTTGTAAGTACCAGAAAATCCTTTTTATTGCTGATTCATGATTTTCCCTAGGATTACTTTGAAATCTAGAAACAATACATACTGCATTCATAATATGAGGCCTGGTTTGTGTCAAATACAGTAAACCTCCTATCATATATTTCTATCTAGTTGGATTAACAGGTGTAGATTCATCCCTCTGAGATAATTTGTCATTTGTAGTCATAGGTGTGCTTACCAGTTTAGACTTCTCCATCCCAAATTTCTTTAGTAATTATTTTAAGTACTTGGATTGACTAAAAAATATACCTTTATCAGTCTATGAAATCTACAATCCTAAAAAGAATTTTATTTCTCTAATCATAGACATTTCAAATTCTTGCTGCATTTTAATAAAAAATTCCTTACATAATCCATCTTCTCCTCCAAAGATAATATCATCAATGAATACTTCTATAATCAAGATGTCATCATTAATTATTTTGTAATATAAATTGATGTCTGCATTTCCTTTGGTAAAACCAATCTTTAAAAGATACTTATCCAACCTTGCATACCAAGCTCTTGGGGCTTGTTTCAATCCATACAGAGCTTTTCTTAACTTGCAAACCATATCATTGTCATCTGTCAAAGAAAATCCATCAAAATATCCATTTGATAAACTTTGTAGTTCTTGTGAGCTGCAAAAGCCAAGAATGATCTGACTACCTCAATTCTAGCTACCGGTGCAAAGGTTTCATTGTAATCAACTCCTTCTTTCTGAGAATATCCCTTACACACTAGTCTTGCTTTATTTCTAACAACCTTACCATCTTCATTAAGTTTGTTTCTAAATACCCATTTGGTTCCAATTACATTTTTATCTTTAGGCCAGGGAACTAATGTCCAAGTATTATTTTTCTCAATTTGTCCTAATTCTTCTTCCATAGCTTTAATCCAAAATTTATCTTCACATGCCTCATTGATAGATGATGGTTCAATTTGAGAAATAAGACATACCTCTTCATTTGCCAATCTTCCTCTTGTCATAAATCCTTTAAATTTGTTTCCAATTATCTGATCTTCAGAATGATTCAATCTTACATACCGGGGTGTCTTAGTTTGCTGTTGTTCTTCAATTACTGTGGAATCCTCGAATGGTACCAGGGTAACTGGATCTTCATTTTGTATAGGTGGATTTAGTGGAGGTTCATTTATCACAATTTCTATTGCCGGTTTAGAGTCTATATACCTTGAAGTTCCTCTGAATTGTTCATCAATCTTTACATTTGTACTCTCAACAATTTTCTGCAATCTCTTATTAAAACATCTATATGCCTTGCTCTTAGATGAATAACCAAGAAATATTCCTTCATCACTTCTAGGATCAAATTTGCCAATATACTCATCTCTTCTAATATAACATTTACTTCCAAAAATTTTGAAATACTTAAGAGTAGGAGTATTACCAAACCATAGTTCATGAGGGGTCTTACCGGTTTCACCTTTGATGTGAACTTTGTTGAATGTATAGACAGCAATGCTAACTGCTTCTCTCCAATACACATGTGGTAAATTTTCTTCAGATAACATACTTCTTGCTACATCCAAGATAGTTTTGTTTTTCCTTTCAACAACTCCATTCTGTTGTGGTGTCTGAGGTGCTGATAATTGTCTTCTGATTTCATTCACTTCACAGAATGTATTAAAGTCCTTAGATGTGAATTCTCCTCCTTGATCTGATCTTAAACATTTGATTTTCTTACCGGTTTCATTTTCAACCATTGCTTTGAACAGTTTGAACTTTCCAAGTGCTTCTGATTTTTCCTTGAGAAAAGTAACCCAACACATTCTAGAATAACCATCAATAATTAGCATGAAATATCTATCACCTTGTAAGATTTTAGTTCTAGCTAGACCACATAAATCAGTGTGAATTAAATCAAGAGTATTATTGGATTTTTCTGGAATACTTTTGAAACTAGCTCTAATTTGTTTTCCAAATTGACATTCCTTACAAATTGTATTTTGAGGTTTCACACTTTTAGGTAGATCTCTAACTACCTTGGAAGTACTGATTTTTACCATGCAATCAAAGTTTACATGACATAGTCTCTTATGCCATAACCAACTTTCATCTATATGTGCAATCTAGCATGTCTTTTCACTATTATTCAAATAAAAGATATTACCTCTAGTCTGATTATCGGTTGCAATTTCCAAACCAGTTCTATTCATGATTTTGCATTTTCCATTTTTAAATTGTAACTGAAATCCCTTCTCAACTAATTGACCAACACTTAAAAGATTATGCTTTAATCCTTCAACATAGTAGACATTGTTAGTGTAGTGCTTACCATCAAGAGATATTGAACCCTTACCTTTGATTGAACAGGATTTTTCATCTCCAAATCTTACTAAACCTCCATTGTACTCTTGAAAGTTCAAGAATTTACCTTTGTCTCCTATCATATGATGTGAGCATCCTGATTCAATGATCCATTCATCCTTTACTTCAACTTTAGCTGCTAGGGCTTGTTCTACCGGTTGAGAAGTAGGTGCCGATTGATCTTCTGTTATAGCAACAAAAACCCATCCATTGTCTGCTGGATCCTCATCAGAATCATCAGTCACACCTTCATCAGCAATGTAACAAGATTTGTCTTTGTTCTTCTTAAATCTGTATCTTTGATATTCAGGATTAGGCTTGTATGTTCTTCTAGCTTCTTCTCTTAGTCTAGCATGTCTATCAGGGCATCTCGAAGCCATACGACCAATCTTATTGTAGTTGAAACATTTAAAGGGTGTTGTATCTTCATACTTACTTCCAACTGGACCTTTTGGTATTTTCCTTGCAAATAGTGCTTCTAGTTCTTCAAGCTCTTCATTCTCCTTCCTAGTTTCTTCAAGTTCTCTTGCATAAAAGGCTTTCCAGTCTGATTTGTCAAATGATGGAGCAGATGATGTTGATGCTTTAAAGGCCAAATCTATCTTTATAGTAGCAACATGACTAAATTCCTCAATTTCAAAGGCTGAAAGTTTTCCAATTAATGTATCCCTAGTTACTGATGTATTAGGCATTGTTCTCAACTCAATTATAGTAGTAACCTTCATTTTATATGTCGGTGGCAATCCTCTTAAGATTTTTGAAACAATTTCATCCTCACTTAAGGTTCCTCCACAACATTTAATACCCAAAACAATTTCATTTACTCTTTCCATAAAAGAAGAAATCCTTTCATCTTCTTCCAGTTTTAGATGTTCATACCTGACTCGGAAGCTTTCAAGTTTTGCAATCTTGACTATTGAATCTCCTTCATTCAATGTTTCCAAATGATCCCAAATAGCTTTAGTAGTAGACCTATCCGATAATCCCATGATTTGTTGATTTGATAATGCGCTCAGAAGTGCTTCTCTTGCTTTGCAATCATTCTCCTCATCTTTAGCTAAGGTAGTTGGAGCAGTCTGACTAGCTACAACAGCAGTATAACCATTCTTTGTAACTTCCCAGATGTCTTTACCAATGCAATTTAGATGTGTCTCCATCCTGATATTCCATATCCCATAGTTGGTTCCATCAAGTTTAGGACTGTCCTTTCTGAAATAATTAGTAGACATTGGATCTCCGCAAGTTGTTAAACTTCTGAAAAAGAGGACTATGCTCTAATACCAATTGTTAGGTCCTGGAGACAACTGAGAGGGGGGGTGAATCAATTGTCTAATAAATTCAAACCAAAAACCATTTAACCAACTTAATGCTTAATACCGATAAACCAGTTAAGTATGCCAGTAGATAGTGTTAACAGTAAATTGCTATACCGGTAAATATTAATGCATGAAACATAAACATAAAGTCATCCAAAACACATAACACCAATATTTGTATGTGGAAACCCTGTAAGGGGAAAGACCACGGTGGGAAACCTTACCCACAATCAGATGATACTACTATAGATAGTAAGTGTACATAAATGGGGTCTGCACATGCAAAAAGGCCAATAGCCTAGAGCTCACTGCTCAATCACAAAATGGGAGTCACACTGACTATAGTTGGATGGTTAAATCCAATAAGAATGTACTACACAAAATAGCATTTTCATATGCTGGATTCAGTACCAGTGTAATGCTGATATACTTCTACAAAAACCTAACTTCACCTTCAAATGATGTCTTCATGTATACCTCTGCTTAATCTTGCATATACCTTCTCACAAACCTTTTTCGCATTCCACATTCGATCTTACAAATAAGAGCTTATATTTAAACCATAACCTAAGACCAATTTTAGTAGGTCGGCTCTACAAGATATTACAAAAAATATTTTACAAATAATATAATATCCGATGCAATAACTGATTGAACATGTCGGCTTAATGCATTTACAATTATAATAAATCATCTCCATAGCGTGCCATGCTAGTCTGGAGAAGATAAACCTATTGGTGTAACCCTAGGTAACCCTGGACCTATTTGTCGGTTAAAGCAAATATGCAAATATGAATATACCAATGATTAATTCTTCAAAACAAAGTGTTCACACGATGTCTTTGACATTACCAAGTGTCTTCCATATCAGTCCAAGTGCCGGTGAACATTATATCCTGCCAGTGAACCATATACCAGTAACTATGCAATAGTTGCTTGCCGGTAAATGTTACTGGATCTCCAAAGTGCTAGTGTTCTAGTAGGTTTTGACATCAATGACAAAACCATACCAAAATACCAACATCCTAACCTCCAACCCTGCCCCCTTACCCTTTTTCCTTGCCCCTTATAACTCCCATTATAACCTACATCCCCTTTACCCTTTCATTACCCTCTTATACCTCCCACTCAACTTTATTCCCCAACATATCCTAGCTCCAACTCCTTCTACCTCCCACATACTAAAGCTCTGCCCCCCCCACATATCTCCTTCTTCCATCATTTATATCCCTTATTTCCCCCTTTACCCACACATCCCATTCCCTCCTATTTCTCCATGTAGCAGCTACCCTTAACATTTCCTACCACTCGCCCCTCATATTTCTCTCCACCATATTATATCATCCTTTTGGTCCCCACACACTCAAAAATAGAGAGTCAAACAAGATTTTTTAAGGAAACAATGTAAGGTGTGGTACTTAGGAAATAAACAAGTTGGCCTTTGAAGGGAAAGATGTGTCACATGAACAAAACCATTTGGGGGATTTAAATTCAAAATCAGATCATAAGGAGAGCATAAGTAAATGACAAGGAAAGGATACAAATTCATATTTGAATTGAGCTAATCAGATTTTGAGGAGAATTCAAGAGGTGTAGACTTAAGTGAATAATATAACAGACATGGATTTCAATCTACATCGGATTCTGGAAACAAGTATATGCAGTCCTAATATGAATTCAAGCAGAGATTAATTCAATCTAGCGAAGAAGATCAAACTTAAGGCAAATTAGAGAAGAAGGGAAGTAATTCTTAAAGACAAACAAGTTGTTCATATTCAAATACATGTGTTTTCCTCCTGTTCTTGTGTCACAACTTACCTAGGGTCTAAAGGGAGTCCAATTGCCAAATGACCTTTCCAATGGGGCTCACTACTTATTTTGGTTACTTTGGAGCATCAACACAAATCAGTTCATCACCCTTGATCTTCATTTTCCTCAAGCCACCTAGATCAACAACTTGAAGGAATTCGAGGAGTTGGTAGCTACTTCTTCAATATCAATATAACTAACTAAAATAAAACACAAAATTGATGATTATAATATAGCTGAACAAAATGATCTTTATTTTACTCGAGTGTGTCTACAAAATGGGTAAACTTTGTAGTAGAGATGAATTCCTTCTATTCTTGTTACATGATTCAAATTCAGCCAGTATATAGCTTTCAAAAAAAGGAAGACTTACTAAAAGTGGTATATTAGGGATCTTGGTGGAACAAAAGAATCATCACACCTAGTACTAACTAGTGTCCTTGTAAGTTGAAATGAGCATTCAAATAAGGACAAACCTAATGGAAAACTGAAAATGTTTGCTGGAAAATTATTTATTTGGCACCCCCATTTGTCAAGGGCATAACTCTTGTCTATAACTGCCATTAAGATGATATTCTCAACAATTGATTGAATCTCTTGAGCTTGGTGACTAAGACACTAGTGGTCCAAAATTGAGAATAGGGTCAAGTGACTAAGACACTAGTGGTCCAAAATTGAGAATAGGGTCAAGGAATTGTTATGGTATTGAATATAATTTTGAGTCAAGGATGTTCTCTTAACTATTCCATAAATCAATGACAATGAGTGTGTCAATTTAGAAACAAAATTTAAGATGCACACTCTAATTAGTAAGCTCCTTTTTAGTAACATCATGTAGCAAAGTCTATAGGTGCTTTGTGTAAACCTTTCCTTGTAGTTTTTATCTTTGTGTTATCCAAAATCTATTTTTCTATATGTGCCATATCCTTGATAATGGAATTTAATAATATGTTGAGCTCATTACTATTTTCTTAGACAAATGTGTATTCATTTTTTTTTTTAGCAATGCTTTCTATTTGAGTTGAAACCATAAAATTCTTCAAATATATTTGAATTTTATATTATTGGAATGTTTATTAATCAAATTCTTGTGTCGTTTTCCTTTATTTTTCCAATATTTTTCCTTTGTTGGGAGTTAATCTTAGAACCCTCTTGAACTTCTCAAGAGAGAACAATAGCAGACGCTCCAACTTGTTCTCTCCCTCCTTCTAGAGCCAATTTTGTTGATGGGTATTTTTACACACTCAATATAGACTAAGTATCACCATTTAATCACTCTCATAAAATAGTATAAACTAAAGGTATTCCAAACCTCCCAAGGTAACAATCATACAAGATAACAAAATGTTCATGTGGCTAGTTTGTTCAAGGGGAAAATGCCACTTATCAAGTTGAAATGACGATTTTTCAATCTGTCCAAGCTAAAAGGTTAAAATAAATTGTAAAAGATAGAACAAGGCTATAAGAAAATGAATCATCAATATTACCTAAACCCACATTATCAACAAAAAACTTGAAATAACCTTGTATGTAAATAATTTATCATGCCAAAATTGCCAATTCTAACATGAAAATGAGACCAAGGAAAGATCTAGAACAACAACTACTATTCATTCACATGTTCATTATTAACCTCAATCACCACAAAAGATGCACAAATTGATTATAACAAAAGAAGATGTTTCATAAATGTAAATATTAATTTAGGACTAAGGAAAATGAAAGAAATATAAGAATACCAAGAAATCAAAAAAGACTACCAATACCACTGCAAACTATGGACTTCATTTCCATTAATTCTTCAAAATATACCAGCAAAACACAAGTATTCAATCTATAGCCTCTTGCTAAATATATTTTGAAAGAAAACAAACCTCACCCCTCTCTGTCATCCACCACTTCAAAATATCAATCGCTTGGTCTTCCCACCAAATTGTTCACTCTTACTGCCTTTTACTGTCTAATACATAGAGATATTAGACTATCCTCATGCCCAAACATGTACCAAATCTAATTTGGAGCTCTGCACACAACATAATATGATACATAGTATGATACCCAAGTTATCATGATACACCTATGGTTACTCCTACCCAAGTGCAAACACAAGAAGCAACGGAAATGGGTGTGGACCAAGACAACTCAAGAATTATCATGACAATAGAAGACCAATAAAATTTATTTTTAGAGCCTAAGACCAAACAAAATGAAGAGAGAAGAAACATGGAGTCAAATAAGCATGTAGAACAAGAAAAAGAGGATCTATCTTGGCCCCCACCCCCAAGATGACTCCTCCAAAATTTTAAACTTAGGTGCACAAGCAACAAGATGAAGAACAAAGGCCAAAGTAGGTTGTAACTACCATGAACCCATTGAGAATCTAGATGTTCCTAAGTGGCTCCAATTAAACTTTAAAAATATAAAGAAGAGAGTATTGAAGAAAGTAAGTTTGTAAAAGATGATCATTGAGGTTGAGGCTGCAAGGAAGCCAGAGAAGGCAATAACCTTGTATGCCACCTAAAACTATGCAAAAGGAGAGATAGTTGCAAACATCGCTATCCCAATACCAAATAAAGATTACTGAGAAATAGATCCTTTTGATCATTAGGGAACTTGAGTGAAATTTAGAAAATAAACCAAATGGGGAGAAGTAGAAACTTTAGATGCAACTATTGAGACTATAAAGGTAAGGATGCAAACATGATACCAATCTAAACAAGAAAGGATGACTATTTAGTATCATAGTACATGAACAACTCTTTAAAGATCTTGATGCCCCTTGAGCTTCTCAAGTTTCAGGGATATTGATGCCTACTTTTCTTCCTAAAAAAGAAGTGGAATATTTGTGTGCTATGAAGGGTAAAGCTACTATGATGGATACATGGGTTATGGAGCAAATGAATCACATCAGAACCTTCTTTGCTAAGCTCTACAATGTTTATGATGAAGCCAGTAAGTTGGAATTAATAATGTCAACCTATGCTAATCAATGGGAGAAAGATGCAAGGAAGTGAAATTAAAATGTTGAGTGAAAATAAAATCAAATAAGCTGATGTATTGAGAGATGAAGATAATGGCTTCATTCAAAGTAGTCTAGACAAGCTAACATTCAAGCTAGAAATCACAGAAGGAAAAATAACTAAGATGGTAAAGTGCCATTATCCCATGTTAACTGAGCATCGGGCTTATGATGAATACATAACAATCAATTTGAGGGCTCATCCATTTAGATCAGATAAGGATTGGTTGGACACTATATAAGATATTTTGTCTAAATGGGATAAGAAGGTGGAAGGGAAGTTTAGGCCAAATAGTAAATTTGATGAACAAGTCTTGAATGAATGTATGAGGTTAATTGTGGCTACATCTCATGCTGCCAATGTGGTGAAAGCCTTAGAGAATTCCATTACCAAACTAAATAAAGTTGTTAGAGTTATTGACTTTCGAATCAAATGGATAGATGTGCCAAATAAAAGATCTTTAGGCTAATATTTGTATAATTATAAGGACTATAAGGAAATGCAAAAGAAGGCTTCCTCCACAAGAAATCCAAGTCTGAATTGATTTGTTTCAAATTTTGATCAAGTAGATGGAAAATAATGGATTCTTAGTTAATTCAAAGTGATGACCTAGCAAGCTTATCTTTATTTAAGTAAGGGCCCATCCAAATACTATTAGTGATTTCTTGTGTTCTTAGACATAAAATTCTACTAAAATGAAATTTTCATTGTATTAACTACTTCATCGACTTGGGAGATCCATTGGATGTGTTAGAGGAGTGGTTTCTTTGTCATTTTCCTTTGGTTTCATCCATTTTTCATTCATTTTTTACAAAATTAGAGAAGATTTAGTAAAAACTGCCAATACCCTAAACTAGGGTAACTTGAGACAGTAAGAAAATAATTTGGGGGCCATTCCCACATTAAAAATCATTGTCAAGGAGTGGGATGACCCTAGTAATCATGTATTTAATCTTCTTTGTCTTTGTAGGGCCACATGATAATTCTTCCACGTGCTACATGAGTTGGAAGGACTGATTTTTGGGTGTCTCAATTTGTTAGGACAATATTTTGATGGTGAGTTGGGTTGTGAATGAAAAGATCAGGCTTTGGAAGGTTGGAGAAGGGATAGGTGCAGGGTTTGTGAAGATACCAGAAACTTGTTCCTAGCTCTGCACCCAAATTAGAAAGTTTCCTCCTTTCTACAAGCATTTCAACTTCTTCCTCTACATACATAAATCCAACTTCAATGTACACAAAGTATAAAGGAAAGTGTGAGTTGTCTAAAATTTGTCATGAAAATATTATACAAATCAAATCCGAAGATCTAATGAATGAATTAAGGTGAAGATTCAACAATTCCTCATTATGCAAATCCAAAATTAAGGTGAAGAATCTACCTCCAATGGTGAGTGTGCCGTTTGATCTTGTCAGGGGTTGAAGTCAACATGGACGCCTGTGCGAGATTCCAATGCACAAATGACTTGCCCTCTTTTGTTTTTTTTTAGGCAATGCCCATTGTCATCGGAATTTCGACAAACATGAGTACTTTTTTGAAAAAAATAAAAATTTCATTACTATTCCTTCTCTGTCAAAACCAAATGTGAAATTACCGTCGAAATTCTGACAAATGCGGGCATTTAAAAAAAAAAATCAAATTTGGTCACAATATACCTTCTCCATCGGAAACCTCCATTGGAAATCTAGACCAAATGTATTAGTGACTACCTAAGAAGAGACAAGGAAATGCCACTGTGCAACCCATGGAAGACCATTTTGGGTAAGCTGATTGTCCCAAATGTGTTTGTAAGTGTGAAATTGCTAGAAACCCTAGTAAAAAACTATAATTATGTGGGGAGGTATATTTAGGTCCCCAATGGAGATGCATTTATTAGGTTTTCTATTGGTACATTGAATGAAGTATTTAACCAGGATCCCAACCCTGATAAACCCTTGTAATTCAGAGAATTGGAAGAAGAATACCTTGGAATGGATATAACATATACTAGGTAGAAGTTAGCTATCCATAAGGAGGTAGGTATACTGACAAAACTGGAGGGGCCACCATTCAACATTGAGTTATTCATACATTACCTACAATATACTTATTGTTGGCATTTTGATGATATTTGTACTTAGTTGTGATTGTCATTGATGGACACACACTTATTTGTTGTATGAGTTATTCTTTACTGGTAGTATGTGATGAAATGTTCAAACTAGTATTATATGCCAATGTATGCATAGTCTTTATTTGTAGAAGACTATCGGTGTTTGCAAAATGAGCTCACAGGTTAAAGCATGAACGAGGACCTCAAGAGGTATGAGGACCCCAAGCGGCAGTCAATATTTTAAAGATTAGAACACTATGTTCTAGTTTACCAGTACCGGTAATCGATATATTTTTTTTTGTTAACCGACAAACTTGTAAAGTGTGATGAGTTATCATCCACCAACACCGATGTGGTGATTCTGTGTCGTGTTGCAAATTGTGTCTAGATTCATTATACCTAGGAAATTATAATCTAATCTTACTAGACTGACATGAAATCAAATTCCTATATGAGGACATAATGTCTAGGGTTTTGAGAAGAGTTGGTGGAAGAAGATTAGGTCTTTGCAAAAAGTATCTTGCGACAAAGATTAAACATGCAAAGGCCAGAAAACTAAAGTAATGCTGCAATGAATTAATAGAGAGAAATCAAGGATCTAACTAATCATTTTGTGCTACTTTGTAGATCACTTACTTGTTGATTACTAATCTCTTTGACAAGTCAGAAACCCTTAACTAGGTAGGCTCAGTTAAGTCTGTTCTAAATCCTCTAACAAGGTGGTTCATAGTTGTGGATCTGAAATCCTTTAACATGGTAGTCTTTAATAGGACTTATCTCCTAACAGAGATCAAGATTCCTAATAGGATATGTTCTGGTGAATAACATTGTAAGGCCTTAACCGATCTGGTTGCTATTCTACAGATAGTAGACTTGTGAGTTTTACTCACCATGGTTTTTCCCATTTGGGTTTCCACGTTAAAATATCTCGTGTTATTATGGGTGAATGCTTTATTTTCTATTTGGCTTGTTTTTATACTAACTAGTTTGCTGTTTAAAGGGCTATACCGGTCTACAGTAAAATTGCCTAAGTGTTTGTTAAGGTTTTTAGGTATACTAATTCACCCCCCCCTCTTAGTATTCATCAATTGGTATCAGAGCCAACCTTTCTTTAAGTATAACTGCTTGAAAGGAGATATGGTGGAATATAGCATGAGGGAACTCACTCACCATCTGGCTGAATCTAAGAGAGCCTATGATGAACTTAAGGTCAAGTATAAAGCCTCTTTAGCCAAAAGAAGAGAACTTGCTGAGCAAATGCTGGAAATTACTGAAAAAAACTCTTCTGATGAAGCAAACATGGATGCCCTAGTCGAAGAAGCAGAAAAACTAAATGAGTCCAAAATTAACCTGAGGAGGGAGCTAGAAGCACTGACCATTAGGATGAGTCAGGAATTGGAAAACTGAAGAAAATTTGAGGATCTAGTGAAGGAAAAAGAGCACGAGATCTTTAAGTTAAATCAAGAAATTGGTACCATTACCACTTATCTGCAAGAAGGTAAGGAAGAGAAAGAAGAAATGAAAGTAGAACTCAATGTAGCCATCGCTCAGAATGAAACCCTAATGAAGACCAATGAAGCTCTTTTTAAAGAACTTGCTGAGATGAAGGAGATACTTGCAAAGTTCAACCTGAGCTCTACAAAACTAAACCAACAACTAGAATCAATGAAGCCATCAAGGGATACAACTGGACTTGGTTTCTCTACACATGAGGAAGGTGAATCCTCTAGAACCATGATTGATGCACCAAAAGAGCAACCAGTACCTGAGAAAAACAACAAAAGAAAAGGTAAGTCAAAGTTCAAACCTGTATGCTTTAATTGTCATAAGGAAGGACATACTGCCAATGTATGTAGGAGCAAGACTTATAATAATTTCCCTTACATGCAAAACAATGTGTATGACCACAAGGCTAGAACTAGTAAATTTAATGGTCATTTTTATGCATGCACCAAGTTTGGGCAGAGATCTTTTGAGTGCAGATCAGTTATGAACAACCCTGGAGGTTATGCACCAAGATCAAAAGGAGTTTTCCAAGAACCTCTTATGAACCGGAACCCAAACCGGTATAGAACCTATGACAACTAGTCAAATGGTTATGGAGCATCAAACGGTTGGAATGCAACCTATGTGATCTATTGTGGTAGTGGTCACGCTGCTGCAACATGTAGGAGAAAGAATGAAAATGTGAACACTGAACCATGGAGAGAACCCGGTATGGTATGCTATCATTGCCACAAACTGGGACATCTTTCCAGATCATGCAAACTAAGACAAAGTCCATCAGAAGATAGACCGATCGACCCAGAAGGTAAAGGAAAGGTCAATGTTAAAACCGTTTAGGCAGATATGAATAAAACTTGGAAAAAGAAATCTGAAGAGAAGCCACAAGATGTACCAATTTCCATACCCAGTGTGGAGACCCCTGAATCGGTAAATTGAGCTTCGAAAAGCTTAAGGGGGAACATATCAGTAACAATGTTTTAGATCCCCAGATTATATTGGTAAAGTGCTTTTATCGGTATTGATTACCTATCGACCGACAAAAGAAATGAAGTGGTTAAAGGTAAAATTAGGGCCTGTACCCTATTGATGATGCATTTATTATGGTAGGTAGGAGAATGTATAAAGGAGACTCTTGTACTCATTTTTACTTACCTATTTTCAAAGAAGCATTTTTCTAACTTGAGTTGCACAACAAAAGTGATCAATCTTGCATTCGAAGAAATCCAGAAAGAAATATTGTGCAAGACCAAGTAGTCATTTCAAGCTATCCACAATGGAGGTCAGAGTGGTAAAGCAATCTTTTGGAGAAGTGTATTCTGCTTGACATCGGCGAACCCTAGTTCAGAGTGAAAAGGTATTTATTGTCGAATCACTCTTATCATTCAAAATTATTTAGACATGGCTTCTCCATCCAAAATCATTTCTAGTTCTTCCGCACCTGAGGAGTCATCCAAATCTCTTAGGAAGAAGTTGAATTATAATGCCCTATCTCAAATTCCCGCCATAGTCATTGTCGAAGGGGATGTTTCTAGTTACATTGATTGCATACTAGAAGACCTAGGTTCTCTAGTGATTCACTCCTAGTTGAGTTTGTTCTGTGGAAAAGATAAGAAGATTAAACTAGAGTACAATGTGATCGAGAAGAAGAATTTCCACAATGCAGTATATTTTCTCAAGGAATTCACAGAAGACCATATAATAATTATTCTTAGTAGGGTTCATGGTGACAAGATGTATCTTGAGTGAACCCATGATATCACATCAGAGGGAATCCATGCTGTGGTTGGTTTCTACAATACTAGAGAAGTCCCTGTTCTTTGTAAGATCACAAAAGCCAAAGTGGAAGAGCTCACCAAATCTGTGAGTGATGAGCAAGCAATGACTGTCAACACCATTAGAGATGACTTGGTGAAGTATGCATGCATGGTGATTGGGTATAGAGTATTATATGCTAGTAGGATGAATTATGTTCCTATAGCTGCGATGCATGCCGCTTATTGAATGATCAAGGAAGATGCAAAGTATGACTTGCGTATCTACATGCAAAAAAAACTCATGGAGAATTTGAAATCCATCAAAGAGGACAAGGCACTAAGGTTCAAATTTAGTGAACTATTTGTTGGGTTGTTTTTCTACTTTCAAGAGTATTTTCTGGGAGATGGTGATGTTCAATGGTCAAGTGACCTACCAATTACAAGAAAAATCAAGGAGAGTCTGCAAGCAGTGGGATCTACTTATCCGGAGACTCTGAATAGGTATTTTGATGAGTTTAAATTGAAGATGAACTAGAGAACAAGGCTATCAGGTGACCTGGTTAAGAAGTATGAAGATGATATTTGTTTCACAATCAAAGTGGATAATTTCATAATGGAAGCAGTTGAGCCAATAAAATAGGAAGTTGAGCCTATGGGCTATGAAGTGGTGAATGATATACTCACTGGGTATGCCTCTACCCTACTTTCTTCACCACTTGATCCAAATAAGAAGAGGACCAGTACCTACTCTGAGAGGGTTAATCCTACTGAAGTACCAAAGTAGAGGAAGAAGAAATTTGTGCCATCGACATCGGTACCTATTACATCTGCTACTAGTCCAAAAGTGACCAAGAGGTCACCAGCCAAGAAGAAACCAAAGGCTATTCCACCAAAGGTATTTGAGAGGAAGAGGAAAACAAAGAATGAAGCATAGGATTCAGAAGACACTGAATCAAAAGCTAAAATGAAGAAGATGAGGCAATCGAGTAAGAAGACCAAGCTAACCAGTAATGTACCTATAACCTATGCACCGGTAAATATACACATTGCTTCTTACAAGCCTATGACACATTATCAAAGGATTATAAAGAATATTAGAAGTAAAAATCTTGATGATCTTAACGATACTAAAAAAGAAGGAGGTAGAGAAAGAACTCATTAAGTATTTATGTGATAATGATCGGCCTCCAATCGATATTAAACCTATAGTTTCTAATTATTTGTATGATTCTTTGGACAATAAATGGTGCATTATCATTGAAAAGGAGAAAACAATTAGGGAGAAAATGTTTTCTCAATATTTCCTAGATGCTTCCAATTCTGAATTATTTGAGATTCTTGATCAGTACAAAGGCATATTTTTCATGAGAAAGAGAAGACTTCAGTTACTTGAAGGGAAAATCTCTAAAGTATAAAAGGACACTCATTTGTAAGCTCAAAAAGTTGTAAAGATGCAAAAGGTATCTGAAGAAAATATACAGGCTGAGCAAGTGTTTGACCTACCAAAATCAAAACTGGATGAAGTCTTCAATGATTAGGGAGAAAGAGTAGCTGAGAAAAATGATCCTATCAATGTGGATGCATTAGATGCTGAAGGTACTAAACTAGAGGAAGCTGAGAAGGAGAAAGAAGAGAAGGAAAAAGCTAAGAAAGAGAAAGTAGAGAAAGAGAAAGAGGAGGAGGAAATGGAGAAAGAAAAGAGCAAGGAAAGAGAGAGTGGAGAAAGAGAAAGCGGAGAAGGAAAAAGCAGAGAAAGAAAAAGAGAAGAAGGAGAAAGTAGAGAAGGAGAAAGCAAAGAAGGAGAAAAGGGAGAAGGAGAAAATAGAGAAGGAGAAAAAGAGGAGAAAGAGAAGGCTGACAAGGAGGCCAAGGATAAAGAAGAGGAAGAGAAGAAGAGACAAGAGGAGATCAAAGAAAAGGAAGGAGGACAGACTTTTGAGATTCCCAAGGTAACCGGAGATCAAGTTCAATCTAAACAGGTTGATCCCACTGGTCACAGTGAATTGACTCTTGCCTATCTTACCAAATCTGTAGATGAAAATGAGCTACTTAGAAGTATTCAACTTTCTCAAGAAAGATTGGAGGAAATAAGAAAGAAGAAAGAAAAATATGTTATTTGATTTGTTGTTGATACTCTTTCAAACTTAATCCCCGATACTGATCTTTCTGGTATTGATTCCTCACTAGCCTAATTGAAGCTTCTATGCACAATAGTGGGTGATCAAGTGCAATCATTGGAAGATGTTGCCCTGGCTACTACAGAGAAAAAACATGAAAAACCACTAAAAGTTGCATTTGTGAAGCAAATTGACAAAGATAGAGCCAAGATGACCCATCAAAGAGATGATATCAGTCTAGTAATGGCTGAAGGACATAAACTTTTGAGCAAAATCTGGCAGCCCAATCTATTTTGTGATGATGCTCTGAAGAAGAAAGGTTAACTCCAATTGGAATTAAATTAAAGTAGTATATGGAGACTTTCAAAGTGCCATATGATTCCTTCATAGTGTATGGGAAAACTATACAAACTCATAGGCAACAGATTGCTAGGATTGATTCAGAGATCTACAAAAGATTCAATTGCTTTTATTACCTAAGTTGCAGATTCTTCAGAAGTGCTTTTTGAACATGGAAGTCATTACTGTCACTCAAGAAATGAGCACTATGGATGCCATGGAGGAGTTAGCATTCGAGATGAAGACTCAAAGTGAAATTGTTGCCTCACTACTAGATACTTGGTCTACATACATGAAGGAATTTTTGAAAAACTTTAAATTCATTTTTGAAAATTTTTACTCATTATTGTCATAAACATATACTGTGTTTTCATGTTATGTAATATGATTTTGGTAAATCTCTGCTGCATGTTTGCATTACTTTGTCATTTTTGGCAAAGGGGGAGTGGCATTTGAAAATTTTATGCAAATGGAAGTAGTAAATGCTTGTAATTTTAGCAAAGGGAGTAGTGTATATGTTTAGGGGGAGTAATTTTTATTCTGGCATCATTTTTGTTTTTTAAGCACTTAGATGTCAAATTTTCCTAAGTGTTTCCATCAATGCCAAAGGGGGAGATTGTTGGCATTTTGATGATGTTTGTACTTAGTTGTGATTGTCATTGATGGACACACACTTATTCGTTGTATGATTTATTCTTTACCAGTAGTATTTGACAAATTGTTCAAACCAGTATTATATGCCAATGTATGCATAGTCTTTGTTTGTAGAAGACTATTGGTGTTTGCAGAAGGAGCTTACTAGTCAAAGCATGATCAAGGACCTCAAGTGGTACGAGGACCCCAAGTGGTAGTCAATATATTTAGGATCAGAACACTATGTTACAGTTTACCAGTCTTTGTTTGTAAACCAGTAATCAATATACTTTGTTTTGTTAACTGACAAACTTGTAAAGTGTGATGAGTTATCATCCACCAACACCGATGCGGTGATTTTGTGTCGTGTTACAAATTTTGTCTAGATGCATTGTACCTAAGAAATTATAATCTAATCTCATTGGACCGACATGAAATCAGATTCCTATATGAGGACATCATGTCTAGGGTTTTGAGAAGAGTTGGTAGAAGAAGATTAGGTCTTTACAAAACGTATCTTGCAACATAGATTAAACATGTGAAGGACAAAAGACTGAAGTAATGCTGCAATGCATTAACAAAGAGAAATCAAGGATCTAACTAAGCATTTTGTGCTACTTTGTAGATCACTTACTTGTTGATTACTAATCTCTTTGACAAGTCAGAAACCCTTAACCAGGTAGGCTCAGTTAAGCCTGTTCTAAATCCTCTAGCAAGGTGGCTCACAGTTGTGGATCTGAAATCCTTTAACAAGGTAGTCTTTAACAAGACTTATTTCCTGACAAAGATCAGGATTCCTAGTAGGATCTATTTTGGTGAAGAACATTGTAAGGCCTTAACCGGTCTAACCTTAATTAGTTTGGTTGCTATTCTACATATAGTAGACTTGTGAGTTTTACTCACCGTGGTTTTTCCCATTTGGGTTTCCATGTAAAATATCTTGTGTTATGGTGATTCTATTATTGTGGGTGAATGCTTTATTTTCTATTTGGCTTGTTTGCATATTAATCGGTTTGTTGTTTAAAGGGATATATCGGTCTACAGTAAAATTGCTTAAGTGTTTGTTAAGGTTTTTGGGTATACTAATTCACCCCCCCCCCCCCCTCTTAGTATTCATCACTTATATGTCTTGTGGGTAGTTAGGATTAGGACGAGTTGAAGTTCCTAATCTAATGAGTACTAGGTCATTAGTCTTATCCTTAGATATTCAAATGTATGAGCCCAAACCATTTTGTTACACCTCTTATTTGGTAGAAAAATTACATGAGGGTTTTGTGAACCTTAGGGATAACAAAAACCCTAATTTCAAGTTTTATTCATTGTTGATGCATTTAGTATTGTTTTATGGACGTTTCAAGGTTATGTGGCCCAAGAAGTTAGTGCTTAGTACTAGAAATAGGGAAGGGGAGAAACAACTGGTTCAATTATGGACTTCTATTTGGACTCTCATTATGTGAGATCAAACTACATAAAATTTGAAGAGTGGATAGCGAAACCATTATACAGGATGTATGGATTTCCTTGTGATGGATCAATTTCAAATGAGATCAACTAATTTCTAAGGCCTAAAGATTTTGATGATAGGCAAATTGTGAATCATAACTGGGGAGATTGGTACGTACACTAGAACTTTACTTGTTTTAGGATCTATGGATTTGAAGGAAATCCCACACATGTTACCAAAATGTGTTTTTGATAGAATAGCATGTTTGGAGATTGTAAGACAATTAAGTGTCTCATATGCTAAACACTTTGGAGATCAACATAAGCAGACTTTCTTGCCTGGAACTCTTAGTTTTTGAGATTTTGCTAGTGTTTCTACAAAGGCATATGAAATAATTTACAGAAATTTAATGGATGAGTATAATTTGTTTGAACATAGTGTAAGAAAAAACTATAATCCAGAGGTGTACATCCACTCCTATAAGAAAAGACAAAATCTAGGAGATTATTTGCAATTGAGTTTGGAAGAAGAAGAATCTTCAGAAATATGGAAGATGCAGAAGCACAAGAGGTAATTGATAATTTGAATAAAGAGCTGGAAGAAAAGAAACAAAGGTTGATGGAAATGGAGACAAAAGAAGAGATGTTAGAAATTGAACCATATGACTATGAAGTTGTTTCTAGATATCAGGTAAAGGAATAAGAAGAAGAACCAAATGAAAATAAGCAAATTGTAACTAAGATGGAGATTCATGTAGATTCAAGGTTAGAAGAAATACAAAAAGACCACACCAAGAGATGGGTTAGAAAATATGAAGAACCAAGTGGAGATGCAACTACATCGGTAACTACACCTATAACTCCACCGGTAGAACAAAGTATTCCTACACCGGCAAGAAATTCAACTAGTAACTGAGGCATGCGCCTTAGGGGTTGGAAAATTCATTGCAAATATTGCATATTCCTCAGAAGAGATTTGGAAGAGATCTAGAGAGTGGTATTAATCATTGATGGAGGTTTAACTGGCATTAAACTATGAAACCGACATCCAGTAGGGTACATCGCTAAAAATTAATGATAGTGATGAATTAGGGTTTACTCACTGATAAAAAGGGAAAATGGAATCGTTTTCGCTCACCCAACACTCGAGCAAACTAGAGCGAAGGAAAGGAAAATCATAGGTGATCAAAAGCAAGGCATTCTAAAGAATTTCCAACAGTCATATGAGAAGCAATCAAAACCCTTCAACCGATGATTATTATCTAGGTATTCCTTTGAAATGGCATCCGGATCATCATCTACTCCTAATTTCATTGTGAATCCCACTATTGTTGTGGTTAAGGATAGGCTTAGGCCTATTTTCAAGGAAGTTCCCCAAATTTCTATGAAGGAAGACTCTACTGGCATGTTTTTGAGATTTCCCGATGGCGTGGTTTATGTCAAAGATGTCAGGGCCTATATTTACTACACCTTGGAGGATTTAGACACTGAGGAAATCAAGGGGATGTATCAATGTGTGATACTAGGTAGCTCTGGAACAATCACACTAGAACATCAAATCATTGAAGACCTAGGGTTAACTAGAATCCTGTATATTCTAGAATTCAAGGATGAAGTGATCAAATATGTTCTAAGCAGGGTCCATGATGAATTTATTTGGTTGGACTAACCCCACATGATTACCAAAGAAGCTATTTAGGTGGTCATCGGCTTACCCAAGTTGGATAGGAACTAGGAAAGAAGATCTCTAACACTATGGTAGAGAAGTTCACTAGCGCAACCCATGATGGAAGATCTATGAGGGTCAGCACCATCAAAGACACAGATGTGAAATTTTATAGCATGATCATTGGCTACAAGGTAACTCAATAAAGTTGATTTAACTCTATTGCCAGTTCCTGCATCCATGCTACACACCATATGATAAAGAATGATGAAAAGTATGACTTGTGTGAATGGTTAAGGAGTGAATTAATGATTAATCTTGGAGATAAAAGGTGTTAAGAAAGGAACCTTCTGATTTGGAAATCTTATTGTATGTTTGATTTTGTACTTCATGAATGAGCTACCAGGTTTGGGAAAGAAGCTTTGGGCTCATGACATATCGGTAGGTATATAGATCAAATATGAAATCACCAGTCTTGGTATTAATAGGGATGAGAAGCTCTGGGGCTATTTCAAAAAATTTTAGGAGAACATGAGACTGAGGGAAAGAATTTCCAAACACATTGTGGAGAAATACTCCACTGATATTTGCTTTATGGTAAAAACAAATGAGACACTAATGGAAGCACTAGAACCTAGAACTATATGGGTCATTGAATTAGGTTATGAAGTAGATGACAACATTTTGGAGTTATATGCTAAAATGTTGATTGATGCTCCTTTGGATGATAAGGCTGAACACTTTAGCACTACACAGGAGAAGGCTCTTGAGGTCAAAATTGCATTTAATAAGAAAATAAGAGAAAAGAAGATAGACAAAATATCTGCATTTGTTCAAAATGTAATTCATAGAATAGATACAAAACTAGGTTCTGGATCTAAATCGATAAATCAACCGACATTAGCTAGTGCTCCTGAGATGAAGAGGCTTGAGACTTTCATTTCTTCTATCACTTCTAACTCTGATCCAGAGGATAATCAACCCCTTTCATTTAGAAAGGTACATAGGAAGAAAGTTGATAAGCCTCCGGTAGAGGAGAAGAAGGTGGAACCCAAGAGGAAGCTAATTAGAAAGGTAACAATTGCAACAAAACCTCTGGCAAAGAAGAGGCAGCCTGCTCCATCCACTCCTGCAACCCCCAGTAAGAAGAAAAAGAGTGATGAAGCAACTGAATGTAGTAAAATGACTTGTGCAGAGTTAATTGATGAGGTAATTAAAGATGGAATGTTGAAGAATGTGTCAAATTTTTATGAAAATTTAGAAGATAATGAGCAAAATGAAATAGAAGAAGCAATCTTGTTATATTTAGACATATATAAGAAGGCTTTGGTAGAGATTTTGAAAGAAATTCCTTTATCATTATATAATAAGTTAGGTGCAAGGAGATTAGATGCAATCAAGAGGGATAGAGAAATCAAAGAAGTTGAACTTTTGAATATGTGTGGCTCTATAAATAATGAGGAAATGAAAATATGTATAGATGTTGCTAATAAAATAGTCTTTAGTAGTAAAACTCGACAAATAGGCCTAATGATGGGTAGAGTCAATGAGATAGTAAATGGGACCAGAGATGGTTGGACCAAATTCTCCCAAAAGAATCCTAATTTTCTCACTTCTCAAGAAAAATTTGCTAAGGCAACAGCTCCCATCATTCTAGACAAATCTAAAGGGAAAGGAATTTTGGGAAGTTCAGTTCAAATTTTGAGTGAACCGACAATTAAACCCAAAACTGATGAGAGTGTACAGACTAAACCGACAGAGACTACATTTGTACAATCTGGGCAAGGTAATATAGGCAATGTATAGGTTATAGATAATATTGTGGATAATACTCCATTGGTAGTAACTGATACTTCACAAAGTGGTGAAGCCACCAGTACATTATAGGTTGAGAAAAGAGATACACTGGGAGAGGGTAAGAATGAAAAGGAAAAGGAAACTGAACTGATAGTTGATTCTCTTGCAAAACTTTTGGCAATTGACACTTCTCAAGTTGAGAAGAAATCAATCATAGAGATGAGTCCCACAGAGCTAATGATGATGGCTACTCAAAAGCTAATGAAGGGAGGATCTTCAGACAAAGGAATAATAGATCAATCAATAATAGTTTTGCACAGATTGATTCTTGATTGTATGATTGAAAATAAAGCAAGCCCTTTTGACAAGCTTAAGGTATTGACAGAACACATCTAAAAACATTCAATCATTGCAGAAGATTTCTAACAAGAAAACACTTGAAAGATTTACCCTGGCCAAGAAAGCTGCTTTTGACCAGATTATTGAGACAAAGTGTTGGGACCTATAAAATTTTGATGATTTGAGAGGCCCATTTCAAACAAGACATCTGTATCCTCCTTGCCCATGGTATGGCATGGCTTTGAAAACCTTCAAGAAAATTCATTTGGCAAGTGTATTGCCAAATCCCCTACATGGCAGATGGAAGGTAAAAAGAAACTTCAAAGCAAATGCAATCAGCCTGTGTAAGGCATTTTTACTTGGGAGCCAAATTGGGTTTACAAAAGAAACAAACTTTTAGGGAGAACCATTTATCCCACATTGGTCATGGGGAGGAGCTTTTTTGTATTTAAAAGTAAAGCCGCATATATCGTTAGTATCAAAGCTTACGAGATTTTGACAAGGAGCTTCTCAGCGGTCCGGTGGGCCCCCTACACGCATCTCAAAGTGCCCAAATTTTGTAGTAGAATGAAAAATTAACCAGTGAGCAAGTCGAGTAGATCAATGGTGATCGCAAATGATTTGATGGTGGTTTCTATACCGCAATAGAAAGATGCTCTCTAGATATCATCGCGGCTTGGCGAAAGTTGAGGTGGTGGTCCAGTGGTAGGTCAGGTGGACTCTGAGAAAATCACAAGGTACCACGTGGTGACACATGGTAGAAAGGAGCAGCTAAGAAGAAGTTAAAGTTTGAGTAGGTTGAGTGGATTGAATGGTCAGTAGCTCAAAGATCAATGGCTATTGCTAAGTCGCAACAAAAATTTGCCTAATGTATATTCACCACGATATAGTGACCAAGCGGTGGGGCCATGAGAAAGATGGGTCTGATGGTGCAAACATGGTAGGTGAGTTGCTGAATAGGTGGATCTTCTAGCCCAAGCCTAAGGTGACATGTGGTGGAGCAGAGGGTAGTCATATGGCATGTCATCAAAATGACTTATCTAACAAACCTTGGCCGCGATGGATCTCTAAAAGGTTTCGCCGAAAGCATCAGTTCCATTGACATAAGGTTCATCAAAGAAATCTGAACTAGTCCCGCTGATAGAATGAAAGCATCAATGAAACTACAAGTTTGATGAGACATGTGAGTGGATTGCCAAAGGAGGAAGTTTGGCTGAAAGACTGATGCCGAACAAACCAATGTGAAATGGTGGGTTCGGTGGTGTTGAAGTGGAAGATGAGGTTGTGCTCAGGAGGATCAGGTGGCAAGCCAAAGGAGCAACGTGGCATAGATGGACAAAGAGGTAAAGGCCGAGCAAGTTGAGTGGATTTGAAGATCGGGCGAAGAGATCTAATAGTGGCCACTATACCATGATAGAAAGATTCCCGCCAAATACTCACCGCGACTTGGCGACAAAGCACATGTGGAAAATGTGAACAGCTCAGGTGTTAAGGATCGAGCAGGTCTGACCAATCTAATGGTTGTCACCATATCACAAGATGAAGGTGCTCACTGGTTATCCCCTGTGACATAGCGACTGGCAAGGTGGCAGTCCAAGTGGTGGTCAGGGTGGGCTCAATGCAAATCGGGAAGTGACGTGTGGCGGGCGCACTAGAAGAGAGAGTAGCCCAGGCAAATTAATGGGTGGGAAAGTCAACGAAGATCTAACAGTCAAACAAATGATCTGATGGTGGTTGCTATGTCGCGATGGAAAGTAGCTCGATGGCTAATCGGTGTGACTTGGCGACCAAGTGGTGTGACCCAACAGGAGAGCAATTCAAAAAAGAGGACAAGGCAACGATAAGGAAGAGACAAGTGGTGGGTTTGGCCATGCTTAGGTGGCAGGACAGGTGGAGTCCAAAGGGACTCATGATCCAATCTAGAGGTGACATGTGGTAGAGATTTGCATGGGAAATTCAAAGTTTAAAAATATAGTTCCAAACTATAGTGAAAAGGCAGGGATTTAAACAACTAACTTGCATGCCTGAGAGATTAACTCACTCGCATGTTATCTTTTGCCCGAGTATATAAGTATTATATATTGTTGGAAAGCTCTCGATCTGAGAAATCCATTTCTTTAGTCAACTATAACCCACAACAAATATTTTTTGAGCAGTTACCTTGGGATCTCAAAATTTATTTTTCAGTTAGAAAGAAATGGTTTTCAGTAGGCCAAATGTGTGGGTCGTTAATGCAAAGATTCGGCAGTTGCCATTGTCAGAGATGAAATCTTGAATTCCTCTCTTCCTTCTTATTCTGAATTCTTCTCATTTGTAAGGGTTCCAGATTTTTTGTGAGTCCTTAATCTTGGTTTCCAATTCTGAGTTTTTCCAAGTTTGTAATATAATGTCTTTTTTTCAAGCAATGGAGTATATCTTCTTGATGTAAGTGTTTTTGTTGCAGGTTCTTATGTATGTAAGGCATGCATAAATTCACACAAAGTTGTCTCTGAATGTATATTTCTTTGTTACAAATTAAATCCTCAAGGAGGCTGGAGTTTGTCAATCTCAAGGAGATTGTTGTGATTGTTTGTAGGCATTATTCAAGGAAGAATTTAAACTCTATAGTCAATCATAGATAATGGGATGTATTTTCAAGATTTGATGATTTTGTGAGTGAGCTGAGTAATGCATTTTTGTAAGGCACTAGTGTAGGGATATTTAATGATGAACATGGACTTACAATGGAGGCTTTCATTTATAGTTTGATGTATGACTCTATGCCCTTGGATAAGGTACTGGTCTTGCAAATTCTGGGGATTCTTAGAGATGTTTAAAATCAAATATCCATTTACTTCTTGTTTTTAGTTTTAGTTTGTTCTACCCATATCATGCTCCAATATAGTTGAGATGTCAATGTAGATCTAGCCCATCTGTAGTAACCTCCTTGTTGTTGAGCCTTTTGAGATTTGTCTGCTTTTGTTAATGCCATATGTCTGTAACTGGTTGTATTTTATGCATCAAAATGGTGTCCCCCCTAGGTCTAGCAGACCCTGAAGTGTAAGAGGATCATTAGGATCCTATGTTATGTTGTCCAAGCCCTGAAGCTTTTCATTGATTGAGATTGGCTATTTCATAGATAGATTGGAGGTGAACTTGGTTTGCTCATTTTTTAGAACAACACAAAGAAGAGGAAGTTTGAAGAGAAACTTGTACTCATTGAAAATTCTTTGAAACATTGTACTAACATCTATAGGGTTTGTTGTAATATAGAGATTCTTACAGCAAATGTAGATCAAAGGTTAAAGGAATTACATAAAAAGATTGCTAATATTGCTAATTCTTTTGATGGACTAACTTCACTTACAATTTCCATTGATGGACAAATTTTGACCTTGGAGAACCAAGTTTTTT
The DNA here is from genome assembly GCF_030272615.1 of Cryptomeria japonica. Taxonomy (NCBI): domain Eukaryota; kingdom Viridiplantae; phylum Streptophyta; class Pinopsida; order Cupressales; family Cupressaceae; genus Cryptomeria; species Cryptomeria japonica. The sequence goes on along the minus strand of NC_081409.1, from coordinate 312,942,226 downwards.
ATTTTGAAAAGGAAAGAGACAAGATCATTTAGAGCAAGGAGTCTTAGAGGTTTGGTGAGTCCAAGATTGGATTCACTTGGTGTACATAAGACAAAATGTATGGATATGCTTGCAAAGCCCACACCAACAGAAGTCACTGTAAAAGAAACACTTGCACATTTAATTAGTGGACTTGTATCCATATCTGGAACACTCAAAACCAGCTAGGATACCTATGTACAGTTGCTAGAGAAAGCTTATCTATAAATTTTGAGATTGGTCAAGCTCTGGTAAAGTAATTTGTAATTAATCTTTCAATTATTTCACTTGTCTTTGGCATTGATGCCAAAGGGGGACTATATCATGTGAAAAATATGTAATTCTAGGAGGAGGATATCAGCAGAGTCAATTAGCTCAAGGGGAGCATGTTCATGTTTTAGTTGAACTATAAGGGAATCCATTTTTCACATGAGTGTTGCCATCAATGCCAAAGGGGGAGATTGTTGGAAATTGAAACTCATTGGAATCATATGTTGTCATTGATGGCAATAAAATTCTATTGAAGGCATATACCGACATTTGGAGGCATACATCGACACTGGCACCAACATCCAACACTTCAATGAAGCCGACATCAGTTTGGGATCCGAAAGATTTTATTTTTAAAATCATTTTTGGTCAACAGGTGAAGAACACTCTACTGGCAAAGGGTTTTATCGATATGTGTTTGTCGGACTAGCTAAACATTAGAAAGCCGTGTCTTGATTAGTGTGAAGATGAGGTGGCAAGTAGGGTGTGATTGGTGAAGCTTCTTCCATAGGGTCGATGAAATAGATATTCATCATTAATGAAGGAACCACAAATCAAGGGATTGCATCAGACTGATTGCAGCTCGAGGAAGAAGCAATGACAAAGGAAGATCAGGGGAGTAGTTGGCACCTTGATCAAAGCAAGAAGATCGGATTGAAAGAATACCTCGAGAAGGAAACAACAGAGGCATTAATAGCAATTTGACAGATGTAAATCTATATAAATGATCATGTTTCCCCTGTCTATAAAACGTGTCTTAAAAGGCACAGAACTGACGGAGTTGAACTGATGGACTTCAAGGAGATTAGATTTTGCAAGATTTGACTGGATTAGATTTGCCTTGAGGATGGTGAAGAAACCCTAACTACCTAGATTTTGAATTGTTTCTGGTGGGAAATAATCATATAAGAAAATGGAGAAATGAACATAAAAGATAGATGTTGCAAAAAGATAGTAGTGTGGAGAGGAGTTGGAAGAAGAAGAAAAATTGAGAAGGGGTTTTGATCAAGTTATAGTGTGAGTAAGTAGGTAGACCGGTCTGAGGACTCTACCAGTAGTTTCATAGTCGAGCAGTTGAGCCTTATCGGTAAGGCGTGGCAGAGCAGGGAGCATCATAGTGTGGCATAGTGTACTGAGAGACTGTGTGTGAGGAGAGAAAGAGAACAAAAAGCTAATTGAATCAAGAGCTGCAGAATTCATTTTCAGTAAGAAGCCTAAACTGTACTCAAATAGTATTTCAACATACATTTCCAAGTTGGAGCTTGGTGCAGGGGTTGGTGGTCCTTGGGTTGGTGCCTTAAACTTTGTAATTGTGTTTTACTGTGAGGCTGGATTGGAGCAATAGACTTTTGCAGCTTTTCTCACCAAGGTTTTTCCCATATTGGGCTTTCCTTGTAAATTTGGTGTTGTGAGTTGGTTGTGTGTGCATGGTCACTTTGCCTTTCTTTCTTATATTACCGGTTTGACTGTCTATGTGATTAACTACATAATTAATATTCTCAAGTTAGATCAGAAAAAGAATAGACCTAGGAACCACTGATTCACCCCCCTCTCAGTGGTACTCTATGTTCAATATTTGGTATCAGAGCCTAAGTTCTCAGTTATCTTTAACCTTGGATAGATTCTGGACTTTGAGCATAATGGCAAGAAGTGAGTCTGCTTCCTCAAAATCCCCTTTGTTTGATGGATCTAACTATGCCTTCTGGAGCAAAAGAATGGAGACATATATTTCATCTCTTGGATTTGATGTATGGATGTCAGTCAAGAATGGGTATGTCATTCCTAATACTCCTCCCACTGATCTAGATGCAAAGGAGTATGAAAATAATGCAAAGGCTAAACATGCCATATTGATTAGACTATTCGATAATGAATTTGTCAAGGTTATGCACTGTGTTTCAGCAAAGGAAACATGGGAAAAGTTGCAGAGATTATTTGAGGGAGATGCAAAGGTCAAGGAGGCCAAACTGCAAACTCTAAAGAGCCAACTTGAAAGCATCAAAATGATAAGTTATAGAATACCTTCACAGATTTGATGAAACTATGAATGCTATTAGAGGACTTGGTGAAGAGATTGAAGATGAAATTCTTGTCAAAAAGATACTTAGATCTCTTACTCCCAAATATGATACTAAAGTGTGAGCCATAGAAGAAGCCAAGGATCTAAAGACTTTTACTATGGATGAACTATTTAGTTCCTTGACAACCTATGAGATAAGAACAATCGGTGAGACTTCCTCAAGAAAAGAAGCTACTTTCAATACAACCAAAAAGGGGAAGGAAGTTGTTACTCTTAAAGAATCCAGTGAAGACTCTGATGCTGAAGTAGAAAACTTTGTCAGGAAGCTCAAAAGAGGATCAGGTCGGTACAAAGGAAAGCTGCCACTTAAGTGTTTCAATTGTGGGAAGGTAGGACACTTCGCTGCAAGCTTTCCTCACAAAGAAACCGATGTAGATGAGTCAAGAGACTTCATAAGATCTATCGACAAAGACAAAGAAAGAAATGACCATCGACAAGGAATAAGAGACTACCAGAACCAAAATAGTTTATATACCATTGAGGATGACACAACAGATGATGAGGATGCATCAGAAGATGATGACAATGAGAACCACAGAAGAGTAAATCTTTTCATGGCATTTGATAGACCTTCTACTGAAGATGAGGAAGAAGAGGATGTTGAAGCTAAAGTGGATTTGGAAAGTGAACTTATCAGTGCACTTGAAGAACTAAGTAAAACAAGAAGAGAACTCAAAAGAGTTAAGCTTATTGCAGTAGGTGAACAAGATCTCTTGAAGAATTCTTTGGAAGAATCTGATCAAATCATATCTGACTTAAAGCTGCAGTTGGAAGAAACTAAGAGGATCAGTGAAGCTACAACCTTAATTTGACAAAGAAAGAAAAGGAGCATCAAGAGCTGGAAGCAGAAATAATAAAGCTTAGAAAGGAGCTTGAGGAAAGCAAGGAAGAAATAAAACTAAGAGCAAGTATGAAGGCAACACTAAAGCTTTGGATAAGATGTTGAGAAAACAAAAGCAATCCAAAGACACTGGTGGCTTAGGCTTTGAAGTTGGTAAAGGATCAACCCATAAAATAAAATGTGACAAAGAGATAATGTTCACTTCTTCAATTGAAGGAGAAGAAAACAAGACATTCATTGTAGGCAAGGAAACCGGTAAAAAGACATGTGCTGATATTGTTGGAAATCGACATCCAAACTGGCATACAGAAATGAACCGAAGGTCACATTTCACACACAAATTTGTAGATCCGAGAAGGAATGCCAGGATTGACCGAGAAGGATTCACCAGATTCAACAACATGAATGGAAGACCCCTAATAAGGCAGTTCCATTCTGGACCAAGACAACATGACCGATATGTATCGAATTTTCATGGTTACTATTACCAGTGTAATAAATTTGGCCACAAAATAGCTGACTGTAGGTTAAACAATAAACCTTCTATGAATTTTGAAAGTAGAAATTCATTTAATGCACTCTAAGATATGAATGTTATTTGCTATCAGTGTAATGGATATGGACATAAGAACTTTGATTGTAGAAAGAACCAACCGATATCCTACAATAGCATTAAAGATGTTTTTTTTATTAAAAACATAAAATGCTATAACTGTCAAGAATTTTGACACATAACCAAATTATGCCAAAATAAAATCTTGATCAAAGACCGGTATTTGAACCTGAGCTAAATTCAGGAGCTGATAATAAGAAGGAAATCAAACCAGTTTGGGTTGAGAGAAAAGGAAAAGATAGAATCAAGTCTCATAGTGCAGACTGCCTTGCATGTTGAGAGGAAAAATATATGGGTAGTAGATAGTGGTTGCTCAAACCATATGACTAGTGACAAAATAAAATTCATTAATCTTGAAGATTGGAATGGTGGATTGGTAAGGTTTAAAGACAATTCCTTCATAAAAATAAAGGGAAAAGGAACACTAAGCATTGATGGAAAATTGAAGGCACGTGATGTATATTATGTGGAAGTCCTCAAACATAATCTGCTAAGTGTGAGTTAAATGTGCGGCAAAGGTTACAAATTCACCAATGACTCAACCGGTTGTCAGATAAAGAAAGACAGTACCGGTAAATTGATGGCAGAAGGAAAGAGAACTGATGGAAATGTTTATAATCTGAAGGAATTCTATGAGTCCCAATGTATGTTAGGACAAGTAGATGAAAGTAGGTTGTGGCACAGAAGATTAGGCCACATAAATTTTGAAAACTTGGTTGTAGTAAGCAAAATGGGGTGTGTGAGGAATATTCCACCCATCATCAAGCCAGTAAACACATTTTGTGATGAATGTGTAAAACGCAAGCAAACAAGAGTAAGTTTCAGAACAAAGGAGCACAACACCTCCAAGCCACTTGAAATTGTGCATATAGATCTGTGTGGTCCAACTAGAACAAGAGAACTTGCCAGTGAAAGATACTTCATGCTTTTCATTGATGACTACTCAAGGATGACATGAGTCACCTTTCTGTAAGATAAATCACAAGCATTTAAAAGATTCAAGATCTTTCAAAAGATGGTGGAAAAGGAAAGTGGGTACAAATTAAAATGTCTAAGATCAGAAAGGGGTGGAAAGTTCACATCAAATAAATTTGAAGATTACTGTGAAAAAAAGGGAATTAGAAGACAATACTCTACTCCTAGCACACCATAGAAAAATGGTGTGGTAGAAAGGAAGAACAGGATAGTTAAGGAGATGGCCAGAACTATGTTGAATGAGGCCAATCTACTGCATAAACCTTGAACCAGGTTCAGTTAAGAAGAAACAACAAGACCTACATGTTGTTCACCAAAAGTGATAACCCAAAAAACCTGTAAATCTATCTATGAGATAGCCAATCTCAATCAATGAAACACCTCAAGGCTTGGACAACATAACATAGGACCCTAATTGATCCTCCTGCACTTCAGGTTCTGCTAGAACTAGGGGGGGACACCCTTTTGATGCACTAAATACAATAATTACAGACACATAACTGCATCAACATTAAGCAGATAGATCATTTCACAAGCTCAACATATTAGGAAACATTACAGATTGGCTAGATCTGTACAAACAATAGGATGAAATAGAGCTTGGAAAGAATGGAACACAAACACCCCTAAACATGAAGGGAAATTAGATTTATCTTTTAAAATATATATCTGAAAACATCCTCAAACTTGCAAGACCAGTGCCCTGTTCATTGGGCAACAGGGTCACACACAAAACTACAAATATGAATCACAGATGCAAGCTTATTTTCCTTAAACAAAATATTCATGCACCAATACCTTATATTAATGCACTATTTGATTCATTCACAAATTTATCAGATCTAGATACACATTTCATCATTCATGACTGACTACAGAATTTAAAACCTTCCTTGAAGGATACCTATAAACAGTCACACAATTTCCTTAAAATTCACAAATCTTCATCCTCCTTGAGGATTCAATTTATGATAATGAAATGCATACTTAGAGACAATACTGTCAGGAATTTACTCATGCCTGACACAAGCAAGACCTACAACTAAAATCACATTTACAACAATGCACTGCAATCTCTGTACCCTGAAAAAAAACCAAAAGCATTTACAAATTTGGGTCATGACATTCAGAAAGTGGAAGCCATGAAAACTGGAGCACTTCCTCATAGAATTTTGGAACCCTTACAACTAAGAAGAATTGGGAATAAAAAGGGAGAGGGAACAAAATCAAATCGGCAACTGAATTGCCAAGTGTCTCCTCTCTAACTTAATTTTGTTCCCATGGAAACTGCTTCCAAAATATCCCACATTTGTCAAAATTAACCCCATAATCAAATTCCTCACTCTGAGAGATTTCCGAAAACATATAACACTTTATATTTTGGCCAAAATTTAGACCCTGGGCGAATTAATTCCCCAATGTGCTCAATCATTTAAATTTTTCAAAATTTAATATAGTTTAAACTATATCATTTATTCATTTTAATTTTGATTTTTGCCTCCATATGTGCTCTGACGCTTTGCCACGTGGTGGCCTCCAATTGGTCGATGGCATTGACCGGACACCACCTGGGATGACACCTCATCACTGCCACGTCATCTGCTTTGTCATTGCCACTTGGCCGTGATGTGTACACCACCTTAGCGCCACATCATCACCACTAGACTACCACCTGTGCGCCAACTGTGTGCCACATCACTACCACCTCACTGTGACCCGCCTGCTGGACATCTGACTGTACTCGCCATCTAGATTTTGCAGCTTTGCAGGGTGTAACTCGCATGCATCTTCCTTTTGTGAAATAGCGCACACCGTTGATCCATCTCGAACTTGCTCACTAGTTAAGCCGACCTTCCTCTGCAAAATTTTGCCTATTTGCCTCAGGAAGTGTGCCTGTGTGGGGTCCACCTGGTCGCCACCCAGTTATCTCCTCTGTTGCCTCGGGACCCGTGTTCGCACGTGGGCCCACCTTGGGTGCCATCAAGCACCATCCGTCAAAAGCCTTTATGGCTTAGACATATTATTACTGTGCGTTCTTGCTTATAAACATCAAAATAGTCCACTTCCCAGCCAATGTGGGATAATGCATTATGCCTGGGACTGCGATTTTGGAGCTTTTCTCTGAGTTTTAATGGCACTTCCAGATTGTTTGCATTGCTTGGAAGTTTTCTATGGTCATTCTACACCACGTTGCCCAATCTCCACTGCTACCTAGAGGATTAAAACCATTTACTTAACATTGCCATCACATTCAGCTCCATTACCATGCACCTTCTTCCAATTCCACGCAAATAGAGGGGGGAGCTGGTTGGTATTTGTTGGAGGATTCTGCAGACTTCCAGATTTCCCTCTCCTTTCCACACAATCCACGCAGGGGGCATTTTCCACTAGTTAAAGTCATGCAAGAGAGGGAAGACTCACTTTACATAAATGCAATGATTTCAATCACCTACTGGAGGCTTCGCGTGGGACGAAGAAGATGTTGCAGTTCATTTTTCTTTGAACCATTTTCCATGGCTCCTTTATGCCATGCAACCCCTCACTCACCACGCAGGAGAAGGAAGAGATTGCTACACATAGTTGGTGTCTCACGTAGGGGAGGAGGGACTGCAGCAATTGCCATTGTTTGATTGTTTTTTATTTGCTGCTTTCAATTGCTACATGGGAGGGTTGTCATATCTTGAAATTTCTTCATTTGCTTGGAAGTTCATACACCATGTAGGAGACTTGGAAATCGCTGATTGCATTTTGTTGAGTGCTTGATGGTCTCTTTCTTCACCACATGAGCAGGCTTGGCTCTTGATTGCAGCCCCAAAACACCACGCAGAAGAAAGTCTTTGGTGTTTGATATGAATCTTGGTCTGCTATTTCCATTTTAGAAAATGGTACTTGGGAGGAGATGTAATTATTACCACTAAAACTACAGTTGGAAAACTTCATTCTCATATAAAGAGAACACTGACATATCACAATAAAAATGAAAACTCCATTCTCAATAAAAGAGAACATTGACATTCCATCCTCAATCACAATATTTATCCTCTGTTGCATTAAAAAAAAGAAATTCTTGCAATCTAGAAGAATGTTGATAGACCAAGCCGGAAAACCACAGGAGACACCCTTGACATTCACAGTTGTATCATTCTGAGGTTCCACATTTTGGAATAAATGTTACACATATGTTTGGTTCATTTGAGTAAACTCGTGCCTCATTTTGAACGTGCCCCTTGTTCCACATTTCAATGAGGGAGGACTGTTGTTACACCTACCAAAACATTATGCTTGAAAGATTCTGAAAATCCCCCATTGAAACAAAAAAAATGCCAATAAAATCAATGCAAGAGCATGAGCCAGGTCGGTCCCCAAAGTGGGTCCGACTAAATTTTTTTTTGATTTCATGCAACTAACCTCTGGAATGATTCAGGAACTTTAAACACACCTCTGGAAATGATTGGCATCATTTTTGGATCATCAGACTGAAATTTACAACTTTCAGGCAATTACGCCACAATTTTTGCATTTAATCGCGAAGACATAATTTTCAAACTTGTCAAAACACCTTTTTGGAGCTCACCATCTGACAGGCGTGTACTCTGATATACAAGGATGATTTCTACCAAACAGTTTCTCAAGATGAGTCCCGAGTGAAGAGATATAATTTCTTTAAATGCCCAACTGGCTTTGTCGGCACTGCGCACCTGATGAAGTTAATGTCCTGGCAACACATGACGCCTTTCTCAAAAATATCAAATGACCTCCATGGGTCCTCAAATTCAGAACATAGGTACCTTAAAGTACATATTAAATCTTTGAATTCTCAGTTTGATCACCAAACCGACATGATGCAAACAGTGCACTCACAAAAATAGCTACATTAACTGATATATCACTAAAAGTACGGATAACTGAATTTGATGGCAAAATGAGCTCTTTTGAAAACCGATCAAACGGATTAGTGGAGGCTTGAAATTTGAAACCTAGCTCATCATTTATACCAACATTAGCCCAGAATAAACTTTCTGACATGATGCTTATTGAGGAAACTTTTACACTTATGCGAAACAGGGCTCCGACTAGCTGTCGAAATAGTGACTTGCCAAAACACACAAACTGCAAACGGATTCGGCTTTGAAGACTGAGCAAATGGATTCATCAAGACTTGAAATTTTGTAGAGTGACTCACATTTATGCATATAATTGAATCCACTTTGAATTTTTTCATGACGATCAACAGGGCAAAAGATGTAATCACTCAAAGAAGGCTACTCCATAAAATCTGTATTTATGCCTAAAATGCACTTCCAGCTCACCCCTCAAACTGGGTACCTCATAAACTTATCCAAATTGAATTCTGAAAGTTGCACATCACTGAATAGGCCAAATGAAAGGTGTGAGACATGAATCTCGAACCTTACCCTATGAAAATCAACCGGCTCCATTTTGACCTCTCTCCAACTAGGCCATTCAAACTAACTCATTCGGGTACTTTTCTGACATGCAGAGAAATTTTTTTAAATGGGCCTATAAACTTGACTCAATTTTAATCAGTCCCAACAGTGGCTCTGACTGGGGATGGTTGATTGCAAGATCGACACAAGAATCCAGATATCTTTGGTTAAGCAGACCACTCAAAAAATGGATCATTCTCTTCTCTCCCTTTCTCTTCTCATTTCAAAAAATAGGGCTTCCTTATTCTACCCAAACAGTAGGGCACTTTATTGAAAACCACACAATAGAAGCAAAGCAACTATACAATAGATACAAACAACTCACAACTGAATCATAAGCTGCTCAAACAATTCTAGCATTTACCTCTATCAAAAATCTGATTCTCATCACCTGATGTTATGATCCAAACAAAGGCACCTTCCAGTAACAACTGAGCATAACTTTTATAATCCACTGCAAAGCCAAAGCATAACAAGAGAGACAAATGGCTATACAAAAGAAAAACAAAGTACTTCAGAAGGTCAAAGCACTATTAAAAGATATGCTACCTGAAGCTACAATGACAAAAGATACAGCCATCCATATTCAACTGGATGAACTCCTCAATCAGATCGAGACATTTGGAGTAGATGCATCTGAATACCTGAGAAAATTGAAGGATAAAGAGCTCACTGCAAAAATGATTGAAGAGGTATAGAAAGCCATTGCTATCGGTAAAGTAAAACTTGTCAAATTTATTGCTGAGTTGTCCCCTCAACTCAAGCACATTCTTTATTTATTTCAGAAACTCTATACATTCTCTTTATTCATTAAAGATATCAAGAATAAAATAGAAGTGATTGAGAAAGAGATCACTAATCTCTCCAATAAATTGACCACTGAGCCAAATTCTATTAAGAATTTCTATACCAAGTTACAAATGCTCATGGCTCAACAATTGGAACTTAGGAATGAAGAGCACAAAATAAGGATGGACATTATGACTCTTCAAACCTTATTCATTCCACACTTGTACTCCATCCAAGAAAAGATCAACAAGGCTACCTCCTTGTCCACTCAGCCAGAGGGAAGCACTTTAGATGGACTGATTTCACTGTTAGCTGATATTATAGCTCAAAATTCACTCATGGAGAGTGTCCAAGATGCACTCTCTGTCGCAATCACTGATGCAAGAACAAAGTATAAATCCATTTTTGACCAGTTGCCTCCACCGAATGGTAACTAGTTTTGATGTATGTCAAAAAGGGGGAGTATAGTGTATACAAGAGGAGTATACTGACCAAATCAGCATATTCAAGTATACAGATAATTTTGATAGGGGGAGCAATGAACTAAGAAGTGAATACAGAATATTGATCACAGTGCATGCATAATCTAAGTTATGTACAATATATTGATAAGGGGAGTATATCTGAGTATACTATTTTATTGACAATTGTATATACTGACAATTTAGTCAAATTTTGTAAGTACATAGATTTTTTTTAGTTATTACTTTGAAAGAAGTTTTGTCAAACATTTCAAAATTAATGTCAAAAGGGGAGATTGTTACTATTTACTAAGTTGTCATTAGTTTTATGTCCAAAGTCATTCTATATACTCTAGTCAGTTATTACTACCAAAATATTTAGTCGGTAAGTACAGAGCAGTTGGTTATAGAAGTTACAAGTCACAGAGTTTAGTATACACCGAGTTGTCTACTGAGTAACATTCTATGACTACCGAGTAGCAAAGATTGTATACCAAGTTGATACACACTAAGTGAAATGTGTTACCAGATTCATTGAACCTAGACATAGGTGGGAAACGTGTTACAAAGATCGAGGAACAAGGAACTGTTAATACATTGGAAATTGCACTTAAGATTTTGTATGATTTTGAGGACATCTATCCAATGAAATAATTTGTATGATTATGAATCATGTTTGTAATATCGAAGCATAAAAAAGATCATTGTTACAAGAGATCTATTTATACAACATGAATTGAGGATCAAGTATGTGTGTGTAAAGCAAGACATATGTAAAAAGAAAAATCATGGGAAAGCACTTAGTGTTATGATTGTTACGATTGACAGAGATACACAAAGGTCACCGAGAAGGATTTCAAAGAACAGTCAAGGAACAGAGTAAACAGAAAGGTTTACCAAGTTATTTTATGGGTTACCAAGGTATGCTATAAGCAAGGTAATTTCATTTTGAGCACATAGAATTTGCTATAACATTTCAGATGTGAAGTTGCAGATATTTTGTAAGATTTTGATTGTAATATTTTGAGTTGTAAGAGAAAACTTTAATAGGGTAAAAGACTCTAACAAAGTCTATAAATTGTAAAGCCTTTAACCAGGTGCAACATTTAGAATAAGTGTTGTAAAATCCTTTAGCAAGGTAGATCTAAAGATCTTGATACTTCTAACAGGGTAAGCTATCATAAATAGCTAAACATGTAGCTCTAACCGATTAACCTTTATTATTGCAGTAGTGAAGTTGTGGGTGCCATCCCCACCGCAGTTTTTCTCTCTAACAAGGAGTTTTTGCATAGCCAAAATATATGTGTTATGGAGTGAATCATGTATGATTGTTATTTATTTGTTTTAGCATTATATTATGTTTCAGCAATATTCAGTTTATGCTTAATAGTAAAGTTATTGTTGAAGAAAAGATTTAAAGTACTGATTCACCCCTCCCCTCTCAGTACATTAGCTTTCCATATTGGACCTAACAGAATATCCCAAGAAAATTACTTCATCACTTCTTGCATCAAACTTTCCAATGTTCTCATCTCTCTTGATATAACATTTTCTACCAAATATTTTGAAGTATCTAACTATAGGGACATGACCAAACCATAGCTCATAAGGAGTCTTATTGTTATCACCTTTAATATGAACTCTATTGAATGTGTAAACAACAGTGCTAATAACTTCTCTCCAATAAATCTTTGGAACATTCCCTTCAATCAACATAGTTCTTGCAACATCCAAGACAGTCTTGTTCTTCCTTTCAACAACTCCACTCTATTGAGGGGTTTTAGGAGCAGATAATTGTCTTCTAATCCCATGCTTCTCGCAGAATGAATAAAACTCACCAGAACATAATTCTCCACCTCTGTCAGATCTTAGACATTTCACTTTCAATCCTGACTCAGTCTCAACCTTTTTTTTGAATATCTTGAACTTGTCTAATGCTTTAAATTTCTCCTTCAAAAAGACAACCCACATCATCTTGGAATAATCATCAATTAGCAACATAAAATATATGTCGTCATGCACACTTTTAACATTTGTAGATCCACATAGGTCAGTATGCTTAGGATCTAGAAATCCATCAGATGTATACTACTTGCTCTTGAAAGAAATTCTTGTTTGCTTACCCAATTGACATTCCTTACATACCGGATTAGCAGGCTTAACAATCTTAGGCAGATTTCTAATAGCTTGAGTACAACTGATCTTAATCATTGAATCAAAGTTAACATGACATATTCTCCTATGCCACAACCAATTTTCATCAATCTGAGAGATTAAAGAACTTTTCTCACCAGCATTCAAATGAAAAATATTTACTTTAGTCTTAGTTCCAGATGCAATCTCTTTACTAGAGGCATTTAGGATCTTCCATTTACCATTCTTGAATTGGAAATTATAACCTTTGTCAACCATCTATCCAACACTCAGAAGATTATGCTTCAAACATTCAACATACACAACATCATCAGTATTATGCTTACCATGAAAGGAAATAGAACCTCTACCACAGATCACACAGGCTTTGTCATCTCCAAATATCACTATTCCACCATCATACTTTTCCATACTCACAAATTTGCTTTTATCACCGGTCATATGATGTGAACAACCATTGTCAATCACCCATTCATCTTTCTCTTTAACCTTAGCAGCTAAAGCTTTCTCCTTAATAGTGTAGCTTGTGGAATCAATAGGTACCAATCTATCTTCTTTGATAGCAATAAATACAACTTCATCTCCTTCTGATTCTTTGTCTATAACTCCTTCATCGGCAGCATAATAGCAGTTATTTTGATGCTTATACTTTGATTTATACTTGTAAGGATTATCACACTTCTCATGCTTCTCATATCTATCATTTCTATCATGCTTATCAAATTTGTCATGCCTATCATATTTAACCATTCTCTCTAGGCACCTAGAAGTAAAATGTCCCACCTTATTGCAAGAGAAACATTTTAAAGGCAATTTTCCATCATACTTACCAACTCCCTTCGGTAATCTTCGAGCAATCAATGCTTCAAGCTCATCCAATTATTTTTCTTCCTCTTCCATCTCTCTCTTTTCTCTTTCATATCTGGAGATTCTGCATTCTTTAGGATCATATTTCTTCTTTCTGAATACTGATGCTCTAAATGTTGTCTTAGACTTTCCATGTGATTCACCAAATTCTCTTAGCTCAAAAGAAGCAATCTTTCCAACCATCATATCTCTTGTTACTGTTGTCACACTCTGGATCTCATCAATAGCAGCTACCTTGTGTTTATAAGTAGGAGGTAAAGATCTTAGAACCTTAGCAAAAATTTCATCTTCTTCAAGGGTTCCACTGACACATCTAATACCTAGGATAAGATCATCAACCTTAGCCATAATTTTTTTTATGTTCTCATCTTCGCCCATTCTCAGCATCTCATACTTTCCTTTCAAACTCTGCAACTTAGAAACTTTTACTTGTTTATCTCCTTCATACAGGGTTTCGATCTTCTCCTAGATCTCATGTGTGTTCTGAAGTCCCATTACATTTGTCATTTCTGAATCAGTCAAGGCACTTAGCAATGCTTCCTTGATCTCATGAGTAGTAACTGGTCCATTCAGAGGAACAACATAGAAATTCTTTGTAATATTCCAATAATCTTCTCCAAGACATCTCAAGTGCACTTTCATCCAATTTTTCCATATAGCATAGTTACTACCATCAAATCTCAGACTCTCCTTCTTAAAGATAACACTTTCACTTCTAATTTCCACCTCAGATCTACTAAAGCAGTCAAGCTTCTTCCAGAGGATCTATCTCTGATACCAATTGTTGGAAACAATAATGAGGAAAAACTAAGAGGGGGGGGTGAATCAGTTTTCTTCGGATCTACAAACATAACCACAAAAATAGATTTGATAAACTACAACAACAACAAAGATAAGAAGATAAATAGCACAACATACAACACCAAGATTTTGACATGGAAAACCCAGTTAAAGGGAAAACCATGGTGGGAACCTACCCACAATAAGATGATACTCTGCAGTAGTGTGTGAAAATATTACAATGGGCACATGCATTCAGGCACACTGCCTAGACCTCACTTCTCAAAAGATAACAACCCTCAGGGAAGTCTCACTGATTTACAACAATATTCAAACTACAATCTGAAAGAAATGAACTGAAAGAATAGCATCTCCAAATGCCTGATTACAGTTCCAGTTAAGCACATTTGTCTACTTTGCAACACCAATCTCTGCTCAATACCTCACACTGAAAGATGAATCCTTATTCATGCATAAACCACTCTTTGATAATTTAGACACAACCTCTATATCTAAATTACATGATAATATCACCTATTTATATAATTCATCAACCTTGACAACAAGGTCGGCTAAACCCTCAACTCACAATTACAAAATTACATCACATGATACAAAGATTGACCACTAGACCAATATAATGATTTACATGACATAACATGGACCTAAACCAAATTCTCAAATGCTCATCACTACCAGAAATCATGCCAAGATCAATCGTAACATGCTACACCTCTAGGAAAACGACATAACACAAAGAACAACACTGGTTCAGTAAAATCACCAACAACTCACACAACGATCAATGTGGATTATCAAAACAAGTAGGGCATAATTAGGAAACACTAGAAAGTACATTAGAAATATCAACAACAGCTGCACCAACACCACTTATCAAATCTTCATCGATCAACATCTGAAACTCAAGCACACACACAACAACAACCATCACAAATAAAACATAACTTGTGGAGAACCAAATCATGAACCATATGAAATGAAGATACAAAAGACCATCCCAAAAAATCTCTCAAAATATCAGCTCTAGATCTGATCACACTGGAATATACTGGAGGAAATAGTGAACTCTGCAAAGCACTGATCGGATAAGAAAACTGCATAATTGGATCATCTAATATGAGCAATTAAGCTTTCCAGATCACCAAAGCCAATACATAAGAATATAATGATAATAGAAATACTCCATACACCAAACCATAATCCTAATAAACCAATTTGCAATCACTAGAGTAGGAATATGTTGACATCAATGACAACAACATATCCTAGCAGCAACAATGTCCAACAAGTATGTCTCATTTCTTCCTTCTTTGTAAGGCATCCTTGGGGAGGCAATTTCAGATTAAGTCCTCATACTCGTCATTCTCATGAAAAATCCCCCTTATAGGTCATTTTGTGTATCCTCAATTTATTGATATATACTTCAAGATCATACTCTCTGACCTTCCTACTTTGGAGACGGTATGTATCTCTCAAAAAAACTTGTACGTTCTCTAGAGCCTCAAACCCAATAGTAAAATCTCAATACATAGTGGACCTAGGCATGTGAGTTCCCTTCTTCTCTTTCTTAATCCACTTATTCTCCATCCATATCAGTTGCTATATGAATTCAATGAATGCCAATCTGGGGGAGACAAAAAGTGCTAATGTGTGAGGAGCCTATGGGCATCCATATATCCTGATAATCGTGCAATATAAATATAAGAAGTCATCTCCAAAATTGTGGGTAAATGAAATTGCACATTCTATGGTATTACATCCCTAATTCTTAATATCTTTATGAGATCTTTAGGGATCCTTGTATTCTATAACTCACGCCATCCCAATACTTTCAATGACAAAATGATCAAATAATGCAATATAGTTAGAATACCAGGACCCTTTATCCCAAACTTGGGTCCACCTTTGGACTGGCCACCTACCACCTCCATTGGGATCAAACATAGTTATTTTCAAGGATGCATCCCAATATTTTTTAATCTAAAAAATAATTAAGTGACATAGGAGAGAATAAAATCTAAAATCGATTGGGGTCTTCTCATCCTTTGCATTGGTTAACCTCTCATGCAATTTATCTTGTAAGAGGAAAATTCATATAACTCATTCAATTATATGTGTTAGATTATAATTGCTATCATCATTAACTCTACTAGCATTTTATTCCTCTCATAGTCGATTCCTAAAACTTGACACAAAACATAGTATGTCTTGACAAAATAATTGTGAAAAGTGATCAAGTTAAAAGGTTCTTTCTCAATATGCAATATATAGTTATTGTCTCCTTCATACAATTTATTTCTAAAATTGGGTACCTCTTCATCCCTCAATATTTCTTTCTTCATATTGTATTATGTCTCCATTCTCTTCAGATCATTTTTTACAAAGCATTCCTAAGATGAAAATAGGTGATTATTGCCTCCCTAGCCACATCAACCAAGATTTTCCCTTCAGTGGTCCTTATAGTCATTCTGTCTGGATGATAGTGTTTCCATAATTCTCTTATGAGAGAAGGTTCCAGAAAAAACTTGGGAACAACTAGCTTTGACAACTCATGTCCACACATTTGAAACAGGTGCATGCCTTTCTCTATTTCTATAAAAATAATAAAAGATGTCCCACTTTGTTTCAATGGTGATGGAATCTCGACACTTTGAATTCTGGTCAAAGAAGACATTCTTCAAAGAATCATGCATTTTTAACATCTTAAAAAGCTCCAACTAATTTTTATGCAGGCCCCTGAGGTCCATTTTCTTTCTCTCAATTTATTCTAGCAACTTTTCAATTTGCTCACTTGTAACCTCAATAGTTGCACCCAAAGCTGACACAATAGGGTTTTACACAGGTGGCTATTGTTGAGCAAGGGGAGGGTTTTTTGCAACTATTGAGGTTTGCACCAGGGATGAGATGTGTATTTCTTAGCAGAAGAAGCCCTTTTTCTCTTGGGTTTAGAGGCTTCTTTCCTTAGACATTTCTTGGCTTAGTTCTTTTCCTTCATTGACTGGCTCAGGCAGTTATTTTGCTTAAATACACTACCTGGAGAGTCCACTTTTCATACTAGGACCGACACTTTTTGCCCGCTATTGGTAGAAAGGAGGTTTATTTTGTTTACCACAGTATCGTAATGATTAGGACTTGCCTTTTTCCCCCCCCAATGATATTGTGATTTTCGCTTTGCTTACCGCTCTATCCCAATGGTCTAAGGTCATGGTGGAGTCCCCTCTTTGGTATGGCAGTGATCGCTAATGCCTGATCACATTATCGTGGCAGATTGAAAAAAAAGCTTTCTCCCCTCAACATTATTGTGATGGCACTGGTGGGGTCATGGTAGGTTTCCCTTCACAATATCATGGTGATCAGTGATGGGGTTACAAAAGATGTTATCACGGGGTAGTGACAGTTATGGCTAACCACCGCTTAATCTTTGTGCTATGGAAATGGTTGGTGGTGATTTAAGAGGATTTTAATTGTAGTATATGTTGGCATTGCACACTCCAATGAGAGATTGTAGGTGATTGAAGGTATTATCATTGATGGCAACCTTGCAATCTTATGGCACTCGCACTGACAGACTCTACACTGATAGATAGTTTACAAGCAGTGGAAAAGGACACCCCAGCCGACAAGATTTTGTTTATTCCATTTTGTATATAATTGTAATATCTTTTTATAAGCCGACAAGGTGTATTGTAATAAGACTCATATATAAGTATGAGATCTTGTAGATTTTTTTATAAGAGAACATGGAAAGATTATTGCAGAAGTAATATGTGAATATTAAGGCAGATTTTGGAGTAAGGTTTATGGTTATTATATGAGCTTAAACTGGTATTGAACTTGGCATAGTAGATGCTGAAATAAAGCAGTACATTTTGTTGGATTTCCATAATCCATTTTGTAAGTCAGTGAGACTTCCTTTTGTAATTAAGTAGTGAACTTTAGGCAGTTGGCCTTCTTGCATGTGCAGGCCCCTATTGTAAGTAATATCCATTCATTGGCCAGTGAGTGAATATTGTGGTCACAAATCCCATCGAGGTTTTTCCCACACCAGGTTTTCTCGTTAAAAATATTGTGTTATGGTGTTCTTTCTATGTTGTTCTTATTGTTCATATTTACTGCATTAATTCTTGTTTACCGGTACACTATTTTGGAATGCAATTTATTTAATGTGTGGGAGAAAAAGTGACACTAAGAAAACATGCCCTAATCTCACTTTCAATCACACATTTGCGGAATACGAAAGAGCCTAGAGGTATCACACAATTGGCTACTTCTTCTTGTGGAAGAGAGAGCCATGGGCTACCTATTAGGATTTCTATTCCCTTGTTGTAATTGAAAGATAAAATAATGCAAGTTCAATCCCTAACCCCAAAGTGCAAGTATGAACTAATAACAAGATTACAGAATTGAACTTAAATGATGGAAAGCTATAAACACAAGGATAAGACAAGAATGTAAATGCATACCCAGAGTTAAAATCTGACTGAAAATGTTCGGGACGGGGGCGCGGGCGCCACTGTCCTGATTTTGCCCCTGGAACTGCTCTGGAAACTGTTGTTTTGTAACTTGGAAAAGTTGTCAAAATGCTGAAAATGTTGTCTGTCAGGAGGACCAGGGCACCCAGTGCCCCTGTCCCAGGGACCAGGGCACCCCACGCCCCTGTCCTGGTCTTTTGCTTTGAAATTTGGTGGGAAGGTCTGTTTCCGTCTACTTCTTCCGGATCTGCAACTTGCGGCGTCGTCCGAGTTCCGAAACCTGCACTTATATCTGAAAAGGTGTTTGGGCGGCTATATAGGGTTTTACCTTAGTCAAACCCCCGCTTCGGTGATTTCCACCTCCACGAATAGCCAAGTTGTATTGTAAAATGTATTGTGTGTGCAGACCTAGTGTGTGTGCAAGGTCCTTAAATGCAAGAAAGCAAACTAGAGCAACCTAGAAAGTAAACCCTAATTGCTTGTAAATGATAATGTAAATGCTCTAAATCAAGATGCAAAGTGATCTAAAGCATGAATAAAGGATATATTGAAGCTTATGCAAAGACATGAAAACAACATGAAATCATACCCAACCCTCAAGGGAGGAGTACAAGCCAATCTTCAGTCGGTAATCTCCTATTGTTCTTCAATGTCTTCCAAGCCCTAAATGGATGAATGAAATTGATAAATGCTTGATAGAAAGATGTTGGATGTTGTTGAAGTCTTCAAAGATCTGCTCTTTTGCTGCATATGAAGTTCCTCGAAAGCCAAAAATCTGGATCCTTTCAAATGAAGAAAGAGAGCTCTTATATATGAAACCCTAGGTCTTAATTCATCTTTTGGCTGACCTAGAGATTGAATATCCCACCAATTTCTTGGGTTTAAGCTTTATTTTATGATTGGATCGTGCTCCCAAAATTTCGGGAAAAATGTCCGGGACCATGTGCACGGGCGCCATGGTCCTGACAACTTTTCACCAAATTTTCAGGGCCGTCGGATATGATGATTTTAGAGAGAATCCCGAAGTTACAGGTGATTTTGAGATGTTTTGACCCCCGAAATCAAGCCCCTAAGTTCAAAATAGGACCTAATTAGGGTTTTTGATTAAATGATGTATTGGAAGAATAAAATGAAAAGGGCACACTTTAATGAAAGGGCCCAACTTTATGATATGGGAGATGATAAAATAGAACCTTAGACCTAATTAATTTAATTAATTAAGTGCTAAAGGGGAAATGCAATGCAAGATGCAAAATGCGCCAAGGCGGGTGCTAAACTAGTTGTGAAATTGTACCACCCTAGCAAGTGCATACAATTTATGACGCTACATTTAATATGATTAGAAAATCTATCAACCAGCAAGATACTGATTCACTCCCCTTTCAGTATCTTTGGGAATCCTAACAATTGGTATCAGAGCCTGGTCCTCTATTTTCAAAAGCCTAATAGCTTGAGGGATATTCTGACACCAATATAGATAGATAACTTGAGAAAGCAATTAGAAACAGCTCTTGCAGATTATGATGTAGAAAAGTTGAAGAATATCAAACTTGAAGATGATCTGAGGCTGTATAGGAAATAATTCAAGGACTTCTGGAGAATCTTACTATTGCTAGAAACAAAAGAAGAGAAATTTATGAGAAGATACAGATGATGATGATGAAAAGGAAACTCTTAATGATCTTGTAAGCGAGATGAAGCAAGGAAAGATGACCTGGAGGAATGAGATGCAAGATATGACTATGAGATTTTGTAAAGACACTGAAGATATAAAGAAGAATTAAGATGACTTGGTTAGGAGAATCAGTGATGCTGAAAATGAAAATCTAAGACTCAGTCATGAAAATGATATGTTAAAGATATATCTAATTCATTTGGAACATGATAAAACTAAACTCATGAGACAAAAGGATTTCTTGGAAAATGAGTTGGCTACTACAAATCAACATAAAGAGAAATTCAAGAAAAAGTTCAGAAGAACTTGATGATATGCTAAAAAATTAGAAACCTAATGGAGATACTAATGGAATTGGCTTTGAAGTTGGTGAAAGCTTTGGTACTGCAAACAATCATGATCACAGTAAACCGATAAGATAGCCTAATGCCTACAAATTTAACAGGAAATTCTTTAACCGTAACAAGTATGGTCATAGAGAAAATCAATGTAGATTTAGAAACTATCAAAACACTAATGCACTCACCAGTCAATGTTCTACAATGCGACAAAATTGGTCATAATTCAGAAAACTGCAAAATGAATGTAAGATGTTATGTTTGTGGAAGATTTGGACACTTATCTAATCAATATAGAATACAAACCGGCATAGGCTATGGAAAGGCTATTGAGAAAAACAATGTGACCTGTTATGCTTGTAACAAGATTGGACATATTGCAAAATTTTGTAGAAGGCATCACCGACAAATAACAAAGGACCTAGTTTGAAAGGTAAAGATAAGATTGAAGAGGTAAAGCAATAATTTTCAAAACAATGAATTAGAAAGTCAAATCAGAATGTTAATGAAGCTATTCCTTCACCGGTAGAACAAAGTATCACTCCACCGGTAGGAAATTCTTCATCTAACTGAAAAGAAATCTTTTGGGGGTATGGAAACTAATTGAAAATCATTCTAGTTTACCCTCGGTTGATGGTAAGAAGATAAATTGCTTCTTTATTGGCAAATGAGTTAAGTTTCACTTAACGGATAGACATTTATTATGGTAGCTAAAGGAAAAGATATTATAAAGAAAGTGTTTTTTCACTCTTTTTCACTCATTGAGCATTCAAATTTCCTAAGAGTGCGAAAAACCCGAGCGAAGGCATCCACAAGGAGAAGTGAAGTAAAATATTTTCAAGCATTCAAACCTAAAGGTAGATTAAGGTATTTATCAAATGGCTTCCTCTTCTGCACCTGAATTCATTTTAAACCCTATTGTTATTGAAGTGGTTAAATGCCCTAGGCTTGTATTCAAAATCATACCCAAAGTAGCGAAGCAGGATGATACCCTAGGTGAATTCTCTAAAATACCCAAAGGAGTTGCATATGCAGAAGACCCTAGGATATACATACATTGTCATATTGAGGAACTTGGTGCTGATGGAATTATGAACATGTATAAGACTATAATTTGTGATGAGAATGGTATTGTGAAACCTAAACATAAGATCATAGAAACCCTAAGTTTTGTGGAAATACTTAGTATTCCTGATTTTCCTAAGGAAGTTGTGAGAATTGTGTTAAATAAAGTTCATGGGGAATTATTTTGGCTTGACTCCATCCACAAGATCACAAGAGAAGTAGTTAGGGCAGTGACTGGCTTACCTTCCACCGGTAGCAGGCCTGACAAATCTAAGAAAGTTCCAAACAACACTATGATGACATTAACTGGTGCAACCCATGACAACAGATCCTTGAGAGTCAATGATGTGAAAGATATAAATGTCAAATTCATTAGCATGATACTAGGATACAAAACTACACATGCTAACAGATTAAACTTTGTTTCTAGTCTATGTATCAAGAATGCTCATGACATGGAGAACAATAACACTAAGACTGACATATGTGAATGGCTAAAAGATGAATTGATTGACAACCTAAAGAAAATAAAAGGTGATAAGGACTGTACTTTCAGATTTGGTAATCTACTTGTGTGCCTAATGCTATACATTACTAAGGAAGTTCTCGGTATAGGTAGGAAAGAATTTGGTTTTGACATACTGATAGTTAAATAACTTTTGGATATCTTTACTAGCATGTGAGATGATAGGGAAAACAACATAATTGAATACTTCCAAGTATTTAAGGCTAGAATGAAAACAAGGGAAAGGCTATCTCAGAGAATAGTTGACAAATATCAGAAAGAAATATGTTTTGTTATAAAGAAAGATGAAATCTAGATGGAAGCAGTGGTTCCTAGAACTGTTTGGGTGATAGAAATGGGTTATAAGGAAAATGAAAACATAATTGAGACATATGCTAAAGCCCTACTTGAAGCCCCTAGAGAACCTGAAGAGGAAATATTTGGAAATGCTGAATCCATTGAGAGCAAGATATAGACCCTTAAACGAAGGAAGAAAAGAGAACAATCTATCAGAAAAGCAACAAAACAGGCCAAACAAATAAAGGAAAACATATTGAATATCATTGGTATTAAGGAAAGTGACTCACAAGGGATACAACTAGAATCTCATCTTTCACCGGTTGGAACTTCATCTGACAGTGAAATCCCAGCTGAGTTTAAGAGAGTAGAAAGGAAAAGAAAACCTTCAATGACACCCTCTCATACACCAAAGAGAACAAGAAGGAAACAACAGGCAATAAGGCCCCCAGCAAAGAAAATGACACCAAGGAAGAAGGAAAAACAAGTTATTCCTCCTTTAGATAATCTTTTAAATGAAATAATAGATGAAGGAAACTTGTCTAATGTCAGTAAATTGTATGATACTCTTACTAATGAAGAAAAGGAAAGCATAGAAAATATTATCATTCTACACATAGACATTTACAAGAAATTTTTGATAGAAGTTGTAGATGATCTACCAAGTGACTTGTATAGGAGACTTGATGCAAAGAGACTGGCAATTATGGAATTGGACAAGAAAATAAAGATAGAAAAATTGCTTGTAGTTCATCCTGTTAAATCAATAGAAGAAATTGATGAGTTAATAAGTGAGGCAAATAGGACAGTATTTTCTAGTGGTCACCAGCATGTAGTTTTAATGGTTGGAAGAGTGAATGAAATCTCTGAAGAGATAATGGATAAATGGGATATATTCTTTGTGGAGAAAGAAAAGCAAGAAGAGCTCAAACGACACAAAACTATCAAAGTTTACCAAAAGGATAAGGAAAAAGGCAAAGGAAAGGTAGGTGGACCTCCAAACATAAAAGTAATAGATAATTTTCCCCCACCTCCTTCTAATACTCCACAGGTTGAGAGTGTTGATACACCACCAGCTACTGATAATGTTGAGTTGGAATAAACACATGAGGACACCAATCCTGATTCAGAAGTTTTATACACAATGAATATTGATATAGAAGAGGTAAATATTGTGGTTGATAAGGAAACCACTAGTGAAAAGAAAGATGTGGCTACTGAGCCACCTACTGAGAATATTGCAGTGGAAACACATGGAGAGCATATAGTTGAAAATATTGAAATTAGGGTTGAGACAAAAACTGAACAATCAGTTGATCCCCTAGCTTCTGTAAAGGTGACTGATACCACTAGTGCACACATTGAAAAACCCATTGAGTTAGAAAAACCAAGTGATGATAACACAACAAAACTAGTTGAGATACCGGCAGTGCACAATTCAAAGGTGCATACTGAGAAACCGATAGTGAATACTGAGACTTCATCAGAGAAACTAGTAGTAGAAAGCACAGAGAAACAAATTGAGGTACACACTGAGAAATAGGAAGAGAAAAAGGTTGAATCATAGGTTCATACTGAGATAGTGCCACCGGCAACTGTTGAGAAACCCAAACCTTTGCTAGTTGAGATCCAGACACAAACTGACCTACTTGAGGTCAATACAAGCAAAGAGGTTACTCACACTGGCAGAATGTAGATTGTTAAGGTAGTTGGACAATCTTCTGGTTCTTCCCTGACAGAATTCAGACCAACCAATGTGATAGAGGTACTATTGGATTCCATTAAGAAAATCATAGATTGTAATGCACTTGCATATAAGGCTATTGATGATACAATTCCTTTATTAAAACTAATAGCACCCAAGTGCAATATGGACAATAAAGATTCTTTGAGCCAATTAGACACATTGTCTAGGTATATCACCGACAACCTATTGATAGTTGAATAGATAAATGAGGAGACATTCAGAGAGAAAATGAATAAGGAAAGGGAGAAATTCTTTGATGAGTCAATAAAGAAGTGCATGGGACACATTGATACCCTATTACCAACACTTAGCAAAACAGTAATGGAATTTAAGGAGTTGTATAGAAACACATGCAAAACTGATATTTTGACAATGGATATAGACAAGAAAATCAGTGAAGCACAGAAAGAAATAAATGATATTGCTGATAATCTCATCGGTTCACCTAAACCAATACCGGTTATAGAGCAGGAAATAGCTGAATTTGAGGAAAAACTTGAGAAATTGGAGAAGGAGAAGGAAAGAATAAAGTTCAAGGCAAAGGAGCTTAAATGTAGACTTGGTCCTAAACTTGACAACCTCATCTCTTTGAGAAAAGAGATCTTAGAGGCACTTGTTCCAGGACTAAAGACACCAGAAGAGAAAATGCGTATCCTCACCAGTACAATTCAAAGGACCGGAGCAACATTGAAGGATAGTGAAAGGTTCACTAAGAGCCTAAATTTTGTATTGGAAGATCTATTTTAGATTGTAACCAACCAGTTAAAGGGTTCCAGCTAAGAACTACACTGAGTTGACATTTCTGACAGCCTTTGTCATTGATGCCAAAGGGGGAGTAGTAGAGATGATAAAAATGATGGACATAAGAGATCATCTGCTCAGGGGGAGCACACATCTAGCATAGTTTTTGGAAAATTTTTTGGACTTCAATTTTTGGATACAATTTTGAATTTTTCTCATGGGTGTTGCCATCAATGCCAAAGGGGGAGATTGTTGGCATTGCACACTCCAATGAGAAATTGTAGGTGATTGAAGGTATTGTCATTAATGGAAACCTTGCAATCTTATGGCACCGACACCGGTAGACTCCACCAATAGATAGTTTACCGATAATGAAAAAGATGAGTATCGACACCCCAGCCGACAAAATTTTGTTTATTGCATTTTGTATTTAATTGTAATATATTTTTGTAAGCCGACAAGGTGTATTGTAATAAGGCTCATATATAAGTATGAGATCTTGTAGATCTTTTTGTAAGCGAACATGGGAGGATTATTGTAGAATTAATATGCAAATATTAAGGCAGATTTTGGAGTAAGGTTTATGGTTATTGTATGAGCTTAAACCGGTACTGAACCTAGCATAGCAGATGTTGAACTAAAGTAGTACATTTTACTGGATTTCCATAATCCATTTTGTAAGTCAGTGAGAATTCCTTTTGTAATCAAGCAGTGAGCTTTAGGTAGTTGGCCTTCCTGCATGTGCAGGCCCCTATTGTAAGTAATATCCATTCATTGGCCAGTGAGTGAATATTGTGGGTCACAAATCCCACCAAGGTTTTTGCCACACCGGGTTTCCTTGTTAAAAATCTTGTGTTATGGTGTGCTTTCTATGTTGTGCTTATTGTTCATATTTACTGCATTAATTCTTTTTTACCAGTACACTATTTTGGAATGCAATTTATTTAATAAGGTCAGAAAATCTATCAACCGACAAGATACTGAATCACCCCCCTCTCAGTATCTTTGGGAATCCTAACAGTATCATGGTGGTTAGAGAAGATGTTTTTCCACCCCCACTGTATTGTGATGAACTTGGTGATGGACGAGTATTTTTAGCATAGTATCGTAGGAGTTAAAAAATATATTCTATCCTTGGTTGTGATACTATGGTGTGGTCATTTAGTTGATGGGACTGACTTCTATGGCATGATCTTGGTCGTCCACATGCAGATGAGGAGGTAGATCAGTGTGGCAAGAGACACTATTCTAGTGATGATAGATGTTTAAGGATTGTCATTGATGGTAACTCAGTTCACAAATCACATGAGGTGTACATAGAATTGGTTTACCTTAAGTCATATTCTTCATAAGCCATAAGTCTGGAAGGTGGAACATAGGTACCAGTAGACCATGAGATCATGGTGCACATCTTGATTTAGGTAATGTATTTTGGTTGTGGTGATCAAGGTAGTTGATTCAAGGTTTGAGACAAATTATCTCATGATCATGATATCTAGTGTTGAATTGTGTGCTAGTTTAGAGCTCTAGTATTTGGTAATTCAGTTAGGGAAGAGATATTTTGGAATAACGTATATTGCGGATTTGTTGGGAAAATTCTGGTGACTAGTTTCATGTTTGAGGAGATTGGGCCATCTTATGGGAAGCATTTTATCATCTTGTTTTGGTTCGCATTTAGATTTGTGATCAAGTTGAGCCGACTTGGTGGAACATGTTTCATGTTGCATGTTATGCATTTTTTGGAAGCCAACTTGGTAATTGATTCTTTTTTATGATATGGATATATAAGATTGATTTGGTTGATCATTTTGGTGTGTGTGATGAGCAAAGGAAGTCTATGTGAGTGAGTTTTTAAGTTTGGTGAAGATTTTTTTTCTCTACTATGTGACAAAGTAGTATTACAGAGCTAAATGATAGATTAGTTGTAGGAGACAATTAGAGCCTAATGGAAACTGTATTTTGGCATAGTTAGATGCTACACTTTAGTTCAATTGTCATTGTAATAGCCTATAAGGTAGTGAGCCTTCCTTTGGGTTGTATCCCTTTTGTAATGGAGCAGTGTGCCTGAATGCAAGTGCATTCTTCTCATGTAATATTGTTCTACTACTAACCATTATATAATAATATTGTGGGTACTCAATCCTACTGTGGTTTTTCCCTTTCTGGGATTCCACGTAAAAATCTTGGTGTTATAGTTGTGTGGTTATTTACATTTTTGCACTTTGATTACTTTCTAATGCATTTGGTGGTTTAAGAATCAGCTTGATAAGTTTGCAAATTATAAAATACTGATCCAGCCCCCCTCTCAATGTTCATTGATTCCAACAATTGGTATCAGAGCTTTGTGCCTTGAAAGAAGCCTAACAACTTGAGGAAGATCCAAAAGATTGAATCAATGGACTCTAGTTTGCAGAGACTATTGAACACAAGATGCCACTTAGAGGGGGAGTGAATCATTGGTTTTCAATTACCTTAACCCTTTTAAACTTAAGAGTGATTACCGCTTAATAACCTAATGACCAAGTAATCCTACCAATAAGATAAATCATAGAAACATAATGCAACCACACAAATGACACATCACATAACAAAAGATGTATGAGGAAAAACCAAGATGGGAAAAACCTCTATGAGAAATATTGTTGGAGTCTAGTGCTCCAATCTAGCCTCACAGTCAAAACAATGTATTACAACATTTAGGGCACCAAGCCAAGGAGCACCAACCCCTAATATTTTATGGGCACCAACCCAAAGGAGCACCGACCCCTGTTGTTTATGGGCACCAACCCAAAGGAGCTAAAACTGTTAGATTCAATGACAGTCCCATAGACACTGAGAGGCAAGGGGGGGCTAAATCAGTGTCTAACTGGTGTATTAATATTTAAACTTATTTATAACTTTGCAACCCAAAATAGTGTACCGGTAAATAAGAATAAATGAAGTAAACATAAATAAAAGAGACAACATATAAACACACCATAACACAATATATTTTAATGAGGAAACCCAGTGTGGGAAAAACCTCGGTGGGATTTAAGACCCACAATATTTACTCACTGGCCAATGAATAAAAAACTACTTACAATAAAGGGGCCTGCACATGCAGGGGGGCCAACAACCTAGAGCTCACTGCTCAATGAAGAGTCTCACTGACTACAAAATAGATAATTAAATCCAATACAACTTACTGCTCAAAACAACATCTCCAATGCCAGGTTCAGTACCAATTTAAGCTCAGATAGATACCATAACCAAAAACCTTTGCTGCCACTAAAACAATTATCTTCTACCATACATTCCTATCTTTCTTCTGCTTTCTATCTATATCAAAATGATCTATAAGATCTCATACATATATTAGTCTTTACAAGATACCATGTCGGCTTAAGAAAGATAATTATATTACAATAAACAAAAGTTCATCCCATTTCAGCTAGAGTGCCAGTATGCTTTGTTGCCGATGTAATCTGAATACCGGTGTAAGCACTTGTCGGTGCCGGTGGCTGCCGATGTATGATATATGTGATGTCGAGCATATAGAGACCTATTTTTGGTTGGTTGCTAGTTGTTTTCCATCAATGACAACATCAACTATTCTTATTAGAGTGTAGAATTCCAATGATCTCCCCCTTTGTCATTGATGGCAACACTCATGAGAAAAATCCAAAATTGTTATCCGAAAACTGAAATCCAAAAAGATGTGCTCCCCGTGAGCAAGTGATCTCCTCTGTACATGCATTTTTCTCTCCACTAATCCCCCTTTGACATCAATGACAAAGGATGTCATAAATAATCAAAAGAGTACAAAAATGCTACCTCAAGGTCTGTAACTAGTTGGTTACTATTTGAAAAATGTCCTCCAAAACTAGATTCAAGCTATGCATAAACTTGTTGCTATCAGTTAGAGTTGCCTTAGTTTGCTAGATCATACTGATGAGATAGTGCATTTGATGCTCCGGTGATCGCTCTCCTTGTACTGTTGCCTTAGATAATTCAACTCTTTGAGTAATAAGATTGTCCAATTTTGGACCAAGTTTACTTTTGAGTTCTCAGGCATTGGACCTTATCCTTGCCTTCTCTTTCTCAAGTTTCTCCAACTTCTCCGCAAAAACTACCATTTCCTGCTCAAAAACTTATATAAGTCCAGATGAACCTATTATATTATCCGCAATGTCATCAATTTCCTTTTGAGTATTTTTAATCTCCTCATCAATGTCCTCTATCAAACAGTAAGGTTTACATGCTTCTCTATATAACTTCTTATACTCCAAAATTGTAGAATTGAGTATCAGTAAAAGTGTGTTCAAGTGATCGGTACATTTCTCTACGGTGTTCTCAAAGAATGTATTTTTCTCTTTGTCAACTCTCTCCTTAATGGTATCCTCATTAACCTTAACTATGGTTATTACATTATCAACAATGAATTTGGACAATGTGTCCAATTTACCTAAAGAATCATTAATGTGATCTATCTTACAATTAGGGGCAGTCATCTTTAGTATAGGCAAGGTGCTATCAATTGCCTTAAATGCTAAGGCATTGCAATTAGTTATCCTTTTAATTGAATCCAATAGAACCTCTATGATGTTAGTGGGTCTGAATTCACTTGTAGATGTGCTTGGTTCTATTGTACATTTCTTCTCAATAGATGTTTAACCAATTACCTTCACTACATCCTCTTTATTTCCATTAGATGCATCTACTTTACTTATATTTTCTTCTGGTGGATCTGTCTGTGTCTGTACCTCTACCTTTATTGGTTTGTTAGTTTGATTAAGCTCCTTTGCAACTGCTGGTTTCCCAAACTCAACATGAACCTTTGCCTTAGATTGTTTCTTAGTCGGTACAACTGTCAGTTTCAATGATTTTGTTTTCCCTAAGTTGGTTCCCTTATCCTCTATTGCTTTCTCTAGTTTCTCTACTTGAGCCGGTATCTTAGTTTCTTGAGAGTCAATAGTTTGTATCAGATTCTTTGAGATCTTGTTGTTTTTGAGATCATCTACCTTAACTTCTGTAGTCTCTTTGTCCACCACAATGTTTATATTTTGTGTATCCACATTCATGGTAAAGAGTATTTCTGACTCTAAGTTAGTATCATCATGAGTTATACTTTCACTAGCCATATCCGATGGATTAGCTGTATGAACCAATGATGTTGAGGTTAGCATAGGGGTGTTTTGAGCTAGTGGAGGGATGTTATCTATTACTCTTATAGAAGGTACACCACCTATTTACCTTTTCCCTTGTCTTTCTGATATACCTTGAATGTCTTTTCCACTTTCGGTTTGTTTCTTTCCTCTTGCTTTTCCTTCTCAACAAAAAATATGTCCCATTTATCTGCAGTCTCATCTGCAATTTCCCTAACCCTTCCAGCCATCAGGCTTACTTGCTGGTGTCCACTAACAAATACTGACCGGTTAGCTTCAGATATAAGCTCATATATCTCTTCTCTATAATTTACCAGATGTACAGCCAAGAGTGCTTCAACTTTCAACTTCTTGTCCAGTCCATCACAGATAGCCTTTTAGATTCTAATCTCAAGTATAAATTGTTGGGTAAATCATCAATCACTTCTATCAAAACTTTCTTGTATATATATCCAAATGTAGGATAATTCTTTCTCCAATGTTTTGTTTGTCAGAATCCTTAAAAGAATTATACCATTCATTTACATTTACTAGATTACCTTCCTATGTAATCTCATTTAGTAGATCATCCAGTGTAGAGGTAACCGATGTCTATTTCTTATTTAGTGTAAGCTTCTTCTGCAGTTCCCTAACTACCTGTTGCTTTTTCCTTAGTGTCTTTGTTTTCTTAGGTGAAGGAGATGGTACCATTGGGGTTTTACTTTTCCTTTCCACTCTCTTAAACTTAGTGGCCTTGCCACGATCAGTATTAGAAGATGTTACAACCGGTGAAACATGTGCTTTCGGTTGCAATCCTTTAAGCTCACTAGCTGATATACCACTGATGTTCAAGACATTTTCCTTTATTTCACTGGCCTTCTTAGAGGCATCTCTGATAAATTTGTCTCTTTTCTTCCTTTCTTTCTGCATAGATACATTACTTGCAATGGTTTCTGCATTACCAAATATTCCTTCGGATGGCTCCCTAGGTACATCAAGTAGAGCTTTTGCATATGTTTCCAAAATAGGTAGGTCAACCTCATAACCCATCTCAATAACCCAAACAGTTCTAGGGCTTACTGCTTCCATCCAAGTCTCATCTTGCTTAATGAAAAAATAGATTTTCTTGTCATACTTATCAACTATGCTCTGTGACAATCTCTCTCTTGCTCTCATCTTAGTTTGAAATGTTTTGAAGTAATTTGCAATATTCTTATCACAGTCAGTGCACATACCATTGAAATCTTCTTGTATTTTTTTTCCTACTGGGATGTCATAACCAAAATCCTTGTGACCTATGTCAGGTATCTCTTTGGTGAAGTATAACATCAAGCATACTAGAAGGTTCCCAAAATGAAAACTACCTTTCTTATCTCCCTTAATCTTCTTCAAATTGTCAATCAGTTCATCCTTAAGCCATTCACAAACATCTATCTTAGTATTATTGTTCACCATCTCATACGCACTGTGAATACAAAGCCTAGAAACTAAATTTAGTCTATTGGCATGTGTTTCTTTATATCCAAGTACCATACTAACATATCTCACATTCATATCCTTGACATCATTTACTCTAAGTGACCTACTATCAGATGTGGCTCCTGTTAACTCCATAACTCCCTTGTTAGGTATTTTCTTGGTTTTATCAGGCCTACTACCGGTTGAAGGTAAAATAGTGACTGCCTTAATTGCTTCCTTGGTTATGTTGCAAAAAAATTCTAACCATATGAACTCTCCATGGACTTTTCTTAATACAAGTCTTACAACTTCCTTTAGAAATTCGAGAATGTTCTGAATTTCTACAAAACCTAAGTCTTCCACAATATTATGTTCAGGTTTAATTGGACCTTGTTCATCGGTAATAACCTCATTAAATATTTTCTTCAAATCCTCAGTCCCTAGGTTTTCTATGTTGCAATGTATGTAGATTATAGGGTCTTCAACAAATGCTACACCCTTCATAATTTTTGAAAAAGCTCTAATAAAATCATCCTTCTTTGCAATCTCGAGGATAATATTAAACCTGGGTCTAGGGCGTTTGACGTTTTCAACAATGATAGGTTTTGTAATAAACTCAGGAACAGGAGATGAGGTTGCCATAATGATAAATACCTCTTAATTGAAGTTCTCTGAATGCTTGAAAATCACTTCGCAACTCTGCCTTAGGATGCCCTAGCTCAGTTTCACACTCTCTGATTGTTTAAATGCTTGGTGAGTCAAAATGAGGGATTTCTGGTGCTTTATAGCCAAAAAGGTTCTTTAAAACTACATTAAATGCTCACTGATTAAGTGAAAACTTAACACCTTCTGGTAAAGAAGAAATGTATCTTCTCACCATCAACCGAGGGTAGAATGTATGATTTTCAACTTGCAGCAATACCCCCTAAGGATTATTCCTCAATTGGATGAAGAATCTCCTACCGGTGGAGGGTTACTCTGTTCTACCAGTGCAGAGATAGATTCATCAACTTTCTCATCACTATTCTTAATCCATTGTTTTGAAAATTCTTGCTTTACTTCATCTACCTTTTCTTTGCCCTTGAAACTAGATCCTTTCTTGTTTGTCGGTATATTCTTGCTTCTACAAAATTTTGTAATATGTCCACTGTTGTTACTGTAGCATCCTAAAATTATGACACTTGCAATTTCGACTGCATTTGGGTCTTCATGATGGCGATGCAATGTTAAACCTAAATGGAGACCCTGAAACCTGCTTGTGACACCAAAAACTGCATTTTTCTACACCTTGGCATGATCCCTCCTTGCACCCTGCTGTCCCGGGAGGTGGGACCATGGTGCCCAATGCCCTGGTCCTTCAGGACTAGGGTGCACAGTGCCCTGGTCCCCCAGGACCATGGCGCCCAGCGCCCTAGTCCCTGGCCCTATTTTGGGCCTGGTCTCCTTTTGAGCATCGGGTCTTGAAGTTTGCAAATTGGAAAATAATGTTTCTAGGTCGGCCTAAGGTCAGAAAAATCAGTCTCTCAACCCTAATTGACAAGTATATAAACTAATTTTCCTCTCCTAAAAGGAGGAGAAAGAGAAAAGAAAAGAAGCAAGAGCAAGACGCGGAAGCGATATTCAAACATTCAAACATTCAAGCATTCAAGTATTCCTTCAAGCAATTGAGCATTCCAAGTCTCCATTCAAGGCAAGGTGTTGCATTCAAGACAAGGATTCAACCATTGAAGAGGAGATCACATACAACATACAACATACAACATACATTACACCTTCGCATGTAAGAATACAAACATTCTTACAACAAGGTATCAGTACTTGTTTACATTACAAACATTTACATTTACTGCATTCTCATTTCTTGGTTAATTCCAAAACTGGGGTTTGACCTAAAGGCAAACCCCTAATCCCTAACCCCCCAATCGTCCTCTCTTTTCTATGTGTAGGTTGCAGGTACGCGGCTATAATTGAAGATCTGGAATCCTTGTGCAAAGATGAACAGATCCACCCTCGTTTCGCGGATTTTTCAAAGGACCGTGTGCACCCCGGGCGCCATCGTCCGGTCAACTTTCGCTCAAATTTGTAGAACAGCATCGTCTCGACATTTTACTGCTAATTCCAAGTCCGTAGCTTCATCCCGTATCCCTATCTCTGTTTATAAGTGAATCTTTCCTACATTACATGCATTCCTAGTTCAATCATTCCATCAACATTATTTACAAAAGAGGGTATCCTTGATGTCCTAACCCTTGAAACTCAGTTAGAATCCAATCCTACATTGTGTGGGATTGGATCTTGTGGGTTTCAACCCCTCTTTTGAATGTAAAGTCTCTCCTAAGTGAAAACCATCAACCCTAGTGACCTCCCTTCTCTCTCCTTGGAGTTGGGGAGGGGAGAACAACTAGGGTTCGATTTTTCCACTTTACATTTTGGTGAACCTGACATGAACATCCTCATTCTGATTATTCATGGTTAGATCTGAAAAATTTGCTTCCTTAATTACATTTCCATGTTTGATCTTTTGCAAATTTTAGAGGTTGATTGCATAAAAAACCCTAAAATTTTCTTTTTAGTAATTAAGCTTGTGAAATGTTTAATTGTTAATGCTTGTTTCAGATCTATCCTTCTATTGCAAATTGTCAATTCATATTTGTGCTTTAATTCTGAAAATTAAGTGGTTAAGTGTCAAAACCCTAATTTTTAAAACCCTCTTGATTCAACCTTTGACTGATAATTTCACTGATCAAAACACCTCCAAATCGGCTGTAACATTGGATTCCGCAACAAAATCACAATATCTTTCCTCCTTGAAAATTTGGAAAAAAGTTGCAGGGACCGTGTGCACCCCGAGCACCATCAGCCCTGACATTTTTTCCAAAATTTCGGGAGCTAGATCTTACTGTATTTTTCTGCTAAAATCCAGAATTTTGGCTGATTTTATCAATTCTAACACTTTCAAAATTAAAGTCAAAGTTGGTCTAGTGATTGCTTGGATAAAGGCTTATAATCATTCAAAAATTGTTGAAATTAAAATTCATATCAAAATTGTGTTCCTTGTTGTACTAAATCTGAAAAGTGTGTTAGCATTCATTCAAAATTTCAGTGCTTTATTCAAATTTTTACAATTTGTGACTTTTGAAATTAAGTGTTTAAATTGTGGCAACTTTGATTTCCGCTTTCAAATTTGAATTTTGCATGAAATTGAGTCAGCTTTTAAATTTCAAAGCCTGTATTGCTTTCAGTATTCCCTCTAAAATCATAAAATTTAAAATTTCAGTTTCCCTCCCTTTTTCAAAATTCAAATTTTGCATTTTTTTTCAACAATCTTGGTAGGGTTCAATTTTGAGATTGAAACTTTATTTTGGCCTATCTACAGATCGTAAAATCACTCAATTTTTTCAGATTAGCTTTAAAATCATCATAACTTTCATCCATGAAAATTTCGAAAAAAGTTGCAAGGACCATGTGCACTCCGTTCGCCACGGTCCCTAACATTTTTTCTAAAATTTTGGGAGATTGTCCTGATTGCATTTAACAGCTTAACTCTAGGAGATTGGTTGATTTTACTGAAAGTTGCTACCTCTAAAATTCAAAATCTTCTCTCTCTCTTTAGTGCATGAGTTTTACAACAATAAGCCCTACTTACACTATTCCTGTTAGACGAAGCCTTAGAATTAAGTCCTTCCAAGGTGTAATTACTGAGGAGATGGAACCTAATTTGAATGGCCTTTTTAACGAGGACATGGGTAATTCCTCTAATCCTCTTAATGATGAAGAAGCTCTCCATGAGGTTTCTGTAGAACAACTTTCAAAATTGGATAACCAATTTGATGATTTTCAACAATGGATGTCTCAAGAATACCCTGATAGTCAAGCTCTTTCATTAATTGAGGGTCTAAAACATATGGTTCAAAGTGATAAGAATGGAATTGATATTTTGCATGGTATTGCACACATTGTGGATTTGAATGTGATGCCTATGAAGAGTTGTGCCAAAACTTTAGGTTATACACAACCTCCTACTCAAGTTAATCATTCTATTCCTTTGACAACTCCTATTGCTAGTATACCTACTTTTACATCAAACATAATGACTACTTCAATACAAGACATTCCTCCTATGATCACTAGTCATGGGGGCAATCCCTCTTCTTCGATCAACCCTCTTCCTTCATTCAATCCAACTTCTTCACTCATTCCTTCAATGAGTGTTCTTGTTATATCTCCACAAATGAACATGACGCAAGGGGGCAATTCATTTAACCATTCCATTCCTCCTTGTAGTGTTCCTCCTTTCCAATCATCTCCTATGACTAACTATCATAGTGTCCCACCACCTTACTCTCAATCAATACCCTCTTTCAATAACATAATACCTCCATCGCAATCTAACACGTCTAATATGAAGTCTTCGACTGAAGCGACCATTAACAATCTTGCACAAATTGTCTCTTCTTTATAGCAACAAATTGCCTCTATGAATCAATCTAAGTTTAGTATGCCCACATTTGATGTTGCGAGCCCACTTTCTCTTGACATTGTTCGAGCTAACCCCCCTAAACATGTTGAAATTCCGCATTTGGAGCTTTATAATGGTAAGGGTGATCCTCTAACACATGTTAAGATATTTCAAACAATATGTACTGATTTTGCTTATGACCAAAGGTTGCTTGCAAAACTATTTACTAGAACATTAAGAGATAAGGCTCTACAATGGTATTGCTCATTGCCTTCCTATTCTATTTCTTCTTTCGAACAACTTGCAAATGCTTTTATTCAACAATTTCAAAACAATATAAGCCCTAAAGTTACTTTGATTGATTTAATGCATTGTAAACAAGGTGTTAAAGAAAAAGTGACTGATTTCATTGGTAGATATAAGCATTTGTATGCTTAGATTTCTTTTCCAGTACCTGACAATGATATTCAAAGAATTTTTATTTCTAATTTACAAAAAGATATTAGAGAAAAACTCCTGTTTTCTGAGTTTACTTCTTTCCAATAGTTGTGCGCAACTCTTCACAATTATCAACTGACTGTGAGTCAAATGGAACAAGCAAATCCTATGGCTCTGAGTGATAAGGGTGATAGTAGTCAACAACCATTTGGGAAGTTTAAACCGAACAGAGAGTCAATTAAATTCAATGAAAACATCATCAACAACAATGTGAATGCAGCATCAGGTGTGCCTCCTATTTCTAAGTTTTTCAAGAAAGAAAGAAAGTTTACTCCTTTGAATGAATCATTGCATAGTATTATGAATAAGTTATTGGAACAAAATGTGCTTACTCTTCCTCCTATAAGGCAAATATATCCTGCAAAGATTACTTCACCCTATTTTGATAACAAATCTTTTTGTCAATTTCATCATCAACCTGGGCATGATACTGAAAAATGTTTTGCTTTAAAGGGTAAAATTCAAGATTTGATTGATAATAATACTATCTCTATTTTTGGTGTGAATGATAAAAGCAACACATTTGTAGCTCCTCCTAGCCAAAAACTTAAGATTTTTACTGATCCATTACCTTCTCATACCTCTAATGTGGTTGAGACTAATGATTCCTCTGTCTCACCTGATGATCTTGTGTCTATGACTCTGAATGTGATTAACTTTGTGGAACAACAAAAAATTCCTGAAGAACCTTCCATCACATTTGATTCTAGTGAAACTATCAGGGCACCTGATGGTCCTTTATATATAGTTGCAAAGGTTAAGAATACACCTTTCCGTGGAGTGCTTATTGATCCTTCTTGCATGGTTAATTTTATTACTGAAGAATTTCTTTTTACTTTGCAATTGAATCAAGTGATCTATGACGAAACAAATGTGGTTGTGAAACTATTTGATGCATTTTCTTCTCCTGCAATTGGTTCTATTACATTACCTATTGAGGTCCATAACAAACCCCTTGATGTGGACTTTGCTATTATTCCATCATCTGAACAATTTCGTGTGAAGCTAGGCTATCCTTGGCTATCTTCCATGAAAGCTATTGCTTCTCCTATTCACAAGTGTTTGAAATTTCCCCATAATGGTGAAGTTGTTACTATCAATCATAGTCTCTTTAAACCAGCTGAAAGAACTTCTAGTGTTCCGATTGATTATTTTTGGCCTAAACAATTCCAATCTCTTCCACCGCGAAGTGATCATCTTTTCAAATCTTACCAAAAGTGGAAAAAAGATATGATCCTATCTCTAAGTGAACCTAGAACACCCAAACTTGATATTCCTATCGTTCTTGAGAAAGAAGTTCTTCCTTTAAAAGATAAAACTAATGTCTTTCCTCAAGAAAATTCCCAACCCATCCCTATGAATGTGACTATGCCTATGTCTAATAAACTTCCTAAAGGTAGACCTATACCTCCTCGTCATGATGGACTTGGTCTCCTTCCTAAACCAAATATTCCTCCTTTATATGGAGCAGTTCCTCCTCCTTCCTCTTATAGAGAGAAGAGACCTTCCTCTTCTCCTATTGTTCAACCTAAGAGACCACAACCTAAACACCCAAGTGATAAGGATGAGAACATTCCTCCTCCTCAATCTCCTCAACTTCCTACTAAGACTAGACGAAATCGTTCTGCACGTGAACACCGACGAAAGCGTCATCTTAGAGCTCAGGCAACTGCTTCTCAAACTTTGCAATCCCCAAAAACACCTTTAGCCAGTATTATTCCATTTTCTCCTCAGCCAAAAATTGAGCCAAAATCTCCTAAACATAAGATGCATGATGGTCTTGATCCTGTGTGAGTTAAAGATCCTCTTTTTATAAATCTTGATGATGATATAGATGAAAATGTTATTCATGATGAAAATATTATTCATGATGAAGATGTTACTCCTATTCATTCTGATAGTGAATATGAATATGTTGATGTTGATAACCATTTATCTAACGAATTTTCTAAAGCACTTATCCTAGCTCCTAGACAAGAACAATGTGGCTTGGAACATGAACATAGCCCTTGTTTGGATCTTGTGATAGCTCCATCTGCTGTGTTGGATGTTCCTCCTCTAGCGTGTTTCCTGCCTTCCCGAAATATTGATCAGCAAGATCAGGGGGTGGATGACGTGCTAGACTAGTTTCATTAGCATAGCAGACTCTCTCCTCCTCTCTTGATCTCTTTTGTTACTTCTTCTATGTGTTATTCTTATTCTTCTATTTGTTGTCCTTAGTGTTGTCTACTTGAGGACGATGCAAAACATTGAGATCTCTTTTGGTCTCTCTCATGTTGACTCAAAAGACACATGTGTTCCCTTCTTCTAGGTGACCTTCCTTGATTGGGGAATGAAGAACAATTATGCATACATACATATGATATACATGAATACAACATACTGACCCCAAGGAAAGCGAAGTCACCTTGTGCTTTGTGTTTTGTGTCTATTATCCTTGGGCTTATCTCACACTTGGGGGCTAAATCCTTGTGGTAACGTGCTCCTTTCTCATTTCTTATACGTATCACTACCTTAAAGCAATCACCCCCAGTGAGGCGTGTCCGATCGCTTTAACATAGGGGGGCATACATCCCGTTCATATCTTTTCAAGATACTTGAAAATTTCTTGACAAATTTAGCTTTGCCTTGAAAATTTTTGATATCTTTCTTGCATGACTCATCGTGAGGGAACCTTACTACTGACAGTCATGGTTCTCCCTCGTGATCTTCCTTTTTACTTTGTCAATCGAAGTCGTAAGATCCTTAGTCCACTGGGGGCTTGGTGTATCTGGCCTCCTTGACGTGGTGAAAGTTTTTCAATGTTGTTTCCTTGTATTTTACCGAAAGTATGAGCATACGCTTATACTCCCGCTAAAGTGGGGGATAAATGTAGTGTCCTAAAATTGCGACACTTGCAATTTCGACTGCATTTGGGTCTTCATGATGGCAATGCAATGTTAAACCTGAATGGAGACCCCAAAACCTGCTTGTGACACCAAAAACTACTTTTTTCTGCACCTTGGCATGATCCCTCCTTGCACCCTGCTATCCCGGGAGGTGGGACCATGGCGCCCAGCGCCCTGGTCCTTCAGGACTAGGGTGCCCAGTGCCCTGGTCCCCCAGGACCATGGCGCCCAGTGCCCTAGTCCCTGGCCCTATTTTGGGCCTGGTCTCCTTTTGGGCATCAGGTCTTGAAGTTTGCAAATTGGAAAGTAATGTTTCTAGGTCGGCCTAAGGTCAGAAAAATCAGTCTCTCAACCCTAATTGACAAGTATATAAACTACTTTTCCTCTCCTAAAAGGAGGAGAAAGAGAAAAGAAAAGAAGCAAGAGCAAGACGCGGAAGCGATATTCAAACATTCAAACATTCAAGCATTCAAGTATTCCTTCATGCAATTGAGCATTCCAAGTCTCCATTCAAGGCTAGGTGTTGCATTCAAGACAAGGATTCAACCATTGAAGAGGAGATCACATACAACATACAACATAAAACATACATTACACCTTCGCATGTAAGAATACAAACATTCTTACAACAAGGTATCAGTACTTGTTTACATTACAAACATTTACATTTACAACATTCTCATTTCTTGGTTAATTCCAAAACTGGGGTTTGACCTAAAGGCAAACCCCTAATCCCTAACCCCCCAATCATCCTCTCTTTTCTATGTGTAGGTTGCAGGTACGTGGCTATAATTGAAGATCTGGAATCCTTGTGCAGAGACGAACAGATCCACCCTCGTTTCACGGATTTTTCAAAGGACCGTGTGCACCTCGGGCGCCATCGTCCCGTCAACTTTCGCTCAAATTTGCAGAACAGCATCGTCATGACATTTTACTGCTAATTCAAGGTCCGTAGCTTCATCCCGTATCCCTATCTCTGTTTATAAGTGAATCTTTCCTACATTACATGCATTCCTAGTTCAATCATTTCATCGACATTCTTTACAAAAGAGGGTATCCTTGATGTCCTAACCCTTGAAACTCATTTAGAATCCAATCCTGCATTGTGTGGGATTAGATCTTGTGGGTTTCAACCCCTCTTTTGAATGTAAAGTCTCTCCTAAATGAAAACCATCAACCCTAGTGACCTCCCTTCTCTCTCCTTGGAGTTGGGGAGGGGAGAACAACTAGGGTTTGATTTTTCCACTTTACAGTTACATGCATAACAAGTTACATTATTCCATTGAATAGCCTTGCCATATCCTTGACTAGTTTGTGATATGCATTGATTAGATAAATGCCCAAATCTACCACAAACATAGCATTTCATATTCATTCTGCAATTTTTTGAATTATGACCAACTTTGTTGCATTTGGAACATTGATCGGTGGGTGAGTTTGTATTCAGATTATTTCTAAATCTACACTGATTTGCTCTATGACCATATTTGTTGCAATTGAAACGTTTCCCATTAAATTTATTATCATTAGGCTGTCTTACTAGTTTGTTCTGATCTTGATTATTTGTAGTACCAGAACTTTCTCCATGTTCAAATCCAAGTCCATTTGTATCCCCATCTGGTTTTTATCTTTTCAGCATGTCATCAATCCTTTCTAAATTTTTCTTGAATTTGTCTTTGTGTTCATTTGCAGTAACCAACTCATTTTCCAAAATTCCAACTTGTCTTGTAAGCTCCTCCTTATCATGTTGCATGCGAATGAGATTTGTCTTTAGCATATCATTTTCATGACTAAGTCTCAAATTTTCATTTGTTGCATCATTAAGTCTCCTAGTCAAGTCTTATTCATTCTTCTTCCTATCTTCAACATCCTTACATAACCTCATAGTCATATCTTGTATTTCATTCTTCATATTAGTGTTCTCTTTCCTTAACTTATTTGCAATGTCTCTAAGAGTTTCCTTTTCATCATCATCATTTTGCATCTTCTCATGAAGTTACTTTCTCTTATTTTGTGTTATAACCAGATTTTCCTGAAGTCCTTTAATAAATCCCTTAGTAGTACTAAGATCATCTTCAAGTTTGATATTCTTCAATTTTTCTGCATCAAAATCTTCAAGAGCTCCTTCCAACTATTTTCTTATGTTCTCCATCTGTACTGGTTTTAGAATCTTCCTCGAGTTGTTAGGTTTTTGCAAATAGAGGACCACGATCTGATACCAATTGTTAGATTCAATTACAGTCACATAGACATTGAGAGGGGTGGGTGAATCAGTGTCTAACCAGTGTATTGAATATTTAAACTTATTTATAACTTTGCAACCCAAAACAATGTACCGGTAAATAAGAATAAATGCAGTAAACAGAAATAACAGAGACAACATAGAAACACACCATAACACAAGATATTTCAATGAGGAAACCTGGTGTGGGGAAAACCTCGGTGGGATTTGTGACCCACAATATTTACTCATTGGCCAATGAATAAATACTACTTACAATAAAGGGGCCTACACATGCAGGGAAGCCAACAACCTAGAGCTCACTGCTTAATGAAGAGTCTCACTAACTACAAAATGGATAATTAAATCCAATACAATGTACTACTCAAAACAAAATCTCTAATGCTAGGTTCAGTACTGGTTTAAGCTCAGATAGATACCATAACCAAAAACCTTCATTGCCACTAAAATAATTATCTTCTACCATACATTCCTATCTTTCTTCTGCTTTCTATATATATCAAAATGATCTATAAGATCTCATACATATATGAGTCTTTACAATATACCATGTCAGCTTACAAAAGATAATTATATTACAATAAACAAAAGTTCATCCCATGTTGGCTGGAGTGTCGGTATGTTTTGTTGCTGATGTAATCTGAATGTCGATGTAAGTGCCTGTTGATGCTGGTGTCTGCCGGTGTATGATATGTGATGTCAGGCATGTAGAACCCTATTTATGATTGGTTGCTAGTTGGTTTCCATCAATGACAACAGCAACTATTCTTATTAGAGTGTAGAATGCCAACAACAACCCCTACCTCGAGCACCAAATCAGCGATCAAAATGCCAGATATAAATACAAAAGTGATAGCCTGATTACAAATGAGTTTTGTAACTACTTATAGATAATCTCTCTACCGATTTCCCTTCTCCTTAGTTTTACTAGTAATATCTTATGTCTTCCACTCAGCCTCCTCTCTATCGGTTCACATGTTGTTTCATTCATTGTTGCCTCCTATCTCTGCTACTATCATATCGATATTGACACCACTGATTACCTCAACTCTATTCTCTACCAGTTCTCTTCTCTTTCTCTCTGACTCTCCTACTGCTCTACCTATACCTTGTTGGATCTCCTTTGAGCTAACACTTCATTGCCACATTCTTTTCTACCTCCTAGCCGGTTCTAGCACTACTAGTTACTTAACTATATCACTCTTTGGTAGCTTGCCGGTCAACCTTTGGCCTCACTGGTTTACTTTTGAACACTCAATCATGGTGAACCTTTGTGGACTTTTTGACTGATCAACTCTTCTCTTGTCCCACATCTGACATGCAACATCATCCAATCTGGTCTTCGGTCTACATACTTATAGCCAAGCTTTCCCATCATAACATGAGTTTGAACTTGGCACCTTAGGGTTTTCTCACCGACCAATTTGGCATACCAGACCCTATCAAATATTATTAGATCATGTCTCAGATATGGTTGCCTGCATAACATGACCATTGTCGTGCCTTCCAGTACAGGCCTTCAATTTTTAGCAACCATGGCCTTGTTTGTCGACCTTCCTCTTTCAATCAAATTGAATGATCTCATAGTTATCTTCTCTAGATTGACATACTGATTATATCTCCTACATTGATCAATTCGTCAAGTGGAGTCCTTTGATTTTCCTAGAGCCGTGCATCTCTACAATTGATCCATGAAATATGTAGTCAACATTAATATCGACCTACCACCAACTACCTCACCGACACACTTCACCGACTTGTGCATGTTTGCCAATTCAACTCCACATGGTGCCTCTATCAGTATCCATCTTAGCTTAAACCTTTGTGTTAGTTCAGACAAGGTCACCGACCAATAACACACAATCGGTGTATGCATCATACTACCAGTCCAACTAGCCGACCGATTCTCTAACCCTACTAGTGAACTAACCTTGTTGATTAACCTTGATATCTGCACTTCTCCTCATCAAGTGAGAACCTTTCACCTTTTCCTCTTTGGTCTCTCACTGGTTGACCTAGCATATCAAATGTCTCCAATGCAGATTGTCTAATGTATCGATAGATATATTTATCGGTGGACAACTCTCTTGCCTGCACACCGGTGATACCCTTGATGACACCATGCCATCAATATTTAACTTTTATGCACCTATGGAAACACCACTCAATTTTCATCTCAGTAACTCCATGTTTGTAATTGCAGATTCACTTCCATCCTTCTTTGTCTGACTGGTTCTCCTCTCAACCTGTTTGTCAAGGTGCCATACTCATCATCTTAAATATTACTTCTCTATCTTGGTAGCATATCTTGTCTTCACATGCTGATCCAATGAATATCTCTGATCTCAAACTCTAGAGGCTTCCTCATCTTCCACTTTGCTCATCTGGTCTATGCATCCAATCACCTACCTTTTCTTGCTTTGTCTTATCTCGGGGAGTCATAATGCATTCCATGCATGTTAGGATATAAGCCAAGTAAATACCACTTACTGGTAGAAGTGAATCCTTGTCTCCTATGGGCCATTGAAAGGAGAGAATCAATTATCAACATATTGTGCTCTTCTACTTCCAGTGTTGCACTAATATGACCTCCTTTTATAAGAAGATACATTTCCTACACATAACCCAATATATATCCCCTTTATCTACCTTACTAATTTGTAGCAGTCCAAACTTTGATGGTCATATCACCATCCTGTGATGACCTAGTCTTTTGGTGGGAGTCCTCTAGTTTCACATTCACCTGCATATCGATTTGGCACTTCATCATTATCTCACCCTACTAACTTACCCAGCACATGCTTATAGGTTGGCAACATCAAAATGTCAACACATTACTTTATTGGTTATCATACCATACCATTCTTCAATACTTATTATCAACACAAGCCAACACTAACTTGTGTACCAGTGACCTGCAATACTAGTTGACCTCAATGACAACAATACACTTCAACCTCCCATACTGGTTAGCATACTGTACCGGTTGACATCAGTGACAATACAATGCCAAAAATCTCCCCCTTTGGCATTGATCTTAACACATGTAGTATCCAGTATACTATAGATTCTTTCTCCCCCTTTGACAATAATGGCAAAGGGTCTTGACATCTGGTATACTACAAGCTCTCTCTCCCCCTTTTGTATTAGTTGTACCTTC
Source organism: Cryptomeria japonica (assembly GCF_030272615.1). NCBI lineage: Eukaryota > Viridiplantae > Streptophyta > Pinopsida > Cupressales > Cupressaceae > Cryptomeria > Cryptomeria japonica. The sequence continues at coordinate 312,897,238 of NC_081409.1, read as the reverse complement.
CCTTTTTGACCACTATGCTCTATCGATCAGATTGCATCTTCTGAAATCAATTGTTCTTAAGAATCAAATGTGATTGTACTATGAGTGCTGCCAATTGATACCAATGATATATTTTTCCTTTGGAGGGATTTCTCTGACACACATTGTTGGTGGCAATCAAGTACTAGTTTGACATATTCTCTCCCTGTGTAGGTGACTCTCATTCTTTGTTTACATCTCCCTATATACCAGTCTACAGTGCAACATCAATGACACTTGATCTCCTTCGATGATAAGTATATTTGATACCAATTAGATGACATGGCTATCAACTCCCCTTGAGCCATAGATCTCTAGTCTTCTTTGCCAGTTAGGTCTTAAACTGGTACACCAATCTACACCTTGTACCTTGCATATGTGATCTATAGATGGTCTTCCATACTCATAATGACCATCACACCTTGTGACATCCTCTTTCATGATCACAATGCCAATCCACATCAACCCTATGCCAATTATCCAATTGGTTGACTCATACAAATTTCATGTTCATAAGGTTGACTACTAGTCCTACACATTATCCTTCAGGGCTTCTCTAGTGATGTCTGAGATATGTTTTCATTTGTCCAAGCCATAGGATCCACTGCAACACTACTATAACACAATGACTCGCTAATTTTGTAATATCGGTAACACACTGCACATACCGGTTTACTCTACTGGTTCAATAATTCCATCGAGACACCTTGTCCATCAACCTCTATCTTCTTGGGTAAAGTGCCTCTAATCCCAATTACAATTTGGACCACTCATGCACACATGCAGCAGTAATTCATCTCTTACCAACAACAACATGTCTTCTCCTTTGTCCTTTTCAAGCATGGGGGTGAATGATATGATCAATATGTAGCTCCCCCTTAGTCCTTCATCTCCTTTAAGCCTTAGGAGATATCATTGTTACAAGCTAGGGTTATCGTTGCACCAAAAGATCAACCTTTCGATGCTCGATACAACCACTAGACTTATAGAATCCACAAGAGGTTATTAAACCATGTCATGAATCCCCGCAAGGGATGCTGGCCCACTGCTAACAATCCCCCTCCCAATGTCACTCATCATGGTCTGCATGATTCAAACCTATGACCAAGCTCTAATACCACTTGTTACAAGCTAGGGTTGTCGTTGCACCAAAAGATCGACCTGTCAATGCCCGATACAACCACTAGACTTATAGAATCCACATGAGGTTGTTAAACCATGTCACAAATCCTCCAATAATCACTTATGCATTGAATGCATAGTGCCTATCCATGCTCATATCTTCCTACTTCTTCCTCCATACCTTGTTGATCTCTTTCCTTTTCTCATTTTCAATCTTTTGAATAGTGTTGACCTTCTGCTCATCTTCCCTTTCTCTACCACTTTTGTTGTAGTAGCATATAGCATTCATTCCATATGAATGAATAAATGATCTTCTATTGAACTGGTCTTCCCCTCTTCTTCTGATCATGCTATTGTGGCCAACTACCAGTTTCCATGGATTCCTTGATTGTTCAGGAACACTTATCCTTTTGTTCCATGCAGGTCCTTGTCTCTCATGTCTCCCACAACTTCTTCCATACTAAGCATGCCTGTTCTACCGCTTGCCATAGGACTATGAGTTCTTCTTGCATTCATGACTTCTATGGCCAAAACTATTGCAATTATAACACATAAAATTTGCACAACCGAGAGAGGGGATATGCATGTTTCTACTCTTTGAAACTTTGAGCCCATATGCATGGTATTGATGGAATCCTAAATTGTTTCTCATAGAGCCCCTTCTACATGCATCTTCTATATGACTATAACCATTACATGAAAAGTAGTAACTAGAGAAGGAGGACTTATTACTTACAAATTTGTTTTACCAAACATGAGGTGGTCTAACTAGTTTAGCATCTCCATTTCTACTTCTCTGGGGATGGATCTTGGGTTGTCCATTCTCAAGAGATCTTCCATCTGATCCTTTCTTCTTCCACACTTGTCTTTACTTGTGGACAACAACATCTCTTTGTCTTCTACTCGTAGGAGGTCTTCTAGGTTGTCTTCTCATGTTCTTTCCACCAGTGGGGATATCTCCCATCTTTCTTTTTCCTTTTCAATCTGCATTGTTCCACCTTGCACTACTGGTCTTCATCCTCATCATTTCTTCACCAATTGTAGTAAGGTCAACCTTCTTCCTTGGATCATTCTTGACAGTGAAGTTCTTACCCTTGCCATTTGTATTTGAGGAGACAAATTGAATATCTTTGTGAGAGGTCTCCTTGATTATGGAGCATTCAATGGTACCATATCCTAATCCATCAGTATCCTTGGAGTGTTTTTTTGGGATTAATATCTTTCCTAAGGCCATAGTGCTGCCCTCATACTGGATACTCACCTTGAGCTCATTTTGACACTTCTCAAGATTTTTCCTAAGATTCTCCACTTCCTCATTTAGCCTCTGACACTATTTGTTCTTGGCCTCTAGTTCTGATGCTAAATCTTTTCACCTGCATATCTGGCTATCCAAGTCTGATTTGGATTCCACATTCACCTCCTTAGCATCATCCACTCATGCTTTTAGATTAATAATAACTAACTCTAATTCTTGAGCATAATTGACCAACCGATTTTGTTGTACTATAGCTACATTCTTGAATATTTTTATATTATTTTCTTACTCTATTGAGCTCGTCAAGTGCATTAACAAGTTCTCCTTCAAGATCTACTCCAACTTCTTCTTCTTCATCATTGCCAAACAAATCTTATTGGTGGGATTCCTCTCCATTATCACTTTGACATGTGTGCATCTCACTTTCTGTCTCTTGGGCCATGAAGAGATGAGTTTCCTTATCATCATTGCAACAACTACTGACTGATTTGCCTTCAATGCCTACACATGTGTTTGCTGCATTGATTTTCTTGTTTTCACAAACTGATCCGAGAGTAGTAGGCTCATTACCATAAAGTTTCTTCAATTTGTCCCATAGGATTTTTGCAGATCTACACTTGTCCACTTGTGAAAAGACATCACCGGTAAGTCCACTATATATTGCCTTCATGGCTTCAACATTACACTTTGAACTTCTTCTGATTCAAGACCAATGGGAGTACTGACATGACTAGGGAGACCATTTACAATAGACATCCAAACATCAAACCCTAGGGAAAACAAGTAGACTTCCATTCAGCAACTCCAAATAGAATAGTTTAATCTATCAAACACTGGAGCTGGGATTGACTCAAACTTAACCATTGTGTACTAATACTAGAATCTACCCAAGCTAAAGCTTATTTAATCAAGAACCTAGCCTCTGATACCAATTGTTGGACACAAGATGCCACTAAGAGTGGGGGCTGAATCAGTGGTTTCTAATTACCTTAACCCTTTTAATCTTAAGAGTGATTACTGCTTAATAACCTAATGACCAAATAATCCCACCAGTAAGATAAATCATAGCAACACAATGTAAACACACAAAGGGAACATCACATAACACAAGATGTACAAGGAAAACCCAAGATAGAGAAAACCTCAGTGAGAAATGTGGTTAGAGTTTATTGCTCCAATCCAGCCTCACAATCAAAATAATGTATTAGAACATTTAGGGCACCAACCTAAGGAGCACCAACCCCTGATAGTTTATGGGCACCAACTGAAAGGAGCACCGACCCCTACTGTTTATGGGCACCAACTCAAAGGAGCTACAACCCCTACACTGAGAACCAACTCAGTGATCACAATACACGATATAAATACAAAAGTGATAGCCTGATTGCAAATGAGTTTTGTAACCATGTATGGATAATCTCTCTACCAATTTTCCTTCTCCTTAGTTTTAATGGTAATATCTTTTGTCTTCCACTCAACCTCCTCTCTACCAGTTCACACGTTGTCTCATTCACTGTTGCCTCCTTCTGTCTCAGTTTCTATCATATCCTTATTGACACCACTCGTTACCTCAACCCTATCCTTTGTCGGTTCTCTTCTCTTTTTGTCTGACTCTCCTACTGCTCTGCCTCTATTTGTTGGATCTCCTTTGAGCTGACACTTCACTGCTACATTCTTTGCTACCTCCTAGCCTATTCTAGCACTATCGGTTACTTGACTATCTCAGTCTTTGGCAGCTTTCCGGTCAACCTTTGGCCTCACTGGTTTAACCCTCTTTTGAATCCTCTAACCAGTTTGCTTTCCAACACTTAGTCATGGTGATCTTTAGTGGACTTTCTGACTAATCAACTCTTCTCTTCTCCCACATCCACCCTGCAGCATCATCCCTTCTGGTCTTTGGTCTAAATACTTATAACCAAGCTTTCCCACCAAAATATGAGTTTGAACTTGGTGCCTTAAGGTTTTCTCACCAACCAATTTGGCCTACCAGATCTAATTAAATCTTATCAGATCATATCTCAGATATGGTTGCCTGCATAATACAACCATTGTCGTGGCTTCCAATACATGCCTTCTATTTTCAGCAACCATGACCCTATTTGTCAACCTTATTCTATCAATCACATTGAATTATCTTGCAGTTATCTTCTCCAGGTTGACATACTGATTAGATCTCCTAAATCAATTAATTCATCAAGGGGCGTCCTTCAATTTTCCTAGAGTCACACACCTTTGCAGCTGATGCATGCAATACGTAGTTGACATTAATGTTGACCTACCACCAACTACCTCATCGACACACTTCACTGACCTGTGTATGTTTGCCACTTCAACTCCATGTGGCACCTCTATCAGTACCCATCTTAGCTTAGACCTTTGTATTGGTCTAGACAAGGTCACCGACCAACAACACACAATTGATGTATGCATCATACTACCGGTCTAACTTGCCTACCGATGAACTAACCCTATCGGTTAACCTCCATGTCTTCACTTCTCTTCATCAGGTGAGAACCTTTCACCTTTTCCTCTTTGGTCTCTCATCGGTTGACCCAACATATCATATGTCTCCTATACAGATTTTCCAATGTACTAATAGATATGTTTAGCGGTGGACAACTCTCTTGCCTGCACACCAGTGATACCCTTGATGACACCATGCCATCAATCTCCAGTTGTTATGCACCTATGGCAACACCACACACCATCTACATCTCGATAAATCCATGTTTGTAACTACAGATTCACTTCCATCCTTCTTCATCTGACTAGTTCTCCTTTCAACTAGTTTGTCAAGATTCCATACTCATCATCTTAACTCTTCCTTCTCTATCCTGGTAGCATATCTTGTCTTCACGTGCTGATCTAGTGAATATCTCTAATCTCAAACTCTAGAGGCTTCCTTGTCTTCCATTTTTCTCATTCAATCTGTGTATCCAATCACCAGCCTTTGCTTACTCTATCTTATCCTGAGGAGTAATTATGCATTCCATGCATGTTAGTAGATAATCCAAGTAAATACCACTTACTGGTAGAAGGGAATCCTTGTCTCCTATGGGGCATTGATAGGAGAGAATTAGTTATCAAAATATTATGCTCTTCTACTTCGGTTGTTGCACTAATATGACCTCCTTATGTGAGAAGATACACCTTCTACATATAACCCTGTAGACATCCGCTTTGTCTACCTTACTATGTTGCAGTAGCCCAAACTCTATGGGTCATATCACCATCCTGTGATGACCTAGTCTTCTGGTGGGAGTCCCACAATTTCACATCCACCTACATACCAGTTCTACACTTCATCATTAGCTCAACCTACTAACTTACTAGGCACATTCTTACTGATTGGCAACATCTCAATGCCAACACATTAATTTACCAGTCATCATACCATACTAGTACTCAATACTTACCATCAATACAAGCCAACACTAACTTGTGTACCTGTGACCTACAATACTTGTTGACTTCAATGATAACAATACACTTCAGCCTCCCATACCAGTTGCCATACTATACTGATTGACATCAATGACAATACAATGCCAACAAAGACATCTTAGTGTTGCACTTGAAGATCTTGATCCAAAAAGAAAAGAAGTAAGTTCCTTAAAAAGAAATGTGAATGCAACTGAAGATTGCATGGAGACACTGAAAGATCAAGTGAGCACTTCCAAAGAAAAGAGAAAGGAATTGATAGATAAGATGAAGGAGAAAGAAGAACAAAGTATTGATAATCAAACCCTACAAGACAAGACAGACGAATGTGAGAAGCTGGCTAGGGAGAATGCAATTTTGAAGAATCAAATGCAATCTATTATCAGGAAGATGACTAAGGAGATTGAAGACTGGAAGAAAAAATAAGAAACCTTGACTCGGTCACTGAAGGATAGATATGATGAATGTTTCATATTGACATATGAGAATGATTAGTTGAAGATTGAATTGGTGCAAACAAAGAATGATGGACAAAAACTTGAAAGAAAAATCATAATTTTGAGAGATGAGTTGACTACTACTAACGAGTACAAAAAAAATTCAAAGCTAGTTCAGTCATGTTGGATGAGATGCTAGAAAGTTAGAGACATGGGAAAGATATGTGAGGACATGGATTTGAGAAAGGAGAATCCTCTAGTTCTGGTTAGAGAAATCATCAACAAAAGAACAAAAGACCTCTGGTAAGACAACCTAATGCCTATAAATTCAATGGTAAATGTTTTTTTTGTGGTAAATTCGGTCATATGGTGAGTCAATATAGAAGTAGGATGAATAATGGAATGATAAATAAAGTGATAAACAATGGTTGTAGCTTTACCAGTCAATATTTCATATGCAGCAATTTTGGTCATAAGTCAAACATGTGCAGAACAGGGATAAATAACTTTCAAAATAAGAGATGCTATGCTTGTGGTATGTTGGGAACATTTCTAACCAATACAGGATGAGATCAAATCATATGAACTTCAGACCTATGCAAAGAAGTGTTGTTTGTCATGCATGCAACAAACTTGGTCATATTGCAGCATATTGTAGAAGTTGGAGTGCTTTGGTAGACAAGAAAAATTTAGATGAAAAGGGAAAAGAAAAAGTAGAAGATATCAGAGATCAACACAAGAAGATTCTACTATTCAAAGTAGCTCCACACCTAATTCCAATATAGGAACCTCATCAAGTAACTAGAGCATTTTAGCCTTAGGGGGAGATTATCATGTAGTTATTTAAAATGCCCTTTCGGAGATCTGTAACTGGTCGAGGATGGTTGTAGATGATGGAGATTAGTTGTCCTAATGTTATCCAAAAGATTTAAGGGTAGTTTGATAATCTAGTGGACTTCAACAATCAAAGAAGCCAAGAGTAGAAAGTGAATCATCTAGAAAGGCCAGGGCTAGCAAAAAGCAGAAATATGAGATAGATGAAGCTCTCAAATTTGGTAATATTGAAGGCATATTTGAAATAGTGCCCCCATTAACTTTGAAAGAGTTAATTGATGAAATTATTAAGGATGGGCCTTTAAGAAATGTGTCTATATATTATGAAAACTATGATGATAAGGATCACAGGGCAGTTGAAGAATAAATTTTAGAACATGTGGATGTATATAGTAAGACATTAATAGAACTTGTATCTATGATCCCTAAAATTCTATATGACAATTTGGATGCAAGAGGATGAGAAAATAAAAGAATATGTCCTAGTAAATCTATCTTTTGTTATTTCTAGAGATAAAGTTATTATATTATTGAAGCTTGCCAAGGATAGATTACAAAGAAAGAAGAGGGTGAATAAGCTTATGGTAGGGAAGAAAGATGAAGCGATAAAGGAAACTAAAACAATTTTGAGACATTTTTTGATAGATCAGAGGGTTGATGTGAATATGAAAGAACCAACTGAAGATGTATCTATTTTGAAAGTAAATGTTGGTATTTTGGTATGGTTTTGTCATTGATGTCAACACCTACTAAAAAACTAGCACTTTGGAGATCCAACAACATTCACTAACAAGAAAGTAACTCTTGCACAGTTAATGGAATATGGCACACCGACAAGATATAATGATCATCGGCACTTGGAATGGCATGGAAGACACATGGTTATGTTGAAGACATCATTTGGACATCTTGTCTTGGAGTTTTGTTCATTGGTATATTCATAATGGCATATTTGTTGTTACCGGAAAATAGGTCTAGGGTTACACTAGCAGGTTTATCTTTTCTAGATCAACATGGCATGCTATGGAGATGATTAATTATTGTTGTAAATACATTAAGCTGACATGTTCAATCGGTTATTGCATCGGATATTATATTGTTTGTAAATTTTTTTTATTGTAATATCTTGTAGAGCCGACCTACTAAAATTGGTCTTAGGTTATGGTATAAATGTAAGATTTTATTTGTAAGATCAAGTGTTGAATGCGAAAAAGGATTGTGTGAAGGTATATGCGAGATTAAGCAGTGCTATACATGAAGACATCATTTCAAGGTGAAGCTAGGTTTTTGTGAAAGCATATTAGCATTACATCGGTACTGAAACCAACATATGAAGATGCTATTTTGTGTAGTACATTCTTATTGGATTTAACCATCCAATTGTAGTCATGTGACTCCCATTTTGTGATTGAGCAGTGAGCTCTAGGCTGTTGGTCTTTCTGCATGTGCAGACCCCATTTATGTACACTTACTATCTACAGTAGTATCATCTGATTGTGGGTAAGGTTTCCCATTGTGGTTTTTCCCCTTACAGGGTTTCCATGTACAAATATTGGTGTTATGTGTTGTGGATGACTTTGTGTTTATGTTTCATGCACTAATACTTACCGGTATAGAAATTAACTGTTAAAACTATCTACCGACATACTTAACTGGTTTACCGGTATTAAGCATTAAGCTGGTTAGGTTGTTTTTGGTTTGAATTTATTTAACAACTTATTCACCCCCCCTCTTAGTTGTCTCTGGGACATAACAATTGGTATTAGAGCTTAGTCCTCTTTTGCAGAAGTTTAATAGCTTAAGGAGATCCAATGTCTACTAATTATTTCAAGAAGGACAATCCTAAACTTGATGGAACCAACTATGGCATATGGAAGATTAGAATGGAGACACATCTAAATTGCATTGGAAAAGACATCTGGGAAGTTACAAAGAATGGTTATACTACTGCTGTACCAGGTCAACCCAGTCCAGCTAACTTGACAAAAGATGAGGAAAATGATTGCAAAGCAAGAGAAGCACTTTTGAGCACATTGTCAGATCAAAAAATCACGGGACTATTAGATAGGTCTACTGCTAAAGCTATTTGGGATCATTTGGAAACACTAAATGAAGGAGATTCCACAGTCAAAATTACAAAACTTGAAAGCTTCCGAGTCAGGTATGAACATCTAAAAATGGAAGAAGATGAGAGGATTTCTGCTTTTATGGAAAGAGTAAATGAATTTGTTTTGGGTATTAAATGCTATGGAGGAACCCTAAGTGAGCATGAAATTGTTTCAAAAGTTTTAAGAGGATTTCCATCAGCATATAAAATGAAAGTCACTTCTATAAATGAGTTAAGAACAATGCCTAATACATCAGTTACTAGGGATACATTGATTGGGAAACTTTCAGCTTTTGAAATTGAAGAATTTCGTCTTGTTGCTACTATAAAGATAGATTTGGCCTTTAAAGCATCAACATCATCTGCTCCATCATTTGACAAATCTGATTGAAACCTTTTATGCAAGAGAACTTGAAGAAAGTAGGAAAGAAAATGAAGAACTTGAATAACTTGAAGCACTATTTGTAAGGAAAATGCCTAAAGGTCCAGTTGGAAGTAAGTATGAAGGTAAATCACCCTTTAAATGTTTTAATTGCAATAAGATTGGTCATATGGCTTCAAGATGCCCTGATAGACATGCTAGACTAAGAGAAGAAGCTTGAAGAACATAGAAGCCTAACCCTAAATATCAGAGATACAGATTTAAGAAGAATAAAGACAAATCTTGTTACATTGCTGATGAAGGTGTGACTAATGATTCTGATGAGGATCCCACATACAATGGATGGGTTTTTGTTGCTATAACAGAAGATCAACTGGAACCTACTGCTCAACCAGTAGTACAGGCTTTGGCAGCTAAAGTTGAAGTAAAGGATGAATGGATCATTGATTCAGGAAGCTCACATCATATGACAGGAGACAAAGGTAAATTCTCAAACTTTTAAGAATACAATGGAGGCTCAGAGAGATTTGGAGATGATAAAGCTTGTTCAATCAAAGGTAAGGGTTCAATATCTTTTGATGGTAAGCATAACACTGACAATGTCTACTATGTTGAAGGATTAAAGCATAATATTTTGAGTGTTGGTCAATTAGTTGAGAAAGGAAAGGATTTCAGTTACAATTTAAAAATGGAAAATGCAAAATCATGAATAGAACTGGTTTGGAAATTGCAACCGGTAATCACACTAGAGGTAATATCTTTCATTTGAATAACAATGAAAAGACATGCTTAATTGCACATATAGATGAAAGTTGGTTATGGCATAAAAGACTCTATCATGTAAAATTTGATTGCATGGTAAAGATCAATACTACTAAGGCAGTTAGAGATTTACTTAAAATTGTCAAACCTCAGAATACAGTATGCAAAGAATGTCAATTTGGAAAACAAGTTAGAGAAAGTTTCAAAAGTATTCTGGAAAAATAAAATAATGCTCTTGATATGATTCACACTGATTTATGTGGTCCAGCTAGAACTAAAAGCTTACAAGGTGATTGATATTTCATGCTAATCATTGATGACTATTCTAGAATGTGTTGGGTTACTTTTCTCAAAGAAAAATCAGAAGCACTTGGAAAGTTCAAATTGTTCAAAGTAATGGTTGAAAATGAAACCAGTAAGAAAATCAAATGTTTAAGATTAAATCAAGGAGGTGAATTTACATCTAAGGAATTTAATACATTTTGTGAAGTGGATGGAATCAGAAGACATCTATCAGCACCTCGGACACCACAACAGAATGGAGTTGTTGAAAGGAAAAACAGAGCTATCTTGGATGTAGCAAGAAGTATGTTATCATAAGAAAATTTACCACATGTGTATTGGAGAGAAGCAGTTAGCACATCGGTCTAAAAATTTAACAAAGTTCACATCAAAGGTGAAACCGGTAAGACCTCTCATGAACTATGGTTTGGTAATACTCCTACTCTTAAGTATTTCAAACATTTTGGAAGTAAATGTTATATTACAAGAGATGAGTATATTGGAAAATTTGATCCTCGAAGTGATGAAGGAATTTTTTTTGGTTATTCATCTAAGAGCAAAGCATATAGATGTTTTAACAAGAGATTGTAGAAAATTGTTGAGAGTATAAATGTAAAGATTGATGAACAATTCAGAGGAACTTCAAGGTATATAGACTCTGAACCGGCAACAAAAATTTTGAAATAATGAACCTACTCTAAATCCACTGGTACAGAATGAAGATCCAGTTACCCCGGTACCATCTGAGGATTCCACAGTAATTGAGGAACAACAGCAAACTAAGACACCCTAGTATGTAAGACTGAATCATTTTGAAGATCAGATAATTGGAAACAAGTTTAAAGGAAATATGACAAGAGGAAGATTGGCAAATGAAGAGGTATGTCTTATTTCTCAAATTGAACCATCATCTGTTAATGAGGCATGTGAAGATAAATTTTGGATTAAAGCTATGGAAGAAGAATTAGAGAAACTTGAGAAAAACAACACTTGGACATTAGTTCCCCGCCCTAAATATAAAAATGTAATTGGAACCAAATGGGTATTTAGAAACAAACTTAATGAAGACGGTAAGGTTGTCACAAATAAAGCAAGACTAGTGTGTAAGGGATATTCTCAGAAAGAAGGAGTTGATTACAATGAAACCTTTGCACCGGTAGCTAGAATTGAGGCAGTCAGATTATTTTTGGCTTTTGCAGCACACAAGGACTATAAAGTTTATCAAATGGATATTAAATGTGCATTTTTGAATGGAGATCTTGAAGAGGAAGTATACATTGAACAACCTAATGGATTTTCTTTGACAAATGACAATGATATGGTATGTAGGTTAAGAAAAGCTCTGTATGGACTAAAACAAGCCCCAAGAGCTTGGTATGCAAGATTGGATAAGTATCTTTTAAATATTGGTTTTACTAAAGGAAATGCAGACAACAATTTATATTATAAAGTAACTAATGATGACATCTTGATTATAGAAGTATTTGTTGATGATATAATCTTTGGAGGAAAAGATGGATTATGTAAGGAATTTTTTATTAAAATGCAGCAAGAATTTGAAATGTCTATAATAGGAGAAATACAATTCTTTTTAGGATTGTAGATTTCATAGATTGATAAAGGTATATTCTTGAGTCAATCCAAATAATTAAAAGAGTTACTAAAGAAATTTGGGATGGAGAACTCTAAACCAGTAAGCACACCTATGACAACAAATGATAAATTATCACAAAGGGATGAATCTACACCTGTTAATCCAACTAGATACAAATCTATGATAGGAGGTTTACTGTATTTAACACAAACCAGACCTGATATTATGAATGCATTATGTATTGTTTCAAGATTTCAAAGTAATCCTAGAGAAAATCATGAATCAACAGTAAAAAGGATTTTTTGATACTTACAAGGCACTATAAATCTTGGATTATGGTATCCTAGAGATGAACACTTTGAATTATGTGCATACACAGATGCAAATTGGGCAGGAGATGTGGATGATAGGAAAAGCACCACCGATAGAGCATTCTTTCTTGGAAACAAACTAGTTTCTTGGTTAAGTAAGAAACAGAGTTGTACATCTTGATCAACAGCAGAATCAGAATATGTTGCAGCAGCAACTAACTGTACACAGGTACTATGGCTTAAGCAAATGTTAAAAGATATAAAGGTAAAATGCAAGGAACCTATTACTATCTATTGTGATAACACTGTAGCAATTGATATATCTAAGAATCTGGTATTACATTTTAAAACCAAACATGTTTCTATCAAACTAAATTTTCTAAGGGAGAAAGTTGAATCTAAGGAGATAAAACTAGTTTTTGTGAATACTAAAGAGCAGATTGTAGATATTTTCACTAAACCTTTTCCTAAGGAGACTTTTGAATATCTCAGAGATCAGCTTGGAGTCATACCACCACCAGTACAGACTTAGATAGTTGATGTTTGTCATCAACCGGTAGAATTAACAGAGAAATCTTTTATTCCAGTCTTTGATGAGGAGGCTACTTCTCAGGGGGAGTAGTTGGTATATTAAATTAGTTGGTATTTTGTATATGAACTTGGTTTTATTATAACTTTGGCATTTGATGTCAAAGGGGGAGAGATATATATGGAAAAACACATGTTCTTTTGGAGAGATTGGTATGGAAAACACATGTATGTTGCTCCCAAGGGGAGAGATTGTTGTTTAGGAGAGATTATTACTCTCTGATTTCTGGTTATGATCTTTTTGGAGATTGTTGGTTTTTGATACTTGGCATTTCTATTTTGGCACTTTGATGGTTTTTCCATCTTGTGTTGCCATCAATGCCAAAGTGGGAGATTGTTGGTATTTTGGTATGGTTTTGTCATTGATGTCAACACCTACTAAAACACTAGCACTTTGGAGATCCAGCAACATTCACTTGCAAGCAAGTAACTATTGCACAGTTACTGGTATATGGCACACCGGCAACATATAATGATTATCAGCACTCGAAATGGCATGGAAGACACATGGTTATATCAAAGACATCATTTGGACATCTTGTCCTAGAGTTTTGTTCATTGGTATATTCATAATTGCATATTTGTTGTTACCGACAAATAGGTCTAGGGTTACACCGACAGGTTTATCTTTTCAAGATCAACATGGCACGCTATGGAGATGATTAATTATTGTTGTAAATGCATTAAGCCGACATTTTCAATTGGTTATTGCATCGGATATTATATTGTTTGTAAAATGTTTTTATTGTAATATCTTGTAGAGCCGACCTACTAAAATTGGTCTTAAGTTATGGTATAAATGTAAGATCTTATTTGTAAGACCAAGTGTGGAATGCAAGAAAGGATTGTGTGAAGTTATATGCGAGATTAAGTAGAGCTATACATGAAGACATCATTTGAAGGTGAAGCTAGGTTTTTGTGAAAGCATATCAACATTACATCAGTATTGAATCCAACATATGAAGATGCTATTTTGTGCAATACATTCTTATTGTATTTAACCATCCAATTGTAGTCAGTGTGACTCCCATTTTGTGATTGAGCAATGAACTCTAGGCTGTTGGCCGTTCTACATGTGCAGACCCCATTTATGTACACTTAATATCTGCAGTAGTATCATCTGATTGTGGGTAAGGTTTCCCACCGTGGTTTTTCCCCTTACAGGGTTTCCATGTACAGTTATTGGTGTTATGTGTTGTGGATGACTTTGTGTTTATGTTTCATGCACTAATACTTACCGATATAGCAATTAACTGTTAAAACTGTCTACCGACATACTTAACTGGTTTACCGGTATTAAGCATTAAGTTGGTTAAGTTGTTTTTGGTTTGAATTTATTTGACAACTGATTCAGTCCCCCCCACCCCCCCCCCCCCCCCTCTCAGTTGTCTCCAGGACCTAACAGTAAATACAACTATCCTTGGTAAGCAAAAGGATCAGTCACCTGAGAAAGCCATTCCTAAAGGAGAGTCTAATGATCAAACTCTAGTTGATAATGTTAATGGTGAAAATGATACCTCCGGTTATAAAAATTGTGTTAGAGAGAAGAAACTAAGGAAACATTGGATGTGGAGAAGGATGCAAATGCTAGTGAGAAAGGTGGAAAGGGTGAGAGTGCAGAAGTTGTAGATAAAGAGAAAGGAGAGAAAAAGAAAGACCAGGCTCTGACAATACTAGCAAGAGACGATGTTGATGACAAAGGGAAACAAGTTTTTGTTGATTTAGATGATTTTGGTCAAGGGCTGATTGACTTAAGTTCCTTATCTCCCATTCAATTGGCAACTCTAGCTAAAACCAAAGCCAGTGAGGACTTTCTTAAGTCCAATCTGTAAACAAGGAATTAATATCATTGGTAGGAGATATGTTGGAGAAATTTATGGCATCTTTCAAACTAGATACATTAAATCCCTCCAGTAAGATCAAAGGTTTTCTAAGTGTTGTTGGTTCTCATTTTGAGTCTTTGGAGAAGGCAACGAATATCAAAGTTTTGAATCAATTCAATGCAATGAAGTTAAAGAAATTTTTTTAAATGATTGAAGATGATAGAGTTAGTTTAGTTATTGCACTAAAGGGTATTCAAGATGCAATCGATGAAGGAGGCAATATATATAAGTCATGTTTGATTTTGCCCAATATAACTATAGATATTGACAAGAAAATAAGGGAATGTGAAGGTCACCTAGTAGGTATATCATAGTCATACACACCACAATCTGCTCTACCTAGAATTTGTGAACCCCAAGTTTTGAGTATATTGAATAAAATCAAGAGCTTAAATCAAGAAAAGGATAGAGTTTTGGGTAGTGTCTGAGGTGAGAAGTCTTATCACTATGTGGATAGATTCTTTGATGAGTAGCATATAGGATGCTAAGGATGCACTAAATAAACTTGTTCTGACAGATAGATAGGGAGTAGAAATGCATGTCTACCTTTTTAGTGAGATGATAACCATTTTGGAGAGCTTGAAGAAGGAATGGGATAATTATTTGCTATCTCTTAGAATAATTTTTGCAGATATCTTCAAATTTTTGTGAGTAGCTATACATACCCTTGTATATCAACTTTGGTGGATCATTTATCTTTGGCATTGTTGTCAAAGAGGGAGGGAGCAGAGTGAAAAATGGTGTAAATTCTTAGGGGGATCTTATACATTTCTTTGTAAGTTTGAAATTTTGAAGTCTTGCAGTATTGAGTGTACAATTTATTTTTCACAATGTTTCCATCAATGCCAAAGGGGGAGATTGTTGGCAAGAGACATTGTGCCAGTGATGATAGATGTTTAAGGATTGTCATTGATGGCAACTTAGTTCATAGATCACATCTAGTGTACATAGAATTGGTTTACCGAAATTCATATTCTTCATAAGGCATAAGTTTGGAAGGTGGAACATAATTACCGATAGAGCATGAGATCATTGTGTAAATTTTTATTTGGGTGATGTATTTTGGATTGCAGGGATCAAGACAATTGATCCAAGGTTCAAAATAGATTATCTCATTATCTTGATATCTGGTATTGAATTATGTGCTAGTTTAGAGCACCAGTATTTGGTAATTCAGTTAGGGCAGAGCTATTTTGGAATAATGTGTGTTACGGATTTGATGGGATGATTTCAGTGATTAGTTTTGTGTTTGAGGAGATTGGGATGTCTTATGGGAAGCATTTTATCATCTTATTTTGGTCCGCATTTGGATTTGTGATCAACTGGAGCTGACTTGGTGGAACACGTTTCATGATGAGTGTTATGTAGTTTTTGGAAGCCGACTTAGAAAATGATTCTTTTTCATGATATAGATATATCAGACTGATTTGGTTAATCATTTTGGTGTGTGTGATGAGTGAAGGAATTCTATGTGAGAGATTTTGTAAGTTTGGTGAATATTTTGTTGCTTTGGTATGTGACAAAGTAATATTACAGAGCAGAAAGATAGATCTGTTGCAGGAGACAATCAGAGCCTAAAGGGAACTGTATTTTGGCATAGTTAGATGCTACACTTTAGTTTAGTTATCATTGTAATCATTTTGTAATATCCTATAAGGTAGTGACTCTTCCTCCAAGTTGTAGCCCTTTTGCAATTAAGCAGTGATCTCTAGGCAGTGTGCCTGAATGCAAGTGTATTCCCCTTATGTAATATTGTTTTACTACTAGCCATAGTATAATAATATTATGGGTACTCAATCCCACTATGGTTTTTCTATTTCTTGGTTTCCATGTAAAAATATTGGTGTTATGGTTGTGTGGTTGTTTACTTTATGTTTCTATACTTTGATTACCTTCACATGCATTTAGTGGTTTAAGAATCAACTTGACAAGTTTGCAAATTATTAAACACTGATTCACCCCCCCCCCATAGTGTTCATTGATTCCAACAATAGTTATCAGAGATTTGTGCCTTGGAAGAAGCCTAACACCTTGAGGAAGATCCAAAAGATTGAATCAATGGACTGTAGTTTGCAGAGACAACTCAGTGTGGCACTTGAAGATCTTGATGTAGCAAGAAAAAAAGTAAGTTCCCTAAAAAGAAACTAGAATGTAGCTGAAGATTTCATTGAGACACTGAAAGATCAAGTGAGAACTTCTAGATAAAAGAGAAAGAAATTGATGGATAAGTTGAAGGAGAAAGAAGAACAAAGCATTGATAGTCAAAATATGCAGGACAAGATAGATAAATGTGAGAAGCTGGATAGGGAGAATGTAGTTTTGAAGAATGAAATGCAATCTATTGTCATGAAGTTGACTAAGGAGATTGAAGATAGGAAGAGAAATGAAGAAACCTTGACTAAGTCACTAAAGGATAGATATGATGAATGTTGTAGATTGACATATGAGAATGATTAGTTGAAGATTGAATTGGTGCAAATAAATAATTATGGACAAGAAATTGAAAGATAGATCATAATTCTGAGAGTTGAGATGACTACTGCTAATGAGTATAAAGAAAAATTCAAAGCTAGTTCAACCCGATTGGATGAGATGCTGGAAACTTAGAGATATGGGAAAGATATGCAAGGACTTGGATTTCAGAAAGGAGAATCCTTTGGTTTTGGTCAAAGCAATCATTAGAAAAAGAACAAAAGACCTTCGATAAGACAACTTAATGCCTATAAATTCAATGGTAAAGTTTTTGTTTGTGGTAAATTTGGTCATATGGAGAGTTAATGCAGAAGTAGGATGAATAAAGATGGACAATGGCTCTACCTTTATCGGTCAATGTTTCATTTGCAACAATTTTGGTCATAAGTCAAACATGTGCAGAACAATGATAAATAGATTTTAGAATAAGAGATGCTATGCTTGTGGTATGTTTGGGCATATTTCTTACCAATGTAGGATGGGATCACAAGCTTCTTATCTTTCTCTCTACTAGCTCGAGCTCCAAAGAGATCATGTTTGCAGGTTGATTGGATTGTATGTACATTCTTTTCAATTAGATAACCGTTAATAATAAATTCATCTTCTTGATTGATGGTACGATGAATCAATAAGGATCCGGTCAAATACTAAGAAGGGGGGTGAATCAGTAGATAGAAAACTAACATAAACTTTTTACCAAACAAAACAACCTCTCAAGTCAAACTCAAAACTGACTTGTTCAAACATTGAACTACAAATTGCAATATTACTGTCAAGTAAACCGGTTGACTTTCATAATAGAATAATAGTAAAATAACTCTCAAACTCTCAAACCTTTAAACCAAAACATCCAAGCAATTTACTAACAAAAGTAAAAGCTGATTTCAAATTGTTGTCGGTCATCATATCACATCTAAGTGGATATAGCTATAAAGAAAATTAACCATATCAAACATTCACCACTTGACACAACGATTTTGACATGGAAACCAAATGGGGAAAACCACGGTGGGGATGAATACCCACAACTATTCTAAACTCTTCTGAAGTTCGCCCTATTAGGAGCCAAGCCTGTTAAAGCTTTACAATAAGTCATGTTATGAATAGATCCTATTAGGGACCACCTAGTTAAGGGATTGACTATAATGCCCTATTAGAAGCAATACCCTAATAGGAGTAACCTAGGTAGAGGATTTGAAATCCAAGATAATGGATCACCTAGTTAGAGGATTTAGATAACACTAAGCTTGCTAGAGCTTACCCAGTTAAGGGATTTGACTATTGTAATTGTAAGAGAACAACAAGGGTTTGATGATCTAGGGAATAGCACTACTCTGCTTGATCAAATCCCTTTCATGATCCTATCTTCCTTTACACATACTGCAGATACATCATCTAGTTTGGAAACCAATCACTCTTACATTCAACCAAAATTGCCAACACTACAACAAAAACAACTCATAAACGTTATAAACAAAACAATAGGTTGGTAACACATCACAAACCTAAGATCTCATAGAGATTAAAAACAAATCGGTTCAAGTATGACCGTTGGATTACATAGAAATTATTGTACATCATTCAAGACAACCTCGACCGCTCCTTGATCACTGCTTCACCGAGCTCTGTAACTCATCACGTGGTTTCCATTGCATGCAATGAACTTGCTCATTCCCAAGGTAAAACCGTTATCTTTATGTGCCAAAAAACAATTTTAAACTCTTCTCATACAACATGCATATATGGCATAATCATTATCATTTATCATTTGATCATAAACTAATACAACCAATTCACCAAGCTCCATTAGTTAGGGTTTAGCATATCAACAAGTAGGGTTTACCAGTTGATCTCACTTCTTCTCTAGTAATATCGGTTTCCTTCACAAGCTCTCCTAGTGGATGCAAAACAACATTATTACACCACCATTATCGGTTATAGTTGACATCAATGACAACATAAAAGTTCATCAATGCAATCTTCATGCAAATTCCAACAATCTCCCCCTTTGGCATTGATGGAAATACAAGTATCAATACCCTTGATTGCTATGATTGTGAATAGGAATCATGGTTTACATTTTATCATTTATTCTCCTTCAACTAAGTCTCCATGTCTTCAACTATAGTCAACTGGTAACTAGCCAATCATACATATCTTCTCCCACATAATCTTATAGCTCTTCTCTCCCTTTGACAAAAATTCCAAAGTGAAATTAATGTTGGCATTTTGAGTTTGTTGGGATTTTGCATAGAGATTGCATTAATGATATGTTGTCATTAATGTCAATTCAACTGGTAATGGTATTTTATGTTATTGCTTATATTGTTAATTTTGATATTGGCTAGTAACCAGTAAGAAAAGCATTGTGGAAAATGTTGTAAACCGCTATGAAAAGTTTGTAAGTTGAACCGTTGAACCGATGTAAAGGGTTAAACCTTTATATACAATGTAACTGGTAAACCCTATCAGTTGTTAAACCTTAATCGATCAAGTTTGTTGGTTTATTATTTGATGAGTGATAATGATGGAGACATGTGTGATCATTGTATGAGGATAAGTTCAAATTGTTTTGGCGCATTTGTTTTTGTCTAGGGAAGGAGCAAAGTGGATTGCATCTAATGCACAACATGTGATGAGTTACAAAGTTTGATGAATTGGTGACCATGGAGCAGTTGGAATTTTCTTGAAGAATATGAAGAGATTGTCCTGATTTCTAATGGTCAAGATTGTACAGACTTGTTTGTAATCTTGATGATGAGAATTAAGTTTTTATTGTGTTGCCGACCTAATTGATTTGTATTTAAGGTCAATGAAGTTGCTTGCAAAGGTTGTTGGCAAGATTGATAGAAACCTATTGAGTGTGTTGTTGCCTATCCAAAGCATGGATCTGCACTTTGAGTGAAGGCAAATTGAAGCTTAAAAGGATCTGATCAAGCAAATATAGTGCTACTCAAACAGATCAAGAAAACTTGTTGTTTTCTAACAATTACAATAGAAGTGAAATCCCTTAATTGGGTAAGCTCTAACAAGCTTGGTTACTCATTAAATCCTCTAATAAGGTGGTCCATTAGCTTGGATTCTTAAATCCTCCTGTGAGGTTACTCCTAACAGGGTATTGTGCTTTTCATCAAGGCATATTGGTAAATCCCTTAACTAGGCGATTCCTGACTAGAATTAGTTCTTAACATGACTTATTGTAAATCTTTAATAGGTTTTGCTCCTAATAGGGAGAACCTTAGAAGAGTTCAAATAGCTATCCTTGTGAGTTTCATCTCTTCATGGTTTTTACCTATTTGGGTTTTCCATGTATAAAACTGTGTCAAGTGGTGAATGTTTTTGTGGTTATTGTTAGGCCCAATATGGAAAGCTAATGTACTAAGAGGGGAGGGGTGAATTAGTACTCCAAAAATTTTCTTCAATAATAACTTTACTATTATACATAAACCGAATAGTGCAATAACATAATATAAAGCTAAAACAAATAGATAACAATCATACATGATTCACTCCATAACACATATATTTTGGCTATGCAGAAACTCTTGGTTAGAGAGAAAAACTGCAGTGGGGATGGCACCCACAACTTCACTACTGCAATAATAAAGAGTGCTCGGTTAGAGCTACATGTTTAGCTATTTCTGATAGCTTACCCTGTTAGGAGTAACAAGATCTGTTAGATCTACCTTGCTAAAGGATTTCACAACACTTCATCTAAATGCTGCACCTGGTTAGAGGCTTTACAATTTATAGACTTGATTAGAGTCTTTTACCATGTTAAAGGTTTCTCTTACAACTTCAAAATATTACAATAAAATTATTACAAATATCTGCAACTTTACATCTGGAATGTTATAGTAGATTCTATGTGCTCAGAATAGATTACCTTGCTTATAGCATACCTCCGTAACCCATATAGTAACTCGGTAAACCCTTCTGTTTACTCTGTTCTTCGACTGTTCTCTGAAAACCTTCTTGGTGACCTTTGTGTCTCTGTAAAAGTCTTCTTACACTCATGCACACACCTCTTCAACTCTTAACTCATTCTATATAAATAGATCTCTTATGACGGTGATCCTTTCATTGCTTCGATCTTACAAACATGATTTATTGAATGAATAACCATGCAAATTATTTCATTGGTTAAATGACCTCAAAATCATACACAATCTTTAAGTGCAATTTCCAACGTGATAATGGTTAGATGTGCCTTGATCTTGTAACACATTTTCATATGCATGTCCAGCTTCAATGAATCTGGTAACACGTTTCACTTAGTGTATATCAACTCGGTGTGTCATCTTTGTTGCTCGATAGATATGTAAGGATACTCAGTAGATAGCTTGGTGTATACTGCGTTCTATGACTGCTTTCTTCTGTAATCGACTAGACTGTGCAAACCAACTGAATATCTCGGTAATAGATAACCAACTAGAGTATATAGTATAACTTTGACATAAAACTAATGGCAATCTGATAAGTAGTAACAATCTCCCCTTTTGACATTAGTTGAGATGTTTGACAAAAACTACTTTCAAAGTTATAACTCAAAAATCTATATAATTGCAAAATTTGACTATACTGACAGTATATACAATAGTCAATAATATAATATATCAGATATACTCCCCTTATCAATATACTGTACTCTGATTTTGCATGCTCAGTGATCTGTTCTGTGTGTTTTGCTTAGTGTTTTGTTTACTGCTCGGTTTACTGCTCTTGGATACTCTACTTACTCTTCTTAGTATACTCCCCCTGTATACTATGCTCCGAATACTATACCATTCTCTCAATACTATATCAGTCCGTATTACTCCCCCAAGACTGTATCATTCCCTTAGTACTATAACATATTACTCCCCCTTTTTGACAAACATCAAAAACTTAATAACCATTCAGGGGTGGTAACTGATCAAAAATGGATTTGTACTTGGTCTGGGCTTCGGTGAGAGGGATAGAGAGTGCATCCTTTACACTGTCCATTAAAGAATTCTACACTTGAATATCAGCCAATAATGATATTAAGCCATCTAGAGTGCTTCCCTCTTGAGTAGTAGACAAGTATGTGGCTCGGTTGATATGTTCTTGGATGGATGAAAGATGAGGAAGGAATAATGTCTGAAGGGTCATTATGTCCATCCTGATCTTGTGTTCTTCATTTCTTAAGTCCAATTGTTGAGCCATGAGCTGTTGTAACCTTGTATAAAAATTCTGAACTAAATTTGGCTATGTGGTCAACTTGTTTGAGAGATCAATGATCTCTTTCTCAATTGCCTTTGTTTTATTCTTAATGTCTTTAATGAATAAAGAAAATATGCAGAGTTTCTAAAATAAATAAAGAATGTGCTTGAGTTGAGGAGTCAACTCAGCAATAAATTTGACAAGTTTAACTTTGCCAATAGCTATAGCTTTTTGTACCTCTTCTATCATTTTTGTAGTGAGCTCTTTGTCTTTCAGCTTGCTCAAATACTCTAATGAATCTACTCTGGATGTCTCTATCTTTGTGAGGAGTTCATCCAGTTGAATGTGGATGGCTACATCAGTTGATACTGTAGCTTCAGGTAGCATATCTATTAGGAGTTCTTTTACCTTCTGAAGTACTTTATTTTTCTTTTGAATGGCCATTTGCTTCTCTTGTTCGGCCTTTGCTTTACACAGTTCACCGAAATCAATGAGTGCTTGCCCTTTCAATTTTGATATGTCTACATTGGGCAACACTATTGGTTTTGACAAATCAACTTTAAAACTATGCTTTTTCATTTTCTTTTCTTTACCTTTCACCGATGGAACTAAGACAAGGGCTTGTGAGGCTTGATGACCCTCGGTAGGTTGCTCGATAGAGGAAACACTTTGATTAGTTCCTTTAGCCTCTGTAGAGTCCTTCGGTGTCTTGGTACTTGGTGTCTCAGTTGCAACAGTCTCAGTGTTAGAAGGTGCTTGAGATGTCTATTCTTGAGTAGTACCTTCTCCTGCTATAGACTTGTGACCTTCAGTGCCTTGATTCATGTCATGAGGGGTTTTGGTTGAGACAGGTTGCTTGACTAGTTGATAAGGCTGAACTTGTTCCAAGACTGATTCACTAGATACAAGTTTTGCATATGCAGTGCCTTTGAATCCATGACATCTTCATCTATTTTAATGGTGTGAGTAGGGTCTTGTTCGGTAGCATCAAGACCTTTCTTGGTGACATCAAGATCGTGCTCGATGACATCAATGATTTCAACTGTAGCTTGCTCATCGACATCCTTGATTTTGAAGATTTCCTGCCACTTTGCTTTTGTCTCATTTTCCACTTCAATATATAGCCCATTCATTAGTTTTAAGGCTCTCTATTTGACAAGAAACTTTGAGTTGTAGGTTGTTAGATGTTCCTTTATTTCAGCTATTGACATGTCAGGAAAGAGATGAACCAAACTTCTCTCTCTGATTTATTTCTCTGAGTCCATTGCATACTTCCACCTATTATCAATATGAAGATACAGTTCATTTGGAAGTGACTTAGCTAGTTCCAATGGAGCTAACCAGAACTTTAGAAGTGTGCAGATGATAGCTTCTTCAATTAGTCTCTTCTCATCATTGTTCCTGGTTTCGTACTTGACATATCTAAATCCTCCAAATCCAGCATATTCTTTCAGATTAGCATAGAAGTTTTCAACACTGTATATTTACCTTCTTTCTCTTGACAATCTAGAATTTGCTTGCATCCTTTGATTCGGTATCACTAGACTCTTTTTCCAAAATGAGTCTCCGAGTAGATTTCTTGTATGTCTTTGTTACCTTGGGAGCAATAACACTTTTTGTTTTCTTACTCGGTGAGGCTACAAATGCTCTAGTGTTAGGTCACTTTACTGGAGGTGGAGTCGGTGAGGCCTTTGATGTGTCCTGTTTCTTTCTCTTCAATACTTTTCCCTTAGGCAATTCGGTGCTTAGTATTATAGCTGCCTCTTGGGCTTCAGATTCCTCTTCAGTAATGACAATGGTGCCTTTGATAGGTGTAGAGGAAGAGTCTTCTCTAAATTTCTCAAACAATGCCTTTATCATTTTTGTTGCCTTTCTTGTAGCTTTGGGTACTACAATGTTCATCTTTACCTTTTCCTTTACTTCCTCATAGGTACCATACCTTAGCTCGGTAGCATGTCTAGGCAATGTAAGAAATGCATCAATTTGTTGTTTTGTGATGTCAAAATCAATCTCGTAACCCATAACAGTAATCGGTGTCAACTTCAAAACATTTTCTACTAGCTGGGGTGGAATCCTATATCTGTTATACATTTTCTCTTGAAATTTACTGAAGTAATCATCCATAATATCATTGAAATTATCACCTAACTTCTTAATGAAGTCATTAATCTGATGGGTGATTGGTTGGTGTAGTTCCCAAACAACTTTACCAACTGATGGAAATAATTTTTCAAAATAGAAAAACATGCATACCAGTAATGATCCAAACTTTAGAGTATTAGCCAAGTTGTTCTTCTTCGGCTTCCTGATGGTGTTTAGATTTTCAAATAGGTTCTTCAGCAACACCTCACATAGATCAATTTTCATTCCCTTTTTCACAATTTTGTATGCCAGGTCTACTGCTGCACAAGGAACACTATTTTCCCTTGCTGATTGGAAGAAATAGTAACCCATTACTCTAATGGAAAATTTTAATTCTTCATCTATGACATTGTTTAGTTTTAATCCTCTGCAATCAGATTCTACTCTGATTAAACTGATCAATTCCTTCTGTGATATCATCTTCTGGGCTCGGGCATGATCATAGATAGGGTAACCAGTAATCAGATGAATGATTTCCTTAGTAATCTTAAATGCTTGCTCTTCTAGCCACATGAAATCATCGTGAACTCTGCTCAGAAAAAACTTGACCCGCAGGGGTTTGAACACATGGGTATAGGTTAGGGCTTCAGTTAATCCCTTGATCTTGATGTGTTCATACTTGTTGTTCAATTTACCATTGGTACATAGCTCATCATAGGTGTCTTTGATTTCAACATGACCGAGTTCTTCAACACGACATTTGGTGAAGAATCTCACATCCTCAACTAGTAACACTCTGTCTGAGATGAGTTAAAAGGTGGTTTTGTCATCCGGTTCAGAAGTGACTTTGGGAGTCAAAGAGTATTTTAGTGAGGGATTTTCTACATTCTTGACAACTATGGGATCTTGGATCTTGGGTGCCATTGAAGATTTCAGATAAAAGCTAACAAAAGATCCTTAGGGTTTCAGGATTTCAAACAACTGACGCTTTATGCTTAGCAGGTAATGGAAACTTGATAAGATTGGTAAACTAGCTTAACGATGTGTTGAGATTGATGTAAATACCTTGAATTTGCTTTGTAGGAGGTTTGATCGCCTTAGATTCGCTTGCTCTACTTTCTCGAAAACTTGGTAAGTGAAAATGACTGCAAAAATGCTTTTAAGTACACAAAATACCTTATCAATCTCTGTGCGGGTTAGGTCAAAAAAATTAAATGCACTCGGTTCCTTTTTAACCGATTTACTCTCCTTTTTCATTTTGACCGAGTAACCAAACTTCCTTCATTCACTGACTAGACAGGTTTCCTGTATCCACCGACTTGACAGACTTCCTGTAAAGTGATTCAAAAGACTTTGATAGAATTTCAAACTTACTAATACATCTTAATTATGTAGATTTTGAATTAAGTGCATAAATAGAATAGGAACTGTTAAGATTTTAACCTTCAAAGAATGCAGTCCCTTCATACCTTTACTGATTAATTTGGAATAGGTGCACCTAACTCGGTAGGTAAGGTGCTTTCTTCATTTGACATAATTTCCTTCCTTTTCCAAATCATTTTTAATTTTTCTTTTATTTCTTCAGTGTCTTTTCTAGGTTGATCTCTGCAATCTCCAGCTAAGTGTCCAACTTTATGACAATGAAAACATGCCATACCAGGATTTCTCCATGATCTTCGGTTGTACATCCCAAACCTTATAAAATAGTTGGCACTTATATGTCCATAACTTCCTCAACATTCACACCATATCCTTGTATTGTAATCCCATGGTACTGCAGAATACTGTCGGTAATGATCTGTGTGAGTTCGGTAACCTCAAGCATTTGCTCGATGTGCATACCACATATAGTTCTTTTTCTTAAACCAGCACTTCTCGGTACTATGTCCATATCTATTGCAGTTTTTACAAAACCCTTTGAATTTTTCCTTCTGATAATTGTTAACAGACTTTGTCCTACATTGATTAGATGTGTGACCATATTTATTGCAATTGTAACAATAACCATTGGACTTAGTGACATTCAGTTGCTTACCTTTTCTGATTTGGCATATGTTGGTAGTGTGACCTTGATTTCCACAGTAGTTGCAAATAGGCTTCTTTCTTTTGATGTTATTCTTGTTTCCAGCTTGCTTTGATGATTCTCCTCTCTTGGTAGTATGAATTCCTTTCTTGGTAGAGACTTTTCCTTTGTAACCGAGTCCTGCATCTTTGTTGGGTTGTCTTGTATTCAGTTGCTCATCCAACATCTTTGATGCTTCATAACTTTTCTTCAGTGTTTCTTTGGATTTCTTCTTTGTTTCAAGTTCATTGGTTAACTTTGATACTTCAAGTTTCAATGCTTGATTCTCATCATTCTTCAAATTAGCTTCATGATGTGCATAGCCTAGTTGATCTAATAGGTTTTGTTGAATTCCCGTCAACCTTGTGATTTCATCATTCTTATCAAATACTAAGACTTCAATTTGTTGTTTCTCTCTCTGTAGATCTCTTGCTTTATCCTCAGCAGTCCTCAATGCATCAAGATTTTCAGTCATCTGTGTGCTAAAATGTTCATGTTCTCTTTTCATTGCTTTTAGTTGATCAGCCATTGCTTTGTACTTTTCTTTCAATACTCCAATCATTTCTTCAGTTTCTTCAGATATACTATTCCCAGATGATGTCTCAATTTGTTCCACTAACTCTTGAGAGTCCTGCAAATCATCAGATAATCTTCTTCTCACTTTCAAAGATTTTTGCATTTGCCTTTGCATGTCTGCAATCACTTGACTGGCATGATCCAACTCTTCTCGCAGATACACAATCCTCTGAAATTGTTTATATTCTTCCATTGATAAGATGTTTCTCTTTAGGTAGTTAAACCCTTTTTCAAGATTCAATCTCTGATACCAATTGTTAGGCCCAATATGGAAAGCTAATGTACTGAGAGGGGAGGGGTGAATCAGTACTCCAAAACTTTTCTTTAATAATAACTTTACTGTTATGCATAAACCGAATAGTGCAATAATATAATATAAAGCTAAAACAAATAGATAAAAATCATACATGATTCACTCCATAACACATATATTTTGGTTATGTAGAAACTCTTGGTTAGAGAGAAAAACTGTGGTGGGGATGGCACCCACAACTTCACTACTACAATAATAAAGAGTGCTCGGTTAGAGCTACATGTTTAGCTATTTCTGATAGCTTACCCTGTTAGGAGTAACAAGATCTATTAGATCTACCTTTCTAAAGGATTTCACAACACTTCATCTAAATGTTGCACCTGGTTAAAGGCTTTACAATTTATAGACTTGATTAGAGTCTTTTACCCTATTAAAGGTTTCTCTTACAACTTCAAAATATTACAATAAAATTATTACAAATATCTGCAACTTTACATCTGGAATGTTATAGCAGATTCTATGTGCTCAGAATAGTTTACCTTGCTTATAGCATACCTCGGTAACCCATATAGTAACTCAGTAAACCCTTATGTTTACTTTGTTCTTCGACTGTTCTCTGAAAACCTTCTCGGTGAGTTCTGTGTCTCTGTAACAGTCTTCTTACACTCATGCACACACCTCTTCAACTCTTAACTCATGCTGTATAAATAGATCTCTTATGATGGCAATCCTTTCATTGCTTCGATCTTACAAACACGATTTATTGAATGAATAACCATGCAAATTATTTCATTGGTTAAATGACCTCAAAATCATACACAATCTTTAAGTGCAATTTCCAATGTGATAACAGTTAGATGTGCCTCGATCTTGTAACACATTTTCATATGCATGTCCAGGTTCGATGAATCTGGTAACATGTTTCACTCGGTGTATATCAACTCGGTGTATCATCTTTGTTGCTTGGTAGATATGTAAGGATACTCGGTAGACAACTTAGTGTATATTGCATTCTGCGACTACTTTCTTCTGTAACAACCTAGACTGTGCATACCGACTAAATATCTCGATAATAGATAACCGACTAGAGTATATAGTATAACTTTGACATAAAATTAATGGCAATCTGATAAGTAGTAACAGTTATGATCTTATTTGTTGATTTGGTTAACTTTTGATAAGGTATGATAACTAGAAGCATTGAGAGATGAACATGTTGAGTTATGATTAAGCTTTGTTGATGTTTACAAGATTAAAGTTGATTATTGTTAAGTTGTCATAACAGTTAAACCGATTAATGCCAAGTATTCTTATGAATATTGATCTTGATTGAGATATGTTTACTATGTGTGATTGAATTTGAGGTTGGGAAA
The DNA here is from genome assembly GCF_030272615.1 of Cryptomeria japonica. Lineage (NCBI taxonomy): Eukaryota > Viridiplantae > Streptophyta > Pinopsida > Cupressales > Cupressaceae > Cryptomeria > Cryptomeria japonica. Next base: position 312,868,220 of record NC_081409.1, on the reverse strand, counting down.
TTTGTATCAGTTTTTCAATATACTAATTCACCCCCCTCTTAGTATTCTACCAGATACTTTTTCTTTCATCATACCATCAATTGGTATTAGAGCATCTTAGGTCCTCTTAATCTAAAAGCCTAACAGCTTGAGGAAAAGATCTTGTAAATCATGATGAAGAAAGAAGGTCAGAATTTCAACAAATATAACTATAGAATATGGAGTGATAGAATGAAAATATACATTAAGAGTCTTGGCAGTCATTATTGGGATCATATAGGAACTAAGTATATTACACCTACTAGAATCTTGATTGATGATCAAAAGAAATAACAAGAAAATCACCAAGAATTAGAGGCTATTATTAGTTCTCTATCTGATGATGAATATGTAGATGTTCATGGTCTTGAAACTGCACATGAAGTATGGAAAAAAATTGAAGAGATTTATAGCGGTGATGAACATGTTAAGATTTCCAAAGAGGAGAGTTTAAGAGGAAAGTTTGATAACATGAGAATGTTTGAAGGTGAGAATATCCAGTAGTATGGTCAAAGGATTAAAGAGATAGTTGGTGAGATAAAGAGTATAGGAGGGAAAGTGGAAGATGCCACAGTAATCAGTAAGGTACTGAGAACCCTGCTACCAGTCTATGCTATCCGAGTTGTAGCTATTCAGGAGCTGAAATCCATTGACAAGACAAAGGTAACTCTTGACTCTATTATTGGCAAACTTACTACTTTTGAACTAAATGGATATGATGGTAGTGTACAAAAATCAGAATCTGCATTCAGAGCTTCTGTCTCTAACTCATCTGTGATAAGTAGAGATACTGGCCATAGCTATGAATCTAGATCCAGCAGAGATGTTGAAGATGAAGACAACTTAGTGGAGCTTGAAGCATTGTTGGCAAAACAATTGCCTAGAGGCACTGGTAAATATAGAGGTAAGCTACCTTTAAAATGTTTTGCATGCAACAAGATTGGTCATATAGTAGCTAAATTCCCTAATGGTGAAAAGGAATACAAGAGAGACAAATTTAAGAAGTGTAAGGGTAGAGGCAAGAGAGATTGTCTTGTAGCTATTGACAATGGTATTACTGATGAAGAATTTGATGATGATGTTAGTGAAGATATTGTGTTTGTAGCTATTAAGGAAGAAATATCAGATTAGAAGGAACTGGTATCCAGAATGGATAACTCTAATGATTGGATCATTGATAGTGGTTGTTCACATCAAATGACCGGTGATCGGAGAAAATTTCTTTCCCTAAAGGAATTTGATGGTGGTGTTGTTAGATTTGGCAATGACTCACCCTGTATGGTTAAAGGTAAGGGAGTTATTTCTCTTGATGGGAAGAGCAGTGTTGACAATGTCTATTCGATTGAAGGCCTAAAGCACAATCTTTTAAGTGTGGAACAACTTAATGATAGAGGATACCCACTAGAGTTTAGAAATGAAATGTTCAAAATCTTTGACAACAAAGGTGAATTGATTGCAACAAGAAAATAGAATAGAGGTAATCTATTTCATCTCAATCCTAAAGTTAGCAACTATTTGATTGCAAAATTAGATGATAGCTAGCTTTGGAATAGGAGATTTTGTCATATAAATTTTGACAATATTGTTAAAGTAAGCAAGTCTAAGAAAGTAAGAGGTCTGCCTCAACTAGACAAACTAGTTAATTCTCTTTGTAAAGAATGTCAGCTAGGAAAGATGACTTCTTCAACTTTCAAGAGAAAGTTAGATTTGGTTCATATAGATCTATGTGGACCAGTAAGAACAAGAAGCATTCAAGGTGATAGATATTTGATGATCTTCACTGATGACTATTCAAGGATGATTTGGGTCACATTCTTGAAGGATAAGAATGAAGCATTTGGTAAATTCAAGGCATTCAAAGCCTTAGCTGAGAAAAAGAGTGGCAAAAAGATAAAATTTCTAAGAACAAATCAAGGCGGTGAATTCAATTCTGTGGAGTTCACTAAGTATTGTGATGATAATGGTATCAAGCGGCAACTTTCTGCACCAAGGATACCATAGCAAAATGGTATAGTAGCGATAAACAACTGGTCAGTGGTTGAAGCTTCTAGGACTATGTTGATACAAGGAGATGAAGCAAAAACATTTTGGAAAGAAGCTGTAAGTACAACTATCTACACAATGAACCGAGTTCTGGTGAAAAGAGGAGTGGACAAGACCCCATATGAATACTAGTATGGGAGATCACCTAATGTTAGCTATTTTGAGATATTTGGAAGTAAATGTTTTATTAAAAGAGGTGATTACATAAGCAAGTTTGAAGCTAAGAGTGATGAAGGCATATTTCTTAGCTATAGCACCAAGAGTAAGGCCTATAAATGCTTCAACAACCAGACATAGAAAATTGTTGAGAGTGCTCATGTTCATGTAGATGAATGTCCTAAAGTTTCAAATGGAACTAGTTCCGAGAAGAAGGATGAAGATCCTTGCATTTTTCTTTTGGAACCTGAAACTGTTAAATCAAAAACTAGTAAAGCAAATCCTGATGTACTTGTTCAACTAGAACAAATAAATTTAGAAGAAGATGATAATGAAGAAGTTGAACTTGAAGAGAACTCTTTCATGATCTCCACCTTTGAACCTAGAAGTGCTAAGGAGGCATTTGGTGATGATCATTGGGTGAAAGCTATGAAGGAGGATTTGGATCAAATTGAGAAGAACAACACTTGCACCCTGGTACCTTGACCGATAAACAAGAATGTTATAGGTACTAAATGGGTGTTTAGAAACAAGTTAAATGAAGATGGTGTTGTAGTTTGCAACAATGCAATATTAGTATGCAAAGGTTGTGCACAAGGAGAAGATTATGGAGAAAATTTTGCACTAGTAGCAAGACTGGAAGGTGTCAAAACATTACTTGCATTTGCAACTCATAAGAAGTTCAAGGTATACTAGATGGATGTTAAGTCTGCATTCTTGAATGGGATATTGGAAGAAGAGGTTTATATAGAGGAAATCATTAAACTGGTGTTTTGTGAAACTCACTTTTTCCTAAAACACTCAAGGAGCTCCTAAAATGAGCTTTAAAAAATGAGAAAAACATTTGATTAGGGCCTCCAGGCTGGTACACTGAAAGATTGAAAAACATAGAATCTGAGGCATCTGACGGATCATCAATATGACATCTGAGTCAAAAGTTATTCACTGTCAAAGTTGCCTACTTAGGCTTGTCTGAAATTGAAATTGCTAAATCAACTTGAGTAGCCTTCTAACCCTAATTTGAAAAAATATCAAATCATAACTTCACAAGGCGCCACTTGGCACACTGGTAGATGAATATACCCTGAATGAGTGCACAATAGGGTTTGAACTGATTAGGTCACATGTGAAAATTATTCACCCTCAAAGTTGGCCTCCCTGAAAATCTGGACACTGTTGATGTTGAAAACCTGAAAATATGTTTGGAATGAGTCTCAAAAACTGATCAAATGACGAGCTGGGGGGCCATAAATCTGGGAAATGGTACATAATTCTATAAATAATCATAGGGTACAATTTATTTGAAGTGTAGGTCAATTGGATGAAAATATTAATTTTCAAAGTGGGCTCCTGACTGTTGCTTCACAATGTTTAGTGGAAAAACTAAACTTTTGGCAAATGGAATTGGTTTTGAAAAATGAGCAAATAGATTCATGAGGCTTAACCACTTGGAATTAGGATTCAATAAATTTCATGGAAACATGGGAAACTATTCATTTGGCTTGATGATCATTAGGCACAAAGATATAATGCCTCAAACAGGGTTACTCAAAAAAGCGTGGACATGTGCAAAATGCATACATAACCTCACGACCTCTAAAGGAGACTTTGCAAATGCATCATAATTGATCTAAGGAAGTTTAAAATGGTCACATGGCATGTTTATAAGGTATATAACCATCCCCCAAAGGGATTTCTATTGAAAATTCTCTGGTACAAAGATATGAGGTCACCAAATGAGCTACTCAAGCTTGCTCTGAAAGGCGATTCTGAATGCTATCTACAAAATTTCAGATCTAGGTCTTCAAAAATTAGACAAATTTTGAATTCCCAACAACACCTATGCCTATTGTAAAATTCCTTTTGGACTAACAAATGTAGGTGTTGTTGAAATGTGGCGACTGATCAGCAAAGTACTGTACACCTAAAAAGGCCGACTTTGTTTGTTGCCCTAAAAACGCATGTTATAAGCATCTGGGATGCTTAAGGCATGGGAATGTTGATGTAATATTTTTTACTGGATAATAAGAAAGATTGGACAGTTGTGTATGGTGGCGACTGATCAGCAAAGTACTGTACACCTAAAAAGGCCAACTTTGTTTGTTTCCCTAAAAACGCATGTTATAAGCGTCTGGGATGCTTAAGGCATGGGAATGTTGATGTAATATTTTTTACTGGATAATAAGAAAGATTGGACAGTTGTGTATGGTGGACATAACCTATTTTGGGTCACGTTAAATCTCTTTGTTATCTGTGTCCTATTTTATTCCTTTATCTTTTGTATTTAAATCTGCATATAATTGTTAGTTCATATTTGCTTCAGATCTGCTTGAAACCCTAACAATTGGTATTAGAGCAAGGTTTTTTGTAAATTGGTAGGACTTTCAGATTTGAGTGGGAGCAATGGAGGATTCCAAATTCAAGGTCGAAAAGTTTAACGGCCAGAATTATCAGTTATGGAAAATGCAGATGGAGGATACTTGTATCAAAAGGATTTGTGGCGGCCATTAGAAGGAAAGGCAAAGAAAGAGACCACAATGTCAGATGAAGAATGGGACATTTTAGATATAAAGACATTGGGATCCATTCGATTGTGCCTTGCACCATCTGTAGCTTTCAATATAACAGAAGCAAAAATGGTTGTAGATTTGATGGTGACATTGGCTAAGCTGTATGAGAAACCCTTGGCTTCGAATAAGGTATTTCTTATGAAGCATTTGTTAGGGCTCTTGTCTTCAGCTTACAATTACCAGTCAATTGTCTTTGGTAAAAATTAATTTTGTAGAAGAGGTTAGGGCTCTATTGATTTTATGTTCTTTTCCAGAAAGTTGGAATAGCTTGGTTATGGCTATAAGTAACTCTGTCTCTGAAAAAAATACTTTAGTATTTGATGATATTGTTGGTGTTATCCTAAGCGAGGAAATGCGAAGGAAAAGCACAGGTGAGACTCCAACATCATCAAGTAGACAGAGGAAGATCAAAGGAAAGAGGAAACGACCCTTGGAATGAGAAGTCACGAAGGAAGTCAAAGAAAGGACACTCTCAATCTAGAGGAAAGAAAGATTGTTGGTATTGCAGAAAGCCTGGTCATCTAAAGAAAGATTGTTGGTCTCAGAAAAACAAAGAAGGAGACAAAAATGAAAATGAAAGTAAAGAAGCTAATATTACAAGTAATACTTTACAAGATGATTTAATCTGATGTTTGGATAATGTTAATGATTCTTAGGTAATAGATTTTGGGGCTTCATTTCATGCTACACCCCATAGAAAATATTTTCTAGATTATGTTCAAGGTGATTTTGAACAGGTATATTTGGGTGATGATGAGCCCTGTCAAATTGTTAGAAAAGGAAAGATAAAGATCAAGTTGCAGAATGGAAATGACTAGTTTCTGCAGGAGGTAAGACATGTTCCTAACTTAAGAAGAAATTTAATTTATGCAGAGCAACTAGGTAGTGAAGGTTGCATAGTTACTTTATCAGATAGTATCTGGAAGGTCACTAAAGGATCACTAGTAGTAGCTAAAGGTGCGAAGGTAGGCACATTATGTCTATGTACTGGTAACACTTACTCTACCTTAGTTGCTACAAATAAAGTTACTATAGGGACAACAACAATAGATGTTGCAAGAATAGATTAGATAATGTGGCACCATAGGCTTCAACACATGAGTGAGAAAGGGATGAAAATACTTCACTCCAAAAATCTATTTCCAGGACTAAAGAAGATTGATTTAGAGTTCTGTGAAAACTGTGTTTATGGTAAATAGAAAAGAGTTAGATTTCTCAAGGTTGGGAAAGAGAAGAAGAGTGAGAAGTTAGAGCTTGTGCATTCTGATGTATGGGGACCGGCTCAGGTATTATCTCTTGGTGGCTCTTGTTACTATGTTATTTTTATTGATGACTCAACTAGAAAAACATGGGTATATTTCCTAAAACAAAAATCAGATGTTTTTGAAACTTGTAAGAAATGGAAAGCTTTGGTTGAGAATGAGACAGGAAAAAAGTTGAAGTGTCTCAGATCGGATAATGGAGGTGAGTATTGCAACAAAACATTTGAAGATTACTACTCCTTAAATGAGATTCGAAAGTAGAAGATAGTTCCAGGAACTCCACAAGAAAATGGTGTGTCAGAGAGAATGAATAGGACTATCATGGAATGCGCGAGGAGCATGAGATTGCATGCTAGATTGCCCTTACATTTTTGGGTAGATATTGTACATACTGCTGTCTATTTGATAAATAGAGGACCTTCAACCCCTTTGGATGGTTGTATTCTAGAGGAGGCATGGATTGGTAAAAAGGTAAATTATTCTTTTCTGAAAACCTTTGGTTCTGAAGATTTTGTCCATGTTGATAAAGAAAACAGAACCAAGCTTGATGCTAAATCTCAAAAATGTACCTTCATTGGATATGGGATAGATGAATATGGCTATCGGTTATGGGATTTTAAAAATAAGAAAATAACTAGAAGTAGAGATGTTATATTCAATGAGAAGGTTATGTATAAAGAATAGATGCAGGAAAAGAAGCATGAACAGGACAAGCAAGAATATGTGGTGTTGGATGAGATTCCTAAAAATGAAATGCAACAAGTACCTGATGCTCAACAACAATAGAATGTCCCACAAACTCCTGCAAGTGTTAGACATTCTACGAGGTCAAGTAGACCCCTTGAAATATTTTCTCCTTCTTTGTATTCTATATTATTAACTGATTTTGGTGAACCAGAAGAATATGAAGAAGCAATGTAGGTGGATGCCAAATAACAATGGGAGCTAGGCATGAAAGAGGAGATGGACTCCTTGATGAAAAATAAGACTTAGGACCTAGTCCTTTTACCTACAGAAAAAAGAGCCTTGCCTAACAAATGGGTTTATCGGCTAAAGGAGGAGGAAGGAGGTCAAAAAAGATATAAGGCCATATTTGTGGTAAAAGATTTTGCAGAGAAAAAGGGTATAGATTATGATGAAATATTTTCTCTAGTTGTAAAAATGACTTCAATTAGAACTATACTTAGTCTTTTGGCTGCAGATGATTTACATCTTGAACAAATAGATGTGAAAATAGCTTTTCTCCATGGAGATTTGGAGGAGGAAATTTACATGTTCCAACCATAGGGATATGAGGTCAAAGGTAAGGATAACTTGGTGTGCAGGTTGAAGAAAAGTTTGTATGGCCTAAAGCAAGCACCCCGACAATGGTATTTAAAATTTGATAGTTTCATGGTTGAACACGATTATCATAGATGTCATTCTAATCATTGTGTATATTTTAAGAGATTGGATAATGGCAGTTATATTTTCCTGTTGCTTTATGTTGATAACATGCTTATTGTTGGGTCTAACATGGAACACATAAATGATCTTAAACATAAATTAGCCAGGTCATTTTCTATGAAGGATTTGGGTGTAGCTAAGCAAATTTTGGGTATGAGGATTACACGAGACAGAAAAAATAGAACCTTGAGTTTGTCCCAAAGTGAGTATATAAAGAAGGTGTTGAAAAGATTTAACATGCAGGATACAAAAGTAGTTAGTACACCTTTAGCTAGTCATTTCAAAATGACTAAGCAGATGTGCCCAAAGGCATAGGAAGAGGTAAATAAAATGTCTAACATCTCATACTCATCAGCTGTTGGCAGTCTGATGTATGCAATGGTATGCACAAGGCCAGATATTGCACATGCAGTGGGAGTTGTGAGCAGGTTTATGACTAATCCAGGTATGGAACATTGGAATGCTGTGAAATGGATCCTTCGGTATTTGAAAGGAACCACTACGAAGGCATTATGTTTCAAAGGATCTAATGCTACTCTGAGTGGATTTGTTGACTCTAATCTGGCAGGTGATATTGATTCATGGAGGAGCACTACAGGGTATGTTTTTACTATAGGGGGAACTGTAGTCAGTTGGATTTCTAGGCTACAAAAGATTGTTGCACTTTCAACCACTGAAGCTGAGTATGTTGCTACTATAGAAGCCAGCAAGGAGATGATTTGGTTACAATGTTTTCTAGAGGAATTGGGTCAAACATAGCAGGATCACCTATTGTATACTGATAGCCAGAGTGCCATTCAGCTTGCGAAGAACTCTTCTTTTCATTCAAGGATAAAGCACATTTAGCTCAGGTACCACATCATCGGGACTATTTTGGAGGAGGGCCAGTTATGGCTTGAGAAGATTCACACAAGTGAGAATCCTATTTATATGTTCATGAAGGAAGCTCCACAAGAGAAGCTGATTTCTTCATTAGTTTCTGTTGGTCTTCTTGGTTGATAATTGTGGAATTTATACCATTCGAGTCCTAGTGTTTTATCTAGCAGATGTTGCATGTATAGTGGTGTCGTGTTACTGGATAATAAGAAAGATTGGATAGCTATGTATGGTGGATGTAACCCATTTTGGGTGAACCACGTTAAATCTCTATGTTATTTGTGTCCTATTTTATTCCTTTATCTTTTGTATTTAAATCTGCATATAATTGTTAGTTCATATTTACTTCGGATCTACTTGAAACCCTAACAGGTGCTACTTTTCAAATAGCCATGGATATGGTCTTTAAGCGAGTATTAACAGAATTTGAACTAGTATATCTTGATGATATCACTGTATACTCCAAGCATGCAGTGGACCACTTTGATCAACTTGAGCAAGTATTCAAAAAGTATAGAGAATATGGTGTGTCCTTAAAACCCAACAAATGTGTATGTGACACTGATCAAGGCAAACTACTTGGACACATTTTATCCGAGGATGGTCTAGCCATAGACTCAGAGAGGGTGGAAGCCATTGTGTCTCTTCCACTTCCACATCACAAGAAAGGAATCCAGAGCTTCTTTGAAAGAATCAACTTTGTTAGAAGGTTTATCCCAAACTTGACAGCCTTGGTTAAGCCTCTCACAACCATGCTAAAGAAGGATTTTCCCTTCAAATGGACTAGTTAAGGGAAGGAGGGATTTGATCAGATTAAACAGGCCATTGCTCAAGCTCCTACCTTAGTAAATCCAAACTATGAGAAGGATTTCATCCTTTCTACATTGGGAGGGGATGGAAGTATATATGTTGTCCTTATAACATAGTTAATTCAAGAAGGATTGCAACAACCCATAGCTTTTTTTAGTGAAGTCCTAAAATACTATGAACTCAAGTATAGCTATGTGGAAAAATAGGTCATCATAGTTGTGAGGGCACTTAAATTTTTTTAGACACATGCTCTCAAATAAGCGAGTTCGGTTCTTAGTTCCACATACAAGTGTGAAGAATTTTCTTCTCAACAATGATATTGGTGAGAAGAGAGCTGGATGGATCACTAAGGTCATAGAGTACAACCTTGATATCAAAATTACTACAACCTTGATATCAAAATTAATAGGTTAGTAAGAGGAAGAGGACTTTGTGAGCACTTCAATTCATCTTTTGAGAAAGATTCAGAGGTCTCCCTCTTGCTGCAGAAAGAAAAACAAGTTGAAAACCAAGATAATGATAACTCAATGATGAAAGAATAGTACCAAACTGGTACTAAGAGGGGGGGGGTGAATCAGTACAGACAAAAAACACACTCTTAGATTGATTTGTCAATAGACATTGTGCATTGATAGACAACCAGTAACACAGGTCCTAAAACAGAGTACAACCAGCAAAAACTTAGAATAACTGAGACAAGCATAAACCGGTTAATACCTATCTTATCATATACTCTAACACTTCATTTCCATTTCACCCTAATATGTGAACAAGTAATCTACCATCAAAGATATACATATGAGCAACTAGATCAACAAGAATCACCACTTGACACAAAACAACAAAGCATCACATGAAGAAGACATCACACATGACACACATAATTTTCATGTGGAAACCCAATAGGGAAAAACCACGATGGGGATGAATACCCACAAGCTTGTTTTTGAACTCTTTAGAAGTCTGCTCTATTAGGAGCCTTGTCTGGTTACAGATTGATACAATAGGTTCTGTTAGGAACCGATCCTGTTAGGGATCACCTAGTTAAGGGATGGCGAGAACACCCGGTTAAGGGTTAAACCCTTTTAAGGATACCTTGTTAGAGGATTTCAAGAACTCAATTGTTTTGAGTCACCCTGTTAAAGGATTTGCAGCAAGCTAGTTAAAGCTACCCTGTTAAGGGATTTTCCAACTATTGAGGTGGTTAGAGATCAACAGGTATTACAATGATTTGGTAACAACACTCAATGCCAATGCAGATCTGCTTAAGCTCATCTTCACCTTCTGCACTTACACTTTGCAGGTATCACTCCTCTCCTTTTGGTCTGGCAAGAATCATGTATCCCTTCTCTTGGATACACACACACAACTTTTGCCAACAACCTCAGAAAGAATCACAACATCGACCTTATAGGAAAATAGATAGGTCAGTAGCATAAACCCTAACCCTAAGACCTGTTATGTTAAGGAATTCAAATAGTTCAATCCTGATCGTTGAGCACACTACATTAAATGCAACAGTCTTGATCCAGTCTCCATCATCCATTTTTCGTTGATTTCATAGCGGCTGATAACCCATCATACATTATCACCGTTTACAGACTTCGTACATTCCTGAGGTAGATAGGAACAATCTCCTTCATGCAAGACCCTTCACGCGCACAAGGCTTATGTGGCAGCACGATCTATTCTTCATTACCATGCTAACTCATCACACAAAGTCACCGGTTGAGCCACACAGGCTTGAAGCACTTCAACCAGAAACCCTGAACTTGAGACTACCAACTGGTAGTCATACAGTGCTTCCATGTGCCAGTTCTCATAACCATATGTCAGTTCACCTTGAACAAACACACCGCTTCACTTTGGCACAAATGTCAGTTCATAGTGTTATACCGGTTCTCACATATGCCTATTCTCACCTCTTCAGCATATTGACATCAATGACAACATACAATGTCATTATGTCCTCATACCAGTTCACATAATGCTAACAATCTCCCCCTTTGGCATTGATGGCAATATACAAAGATATCTCTTCGCTTCACATCTTCTCCCCCAATTTCTGCAGATATCTTCTCTACTTCTCATCTTGTCCCCTTTGAAAATAATGCCAAAGTGGAGGCACAAGCTTGCTTTCTCCATTATGCTACTCCCCCTAAGGAGGAGCATCCTTCAAGACATCAATCTTGAAGAAAAATTTGACTATGCAATACCTAACTGATGTGGAGCATATACCTTTAATTTACCTCCTGAAGGGGCAACACCCCTAATTCACCTCTTAAGTACATAAATGTAGCCTTTGGGAGAGGCTTGGTGAATATGTCTGCTAATTGTGCCTGACTGGAAACATGTTCCAGTGCAATCTCTTTGTTTTGAACCATTTCCCTCAAGAAATGATACTTAAGCTCAAAGTGTTTGGTTCTAGAATGTAAAACTGGATTCTTGGAGATATTAATTGCACTGGTATTATCACAAAATATACTTACCAGTTCAAATACAGGAACTTTGAAGCCATTTAATACATGCTTCATCCAAATTGTCTGAGTCCAGTTCATGAAAGCTACAACATACTCTACTTCCACTATAGACTGAGAGATACAACTCTACTTCTTACTCATCCATGACACCAGTCTACCATTGAGAAAGAATGCACCACCGGTTGTGCTTTTCTGGTCATCTATATTGCCTGCCCAATTAGCATCTATGTAGACTTTCAAGTTGAAATCCTTGTTATATGGATACCACAATCCATAGTCAACAATTCCCTTTAGATACCAAAGAATCCACTTAACTGCAACCAAGTGGGATTCTCTTGGTTTTTTCTAGAATCTTGCAGTAATGCCAACTGCATGTGCAATATCCGGTCTGCTATGCACTACATAATGTAACTTACCAATCATTGATCGATATTCCTTCTCATCAACCATTGTTGAGTCATCTTCTTTGGATAGTTTACAACTGGTCACCATCGGAGTACCAACCAATTTGCTATCTTCCATGCCAAAGGTCTTCAGCACCTCTTTGACATACTTGGACTGAGTGATAAAGATTCCTTCTTTCATCTACTGGATCTGCAGTCCAATGAAGAATTTAATCTCCCCTATGAGTGACATTTCATACTCTTTCTTCATCTCATCTGCAAACTCATGACTCATCTTGTCATCTCCACCAAAGATAATGTCATCAACAAATAACTCACAGATCAGGATTTGATCTCCTTCAGAATTCAAGTAGATATTGCTATCTTCACTTGTTCTCTCAAATCCAATCTTCACAAGATGGGAATGCAAACATTCATACCATGCTCTAGGTGCCTGCTTTAGACCATATAAGGCTTTATGTAGCCTACATACCATGTCTCTGTCTTCAGATAGGGCAACCCCATCTAGTTGCTCAATATACACCTCTTCAAGTAAATGATTTAGGAATGCATATTCTACATCCATTTGATATACTTTGAAGCCTTTAAAAGCTGCATATGCAAGAAGCATATAGAGTCCTTCCAATCTAGCTACAGGAGCAAAGGTTTCTCCATAGTCTTCTCCTTCTTCTTGAGAATATCCTTTCCACACCAATCTGGCTTTGTTCCCAATCACTATGCCATCCTCATTCAACTTATTTCTGAAAACCCATTTAGTACCAATGACATTTTTATGCTCTGGTCTAGGTACCAAGGACCATGTACCATTTTTCTCTATTCGGTCAAGTTCCTCTTCCATTTCCTCGATCCATTCTTCATCTTTATGGGCCTCTTTGAATGATTTAGGCTCAAATTCTAATATCATACATGAGTTTTCTCGGACCTTTCTTCTTGTAAGGATTCCTGCATCCTTATCTCCTATGATCTGCTTAGGATCATGATTCAGCTTGACGTACTGAGGAATGGTCTTAATGTATTCCTCTTGCTTTTCTTCTTCATCCTCATCTCCATCAGTATTAGCATCTACATCTACCAGTGTTGGAACACTATTACTGGTACTTGGTTGACTGATAATTGGTTCCCAGAAGGTTACAACTAGTTCATTTACCACTTGCTCACTGTTGAATTCTTCAGTTTTCTCAGAGGTTTCATCAACTCTTACATTGATGCTTTCCATAATTCTTTGAGTCCTATTGTTGAAACACTTGAGAGCTTTTCTCTTGGTGGAATATCCTAGGAATATTCCCTCATCACATTTCGCATCAAATTTGCTATGGTGTTCAATCCTCTTGATGTAACATTTGCTACCAAACACTCTAAAGTAGCTAACCACAGGTGTCTTACCGGTCCAATACTCATAAGGAGTTTTATCCTTACCTTTCTTGATGAGTACCTGGTTCATTGTGTAGACTGAAATGCTCACCACTTCTCTCCAAAAGGTGTGAGCTACCTTTCCTTGAATCAACATGGTTCTACCTGCTTCAACCACAGTCTATTTATTCCTCTCTGCTAGGCCATTCTACTGTGGAGTCTGGGGGGCAGATAGTTGCCTCTTGATGCCATGTTCTTCACAGTACTTGTTGAATTCACTGGAAGTGAATTCCCCTCCTTGATCAGTTCTCAAGCACTTGATCCTTTTACTGCTTTCCTTCTCCACCAATACTCTGAAAGCTTTGAACTTTACAAAGGCTTCAGACTTGTCTTTCAAGAATGTGACCCACACCATTCTTGAGCAATCATCAGTGAGAATCATGAAGTACCTATCACCCTACACACTTCTAGTTTTCATAGGACCACACAAATCAATATGCACAAGATCAAGCAAGTTGTCAGCAGTGAAAGATTTACCTTTAAAGGTTGAGGAAGACATTTTTCCCAATTGACACTCTCTGCACAAGGTATTATCTGGTTTTCTTAGCACCGACAACCCTCTAACTACCTTGATCTTACTAGCCTTCACAATGTTATCAAAGTTTACATGATAGAGTCTCCTATGCCATATCCAACTATCATCAAATTTAGCCATAAGACATGTACTTATATTTATATTTAGCTGAAATAGGTTACCTTTGTTCTGTATGCCGGTGGCCACCAATTCACCATTCTTTCCTTTGATTTTGCAAACTCCATTCTTGAATTCCATAGTGAGGCCACTGTCATTCAGCTAGGCAACACTCAGAAGGTTGTGTCTGAGACCATCAACCCAATACACATTGTCAGCACTGCTCTTTCCATTCAGAGAGATAGACCCTCTTCCTTTGACCATGCATGGTGCATCATTGCCAAAGCGAACCACACCACCATCATACTCTTCCAAGGATAGAAACTTTCTCGGTCACCAGTCATATGGTGAGAACAACCACTATCAATGATCCACTCATTGGAATTATCAAATCGGGAGACAAGAGCCTTCTTGTCTGACACATCTTCCTTGAAAACAACAAACATGATATCTACATTTTCTTCATCCTCTGATTCCTCATCTATGACACCTTCATCAACTGCCACAAAATAGTTTCTCCAATTTCCTCCTTTGAATTTCTTGAACCTTTCCGGTTTATCTTTGTTGTCACCATTAGGAAAGTTTATAGCAATATGTCCTATCCGGTTGCAAGAAAATCATTTCAAAGGTAGCTTACCTCTGTATTTGCCGGTTCCTTTAGGAAGTTTCCTGGCAAGGAGAGCTTCAAATGCCATTAGAATCTCCTCATCATCCATTTCTTTGCTCTGTCTTGGTTCACCACTAGTGCTAGCTTCTTTTCCTTTTCTGGATGGTACAACAGAAGCTTTAAAAGCTGATTTAGTCTTTTGAACAAGGCCATCAAAACTATTTAGCTCATAGCTTGTAAACTTTGCAATGATGGAGTCTAGGGATACCTTAGTCTTGTCTATTGATCTCAGCTCCTGAATAGCAGCAACCCTTATTGCATAGACCAACGATAGGGATCTCGGGACTTTGCTTACCATAGTGGAATCTTCTATTTTACCACCTGCACTCTTTATATCTCCAACAACGGTTTTTATTCTTATTCCATACTATTGAATGGTCTCACCTTCAATCATCCACATATCTTCAAACTTCCCTCTAAGGCTTTCTTCCTTAGCTTGTTTTACATGCTCATCACTGCCATAGATATTTTCAAGAGTATCCCATACCTCTTTGGGATCTGCCTTATCTTGGACATCAATAAACTCAATGTCAGATAAACTACTAATTAGGGCTTCCATGACTTGCCCATTCTCCTGCATCTCTCTCTTTTGGTCATCAGTGAGAGTACCAGTAGGGGCAACATAGGCATTCTCAACATAGCTCTAGTGTTGAGCACCCATGGTTTTGATGTATATCTTCATTCTATCTTTCCATTTACTGAAATTTTCTCTGTTAAACTTTGGACCTTCCCTCTTCATCATTAGACTGCAATCTTTACCTCAAGCAGTTAAGGTTATAGCACAGAGGACCTGGAGGATGCTCTGATACCAATTGATAACTCAATGATGAAATAATAGTACCAAACCAGTACAAAGAGGTGGGGGTGAATCAGTACAGACAAAAACACACTCTTAGACCGATTTGTCAATAGCCATTATGCATTGACAGACAAACAGTAACATAGATCCTAAAACAGAGTACAACTGGCAAAAACCCAAAATAACTGAGACAAGCATAAACCGGTTAATACCTATCTTATCATATACTCTAACACTTCATTTCTATTTCACCCTAACACATGAACAAGTAATCTACCATCAAAGATATACATATGAGCAACTAGATCAACAAGATTCACCGCTTGACACAAAACAACAAAGCATCACATGAAGAAGACATCACACATGACACACATAATTTTCACGTGGAAACCTAACAGGGAAAAACCATGATGGGGATGAATACCCACAAGCTTGTTTTTAAACTCTTTAGAAGTCCGCTCTGTTAGGAGCCTTTTCCAGTTAAAGACTGATACAATAGGTTCTGTTAGGATCCGATCCTATTAGGGATCATTTGGTTAAGGGATGGCAAGAACATCCGGTTAAGGATTGAACCTTGTTGAAGGTTACCTTGTTAGAGGATTTCAAGAACTAAATTGTTTTGAGTCACCCTGTTAAAGGATTTGTAGCAAGCCAATTAAAGCTACCTTGTTAAGGGATTTTCCAACTGTTGAGGTGGTTAGAGATCAACAGGTATTACAATGATCTGGTAATAGCACTTAATGCCAATGCAGATCCACTTAAGCTCATCTTCACATTCTGCACTTACACTTTGCAGGGATCACTCCTCTCCTTTTGGTCTGGCAAAAATCATGTATCCCTTCTCTTGGATACACACACACAACTTTTGCCAACAACCTCAGAAATAATCACAACATTGACCTTATAGGAAAATAGATAGGTCGGTAGCATAAACCCTAAACCCTAAAACTTGTTATGTTAAGGAATTCAAATAGTTCAATCCTGACCATTGAGCACACTGCATTAAATGCAACAGTCTTGCTCCAATCTCCATCATCCATTTTCCACCGATTTCATAGTGGCTGACAACCCATCATACGTTATCACTGTTTATAAACTTCACACATTCCTGAGGTAGATAGGAACAATCTCCTTCATGCAAGATCCTTCACGCGTACAAGGCTTACGTGGCAACATGATCTGTTCTTCGTTACCATGCTAACTCATCACACAAAGTCACCGATTGAGCCACATAGGCTTGAAGCACTTCAACTGGAAACCCTGAAGTTGAGACTAGCAACTGGTAGTCATGCAGTGCTTCCATGTGCCAGTTCCCATAACCATATGCCTATTCACCTTGAACAAAAACACCACTTCACTTTGGCACAAATGTCCGTTCACAGTGTTATACCAATTCTCACATATGCCAGTTCTCACCTCTTCAACATATTGACATCAATGACAACATACAATGTCATTATGTCCTCATATCGGTTCACATAATGCCAACAGATAATGTGTCATTTGACTGGTTCCATAATATGATTACCTTTCTAAGGGATGTTAGTTATCCTCCCCACTTTGATAGAATGAAGAGGAGACATCTTAGTTTGCAATCAATCCCGTATGCTTTGGTGGATGGGGTTTTGTTCAAGAGGGACCTAAATGGTGTCCTACTAATGTGCATTTAGGGTAATCAAACTAATAGGCTTCTAAAGGAGTTTCATAATGGATCCTCAAGTGGCCATTTCTCAGCAAGGACCGCAGAAATTAAAATCATAAGGGTGGGCTATTATTGTCCCTTCTTATTTGGTGATGCCCACAAATGGGTCGGGCAGTGCAATGAGTGTGCACTCTTTGCAAGCAAACAGAGATTAGCAGCCCTACCCCTTCATCCCATCTCTATTGATCAACCTTTTTCACAATGGGGGCTTGATTTTATTGGACCTATCGATCTAGTATCAAGTGTAGGCCACAAGTGGATTTTGGCCACCACAGACTATTTCACAAGGTGGACAGAGGCAGTTGCTTTAAAGGATGCAACCAAGAATTCAGTGGTTCAATTCCTTGAGGGGATTGCAACTAGAATTGGAGCACCTTCAACCATTATATCAGACAATGCTAAGGCCTTTGTGGGATCCTTGATCAATCGATGGGCAATCCAACATGATGTATTTCTGAAAAAAATCATCAAATTACTATCCCCAAGGCAATGGCTTAGCCGAGTCCTCCAATGAAAATATCATTAGAATAATCAAGAGGACTCTTGAAGACAATTAGAGGTCATGTCATCTCAAATTGGGAACAACCCTATGGGCTGATAGAATTACTCCCAAGAGAGCTTTGGGCAACTCACCTTTCATGCTAGTATATGAAAGGGAAGTCAGGATTCCTTTATCCCTTGAGTTTCCATACCTAAACCTCACATCAGTTGGAGCTCTTGGAAAATGATGCCTTGTCAGTAAGGTATGTTGAGCTTACAGAGCTTAAAGAGGTCAAATAGAAGGTCCATCAAACCTTAAATGTCCATTAAGGACAGGTGAAGAGGTATTTTGATAAGAAAGCCATTTTGAGGACCTTCCAGGTTGGAGATTTTGTCCTAAAATGGGATGCTGAGAAAGAAAAACTAGGTAGGCGTTCAAATTTTGATGTCATATGGAGTGGTCCCTATGTAATTACAGGCTACAAGCAAGCTAATGATGTCAATCTGGCTAGACTTAATGGTGAAGGCCTTCCCATTACAATCAATGGCATACATCTCAAAGCATGTGCTTAAGGGATTTTTAGGTCCTTTTGTAAATATTGTGAATATATGTAATGTATGTTCTTCTTCTTTCCATAGGTGCACGTGCAAAGGTCCATTTTTCCAGAATGGCCAAATTTTTGAATTTTTGTTTCAAGTTACAAGGGAAGATATTATCTTTTTTTTTAGGCCTTGACTCTATGCCCAATATATATCTAAGACTTGTGATCTTTTCCTAAGCAGGCTTAGGGTCCTCTTTAAGTCACTAGAAATGTTTGCAATTTTTGTGCCAACCCTTGCAAGGATCAGGGTTCAAAAATTTCAGTGTCATATAACACATCATGTTAGTTAGTGCAGTTAACATGCCATGCTATTTCACTCAGCAGAGTTAACTGCTTCCTTATATTTTTTAGAGCACATAACATTCATGTTATGTGCATGTCAATAACATGATATGTTATCAACCCATGCCTTGTAGTAATGCTAGCATCTCATGTGAATAATGCATCATGTTATTCGCCATCTTGTATCGACAATAGGTGTTATTGACTATTTCTTCTTATTGATTTCCTTGTGTTTACCACAACGTGTTATTCGGCTGGCGGTAAGTCTTTTTGTTATCCCACAAGGCAGTGATGACTAAATTGGTGGTCGTTCGGGATAAGGCCCGCATTCATAAAGGAGGTTCCCCCTTTTTATCCCACAACACCTCAAAGGCACAAGGCAACATCATGCAGGATAAGAAGTTACAAGGTGCAGGTGTTGTTTTCATTATCCCGCAAGGGTGAACTTCAACGAACGAACATCGTGTGGGATAAGAAACACAATTTTTTTGGCTTATCTTGCAAAGCAAAGTGACCAAGGGAAAAGGCCATGTAGGATAAGAGGACCAAAGGGCATATGGCGTTCCTCCTTATCTTGCAACAAAGAAAAGCATAAGAGATGGCCAATATGGGATAAGAGGGTCGAGGGGTGGATGATGGGCTCGATGACTCAGCAGGTGGGTTGGTGGGCCCAATTTTTGTATAAAGGGGAATTTTTTTGGCTAAAATGCCATGTTACTCCCAAATCCTTAGATTGCGACTAGTTGCCTTATAGTGCAATCATTACTATCGATGAACTTGAAGCTCGATCCGCTGGTTGTGACTTTTTATTTCATTGGCCCCCTGGAGCCTCACAGAAAGATCTCATACATCTATTTGTGCACGAGATCTCCAAATAAATGGTGGACATTTGAACTCGCAGAGGTTGTTAGCATTAAAAAATTTGCAGGTAGGTTATTCTCAACTTGATGGTCGAGACATTCTTCCTTCTTAGTTGGTGCCTCATATCTGATCCAATCTCCTTCCAACCACGAGGGATTTTCTCTTTTACTCTAGTTTGGACCCTATAGGTTGATTTTTTATGCCACCATGCCCTCTTCAATGTAGAACAGATACTTTTTGTCCCTGCAAGTGTGCTCGCCCATGCTTGTTGATAGGGATTACTTCACCAATGGGTTATTTTTCTCTTTTTGAGGCAGAGGACATCTTGCAAGGAGGTTTTGCATGCCATCAGGTCTTTGTATCGATCGGATCCTTCCTCTTGCATATTTTTGTAACCTAACCCTAGGAGGGTTAGGATTTGTTAATTGTGACCATCTAAGCTATGCCTAAACTATAAAGGCAATTTTGTACCCTATTCTTAGGATCTTCCCTTCTTTTTCTTTTGCAAAAGGAAGCTTGTTTTCTCTGCATTTGTATTAATTTGTCTTGCCTTTACATTAATTAAGTTAGCTATTTTGCCTACTTTCAGTTTGGATAACTTGTGTAGTGTCTTATCTTTTTGTCTAAATGTGTTTTAGCTTGTTTTTTGAGTATATTTGACTATTTTAATCCCTCTTAGAGTTTCATTTCTAAGATAAGTGAAACTTCTTTTGATTCTTGGAAGAATTTTGACCTTTACTCATGGTTTACGAAGCAAATTAAGATAAAAAGTTGTGCATGGTCTTGGTTGATTTCATTAATGTCTTGTGCAAGTATAGGTAGGAAGATTACATTATATCTAGGTGCAAACCTTATTTCCCTTCTTTCAATTTCTCTTCCTTCTCCCTTTTCCCTCAGAATCAGTAGAATAGGATTTACCAGTGTTGGGTTGGTCCAACACTTGCACTAAGATTGAAGAGGAAGTCGGCCTTCTCCAGAGAATCAACCTCACATTTAGCAAGGTCCCACACTTGGGAGGTTGTTTCCATGTTTCAAAAGGTTAGTGATCAAGTATAGTCACTAAGGGTGCAAGCTTTTATGACCTTAATTACTTTTAGCCTCAACAACCTGAACCTTTGAAACCTTGAATAGAAATTATTTTTCTATCCTATCAAAAATGGAAAAATAAGGTGATATTTGTTGGCAATAGATATTGTTCTAGTGAAGATTGATGCATGAGAGATTCTTAGGAGTTGTCATTGATGGTAACCCAATTTAGAAATCACATCCGGTATATATAGATTTGATTTACTGGAAGTCATATTGCTCATAAGGCATAAGTCTAAAAGGTGGAACACAGTAACTGGTGGAGCATAAGATCATTGTGCACATCTCAATTTTGGTGGTGTAATTTTGGTTGCAATGATTAAGGAAGATGATTCAAGGTTTGAGGAATATTATTCTGGGATCTTGAAAGCTAGTGTTGATTAATGAGCAAGATTACAAGTCTAGTATCTAGTAATTCAGTTAGAATAGAGATATTCTTGTGTAACATCTATTGTAGAATTGTTGGGTTGATTTCAGTGATTGGTTTCATGTTCGAGGAGTTTGGGCCGACTTGTATGAAGCTTGTTATCATTCTTTTTGGTTCCACATTTGGATTTGGGAGCGTATTGAGCTGGCCTAAGATTACACATTTCATGTTGCATGTTATGCGGTTTCTGGAAGCCGACATGGAAAAAGATTCATTTTGTTGATGCAGATATATAAGGATGATTCGTTTGAGAATTTTGTGATATGGTAAGTGTGTGAGAAGTCTATATGAGATAATTTTTTAATATTGGTGAATGTTATTGAGAATTTTGGTTCTCCAATGTAAGACAGTGCAGGAAAAGAGAGTAGGGAGACATAAAAGTTGCAAAATTTATTCAGAGCCTAATCGAAACTTATTTTTGGCATATATAGATGTTATACTTCAGTTCATTCATTATTGTAATCATTTGTAATTGTTTGTAAGGTAGTGATCCTTTCTCTGATTGTAGCCCTTTTTTATTTGAGAAGTAAGATCTAGGCAGTGTGCCTGAATGCAAGTGCATTCCCCTTATGTAATATTATCATACTTCTAGTCATAGTATAATAATATTGTGGGTTCAAATCCCACCATGGTTTTTCCCTTTTTGAGTCCACATAAAAAATCTTGGTGTTGTGGTTGTGTGGTTGATTTCTTTATGTTTCTACACTTTGATATAATTCTTATGCATATGGTGGCTTAAGAATCAACTTAGTAAGTTTGTAGATTGTAAAACACTGATTCACCCCCCCTTTCAGTGTACATTGATTCCAATAATTGGTATCAGAGCTTAGTTATTCAGAAGAATCCTAACAACTGGAGCAAGATCGAGAAGATTGAATCAATGGACTCCAGTTTGCAGAGATAGCTTAGTGTGGCACTTGAAGATCTTGATGCAACAAGAAAAGAAGTAAGTTCCCTGACAAGAAACTTGAGTGCAGCTGAAGACTTCATTGAGACATTGAAAGAACAAGTGAGCACTTCTAGAGAAAAGAGAAAGGAGCTGATGGAAAAACTCAAGGAGAAAGAAGAGAAAACCATAGAGAATCAAGACAAGACAGATGAATGTGAGAAGTTTTCTAGATACAATGCAGTGTTGAAAAATGAGATGCAATCCATTGTAATGAAGCTGAAAAAGGAGATTGAAGACCGGAAGAAGAATGAAGAAACCCTTACTTAGACACTAAAGGAGAGATATGATTAATGTTGTAGATTCAACTATGAGAATGATCAGTTCAAGCTTGAATTGGTACAAACAAAGAATGATGGACAAGAACTTGAAAGGAAGATCATAATTCTGAGAGATGAGATTTCTACTGCTAATGAGAACAAAGAAAAATTCAAAGCTAGCCCAACCCGATTAGATGAGATGTTAGAAATTTAGAGACATGGGAAAGACATGTGAGGACTTGGATATGAGAAGGGAGAATCCTCCAGTTCTAAACAAAGAAATCATGAGAAGAGCAAGAAACCTCTGGTAAGATATCCTAATGCCTATAAATTCAATGGAAAATATTTTGTTTGTGGTAAATTCGGTCATATGGAAAGTCAATGCAAAATAAGATGAATAATAGGATGGTGAATAATATGATGAATAATGGTTCTATCTTTACTAGTCAATGTTTAAAATGCAACAACTTTGGTCATAAGTGAAATATGTGCAGAATGGTGAATAATTTTCAGAATAAGAGATGTTATGCCTATGGAATGTTTGGACACATTGCTAACCAATGTAGGATGAGACCAAATCAAATGAATTTTAGACCTATGCAAATAAATATTGTTTGTTATGCATGAAACAAATCTGGTCACATTGCAAAATATTGTAGAAGCAAAAATGTAAGCAAGAATGCTTAGGTAAACAAGAATAAATTAAATTAAAAAGGAAAAGCTAAAGTGGAAGAGATCAAACATCAACATAAGAAGATGTGGGTTAATAAGGAAGATTCAAATGTGCAGAATGGATCCACACTTGAATCCGGTGTTGGAACCTCATCCAGTGACCAACGCATTTTGGCCTTAGGGGGAAAGATTATCTTGCAGATCCTTAAAACCCCCTCTCGGAGACCTTTAACCAGTTGCGGAAGGTTTTAAAAGATATAGATCAATTGTGCAGTTGATATCCAAAAGATTTCATGATGGTTTGAGACTCTGGTGAATGAATTCAAGAAAAACAGGGTATCTGGAAAGCTATTAGGGTTGTGCATTTATTTACAACTTAAAGTTAGGTTTTCAGTGGATAAAAAGGCATTTCAATCATTCATTCTTCACATTGCAAATGAAAAGAAAGAGTAGAAGAGAAAGGAGAATGAGATTAAGTAGTGATAACTGAGATTGAAGCAATTAGTCAGTGATTCCTAGCATTCGGTTGAATTTGACAAGGTATTTATTCATGCTTGAACTATTTTTCATACCCTAATTTTGCAATGGGATCTGTATCTAGTGTTGTGACCCCATTGGTGGTTGAGATTACTAAGAGAGAAAGGCCTATATTCAAGAGACATCCATTCAAATTTGTTGAAGATGACCTAGAAGGTTCATTTTTCTTTGTCCCGTATGACATATTGCATAATGAAGATATGAGAGCATACATTCACTATAACATCGAAGAGCTTGGAAATGCGGACATGCTATCACTGTATACCAAGAATATGATAGATGGAATGGTAAATCTGAAGCTTGAATTCAAGTCATTGTAGGATAAGAGTTTTATTCAGTTTTTTCATTTCTCGGTGTTTGATGAGCCCGAATGGGTGAGATGTGTCCTGAGCCGAATCCACGATGAGTTTGTATGGGTGGATCAACCTCAAAAAATCATGAAGCAATCCATTCAAGTAGTTACTTGTTTGAATGCAACCAGTAAGATCCCTAGACTTAGACATGTAAAGAACACTACTATAATGGAGGGAACCGAATCCAAGCATGACAGTTGGTCAATGACAATCAACGAAATCATAGAGCATGATGTAAGATTTGCCTCAATGGTGATAGGATATAAGGTATACCAATCCAACAACAGGACTCGGTATTTGGCACTGCTATATTTGCAACTTATCAAATGTTTAATGAGGATAAAAGGTATGATCTATGTGGTATACTTCCCAGCAAGCTAATGAGAAACTTGGAGAAGATAAAGAAAGATAAGAAACATGTTTTCAAATTTGCTTCTCTGATTGTTTTCTTAGCACTTTACTTTTTGAATGAAATCCTTGGTATTGGAAAGGTTTAATGGGCTTATGATAAAATGGTGGCAGTACAAATAAAGGAAAGTTTGCATAGTTTGGGTGATACTTTTGTTGGAAATATGCTAGATTTGGTTAAGTGTTGTCATTGATGTCAACACTGTATCCTGGTTGGATATGGTTCTTCTATCCCGGTTGGACCTATCTCGGTTAAACTTGGTGTTTATCTTGATTTTGGCTATGATTCTAATCTAGTATGATCAGATCCCTAGTTTCAGTTTTGGATGGTTATTCAGGATGGTTTTATGATTTTCATATTTAGTTGGTTCATGATTTGGTGCTCTAGAAGCTATCGCTTATGTTCCCAGTTGGTATTTCCCGGTATCAGTTAGCTTTATCGATTAGCGATATTTGATGATATGATTTGGTGATTTTGGTCTTGCTTATGGAAATGGTTTCTAACATGTTGAAGGCATTTCTTGATCATTTCCTAGTTGTTTGGTGGCTTTATATTGGTTGGCGTGCTGATATGGTGGTCCCATTTGGATCCGGTTAGATATTTTATGTTATTGGATTGAGGTTTTCTACTGGTTGGTGAAACATGTTGGAGATTGGTTTTAGAATTATTTCTGATAGATATAATTGTTTGGGAATTTGTTTTAGGTCCATGTTATGTAATGTAAATCATAATATTGGTCAGGTGATATCATGTAATGTAATTTTGGTAATTATGGGTTTATGGGCTTAGGGTTTAGCCGACCTTATCATAAGGTTGATGATCTATATTTATAGGTTACTTATTCATGTAATATGTCATGTCTGGATTGATGTTTATGTTTGCATTATCAGAGGAAGTTTTATGTGTAAACAAGTGATATATCATTCGATAGAAGGCTTTTGGTGTTGCAGGGCATACATTTGTGCTTAACTAAAATTGTATCAAGTATTAGGAGATGCTACTTTATCTATTCATTCTTTCTAGATTGTAGTCTGAAGCTTTTGTAAGTAAGTGAGACTTCTCTTTTGTGATGAGTAGTAAGCTTTAGGTGGTTGGCCTGATTGCAATTGCAATCCCCATTATAATTATTTCACATACTATTGTAGAAGTATTATCTGATTGTGGGTAGGGTTTCCCATTATTGTTTTTCCCCTTACCGGGTTTTCCACATCAAAAAATATTAGTTTTGTGTGTGTTGTGCTTTCATGGTTTATCTTTCATTGTGTTGGTTTCCTTGTGCTTCGGTATAAAGGTTTTAATTTGCAATAGTTCTGATTTCTAATAGTAAACTGATTTAACCCCCCCTCTCATTTTAGTCTCGATATCAGATGTGTCTAACAACTGTAGCATATAAATATTCTTTATGGGGTTACTTTAAATCATTCCAAGTAATGATACAAAGCAGAGAAATGATTCCAAAAGATATAGTGGAAAAATATGAGAAAACAATCTACTTTATGGTTGACAAGGATCAATGTCACCTGGAGGTAGTTGAGCCTAGAACCGTTTGGATCATGCCCATGGGGTATGAGGTGGATGAAAATACACTTGATGCATATGCTCAATGCTTGTTGATTCAGTTGGTATATGAGAAAGAAGAAAGGTTCAATACATACAAAGAGAAATATCTTGACTTGCAAAAGAAATTTACCAAACTGACAAGAAATAGAAAAGTCAGAAAGGGAGTTGAGGAACTTGTAGAGTAGATGAGAATAACCAAAGAAGATATGAAAAGGGAAAGAGAGAAAACATACTAAAGGAGGAAGACATGGAAAATTCTAAGAAATCAAAGCCGATCTCCACTCCTCTGAAGCAATCAAATCCAACGCAATCCCAGTCTGCACCTACCTCTGGTGCTCAAAGGCCTATTCCTCAACCTAAGCCACAAGTCAATTCATTTGGTGGAGTTGAGAAGAGGAAGAAGGATAAATCTCAAAGAGAGTGTGTTGCAGCCACTGCTAAGGATATTGAGACTGAATCCGATGAAGTGGTGAAAGAATTAAAGAAGACAACTACTTATGCCAGAGCAGTGAAAAAGCCACAATGTGCCTGTATACTATAAACATTTTGATCATAAAGATCAAAGATATTGTAGCATCCTAAAATTGCGACACTTGCAATTTTGACTGCATTTGGGTCTTCACGATGGCGATGCAACACGAAACCTGAATGGAGACCCCGAAACTTGTTCATGACACCAAAAACTGCATTTTTCAGCACCCTGGCCTGATCCTCCTTGCACCCTGCTGTCCCTGGAGGTGGGACCATGGTGCACAGTGCCCTAGTCCTTTAGGACTAGGGCGCCCAGCGCCTTGGTCCCCTAGGACCATGGCGCCCAACGCCCTGGTCCCTAGCCATATTTTGGGCCCGGTCTCTAATGGGGCTTCGGGTCTTTAAGTTTGCAAATTGGAAAATAACATTTCCTGGTCGGCCTAAGGTTGGGAAAATCAGTCTTTCAACCCTAATTAGCAAGTATATAAACTACATTTCCTCTCCCATTTTGGGAGATGGAAAAAAAAGGTGAAAACGATATTCAAGCATTCAAACATTCAAGCATTCAAGCATTCCTTCAAGCAATTGATCATTCTAAGTCTCCATTCAAGGCCAAGTGTTGCATTCAAGACAAGGATTCAACCATTGAAGAGGAGATCACTTACAACACATTACATACTACATACATTACACCTTCGCATGTAAGAATACAAACATTCTTACAACAAGGTATCAGTACTTGTTTACATTACAAACATTTACATTTACAGCATTCTCATTTCTTGGTTAATTCCAAAACCAGGGTTTGACCTAAAGGCAAACCCCTCATCCCTAACCCCCCAATCATCCTCTCTTTTCTATGTGTAGGTTGTAGGTACGCGGCTGTAATTGAAGATCTGGAATCCTTGTGCAGAGACGAACAGATTCTCCTTCGTTTCACGGATTTTTCGGAGGACCGTGTCCACGCCGGGCGCCATCGTCCTGTCAACTTTCGCTCAAATTTGCAGAACAGCACCGTCTCGACATTTTACTACTAATTCCAGGTCCGCAGCTTCATCCTATATTCCTATCTCTGTTTATAAGTGAATCTTTCTCACTTTACATGCATTCCTAGTTCAATCATTCTATCTACATTTCTTTACAAAAGAGGGTATCCTTGATGTCCTAACCCTTGAAATTCATATAGAATCCAATCTTGCATTACGTGGGATTGGATCTTGTGGGTTTCAACCCCTCTTTTGAATGTAAAGTCCCTCCTAAGTGAAAACCATCAACCCTAGTGACTCTCCCTTCTCTCTCCTTGGAGTTGGGGAGGGGAGAATGACTAGGGTTTGATTTTTCTGCTTTACATTTTGGTGAACCCGACATGAACATCCTCATTTTGATTATTCATGGTTAGATCTGAAAATTTTGTTTCCTTAATTACATTTCCATTTTTTATCTTTTGCAAATTTTAGAGGCTAATTGCACAAAAACCCTAAAATTTTCTTTTTAGTAATTAAACTTGTGAAATGTTTAATTGTTAATGCTTGTTTTAGATCTACCCTTCTATTGCAAATTGTCAATTCATATTTGTGCTTTAATTCTGAAAATTAAGTGGTTAAATGTCAAAACCCTAATTTTTAAGACATTCTTGATTCAACCTTTGACTGATAATTTCACTAATCAAAACACCTCCAAATCGGTTGTAACTTTGGATTCCGCAATAAAATCACAATATCTTTCATCCCTGAAAATTTGGAAAAAAGTTGCGAGGACCATGTGCACCCCAAGCGCCATCATCCCCGACATTTTTTCTGAAATTTCGGGAGCTAGATCTTACTGTATTTTTCTGCTAAAATCCAGAATTTTGGCTGATTTTATCAATTACAACACTTTCAAAATTAAAGTCAAAGTTGGTCTTGTGATTGCTTGGATTAAGGCTTCTAATCATTCAAAAATTATTGAAATTGAAATTTTGTGTCAAAATTGTGTTCTTACTGTCCTAAATCTGAAAAGTGTGTTGGTGTTCATTCAAAATTTCAGTGCTTTATTCAAATTATTGCAATTTGTGACTTTTGCAATTAAGTGTTTAATTACACCAACTTTGATTTCCGCTTTCAAAATCAAATTTTGCGTGAAATTGAGTAAATTTTTAAATTTCAACACTTGCATTGCTTTTAGTATTCCCTCTAAAATCATAAAATTCAAAATTTCAATTTCCCTCTCTTTTTCAAAATTCAAATTTTGCATTTTTCAACAATCTTGGTAGGGTTCAATTTTGAGATTGCAACTTTAATTTGGCCTATCTACAGATCGTAAAATCACTCAATTTTTTTAGATTAGCTTTAAAATCATCATAACTTTCATCCCTGCAAATTTCAAAAAAAGTTGCGAGGACCGTGTGCACTCCGTTCGCCACGGTCCCGGACATTTTTTCCAAAATTTCGGGAGATTGTCCTGATTGCATTTAACAGCTTAAATCTAGGAGATTGGCTGATTTTATTGAAATTTGCTACCTCTAAAATTCAAAATCTTCTCTCTCTCTTTAGTGCATGAGTTTTACAACAATAAGCCCTACTTACACTATTCCCGTTAGACGAAGCCTTAGAATTAAGTCCTTCCAAGGTGTAATTACCGAGGAGATGGAACCTAATTTGAATGGCCTTTTTAACGAGGACATGGGTAATTCCTCTAATCCTCTTAATGATGAAGAAGCTTACCATGAGGTTTCTGTAGAACAACTTTCGAAATTGGATAACCAATTTGATGATTTTCGACAATGGATGTCTCAAGAATACCCTGATAGTCAAGCTCTTTCATTAATTGAGGGTCTAAAACGTATGGTTCAAAGTGATAAGAATAGAATTGATATTTTGCGTGGTATTGCACACATTGTGGATTCGAATGTGATGCCTAAGAAAAGTTGTGCCAAAACCTTAGGTTATACACAACCTCCTACTCAAGTCAATCATTCTATTCCTTTGACGACTCCTATTGCTAGTATATCTACTTTTACATCAAACATAATGACTACTTCAACACAAGACATTCCTCCTATGATCACTAGTCATGGGGGCAATCCCTCTTCTTCAATCAACCCTCTTCCTTCATTCAATTCAACTTCTTCATTCATTCCTTCAATAAGTGTTCCTATTATATCACCACAAATGAACATGACGCAAGGGGGCAATTTGTTTTCCATTCCTCCTTGTAGTGTTCCCCCTGTCCAATCATCTCCTATGACTAACTATCATAGTGTCCCACCACCTTACTCTCTACCTTCTTTCAATAACATAACACCTCCATCACAATCTAACACGTCTAATATGAACTCTTCGACTGAAGCGACCATTAACAATCTTGCACAAACTTTCTCTTCTTTACAACAACAAATTGCTTCTATGAATCAATCTAAGTTTAGTGTGCCCACATTTGATGTTGCGAGCCCACTTTCTCTTGACATTGTTCGAGCTATCCCCCCTAAACATGTTGAAATTCTGCATTTGGAGCTTTATAATGGTAAGGGTGATCCTCTAACACATGTTAAGACTTTTCAAACAATATGTACTGATTTTTCTTATGACCAAAGGTTGCTTGCAAAACTGTTCACTAGAACATTAAGAGACAAAGCCCTACAATGGTATTTCTCATTGCCTTCCTATTCTATTTCTTCTTTTGAACAACTTGCAAATGCTTTCATTCAACAATTTCAAAACAATATAAGTCCTAAAGTTACTTTGATTGATTTAATGCATTGCAAACAAGGTGTTAAAGAAAAAGTGACTAATTTCATTGGTAGATATAAGCATTTGTATGCTCAAATTTCTTTTCCAGTGCCTGACAACGATATTCAAAGAATCTTTATTTCTAATTTACAAAAAGACATTAGAGAAAAACTCCTGTTTTCTGAGTTTACTTCTTTCCACCAGTTGTGTGCAACTCTTCACAATTATCAACTGACTGTGAGTCAAATGGAAGAAGCAAATCCTATGGCTCCGAGTGATAAGGGTGATAGTAGTCAACAACCATTTGGGAAGTTTAAATTGAACTGAGAGTCCATTAAATTCAATGAAAACATCATCAACAACAATGTGAATGCAGCATCAGGTGTGCCTCCTATTTCTAAATTTTTCAAGAAAGAAAGAAAGCTTACTCCTTTGAATGAATCATTGCATAGTATTATGAATAAGTTATTGGAACAAAATGTGCTCACTCTCCCTCCTATAAGGCAAATAGATCCTGCAAAGATTAATTCACCCTATTTTGATAACAAATCTTTTTGTCAATTTCATCGTCATCCTGGGCATGATACTGAAAAATGTTTTGCTTTAAAGGGTAAAATTCAAGATTTGATTGATAATAATACTATCTCTGTTTCTGGAGTGATTGATAAAGGCAATACATCTGTAGCTCCTCCCAACCAAAATCTTCAGATTTTTACTGATCCATTACCTTCTCATACCTCTAATACGATTGATACTACTGATTCCTCTATCTTACCTGATGATCTTGTGTCTATGACTCCGAATGTGATTAACTTTGTGGAACAGCAGAAAATCCCTAAAGAACCTTCCATCACATTTGATTCCAGTGAAACTATCAGGGCACCTTACGGTCCTTTATATATAGTTGCAAAAGTCAAGAATACACCTTGTCGTGGAGTGCTTATAGATCCTTCTTGCATGATTAATGTCATTACTGAAGAATTCCTTTTTACTTTGCAATTGAATCAAGTGATCTATGATGAAACAAATGTGGTTGTGAAACTATTTGATGCATTTTCTTCTCCTGCAATTGGTTCTATTACATTACCTATTGAGGTCCATAACAAATCCCTTGATGTGGACTTTTCTATTATTCCATCATCTGAACAATTTCGTGTGAAGCTAGGCTATCCTTGGCTATCTTCCATGAAAGCTATTGCTTCTCCTATTCATAAGTGCTTGAAATTTCCCCATAATGGTGAAGTTGTTATTGTCAATCATAGTCTCTTTAAACTAGCTGAAAGAACTTCTAGCGTTCCTATTGATTACTTTTGGCCTAAACAATTCCAATCTCTTCCTCCGTGAAGTGATCATCTTTTTAAATCTTATCAAAAGTGGAAAAAAGATATGATCCTATCTCTAAGTAAACCTAGAACACCCAAACTTGACATTCCTATCATTCTTGAGAAGGAAGTTCTTCCTTTGAAAGATAAAACTAATGTCTTTCCTCAAGAAGATTCCCAACCCATCCCTATGGATGTGACTATGCCTATATCTAATAAACTTCCTAAAGGTAGACCTATCCCTCCTCGTCATGATGGACTTGGTCTCCTTCCTAAACCAAATATTCCTCCTTTTTATTGAGCAGTTCCTCCTCCTTCCTCTTATGGAGAGAAGAGACCTTCCTCTTCTCCTGTTATTCAACCTAAGAAGTGATAAGG
This sequence comes from Cryptomeria japonica, assembly GCF_030272615.1. NCBI lineage: Eukaryota > Viridiplantae > Streptophyta > Pinopsida > Cupressales > Cupressaceae > Cryptomeria > Cryptomeria japonica. The sequence continues at coordinate 312,836,590 of NC_081409.1, read as the reverse complement.
ATGAGAACATTCCTCCTCCTCAATCTTCTCAACTTCCTACTAAGACTAGACGGAATCGTTCTGCACGTGAACGCCAATGAAAGCGTCGTCTTAGAGCTTAGGTAGCTACTTCTCAAACTTTGCAATCCCCAAAAACACCTTCAACTAATATTATTCCTTTTTCTCCTCAGCCGACGATTGAGCCGAAATCTCCTAAACATAAGATGCATGACGGTCTTGATCCTGTGCGAGTTAAAGATCCTATTTTTATAAATCTTGATGATGATATAGATGAAAATGTTATTCATGATGAAAAACTTACTCCTGTTCATTCTGATAGTGAATATGAATATGTTGATGTTGATAACCATTTATCTAATGCATTTTCTAAAGCACTTATCCTAGCTCCTAGACAAGAACACCATGGCTTGGGATATGAACATAGCCCTTGTTTGGATCTTGTGATAGCTCCATCTACTATGTTGGATGTTCCTCCTCTAGCGTGTTTCGTACCTTCCCGAAATATTGATCAACAAGATCGGGGGGTAGATGACGTGCTAGACTAGTTCATTAGCATAGCAGATTCTCTCCTCCTCTCTTTCGTTACTTCTTCTATGTGTTATTCTCATTCTTCTATTTGTTGTCCTTAGTGTTGTCTACTTGAGGATGATGCAAAGCATCGAGATCTCTTTTGGTCTCTCTCATGTTGACTCAAAAGACACATGTGTTCCCTTCTTCTAGGTGACCTTCCTTGATTGGGGAATGAAGAACAATTATGCATACATACATATGATATACATGAATTATCATACAACATACTGACACCGAGGAAAGTGAAGTCACCTTGTGCTTTGTGTTTTGTCTCTATTATCCTTGGGCTTATCTCACACTTGGGGGCTAAATCCTTGCGATAACGTGCTCCTTTCTCATTTCTTATATGTATCACTACCTTAAAGTAATCACCCCCGGTGAGGCGTGTGCGATCGCTTTAACGTAGGGGGGCATACATCCCGTTCATATCTTTTCAAGATATTTGAAAATTTCTTGACAAATTTAGCTTTGCCTTGAAAATTTTTGATATCTTTCTTGCATGACTCATAGTGAGGGAACCTTACTACTGACAGTCATGGTTCTCCCTCATGATCTTCCCTTTTACTTTGTCAATCGAAGTCATAAGATCCTTAGTCCACTGGGGGCTTGGTGTATCTTGCCTCCTTGACGTGGTGAAAGTTTTTCAATGTTGTTTCCTTGTACTTTACCGAAAGTATGAGCGTACGCTTATACTCCCGCTAAAGTGGGGGCTAAATGTAGCATCCTAAAATTGTGACACTTGCAATTTCGACTGCCTTTGTGTCTTCACGATGGCGATGCAACACGAAACCTGAATGGAGACCCCGAAACTTGTTCATGACACCAAAAACTGCATTTTTCAGCACCCTGGCCTGATCCTCCTTGCACCCTACTGTCCCTGGAGGTGGGACCATGGCACCCAGTGCCCTGGTCCTTCAGTACTAGGGCGCCCAGCACCCTGGTCCCCTAGGACCATGGTGCCCAGCGCCCTGGTCCCTGGCCCTATTTTGGGCCCGGTCTCTTATGGGGCTTGAGGTCTTTAAGTTTGCAAATTGGAAAATAACATTTCCTGGTCGGCCTAAGGTCAGGAAAATCAGTCTTTCAACCCTAATTGGCAATTATATAAACTACATTTCCTCTCCCATTTTGGGAGATGAAAAAAAAAGGCGAAAATGATATTCAAGCATTCAAACATTCAAGCATTCAAGCATTCCTTCAAGCAATTGATCATTCTAAGTCTCCATTCAAGGCCAAGTGTTGCATTCAAGACAAGGATTCAACCATTGAAGAGGAGATCACTTACAACACATTACATACTACATACATTACACCTTCGCATGTAAGAATACAAACATTCTTACAACAAGGTATCAGTACTTGTTTACATTACAAACATTTACATTTACACCATTCTCATTTCTTGGTTAATTCCAAAACCGGGGTTTGACCTAAAGGCAAACCCCTCATCCCTAACCCCCCAATCATCCTCTCTTTTCTGTGTGTAGGTTACAGGTATGCGGTTGTAATTGAAGATCTGGAATCCTTGTGCAGAGACGAACAGATTCCCCTTCGTTTCGTGGATTTTTAGGAGGACCGTGTGCACGCCGGGCGCCATCATCCCGTCAACTTTCGCTCAAATTTGTAGAACAGCACTGTCTCAACATTTTACTGCTAATTCCAGGTCCGCAGCTTCATCCTATATTCCTATCTCTGTTTATAAGTGAATCTTTCTCACTTTACATGCATTCCTAGTTCAATCATTCTATCTACATTTCTTTACAAAAGAGGGTATCCTTGATGTCCTAACCCTTGAAATTCATATAGAATCCAATCTTGCATTGCGTGGGATTGGATCTTGTGGGTTTCAAACCCTCTTTTGAATGTAAAGTCCCTCCTAAGTGAAAACCATCAACCCTAGTGACTCTCCCTTCTCTCTCCTTGGAGTTGGGGAGGGGAGAGCGACTAGGGTTCAATTTTTCTGCTTTACAGATATATAGAGGAAGAAGTTGTTCAATACATGGATATTTATAGAAAAGCATTAATCAAATTATCATCCATGATACCCAAAAGCCTGTATGACATTTTGGATGCAAGGAGGCATACAACTGGTTTAAAGGATGAAAGAATACATAAGTATGTACTAGTAAACTTATCCTTTGTCATTTCTAAAACTGATGTTGTTAGATTGTTAAAGCTTTCCAAGGAGAGATTTTGAAGAAAGAAGAAAGTCAATAAACTCATGCACAACAAAATAGATGAGGTGACCAAAGAGACAAAAACAATTTTGAGATAGTTTTTGATAGATCATAAAATTGATGTGAATTCGACACACGATGACACTTATCCGAGAGAGAAATAAGAGGACACATCTATTCTGAAAGTGCATGAAGCTATTCCTGATAAGTAGGAAGATCAATCATCTGAGAAGGCCATTCTGGAAGGGCAATAAAATGAACATACCATAGCCGTAGTTGATAATATTGATAATGCTAATGTTGATGACTCTGGTGAAGCTATGCAGGATCCTCCATTGATAGAAATTATTTCAGGGAAGGTAGTTGAGGAGACAGATGATGTGGAGAAGGATGATGGTAAAGATGCAAGTGTAGAGGCAGAAGGAAAGGAGAAAGGAGAGGAGAAGGAAGATCAGGCTCTGGTGACAATGGCAAGAGACATTGTAGCTGAAAAAGGAAAATAGATTTTTACTGATTCAGATGATTTTGGTCAAGGGTCTATTGATCTAAGTTCCTTATCTCCTATTCAATAATTAAAGTTAGCAACTCTCGCACAAGATAAAGCTAGTGAGGACTTAATAAAGTCCCATACCATAGACAAAGATTTAATAACGTTGGCAGGAGATGTATTGCAAAAATTTTTACCATCTTTCAAACCAGACACAACTGATAATCCATCTGGTAAGCTAAAGAGTATGTTGAATGCTGTAGAATCTCATTTTGAGTCCTTGGAGAAGGAAGTAGATATTAGACTTTTAAATCAATTTAATGTTATATGATTGAAAAAAATATTTTTGAAGATGATTGAGGATGATAGAGTAAGCTTAGTAACTTCACTGAAGGGTATTCAAGATGCATTAGACAAAGGTGATCATATATACAAGTCATGTCTAATTTTTCCCAGGTTTACTATATACATTGACAAGAAAGTAAGTGAATGTGAAGGGGATCTTACTATCATATCTCATTCATATACACCCCAGTCAGCCTCAGCTAGTAGATTTGAACCACAAGTTTTGATTATATTGGATAAGATTAAGAGTCTAAATTAGGAGAAGGACAAAATTTTGGGTAGAGTAGGTGAAGTAAGGAATCTTATCACTCCTTGGATAGATTCTCTAATGAGAAGCATGCAAGACGCTAAGGATTCTTTGAATAAGAGTGTTTTGACAGATAGACATGTTGGTATTTTGGTATTGTTTTGTCATTGATGTCAACACCTACAAAAACACTAGCACTTTGGAGATCCAACAACATTCACCGGCAAGCAAGTAACTATTGCACAGTTACTGGTATATGGCACACTGGCAAGATATAATTATCACCGGCACTTGGAATGGCATGGAAGACACATGGTTATGTTGAAGACATCATTTGAACATCTTGTCCTGGAGTTTTGTTTATTGGTATATTCATAGTTGCATATTTGTTGTTATCGGCAAATAGGTCTAGGGTTACACCGACACGTTTATCTTTTCCAGATCAAGATGGCATGCTATACAGATGATTACTTATTATTGTAAATGCATTAAGCCGACATGTTCAATCAGTTGTTGCATCAGATATTATATTATTTGTAAAATGTTTTTATTGTAATATCTTGTAGAGCCGACCTACTAAAATTGGTCTTAGGTTATGGTATAAATGTAATATCTTATTTGTAAGATCAAATGTGGAATGCAAAAAAGGATTGTGTGAAGGTATATGTGAGTTTAAGCAGAGCTATACACGAAGACATCATTTGAAGGTGAAGCTAGGTTTTTGTGAAAGCATATCAACATTACACCAGTACTGAATCCAGCATATGAAGATGCTATTTTGTGTAGTACATTCTTATTGGATTTAACCATCCAACTGTAGTCAGTGTGACTCCCATTTTGTCATTGAGTAGTCAGCTCTAGGCTATTGGCCTTTCTACATGTGAAGACCCCATTTATGTACACTTACTATCTACAGTAGTATCATCTAATTGTGGGTAAGGTTTCCCACCATGGTTTTTCCCCTTACATGGTTTCCACGTACAAATATTGGTGTCATGTGTTGTGGATGACTTTGTGTTTATGTTTCATGCACTAATACTTATCAGTATAGCAATTAACTATTAAAATTGTCTACCGACATACTTAACTGGTTTACTGGTATTAAGCATTAAGTTGGTTAAGTTGTTTTTGGTTTGAATTTATTTGACAACTGATTCACCCTCCCCCCCTCTCAATTATCTCCGGGACCTAACAATTGGTATGAGAGCTTAGTCCTCTTTTGCCGAAGTTTAATAGGTTGACGAGATCCAATGTCTACTAATTATTTCAGGAAGGACAATCCTAAACTTGATGGAACCAACTATGGCAGATGGAAGATCAGAATGGAGACACATCTAAATTGCATTGGAAAAGACATCTGGGAAGTTACAAAGAATGGTTATACTATTGTTGTACTAGGTTAGCCCAGTCTAGATAACTTGACAAAAGATAAGGAAAATGATTGCAAAGCTAGAGAAGCACTTTTGAGCGCATTATCAGATCAACAAATCATGGGACTATTAGATAGGTCTACTTCTAAAGCTATTTGGGATCATTTGGAAACATTGAATGAAGGACATTCCATAGTCAAAATTGCAAAACTTGAAAGCTTCCGAGTCAAGTATGAACATCTGAAAATGGAAGAAGATGAAAGGATTTATGCTTTTATGGAAAGAGTAAATGAAATTGTTTTGGGTATTAAATGTTGTGGTGGAACCTTAAGTGAGGATGAAATTGTTTCAAAAGTTTTAAGAGGATTGCCACTGGCATATAAAATGAAATTCACTACCATAAATGAGTTAAGAACAATTCGTAATACATCAATTACTAGGGATACATTGATTGGGAAACTTTCAGCTTTTGAAATTGAAGCATTTGGTCATGTTGCTACTATAAAGACAGATTTGGCCTTTAAAGCATCAACATCATCTGCTCCATCATTTGATAAATCTGATTGGAAATCCTTTTATGCAAGAGAACTTGAAGAAAGTGGGAAAGAAAATGAACAACTTGAAGAACTTGAAGCACTATTTGCAAGGAAAATGCCTAAAGGTCCAGTTGGAAGTAAGTATGAAGGTAAAACACCCTTTAAATGTTTTAATAGCAATAAGATTGGTCATATGGCTTCAAGATGCCCTGATAGACATGCTAGAATAAGAGAAGAAGCTAGAAGAACATACAAGCCTAACCCTAAATATCAGAGATACAGATTTAAGAAGAATAAAGACAAATCTTGTTACATTGTTGATGAAGGTGTGACTGATGATTCTGATGAGGATCCGACAGACAATGGATGGGTTTTTGTTGGTATAACAGAAGATCAACTGACACCTACTGCTCAACCAGTAGTACAAGCTCTGGTAGCTAAAGTTGAAGTAAAGGATGAATGGATCATTGATTCAGGATGCTCATATCATATGACAAGAGATAGGTAAATTCTTGAACTTTCAAGAATACAATGGAGGTATAGTGAGATGTGGAGATGATAAAGCTTGTTCAATCAAAGGTAAGGGTTTAATATCTCTTGATGGTAAGCATAACATTGACAATGTCTACTATGTTGAAGGATTAAAGCATAATCTTTTGAGTGTTGGTCAATTAGTTGAGAAAGGATTTCAGGTACAATTTACAAATGGAAAATGCAAAATCATGAATAGAACTGGTTTGGAAATTGCAACCAGTAGTTAGACTAGAGGTAATATCTTTCATTTGAATAACAATGAAAAGACATGCTTAATTTCACATATAGATGAAAGTTGGTTATGGCATAAGAGACTCTGTCATGTAAACTTTGATTGCATGGTAAATATCAGTACTACTAAGGTAGTTAGAGATTTACCTAAAATTGTCAAACCTCAAAATACAGTATGCAAAGAATGTCAATTTGGAAAACATGTTAAAGCTAGTTTCAAAAGTATTCTAGAAAAATAAAATAACGCTCTTGATTTGATTCACACTGATTTATGTGGTCTAGATAGAACTAATAGCTTACAAGGTGATAGATATTTCATGCTAATTATTGATGATTATTCTAGAATGTGCTAGGTTACTTTTCTCGGAGAAAAATCAAAAGCACTTGGAAAGTTCAAACTGTTCAAAGCAATGGTTGAAAATGAAACCAGTAAGAAAATCAAATGTTTAAGATTAGATCAAGGAGGTGAATTTACATCTAAGGAATTTAATACATTCTGTGAAGTGAATGGAATCAGAAGATAGCTATCAGCACCTCAGACACCACAGCAGAATGGAGTTGTTGAAAGGAAAAATAGAACTATCTTGGATGTAGCAAGAAGTATGTTATCAGAAGCAAATTTACCACATGTGTATTGGAGAGAAGCAGTTAGCACAATGGTCTATACATTTAACAAAGTTCACATCAAAGGTGAAATCGGTAAGACCCCTCATGAACTATGGATTGGTAATACTCCTACTCTTAAGTATTTCAGAATTTTTGGAAGTAAATGTTATATTAGAAGAGATGAGTATGTTGGCAAATTTGATCCTAGAAGTGATGAAGGAATATTTCTTGGTTATTCATATAAGAGCAAAGCATATAGATGTTTTAACAAGAGATTGCAGAAAATTGTTGAGAGTATAAATGTAAAGATTGATGAATAATTCAGAGGAACTTCAACGTATATAGACTTTGAACCGGCAACATAAATTTTGACAAATGAACCTACTCTAAATCCACTAGTACAGAGTGAAGATCTAGTTACCCCTGTACCATCTGTAGATTCCATAGTAATTGAGGAACAACAACAAACTAAGACACCCCGGTATGTAAGATTGTATCATTCTGAAGATCAGATAATTGGAAACAAGTTTAAAGGAGTTATGACAAGAGGAAGATTGGCAAATGAAGAGGTATGTCTTATTTCTCAAATTGAACCATCATCTGTTAATGAGGAATGTGAAGATAAATTTTGGATTAAAGTTGTGAAAGAAGAATTAGAACAAATTGAGAAAAACAACACTTGGACATTAGTTCCCCGAGCTAAAGATAAAAATGTAATTGGAACCAAATGGGTATTTAGAAACAAAATTAATGAACATGGTAAGGTTGTCAGAAATAAAGCAAGACTAGTGTGTAAGGGATATTCTTAGAAGGAAGGAGTTGATTACAATGAAACATTTGCACTGATAGCTAGAATTGAGGTAGTTAGATTATTTTTGGCTTTTGCAGCACATAAGAACTACACAGTTTATCAAATGGATATTAAATGTGCATTTTTGAATTGAGATCTTGAAGAGGAAGTATACATTGAACAACCTGATGGATTTTCTTTGACAGATGACAATGACATGGTATGCAGGTTAAGAAAAGCTCTGTATGGACTAAAACAAGCCCCAAGAGCTTGGTATGCAAGATTGGATAAGTATCTTTTAAAGATTGGTTTTAGTAAAGGAAATGCAGACATCAATTTGTATTATAAAGTAACTAATGATGACATCTTGATTATAGAAGTATTTGTTGATGATATAATCTTTGGAGGAGAAGATGGATTATGTAAGGAATTTTCTATTAAAATGTAGCAAGAATTTGAAATGTCTATGATTGGAGAAATAAAATTCTTTTTAGGATTGCAGATTTCATAGACTAATAAAGGTGTATTCTTGAGTCAGTCCAAATACTTAAAAGAGTTACTAAAGAAATTTGGGATGGAGAACTCTAAACCGGTAAGTACACCTATGACAACAACTGACAAATTATCACAAAGGGATGAATCTAAACATGTTAATCCAAGTAGATACAAATCAATGATAGGAGGTTTACTGTATTTGACACAAACCAGATCTAATATTATGAATGCAGTATGTATTGTTTCAAGATTTCAAAGTAATCCTAGAGAAAATCATGAATCAGCAGTAAAAAGTATTTTCCGGTACTTACAAGGCAGTATAAATCTTGGATTATGGTATCCTAGAGGTGAAATCTTTGAATTATGTGCATACACAGATGCAAATTAGGCAAGAGATGTGGATGATAGGAAAAGCACAACCAGCGGAGCATTCTTTCATGGAAACAGACTAGTTTCTTGGTTAAGTAAGAAATAGAGTTGTACATCTTTATCAACAGCAGAATCAGAATATGTTGCAGCAACAACTAACAGTACACATGTACTATGGCTTAAGCAAATGTTAAAAGATATAAAGGTAAAATGCAAGGAACCTACTACTATCTATTGTGATAACACTGCAGCAATTGATATATCTAAGAATCCGGTATTACATTCTAAAACCAAACATGTTTCTATCACACTAAATTTTCTAAGGGAAAAAGTTGAAGCTAAGGAGATAAAACTAGTTTATGTGAATACTAAAGAGAAGATTGTAGATATTTTCACTAAACCTTTGCCTAAGGAGACTTTTGAATATCTCAGAGATCAACTTGGAGTCATACCACCACCGGTAGAGACTTAGACAGTTGATGATTATCATCAACTGACAAGAATTAACAGAGAAATCTTTTACTCTGGTCTTTGATGAGGAAGCTACTTCTTAGGGGGAGTAGTTGGTATATTAAATTGGTTGGTATTTTGTATATGAACTTGGTTTTATTGTAACTTTGGCATTTGATGTCAAAGGGGGAGAGATATTTATGGAAAAACATATTATCTTTTGGAGAGATTTGTATAGAAAAACACATTATCTTTTGGAGAGATTGGTATGGAAAAAAACATGTTCTTTTGGAGAGTTTGGTATGGAAAACACATGTTGCTCCCAAGGGGAGAGATTGTTGTTTAGGAGAGATTATTACTCTATGATTTTCAGTTATGATCTTTTTGGAGATTGTTGGTTTCTAATACTTGGTATTTCTGTTTTGGCACTTTGATGGTTTTTTCATCTTGTGTTGCCATCAATGCTAAAGGGGGAGATTGTTGGTATTTTGGTATGGTTTTGTCATTGATGTCAACACCTACTAAAACACTAGCACTTTGGAGATCCAGTAACATTCACCGACAACCAAGTAACTATTGCACAGTTACTGGTATATGGCACACCGACAAGATATAATGATCATCGGCACTTGGAATGGCATGGAAGACACATGGTTATGTCAAAGACATCATTTGGACATCTTGTCCAGGAGTTTTGTTCATTGGTATATTCATAGTTGCATATTTGCTGTTACCAGCAAATAGGTCTAGGGTTACACTAACAGGTTTATCTTTTCCAAATCAACATGGCACACTATGGAGATGATTATTTATTGTTGTAAATGCATTAAGCCGACATGTTTAATTGGTTATTGCATCAGATATTATATTATTTGTAAAATGTTTTTATTGTAATATCTTGTAGAGACGACCTACTAAAATTGGTCTTAGGTTATGGTATAAATGTAAGATCTTATTTGTAAGATCAAATGTGGAATGCGAAAAATGATTGTGTGAAGGTATATGCAAGTTTAAGAAGAGCTATACACAAAGACATCATTTGAAGGTGAAGCTAGGTTTTTGTGAAAGCATATCAGCATTACACCGGTACTGAATCTAGTATATGAAGATGCTATTTTGTGCAATACATTCTTATTGGATTTAACCATCCAACTTTAGTTAGTGTGACTCCCATTTTGTGAATGTGTAGTGAGCTCTAGGCTATTGGCCTTTCTACATGTGCGGACCCCATTTATGTACACTTACTATTTGCAATAGTATCATCTGGTTGTGGCTAAGGTTTCCCATCGTGGTTTTTCCCCTTAGAGGGTTTCCACGTACAAATATTGGTGTTATGTGTTGTGGATGACTTTGTGTTTATGTTTCATGCACTAATACTTACCGGTATAGCAATTAACTCTTAAAACTGTCTACCGACATACTTAACTAGATTACCGGTATTAAGCATTAAGTTGGTTAAGTTGTTTTTTGTTTGAATTTATTTGACAACTGATTTACCTGCCCCACTCTCAGTTGTCTCCAGGACCTAACAAGATAGGGAGTAGAGATGCACACTTATCTATTCAGTGGGATGATCAACATTTTGGAGGGTTTGAAGAAGGCATGGGATAACCACTTGTTGTGACAATTTTTGTTGATATTTTCAAGTTTTTGTGAGCAAATGCACATATCCTTGTATATAAGTTTTGGCAGATTCCTATCTTTGGCATTACTATCAAAGGGGGAGAGAGTAGAGTGAAAAATGGTGTAAATTCTCAAGGGGAGTTGTAGATTCTTGGAGAGTTTGAAATTTTGAAGGTTTGCAGTCTTGAGTGTATAGTTCATTTTTCACAGTGTTGCCATCAATGCCAAAGAGGGAGATTGTTGGAAAGAGGCACTATTCTAGTGAAGATTGATGCATGAGAGATGCTTAAAAGTTTTCATTGATGGAAACCTAGTTTCAAAATCACATGTGGTATATATAAATTTGATTTACTAGAATTCATATTATTCATAAGGCATAAGTCTAGAAGGTGGAACACAGTAACCGGTAGAGCACGAGATCATTGTGCACATCTAAATTTTCATGGTCTAATTTTGGTTGTGGTGATTAAGGAAGATGATTCAAGGTTTGAGGTAGATTATTCTATGATCCCGATATCCAATGTTGATTGATGAGAAAGATTAAAGGTTCGATATCCAGTAATTCAGTTAGAAAAAAGATATTCTTGTGTAGCATGTGTTGTAGAATTGTTGGGTTGATTTCGGTGATTGGTTTTGTGTTAGAGGAGTTTGGGACAGCTTGTATGAAGCTTTCTCTCATTATATTTAGGTCCAAATTTGGATTTGTGGGTGTATTCATCCGACCTAAGGTTACACGTTTCATGTTGCATGTTATGCAGTTTTTGGAAGCCGACATGGAAAAAGATTCTTTTTGTTGATGTGGATATATAAGGCCGATTCATTTGAGCATTTTGTAATATGGTGAGTGTATGAGAATTATATATGAGATAATTTGTGAAGGTTGGTGAATGTTATCAATAATTTTGGTTCTCCAATGTAAGACAGTGCAGGAAAACAGAGCAAAGAGACAAAAAAGTTGTAGAAGTTAATCAGAGCCTAACCGAAACTTTTTTTTGGCATATATAGATGTTATAATCTAGTTCATTCATTATTGTAATCATTCATAATTGCCTGTAAGGTAGTGAGCCTTCCTCTAGGTTGTAGCCCTTTTGTATTTGAGCAGTGAGCTCTAGGCAATGTGCTTGAATGCAAGTGCATTCCCCTTATGTAATATTATCATACTTCTGGCCATAGTATAATAATATTGTGGGTTCAAATACCACCATGGTTTTTTCCTTTCTGGGTTTCCACGTAAAAATATTGGTGTTATGGTTGTGTGGTTGATTTCTTTATGTTTCCAGACTTTGCTTTCATTCTTATTTATCTGGTGGTTTAATAATCAACTTAATAAGTTTGTAGATTGTAAAACACTGATTCAATCCCCCCTCTCAGTGTTCATTGATTCAAACAATATTAGCCTTGAGTAAACCTAAAGATCCTTCACCTATGGATATTCATATCCTCCTCATCCTAGACCTAGACTTCTTCCTACTCATTCTATTCCTCTTCTATATGTTATGGTCTCACCCCCTACATTGTATGAAGAAAAACATCCAACATCTTGTATCTCTCAACCTACTGAGCTTTCTTCCATTTTCCTCTCCTAAAAGGGAAGGAAATAAGCTTATGTTGATTGATCCTCAACCTTTGCAAGTTTTAAGTCAAATTAAGATAAATCATTGTGTGAGAGAATACCAATGAAGATGTTGTGTGAAGGCTAATGAAATTCCTTCCCAAACCAATTCCTTCTAAAGATGCCAAATTTTGACTTGGTCCCATTTGTCCAACCTTTTTCTAACTATAGGGAGGAATTTCAATTCAATCCACCATGTCAAAAGATAAAATTATTTATGCAAAATGATGGTTGATTCTAATGCTAACCATGTTTATCCTAATGATTGTGGTGATATGTATGAGGTTATTTAGAATCATCATGAACTATCTTCATAATTTTCAAAAGCATTAACCCTATCTCCTAGTGACAAAGAAAGAGAATCATCATTAGAGTGCGATTCTTATTTGGAACTTGTAGTAGCTCCATCTATTGTGCATTTTTTTACTCCTCTTGCTTCTTGTAGATCCCCCCTAAGTGATGTCAAGCAAGATTGGGGGGAAGACAATTTGCTTGACTAGCGTTGCTTGTACAGTAGACTCTTATGTGTGTTTGCTTTTACATAATGTGCTTCCTTGATGATGTTTTTATTTATATATCTTTGCATGTTATATTAGGCTCTCTTTAAATGACCCTTGTTTCTTAGTTGGCATAAGGTAATAAACACACCAAATCTCTTGTGACATTCTTCTATTTGTATCTTAGTTATTCTATATGTTGTATCAATGTTACATTGTACATGTGCTATTGTTTGTAAAGGTGCCTTTGTGTTGACCACTTAAGGATGATGCAAAGTATCAAGATCTCTCTTTTTGGTCTCCACCATGCTGATCCAAAAAGACTCTTGTTTCTTCATCTTATCTACTCTTCTTCAATTATTCTCATAGTTCCACTAGCTTTGGGGGATGAGGTCAATTCAATACAATCATACTTGTAATACATGATTTATGAAAAGCACATACTGACCTCAGTTAGTGGATCCCTTATGTGATTTCTCCTTGATTTTTGTGACCATTTCTCTTTATTTTCTCTTTCATGGGGGCATTTCCTTATGGAAACATTCTTGTCTATTAGGATGCATCTACACTACCATAATGCTATTGCTCTCATTAAGGCATACACAATTGCTTTAGCATAGGGGTATACACTCCAATCATTGTTACACTTTATGAACACACCATAAGACTTGGTTTGTGTTGGAAATATGATGGATTTGGTTAAGTGTTGTCATTCATGTTAACAATGTATCCAGGTTGGATATGGTTCTGCTATCCCAGTTGGACCTATCCTGGTTTCTCTTGGCGTTTTTCTTGTTTTTGGCTTCGATTCTGATCCGGTATGATCAGATCCTTGAATGCAGTTTTGGATGCTTATTTTGGATGGTTATATGCTTGCCATATTCTATTGGTTCATGTTTTGGTACTTTGGTAACTATCACTTATGTTCTTGATTGGTATTTCCTAGTACCAGTTAGCTTTACCGATAAGTGATATTTTGATGTTTTGATTAGATGATATTGATTCAGTTTATGGAATAGGTTTCTATCATGTTGAAGGTTCTTCTTGATTGTATTCTGAGTGTTTGGTGACTTTTCATTGGCAGGCGTACTATTATGGTGGTCCTATTTGGATCCGATTAGACATTTTGTGTTACTTCACCGAGGGTTTCTATCAGTTGGTGAAATGTGTTGGATTTTGGTCTTAATGGAATTTTTGGCAGATATAATTGTTTGGATATTTGAATTAGGTCCATGATATGTAATGTAAATCATAATATTGGTATGGTGATACTGTGTAATGTAATTTTTGTTATTATGGGTTTTTGGGTTTAGGGTTTAGTTGACCTTATCATAAGGTTGATGATCTGTATTTATATTTGACTTATTCATGTAATTTTAATATTGATAATAGTTTTTAGGATCGATGGTTATGTCAACATTATCAGAGGAAGGTTTATGTGTGATCAAGTGATATATCATTCAGCAAAAGGTTTTTGGTATTGCAGGGCAAACATCTATGCTTAACCGGAACTGTATCAAACATTAGAGGATGCTACTTTATAGCCCTAAAAATTGATTGTATGATCCTTCTCAATTTTTAGCTTAAATAGTGATCTTTCTGGTTTTATTTGCATCCTCTATCAAGGTTCAAGATCTAGCGTTATGGGTTTATCAAAATTTCTGATGTCTTGTGAAGAAAACCCTAGCAATGATATATCTCGTCATTAATTTTTCCCACAAAGGCCAAGGGTTGTTTACCATGGGTGGGGCCATTTTATTTCCTAAGCGCTAAGTCATGATAGACTGGTTTTAGAGATGATTTTCCTAAGTCACATAAATATTTCCCTATAGTCAGTCTCTTTTAATATTTGTGCCTACACCCACATTTTTCCTAAATCTAAAAATCCTAAAATGTTCTAGCTAGTTGATAAAAGCAGAACGAATCTAATGGTCCGTGCTTCCCCATGGTTAAAAGTGCAGTGAAGATAAAGACCGCAACATTGTGAGATGATGCCACGTGTTTTCAATGGAAAACAAGAAGTTGGCAATGTAACATGCCAAAGCCTTGTGTCATCGGTTCTAAGGTGGTAAAAACCGGTTTACTAATAGTCCTATCAATTGGCACGTGTTCAATATGAATGACAATGTTATTTTCTGAGATAAAAGGTGCCTAACTTTTAATTCTGAAAGGGTTAATGGTCATTGTGTAAAGCAATAAAGTGTCAACATATCTAACAACCCCTGTATTCTTGCGATGGAGGTTGAAAGGAGATTACGGACTACAACATCATGACATGATGCCACATGTCTCAGGCTGACCAGGAAGACCTATAGTGGGGCCACTCATAGAGTCTGGTCAAAAGATGATATGGTGCTGATTATTCATGACTTTGTTGGTCCACGAATACAGATGGAAGGTCAAATTCCACATTGATAAATAATGATTTGCCAAGCTGGATAAGATGTATGGCGGAGTTTCAAATTTGAAATTAAAAAGTATAATTATATATATTGGTTGTAGCCTACGTGGGAGAGATAGGATGAACAAGATACAGACTTGTCAACTCAGGATGGTTATTGACAAGTTGGGAGATTTAGATGTCGGCTGAGTCTAGGAGGATTATTTTCATGTTTTTCTATTGAGAAAAAAATGATTTGATAGGGCAAGGACAATTTCTTAGAGATGTCAATGGATTGGGATAAGATTCAAGTTTAGATATGATGGAGCATGAGTTATCTAATGAATTCAAAGATTGCTTATTGACAAGAATCCTAAAGTAGAAGACTGCACACCCATGGAAGAATAAAATCGGGATAAAATCACTCACATAAGATGAACCTTGATAAGAAAATACAGTGGATGTGATAGGCATGATTTCGAGTGTCCAGAGCTGGCAGGTTGAATTACAAGCACCAAAGTGATGATTTTTTATGAACACGAACTACTAGATAAAGTGTTTTAACTATAAATAAAGCAAGGTGGTGACCAAAATGGTAGGAGAAAATAAATCCTTTCCATTTTCTGAGTGCACTTCTTTTTTTTTCTACCAGGGGAATGGTGTTTGAGCAAGGTCATAAATGGAGTTGCTATACGCTTTGTGATACCAGATGGATATTTTCTCTAATGTGTGAGTGTTTCTACTACTAGAGGGGATGTGAAAGTGGGGAGGACTTCCAAAGGGGGCATGAAATCCTTTTATTATGAAGAAAGGCCATGCATGTCACAAACTCTGCTTCTACTCTATCACTGGATGATAGGGGACTTTGAGAGAGAGACTGGAGAGGAATGAAAAAGGAATATGTTTGTGTAGGGAGTGGTAGAAAATCATTCATGTGGCTACATGGAAGCTGCGACCCCTCCCTATGATATTATGTTTCCCTTGTAGCTCTTCCTTCCACTTTCTCTGATCATGGGCATGAAGTCTTGAGCTCCTCTTCTATTCTAGAGGTGACTTTTCTTCTTGCTGGGACCCAGTTTCATTTCCAAGAAGGGAAATGCTCTGTAGGACATAAGCACAACATCTCACACTCCACCCAAATGTGTTAGGGCGATGACAACATGGCTCAAACGGTTTTTCTCCTACCATTTTCTAGTTAAGAATGTTGATTCATAGGTGCCAACACATGGATATAGAAACATTTTTGTAACAGAATTGCATATGGCCTTTTAGGCCTAGTTGTCAAGAATGAATATTTTGTTGATGTGTGTCTTCTAGCCAGAAGCTTGTTTCTCCCTTTCTTCTATAAAAAGGGAAATCATGGCTGGAAGAAAGGTTCAGATTTTTGGGGAGTATCTTGTAGGTTCAATTTTCTTGTTCCTTGGGTTTTTCCTAGTCTTTTTCCAAGTAGTGAGTCTAGGTTAAGCGAACAAGTTATAAAGTCTTTTATAGAGTAAATAAAGAAATGCTTTAGTGTCAATTTTCGCACAGGTTCTTGAAGGAGTTATATGTAAATTTCATTCTGTGATGGAGATAACATTTTATTAAAATAAAATAGAATTCTGACTCTTTTCTCTCCATTGCATGATTCTATCAATTTTTGAATGAAACCAATCAAGGGTTTATTTCATTCTATGCATTGTTGTGATGTATGTAGCTTTCTATTTATGCTTCGGCCCAAGGGGTCAATTAAATTTCTTAAATAGAGTTGCAGAATGATAGGGCTTGTGCAGGGATTTTAGATAAGTGGTTTTGGGTTGGGATTACAAATGAGATATATTGTAAGGCAGTATTATCTTAGATCTTATGTTATCAGATCAAATTTTGTCACATTTTTAGGTTTACATTTTTATATCTTTCAAGTGCCCAATGGAGTAAGGCACTAATCACTACTTGTAATAGGCTTTATTAATCAGCCTAGTTTCAGTTTTACCTGATGAATCTCTACAAATCTTTAAATATTAGAATATCATTGTTAACTTTTCATGTATTTTCCAAAATTTGTCCAACCCATCTCATCCTCTAGCCTAAGGTTGAGGATCACTGAAGGACTTGCCGTCCTTGAGAATTCTCTCTTTCTATTGAGCCCTTTTATGAGATAATCTATTTTGTTTTCAGTAAATTCTTGAGTATTGTTGTAGAGATCAGAAAGTTCACTGAAGGGATTACCCTCCCGGGTTCTATAGAGTCCAAAGTGTAGAAGTATCTTGTATCCTTGTTAATGTTGGTCCAAGCCTGAAGGATATTGATAGTTGGAAGTGGCTTTCCATAGATATTTAAGAAGAAAAAAGCTTGGTCTCTGCCCTATGGTAGTGTAAACCCGTTTATTTTAGGAACTCACAAAAATGGCAGCTTTGCTGGGGAAGAATGAACTATTGAGAATCTCTGGTTAGAAAATATTGTCTTAATATATAGTTGAGATTATCCCATCTGAGTCACCAACAAAAATGGTGACTCTACTATGGAATGTTGTATAAATTGTCTGGGTTTTTTGTGATTTGATGGTTGAGCGTTTCTCCTGCGTCACAAGACTCAAATCTTTGCCCATAGATTGAAAAGTTTATTGATTTGTCCCTTGTCAGTTTGATTCAATTCTCATAAATGTTGCCAAAGAATTTGTTGTAGTTCATCTTTTGATAAAAAAAAGTTCTATCTAGATCTATCCATGTTTCAAGATTATTTGTAATACCTCACAAGTTGTGAGTGGTGACTCTAAGACTATGAGATCTATGCACCAATGTGCATTTGTTGGAAGAAGAACCAAATAATTTGCATAAGAGATGAAGAATATTTGAGCTCTTATGGTGAAGTACCCCGACAGGTTGAGGACGAAATTTGTATAATGCCATGTGATGATAAGGAAGTGTTGCACTATTGTGTTGAAACAAATTTGGCCTGTGAAGAATTTCCAGTTGTTTGAGCATTTGTCCTCTATAAGGAGGTGGTGACTCTGTCAAAGATCAGTGTTAAATATTCAAAGGATTGAAGGTGATTTTGCAAATCCCTAGTTAAAGAAGGCAACAACAACTTTATCATTTCTTGGTATTTTGATTTTTATGAGTTAAGTGTATTTTCATGAAAAATTATGTGTAGAAATGTTCCCTAGAGAGTGAGAGAAGCACTAAGGAAGGAAATGGTAGTGATTATTTTACATAATCCTGTGACACAATTTTCACATTTTGTATGAGGTTAGATGGACTATATTTTGAGCTATGCAATGTAATAGTTTAAGGTTTATGGCAAAAGGAAAGAAGTAGGGAAATGATTGAAAATATGTATTATGTGCTTGTGCTTCCCTACGAAATGTCGAGTATAAATATGCAACCTCTGCCAAATCACCATAGAGATTTCTTTATGCAAAGATATAAGCCATTGAGTTTTAATGGTATCCAAGGTTTGCCAAATCTTGTTCCTGCAAAGGTTAGGGAACAATTGCCATAATTTAGTGGGAAAAGATCATAATCAACATGTTAGCATTTGTAGGAGTTTTCTGAATTAATGGGAGATTTTGAGATAAATTAGGAAGATGTTTTCATGAAGCTATTTGTTTAATCTTTGAAGGAAAATGCCAGAGATTGGTTTTCTTACCTACTAGCATGTTATATCTCATCATAGGATGAATTAAAGGAAGCATTCATGGAATAGTTTGGTGAAATAATTAATCCAAGCTCAGTTATGAAAACATTCATGGGTATCCAAAAGGAAGAATATGAGTTAGTACTTGCTTTTAATCTCAGGTTTGCTAGGACATTAGATGACATTCCTAGCAGTTATAGACCAAATGATGTAGTATGTTTAGTTGTTTATTTAGCTGCATTTGATGAGGAAGAGAGTAAACTGCTGAGAGATAAAGATCCTAAAACCTTGCATCAAGATTATAGGATAGCAATGAATATTGAAAACAACTTTGAAGTATGGAATCCCTAGGGGTTATCTATCTGGAAGGATATGCTATCCCAAAATATTAGAGGTTAAAGAAAGGCATGAGCCAAAAGATAAAGATCAATATCAAGGCGTTTACATCCCTATTAATCACATTAACCTTGTTATTAATTATGATTTGAACACAAATTTGAGTGAAGAGAACTTGTCCTAGATATGTTAGGTCCCAGAGACAACTGAGAGGGGGGGGTGAATCAGTTGTCAAATAAATTCAAACCAAAAACAACTTACCCAAATTAATTCTTAATACCAGTAAACCAGTTAAGTATGTTGATAGATAGTGTTAATAGTTAATTGCTATACCAGTAAAGATTAATGCATGAAACATAAACACAAGGTCATCCAAAACACATAACACCAATATTTGTACGTGGAAACCCTGTAAGGGGAAAAACCATGGTGGGAAACCTTATCCACAATCAGATGATACTACTACAGATAGTAAGTGTACATAAATGGGGTCCGCACATGCATAAAGGCCAACAACCTAGAGCTCACTGCTCAATCACAAAAAGGGAGTCACACTGACTATAGTTGGATGGTTAAATCCAATAAGAATGTACTGCACAAAATAACATCTTTATATGCTGGATTCAGTACCAGTGTAATGATGATATGCTTCCACAAAAACCTAGCTTCACCTTCAAATGATGTCTTCATGTATAGCTTTTCTTAATCTTGCATATACCTTCTCACAATTCTTTTTCGCATTCCACATTCGATCTTACAAATAAGATCTTACATTTATACCATAACCTAAGACCAATTTTAGTAGGTTGACTCTACAAGATATTACAATAAAAATATTTTACAAACAATATAATATCTGGTGCAATAACTGATTAAACATGTCGTCTTAGTGCATTTACAACAATAATTAATCATCTCCATAGCGTGCCATGCTGATCTGGAAAAGATAAACCTGCCGATGTAACCCTAGGTAACCATGGACCTATTTGCCAGTAAAAACAAATATGCAAATATGAATATACCAATGATTAATTCTTCAAAACAAAGTGTCCAAATGATGTCTTCAACATTACCAGGTGTCCTCCATATCATTCCAAGTGTCCGTGATCATTATATCCCGTCGGTTAACCATATACCAGTAATTGTGTAATAGTTACTTGCTTGCCGGTGAATGCTGCTGGATCTCCAAAGTGCTCGTGTTTTAGTAGGTGTTGACATCAATGACAAAACCATACCAAAATACCAACAATCTCCCCCTTTGGCATTGATGGAAACACAAGATGGAAAAACCATCAAAGTGCCAAAACAGAAATGCCAAATACCAAAAACCAACAATCTCTCCTAAACAACAATCTCTCCCCCTGGGAGCAACATGTGTTATCCAAAGTTTTTCAATACCAATCTCTCCTTAAAAGGATAATGTGTTTTTCCATTGATATCTCTCCCCCTTTGACATCAAATGCCAAAGTTAAAATAATAAAATCAAGTTCATATACAAAATACCAATCAATTCAATATACCAACTACTCCCCCTGAGAATTAGCTTCCTCATCAAAGACTGGAGTAAAAGATTTCTCTGTAAATTATGTCGCTTGATGACAATCATCAACTATATAAGTCTCTACCGGTGGTGGTATGACTCCAAGCTGATCTCTGAGATATTCAAAAGTCTCCTTAGGCAAAGGTTTTGTGAAAATATCTGCAAGCTATTCTTTAGTATTCACATAAACCAGTTTTATCTCTTTTTCTTCAATGTTTTCCCTTAGAAAATTCAGTTTGATAGAAACATGTTTTGTTTTAGAATGTAATACTGGATTCTTAGATATATCAATTGCTGCAGTGTTATCACAATATATAGTAATAGGTTACCTGCATTTTACCTTTATGTCTTTCAACATTTACTTAAGCCATAGTACCCGTGTATAGTTAGTTGTTGCTGCAACATATTCTGATTCTGCTGTTGGTAAAGATGTACAACTCTATTTCTTACTCAACCAAGAAACTAATCTCTTTCCAAGAAAGAATTCTCCACCAGTGGTGCTTTTTCTATCATCCACATCTCCTGCCCAATTTGCTTCTATGTATGACATAGATCAAAAATTTCATCTCTAGGATACCATAATCCAAGATTTCTAGTGCCTTGTAAGTACCAGAAAATTCTTTTTACTATTGATTCATGATTTTCTCTAGGATTACTTTGAAATCTAGAAACAATACATACTACATTCATAATATCAGGTATGGTTTGTGTCAAATACAGTAAACCCTCTATCATAGATTTGTATCTAGTTGGATTAACAGGTGTAGATTCATCCCTTTGAGATAATTTCTCATTTGTAGTCATAGGTGTGCTTACTGGTTTAGATTTCTCCATCCCAAATTTCTTTAGTAACTCTTTTAAGTACTTGGATTGACTCAAAAATATACCTTTGTCAGTTTGTGAGATCTGCAATCCTAAAAAGAATATTATTTCTCCAATCATAGACATTTCAAATTCTTGTTGCATTTTAATAGAAAATTCCTTACATAATCCATCAATTCCTCCAAAGATTATATCATCAATAAATACTTCTATAATCAAGATGTCATCATTAGTTATTTTGTAATATAAATTGTTGTCTGCATTTCCTTTAGTAAAACCAATCTTTATAAGATACTTATCCAACCTTGCATACAAAGCTCTTGGGGCTTGTTTCAGTCCATATAGAGCTTTTCTTAACCTGCAAACCATATCATTGTCATCTGTCAAAGAAAATCCATCAGGTTGTTCAATGTATACTTCCTCTTCAAGATCTCCATTCAAAAATGCACATTTAATATCCATTTGATAAACTTTGTAGTTCTTGTGTGCTGCAAAAGCCAAGAATAATCTGACTACCTCAATTCTAGTTACCAGTGCAAAAGTTTCATTGTAATCAACTCCTTCTTTCTAAGAATATCCCTTACACACTAGTCTTTCTTTATTTCTGACAACCTTACCATCTTCATCAAGTTTGTTTCTAAATACCCATTTGGTTCCAATTACATTCTTATCTCTAGGTCAAGGAACTAATGTCCAAGTATTATTTTTCTCAATTTGTTCTAATTCTTCTTCCATAGCTTTAATCCAAAATTTATCTTCACATGCCTCATTAATAGATGATGGTTCAATTTGAGAAATAAGACATACCTCTTCATTTTCCAATCTTCCTCTTGTCATAACTCCTTTAAATTTATTTCCAATTATCTGATCTTCAGAATGATTCAATCTTACATACCGGGGTGTCTTAGTTTGCTGTTGTTCTTCAATACTGTGGAATCCTCTGATGGTACTGGGGTAACTAGATCTTCATTCTATACTGGTGGATTTAGAGTAGGTTCATTTGTCACAATTTCTGTTGCCGGTTCAGAGTCTATATACTTTGAAGTTCCTTTGAATTGTTCATCAATTTTTACATTTGTACTTTCAACAATTTTTTGCAATCTCTTATTAAAACATCTATATGCCTTGCTCTTAGATGAATAACCAAGAAATATTCCTTCCTCACTTCTAGGATCAAATTTGCCAATATACTCATCTCTTCTAATATAACATTTACTTCCAAAAATTCTAAAATACTTAAGAGTAGGATTATTACCAAACCATAGTTCATGAGGGGTCTTACCAGTTTCACCTTTGATGCAAACTTTGTTGAATATATAGACCATTGTGCTGACTGTTTCTCTCCAATACACGTGGTAAATTTGCTTCAGATAACATACTTCTTGCAGCATCCAAGATAGTTTTGTTTTTCCTTTCAATAACTCCATTCTGCTGTGGTGTCCGAGGTGTAGATAGTTGTCTTCTGATTCCATTCACTTCACAGAATGTATTAAAGTCCTTAGATGCGAATTCTCCTCCTTGATCTGGTCTTAAACATTTGATTTGCTTACTGGTTTCATTTTCAACCATTGCTTTGAACAGTTTGAACTTTCCAAGTGCTTCTGATTTTTCTCAGAGAAAAGTAACCTAACACATTCTAGAATAATCATCAATAATTAGCATGAAATATCTATCACCTTGTAAGCTTTTAGATCTAGCTGGACCACATAAATCAGTGTGAATCAAATCAAGAGCATTATTGGATTTTTCTGGAATACTTTTGAAACTAGCTCTAACTTGTTTTCCAAATTGACATTCCTTACAAATTGTATTTTGAGGTTTGACAATTTTAGGTAGATCTCTAACTGCCTTAGAAGTACTGATCTTTACCATGCAATCAAAGTTTACATGATAGAGTCTCTTATGCCATTACCAACTTTCATCTATATGTGCAATCAAGCATGCCTTTTCACTGTTATTCAAATGAAAGATATTACCTCTAGTCTGATTACTGGTTGCAATTTCTAAACCAGTTCTATTCATGATTTTGCATTTTTCATTCTTAAATTGTAACTGAAATCCTTTCTCAACCAATTGAACAACACTCAGAAGATTATGCTTTAATCCTTCAACATAGTAGACATTGTCAATGTTATGCTTACCATCAAGAGATATTGTACGCTTACCTTTGATTGAACAAGCTTTGTCATCTCCAAATCTTACTAAACCTCCATTGTATTCTTGAAAGTTCAAGAATTTACCTTTGTCTCCTGTCATATGATTAGAGCATCCTGAGTCAATGATCCATTCATCCTTTACTTCAACTTTAGCTGCTAGGGCTTGTTCTACTGGTTGAGCAGTAGGTGTCGGTTGATCTTTTGTTATAGCAACAAAAACCCATCCATTGTCTGCTAGATTCTTATCAGAATCATCAGTCACACCTTCATCAGCAATGTAACAAGATTTGTCTTTGTTCTTCTTAAATCTGTATCTCTGATATTCAGGATTAGGCTTGTATGTTTTTCTAGCTTCTTCTCTTAGCCTAGCATGTCTATCAGGGCATCTCAAAGCCATATGACCAATCTTGTTGCAGTTAAAACATTTAAAGGGTGATTTACCTTCATACTTACTTCCAATTGGACCTTTAGGCATTTTCCTTGCAAATAGTGCTTCAAGTTCTTCCTTCTCCTTCCTTGTTTCTTCAAGTTCTCTTACATAAAAGGCTTTCCAATCTGATTTGTCAAATGATGGAGCAGATGATGTTGATGCTTTAAAGGCCAAATCTATCTTTATAGTAGCAACAATACCAAATTCCTCAATTTCAAAAGCTAAAAGTTTTCCAATCAATGTATCCCTAGTTACTGATGTATTAGGCATTGTTCTCAACTCATTTATAGCAGTAACCTTCATTTTATATGCCGGTGGCAATCCTCTTAAAATTTTTGAAACAATTTCATCCTCACTCAAGGTTCCTCCACAACATTTAATACCCAAAACAATTTCATTTACTCTTTCCATAAAAGCAGAAATCCTTTCATCTTCTTCCATTTTCAGATGTTCATACTTGACTCGGAAGCTTTCAAGTTTTGCAATCTTGACTGTGGAATCTCCTTCATTCAGTGTTTCCAAATGATCCCAAATAGCTTTAGTAGTAGACCTATCTGATAATCCCATGATTTGTTGATCTAATAATGTGCTCAAAAGTGCTTCTCTTGCTTTGCAATCATTCTCCTCATCTTTAGCTAAGGTAGTTGGACTAGGCTAACTAGCTACAATAGCAGTATAACCTTTCTTTGTAACTTCCCAAATGTCTTTACCAATGCAATTCAGATGTGTCTCCATTCTAATCTTCCATATCCCATAGTTGGTTCTATCAAGTTTAGGACTATCCTTCTTGAAATAATTAGTAGACATTGGATCTCCTCAAGTTGTTAACCTTCTACAAAAAGAGGACTAGGCTTTGATACCAATTGTTAGGTCTTGGAGACAACTAAGAGGGGGGGTGAATCAGTTGTCAAATAAATTCAAACCAAAAACAACTTACCCAACTTAATGCTTAATACTGATAAACCAGTTAAGTATGTCGGTAGACAATGTTAACAGTTAATTGCTATACCGGTAAAGATAAATGCATGAAACATAAACACAAGGTCATCCACAACACATAACACCAATATTTGTATGTGGAAACCCTATAAGGGGAAAAACCATGGTGGGAAACCTTACCCACAATTAGATGATACTACTGCAGATAGTAAGTGTACATAAATGGGGTCTGCACATGCAAAAAGGCCAACAGCCTAAAGCTCACTGCTCAATCACAAAAAGGGAGTCACACTGACTATAGTTGGATGGTTAAATCCAATAAGAATGTACTGCACAAAAGAGCATCTTTATATGCTGGATTCAGTACCGATGTAATGCTGATATGCTTCCACAAAAACCTAGCTTCACCTTCAAATGATGTCTTTGTGTATAGCTCTAATTAATCTTGCATATACCTTCTCACAATTCTTTTTCGCATTCCACATTCGATCTTACAAATAAGATCTTACATTTATATCATAACCTAAGACCAATTTTAGTAGGTTGTCTCTACAAGATATTGCAATAAAAATATTTTACAAACAATATAATATCTGATGCAATAACTGATTAAACATGTCGGCTTAGTGCATTTACAACAATAATTAATCATCTCCATAGCGTGCCATGCTGATCTGGAAAAGATAAACCTACCGGTGTAACCCTAGGTAACCATGGACCTATTTGCTGGTAAAAGGAAATATGCATATATGAATATACCAATGATTAATTCTTCAAAACAAAGTGTCCACACAATGTCTTCAACATTACCAGGTGTCTTCCATATCATTCCAAGTGTTGGTGATCATTATATCCTGCCGGTTAACCATATACAAGTAACTGTGTAATAGTTACTTGCTTGCCGGTGAATGTTGTTGGATCTCCAAAGTGCTGGTGTTTTAGTAGATGTTGACATCAATGACAAAACCATACCTAAATACCAACAAGATAGTGGTTATTCCTCATATTAATGAAGAAAAGGTTAATGAGAAATTATCAGACATATTGGATATAGAGATGGAGATGATGCCAATCACTTCACCAAATGACAACAATAGTAGTTGCTCCAAGAAGAAGATCTCACAAGAGATTTGTCTGCAATCTTGTGTCTCAGATAGATCCAAAAGTGAGTATGAAGAATTGGAAAGTTCTATGTTTGAAGCAGATGCAAATATGCAGGATATTTATGATATGAATTTAGTCTTTCAGGAGTCGGTTATATGTGGTAACAAAATTTCAGGTAAAGAGATGCCATCAATTTTAGTTAATGATACTATTGAGATAGAACATTGCATGATGTGTACGAATGAGGAAGTTGTCTTAGTACAAGCCATTTTTAGCATTGACGATCAAACTATTTTAAGCTTTTCTCATTACCAATATGTCCTTGAGTTGACTTGTATGTTTGAGAGAAATCTAGGTCAAAAGGATCAGAATGGTCATGTAGCTTTGTTGAGGCTTATGAACATCTAAACATGGAAGATTCATATTGTAAGGATTATATTGTTGGGTGGTGTTCTAGTTCAGATTGTAGTTCCTTGACCCCTGATAAATGTGAAGTTAAGATGAGCAATGGTTTTAGTGAAAATATCAATGCATTATTTGATGAAGATGTAGATGAAGATCAATTGGTGCTTTGCTATAATGTTTTTGAGAAGGGTTTTCATATTGTTCTTAACCCTTTGTATGAAGAAATAAGTGAGAGTGTTGGGACTCATTAAATTTGAAACACAAGTTTTGGGGCCCAATTCAAATTTTTGCTTTGCATTTCCAAATGAGTCAGTTTGAATGGCCTAGTTAGAGAGAGGGTAAAATGGAGCTAGTTGATTTTAAAAGGGTAAGGCTCAGGAAATATGTCCTACAACTTTCATTTGTCCTATTCAGTGATGTGCAACTTTTAGAATTCAATTTGGATAAGTTTACCAGGTACCCATTTCGAGGGGTGAGTTGAAAGTGCATTTTAGGCACAAATGCAGATTTTATTGAGTAGCCTACTTTGAGTGTTTATATCTTTTACCCTGTTGATCACCATGAAGAAATTAAAAATGGATTGAATTGTATATATAAATATGAGTCAGCATGCAAAATTTCAAGTCTTCATGAATCCATTTGCTCAATTTACCAAGCTCGAACTGTTTGTAGTTTGTGTGGTTTACACAAGTGTAAAAATGCCCTGGTGAATGTCATATCAAAATGTTTATTCTGAGCTATTGTTAATATAAACAAAAAGATATGTTTCAAATTTCAAGCCTCTACCAATCCGTTTTATCGGTTTTCAAAAGGGTTTATTGAGCCATCTGTTTTAGTTATCCGTACTTTTAGTGCTATATCAGTTAAAGTAGCCGTTTTCATGAGCACACCATTTGCACCCAGTCAGACTTCTGCTCGAACTAAGAATTCAAATATTTAATATGTACTTCAAGGTACCTATGTTTCAAATTTGAGGGTCTGCGGAGGTTGTTTGGTATTTTTGAGAAAGGCATCATGTGTTGCCAGAACATTGACTTCATCAGGTCCGTAGTGTCGACAAAGCCAGTTGGGCATTTTTGAAAATTAATATCTCTTCACTTGGGACTTGTCTTGAGAAACTGTTTGGTAGAATTCATGCTTGTATATCAGAGTAAACGCCTATCAGATGGCGAGGTCCAGAAAGGTGTTTTGACCACTTTGAAAATTACGTCTTCGCGATTAACTACGAAAATGTGGCGTAAGTGCCTGAAAGTTGAAAAACTCAGTTTGGTGATCCGAAAATGATGCCGATCAATTCCAGAGGTATGTTAAAGGTTCCTGAGGTTTTTTAGATGTCAGTTGCATGAAAACGAAAACTTTTTTTGTCAGACCCACTTTGGGGCTCGACCTGGCTCATGCCCGTGCATTGATTTTACTGGCAACTTGGTTCACTAGGAGAATTTCATAATGTTGAAATGTGGTTTGTAATCACGAAACATGTCATATGAGTTCAAGATGCTAATAGAACTCCAGGAAATTTCAAAGTGGTGAGTTTAATGCTAAATCCTCCTTCGACGATAGAGAAGGGACATTTAAAAATTCAAGCAAAATGTAGCTGGAAGGTGGAGCGTGAAAGGAAAATGGTAGAGACGGCAATTAAACACTTTCAAATAAGTTTCAATTGGCAGGCATTAAGCTGAATCCAATAGATTGTGGCATGATGAATTGAGGAAAGGCAAATGGTAGAGGCAACAATTAAACACTTTCAGGCAAGTTGCAATTGGCAAATAGATGCAAAGTAAATCCAACTTCAGCTGCTATCCTCTCCTCCCTCACCTACCCCCCCCATCTCCCAAAGCTCACATGGTGTGTCTGATGGGATTGCCAAAGACCTCCCTTTTGGACGTGAAGATTAGGAAGGGGCTATAGAGACAAATAAATGCCAGCCAAAGACCTCCCTCTGTGCTATGTTTGGGAAGCATTGAAGTTCAGTAAAATGCAATGATGGTAGGTCACGTGGGCCATGAAGTCTCCAGGCAAATGTTCCTTCCTGCGTGGAGTATATGAAAGGATTTTAAAAGCATCTTAAGAAATTACATTTTGGCAAATGAATGCCAATTAAAACCCCCATTCTCACATGCTTCCTCATCCTTCCCTGCTGGTGGTGGCATTTTAATAGCTTCCTCTGTGGTTGAAAGGAAATGAAGCTACAACTGTGTGGAGTTTGGAGAGTCTCAATGTTTTAAAGAAAATACAAATGGCGATGAAACTAGTCCTCCCTTTTGCATGGTATTTGTTGAGGCTTCAAGCTCCTTGGCAAAAGAATGGCGCCATTAAAACTCTTAGGCAAAACCTTGAAAGTGTAGTTCCCAGGCTAAATACTTTATCCTACATTCACTGGTCAAAGGAATTTTTTGATATTTATAACAAATAAGACACCCATCTAATATGTTAATGCCATAAAGGGATTTTGATGCAAGGTGCTAAGGGCGCCCAAGGTGGACCCCACGCACATGGGCATGGATCCCAAGGCGACTGAGGAGGCTGACCAAGCAGTGACAAGTGGGGACCCCACACAGGCACGATTCCCAAGGCAAGTGAATTTTGTAGAGAAAGGCTGACTTAACCAATGAGCAAGTTGCAGGAGATCGACGGTCGGCATGACTTCATGAAGGAGAGATGCTCACCAGTTAAGGGCTGGGAAATGGCAAAAAACCCAGACTCAGTGAAAGGAGTTAAAGATCGCGCATCTTGGAGATGATATGATGGTCGGCATTGATTCGCAAGCCAAAGTTGCTCGAAGGTTAGCCATTACAAAATGGAGAAAGATAGGTGGCAAGATGACATGGCGGTCCAGCTCGTGGGTCTTGTCCAGTGGCGGTTACATGGCGCAAAGGTGGTGGAAACATGGCAATGGCATCACGATGAACAAGCAACCAAGTGGCAGTGACGAGGTGTACACATGGTGGTGATAAGGTGTCATCTGAGGTGGTACCCAGTGGATCCCATCAACCAATCAGAGGTTGCCAGGTGGCAAGGCATCATGGCATAATCAAGCCAAAAATCAAAGTTAAATCAAAGTTATTTAAATAGTTTCAACTATGTTAAAAATTCAAAAATTCAAATGATGGAGGCATAAAAATGAATTAATTCGCCCAGAGGTCTATTTTTGGCCAAAATATGAAGTATTATATATCCTCGGAAAGCTCTCGAGATGTGGAATGCGGGTATGTAGTTAATTTTAATAGATATGGGATATTTGGAGAGCAATTTCTATAAGAATGAGGAATATATTTTTGCAGTTAAGGAAAAAGAAGATATTTCTATAGGATTAAATTTGAAACACAAGTTTTGAGGCCCAATTCAAATTTTTGCTTTGCATTTTGAAATGAGTCAGTTTGAATGGCCTAGCTAGAGAGGGTAAAATGGAGCCAGTTGATTTTCAAAGGGTAAGGCTCAGAAAATATGTCCTACACCTTTCATTTGGACTATTCAGCGATGTGAAACTTTCAAAATTCAATTTGGATAAGTTTGCCAGGTACCCATTTCAAGGGGTGAGTTGAAAGTGCATTTTAGGCACAAATGCAGATTTTATTGAGTAGCCTACTTTGAGTGTTTATATCTTTTACCCTGTTGATCGTCATGGAGAAATTCAAAATGGATTGAATTGTATGTATAAATGTGAGTCAACATGCAAAATTTCAAGTCTTCACGAATCTATTTGCTTAGTTTACCAAGCTCGAACTGTTTGTAGTTTGTGTGGTTTACACAAGTGTAAAAATGCCCCGCTGAATGTCATATCAAAATGTTTATTCCGGGCTATTGTTGATATAAACGAAAATATATTTTTCAAATTTCAAGCCTCTACCAATCCGTTTGATCGGATTTCAAAAGGGTTTATTGAGCCATATGTTTCAGTTATCTGTACTTTCAATGCTATATCAGTTAAAGTAGCCGTTTTCATGAGCGCACCATTTGCATCCATTCAAACTTTTGGTCAAACTGAGAATTCAAAGATTTAATATGTACTTCTAGGCACCTGTGTTTCAAATTTGAGGGTCTACGGAGGCCGTTTGGTATTTTTGACAAAAGCATCATGTGTTGCCAGAACATTGACTTCATCAGGTCCACAATGTCGACAAAGCCAGTTGGGCATTTTTGAAAATTAATATCTCTTCACTCGGGACTCGTCATAAGAAACCATTTGGTAGAATTCATGCTTGTATATCAAAGTACATGCTTGTCAGATAGAGAGATCCAGAAAGGTGTTTTGACTACTTCGAAAATTACGTCTTCGCAATTAAATGTGAAAATGTGGCGTAAGTGCCTGAAAGTTGTAAAACTCAGTTTGGTGATCCGAAAATGATACCGATCAATTCTAGAGGTATGTTTAAGGTTCCTGAGGTTTTTCAGAGGTCATTTGCATGAAAACAAAATTTTTTTTAGTCGGACCGACTTTGGGGCCCGACCTGGCTCATGCCCATGCATTGATTTTACTGGCAACTTGGTTCACTGGGAGAATTTCATAATGTTGAAATGTGGTTTGTAATCACGAAACATGTCATATGAGTTCAAGATGCTAACACAGAAATTTCAAAGTGGCGAGTTTAATGCTAAATCCTCCTTTGGTGACAGAGAAGGGACATTTAGAAATTCAAGCAAAATGTAGTTGGAAGGTAGAGCGTGAAAGGCAAATGGTAGAGGCAACAATTAAACACTTTCAAATAAGTTTCAATTGGCAAGCATTAAGCCGAATCCAATAGATTGTGGCATGATGAATGGAGGAAAGGCAAATGGTAGAGGCAGCAATTAAACACTTTCAAGCAAGTTGCAATTAGCAAATAGATGCAAAGTAAATCCAACTTCAGCTGCTATGCTCTCCTCCCTCACATACCCCACCCCATCTCCCAAAGATCACATGGTGTGTCTGATGGGATTGCCAAAGACCTCCCTTTTGGACGTGAAGATGAGGAAGGGGATACAAAGACAAATAAATGTCAGCCAAAGACCTCCCTTTGTGCTATGTTTGGGAGGCATTGAAGTTCAGTAAAATGCAATGATGGCAGGTCATGTGGGCCATGAAGTCTCCAGGCAAATGTTCCTTCCTGTGTGGAGTATATGAAAGGATTTTAAAAGCATCTTAAGAAATTACATTTTGGCAAGTGAGTGCCAATTAAAACCCCCATTCTCACGTGCTTCCTCATCCTTCCCTGCTGGTGGTGGCATTTTAACAGCAATATATTCCTCTGTGGTTGAAAAGAAATGAAGCTACAACTGCGTGGAGTTTGGAGAGTCTCAAAGTTTTAAAGAAAATACAAATGGCAATGAAACCAGTCCTCCCTTCTGCATGGTATTTGCAAAGGCTTCAAGCTCCTTGGCAAAAGAATGGCGCCATTAAAACTCTCAGGCAAAACCTTGAAAGTGCAGTTTCCAGGCTAAATACTTTATCCCACATTCGCTAGGCAAAGGAATTTTTTGACATTTATAACTGTAGACACCCAAAATTGTCCAGTCTAATTAAATAAATATTTTATTTATTTAATTATCTAAGCTTAATTCTTCTATTAATTAAATAAATCTTTATTTATTTAATTAATTCATTTATCCTCTTCTAGCCTTATTTCTCATTTAAATAAATACATTTATTTATTTAAATTATCCTTTTCCTAAATTAAATAAATATTCTTATTTATTTAATTATCCTACTTCTTCTATTAATTAAATAAATATTTATTTATTTAATTAATTCATTAGCCTTTTCTACCTATGACACATGTCATTCATCTCTTAATTCATACACTACCTACCCCTTTCATCATTATTTTATTATTTCTTTTACCTACCCTCTAATCTTAGCCGACCTCCTTTTACACCTCTCAATCTTATCCCTCCATTTCATATAGTGTCTTCTATATAAGGAGATGCTTCCTTCATTATCAAAACCTAATCATTATATGCATCCTAATCAATCATTCTAATCATTCATGCTAATCATCTTTTATGCAATTGACTACACTACGATCCTACTTACAACCACATTCCGTTCTTTGTTGAGCTCTTGTGCACATAAAATCTGAGAGCAAATATATCAAGCAAGATCAATAGAGATAGGAAGAATGGAAATGAAAACCCTATTGGACATGTGATGGTATAATCTTTGTGATTTCATGTGATTTGCATTGTCTTAGGTAATCTTCATATGTTATGGTGGATCTTTGTTGATTGTTAGGCTAGGGTTTTGTGGTTGAATTCATTTAGCCTTTCAATATTGTTATTATTGTTATCCATTTTCACCATATACATTTTGGCACGCCCGGTGGGACATGGATTTTTCTAAGATCTATGTTTCTTGCAGATTTTTCTAACCCTATATTGCTATTTTGTAAAACAATTTGGAGAATAACCTTGTGCAGTTAGGGTTTTGGACACAAAATCAAGATCTTGGAGAGATTCGATCATATCTCATAAACGGATAGGAAATTTTGCACCAATTTTTTTTTGCAGATTGAAGAACGTATCAGGAGCTCTCAATCAAAAATTCAGAATTTTTGGAGCACATTTTCATTTTCTATTAATTTTTTATGATTTTTCATAAAAAAATAATTTTGAGAGCAAATGAGAGAATTTTTCAGATTTTCTTATATTTTTGGAAATCTCTCATAATTATACATAGGATCTGTTTTTTGTGAATTTAATTTTGATGCAAAATATTTCCCTAAAAATCGGATCTTTAAAAATTAGGGTTTTTCCTTATTTTGATCAGATCTCACAAACAGCTTTGAATTTTGACATTTTATATGAATTTTTTATGATTTTTCATAAAAAATTACTTTTGAGAGAAAATTAGCAATTTTTTTGGATTTTCTTACATTTTTGGAAATATCTTAGAATTATACACAGGATCTGTTCTTTGTGATTTTAAATTTGATGCAAAATCATTCCTCAAAAATCAGATCTTTGAAAATTAGGGTTTTGCATTATTTTACTCATATCTCACAAACTACTTGGATTTGTTGTAGAAAAAAATTTGTGCAAGTTTGGAAGACCATCAAGACTCTCCAATAAAAATTTCAGATTTTTTGGATCGATTTTTCATTTTATATGAATTTTTTATGATTTTTCATAAAAAATTAATTTTTGGAGCAAATTAGCAAATTTTTTGGATTTTCTTACATTTCTGGAAATCTCTTGAAATTTTACAGGTGGTATTTTTTAATGATGAATCAGATTTTTGAATTGGTCAACAAAAGGCATTGTTGAAGGCCCCTATTTCACAAAGTCTTTTGGATCTAAAATTTACCTAACTTGTGTGCTTACAGGAAAGGGTGATTATTTCAAACAATCCAACCTACTAATAAATCTTTGTTGCAGGTCCTTGGCAAGGGTTTTTTGGATTTTTATTGTGTGCCTTGTTTTCATAGACTAGCAAACACTTCAATTGGTGCACTAAAATTGAATCACTGTCTTTTGTGTCTTGAGCAATAGGCTCTTTTTGTTTAATCTTTAGAGGGTCTGTCTTCCCGTGTGGTCATTAGAACTACTAGTGAGAAGAGAACGACCCAAGTGGTAGCGAGGAAAACCCACCTCTTCCGAACCACTATAAACAACTGTATTCATGGTGAAAACTATGGATAACGTGTGCTGATTAGTTCATACCGACACTATGTCTCCCCATAAACCCATTTGATCAAATTTATTTGATCATTTGTAGGGCGTAACCCCTACCGGCTGGGAGCCTTCTATATTTACAGAGCTTAAAGTGCCGCATGTATGGCCACACGAGTGGATACCCTTACTAGCACCTTTTTGTTTTAGAAACCCAAATCCTTCTAGTTGTTGGGGCAGGAGGTAGGACCTCTGGTAGCGGCCCACACACATACGGTTCTTAGTAGAGATACAAAGTTCGCCACGGGGAGTTTTCGTGGGGACTGATGCTTGGCTGACCCAAGAAGTGAGTGCTGAGGGTGGAGCCAGTGAGGTCAAGCATCTAAGTATCCACTCTGAATAGTGTAGCCTCGAGGGTAAAACCTCATGTGGGATCAACAACTATTGTCTTGGCCAGCCATAAGAATTGTGCTTGACTTATTTTAAACATTCAAACCATTCAAGACCAAACAACAAAACATTGTGTCTTTTGTGTCTTCAAGTGTATGCAAAACATTTTTTACATCAAACAACACACTTTTCTTGGAGTCATTCTGAGTCTAAACACTTGCAAACATCGAGTCCTCATCAACATTGTGTCCTCTTGTCACGAAAAATAATCAAACATTCAGATTTGGTCACAACCAACAACTTCACAAATTGGAAAATTTTTACAGTCCATCAAACAAGAGCAATCAGGTTTGGAATTCTTGAGCTTCCTAGGTTATTTCTCCAGGTTTTCATCTAGCATTCAACTTGTCTTTGGGTCTCACAAAATCCATCATTGCTTTACACCTTACATTACATTCACATTTGTCTAAACTTGAGTCAAAAGGTCACTTGCTTGTCGTCATCATACTTTGTCAACAAACTACATACAACAACACTTTGCTAAGTGGTCCCTCATCAAGGTTTCTTACCTTTGGGTCTCATTTGGTCTTACTTAGAGTCAAGGTCAACTTACCTCATCAAGAGAAACTATCCTCTCTTTGGAAGTCACACCTACTCTACTACATACATACTTGGTCTTACACTTTGGACATTGCAAGTACACTTTAGACTCATTTACATTCCATTCAACTCTTGGTCTTCCATACTCTTTCCATTTTTCATCTAGTCTCTCACATCTCGGTCCATACCTAGTTCATGGTTGAAACCTGTCTTCAAAAATCTAGGAGAGAAACTAAAGAGGCTCAAGAGTCCGCAAACATGAGTTCTTATGAGTATGACAATGATATCTTTTTCAATTCTGATCATACTACATTACCTGACATGGATGTCTATAGAAACATTCCAAATGTTGAGAACATGGACACTATAAACAACAATGCTACACACAATGACAATGTGGACAACTTTTCAGTACATTCAGCAGATGTGGAAGAATCCATTATGAATCCCCATTTCAATCGATTGGTTGAGGAAATAATGAGGAGGGATAGACAATACTTCTTACAAATGATGGCACAAAGTGGAGCCAAGATACCTCATGATTTTGACATGTCTCAAATAATGGAACATAGACCTTTGCAACAACCTCACTCCAATATGGATCAAAGGAGACCTAATAGTGGAGGAAATAGAAGACCACATATGGTACCTGAATCACCATCAGCTTTGCTTCAAAAACCAGAGGTCCCACATACACATGGTCAAACATATGATACTTACCTTCGTAGACCATTATGGAAGTCTTATGCAGACAAATATGCTCAATCACATACTAATGCTAAGGATCAACCACCAAAACAATTGGATGTTCAAAGGCATGCTCAAAATTTGGACACAAGGAAACCTCATGTCAAATTTGGGGGCAACACAATGGAACATGACATGCCTGTAGAATATGGTATACATGCGCAAAATAGATATGGGGTTCCTCAACATGAATCTATACCAAGTGGTCCATATACACAGCATCATTACAAACCTCCTCCATATGAACATGTGTATGATCAATATCATCCATATATGCAACATGCTCCTCCTCCAATTGGTGCCTCAAGCATGGGGTATGGTCCAAGAAGTCGATCTCCACTTAAGAGAAATTTGGAGCAACAAATCAGGAACTTACAAAAGAAAATGGAGGACATAAATACACCAAAGCCAACATACACAATGAGATACATATGTCCTTATCCATTTGACAAGAGCATTCCAATGCCTCCATTTCCTACACATTTTGTGACACCTAAATTTGATAAGTATAGAGGAAAAGGGGATCCTAAGGCACACATAAGACAATTTTTCACAACTTGCATTGAGGTAGCAGCAGAAGAGACATATTTGATGAGATTATTCCCACAAAGCTTAGGTGATCAAGCTATGGAATGGTTCTCCCAACTTCCACCTGGAATTAGGTCATGGGGTGACTTAGCAGAGGCATTTATTCAACATTTCTCCTACAACATAGAGACAGACATATCAGTCACTACTTTGTGCAATACTAAGCAAAAAGAGGGAGAATCTTTTGCATCATTTTTACAAAGATGGAGAAATCTAGCCAGCAGATGCTCTTGTGAAATTCCACAAAAACAAATGGTAGAAATGTTCACCCAAAATGTTAACAAAGAGATTGGTTATGACTTAAGGAAAGCTTCTTTGTCCACCTTCAAGGATGTCATTGAAAAAGGCTTAGCAATAGAGAAGGTCCTAATTGAACAAGGAGTCATTAAGATATTCAAGGAAAACAAAGATGACTTTAAAGGAAAAGACAAGCCAAGATTTTGGAATAAAAACAAGAACACAGTCAATGATGGTGTTGTTGATGCCAACACAGTGCAACCCAAATTCATTTTTTCCAGATCAAGCTCTACAAACAATCAGATGAATACTCAAACAACTTCTAAATCATGAAGGAAGTACACTCCATTGGGAGAACCACTTGAGTCAGTTTTCAAAAAGCTAGTGGCAAACAAGGTAATCACTATTCCAGATTTTCCTCCATATGAACCAAAGGTTAAACCAAATTGGTGGAATGATGATGAGTATTGTGAATTTCATAAGAGCAAGGGTCACAAGATAGGAAATTGTCATCGATTGAAGAACATCATACAAGATCTCATTGATAGAGGTGATATTGAGATTGAGGGACATTCATCCAATCAAGAACATGAGATGTTTAAGGAACCATTCCCAAAACATGACAAGGGAAAAGCTAAAGCCACAGATGACCAAACCAACTGTACCAGAGCATCCTATAACTATGATTCAACTATCAATCACATATCGATGGACAATTACGTCTCTATTATTATCATCAAGGACAAAGCATCCAAGAATTCTACTCAGAGACCCAAGATTGTCCTAAAAGGTATTGGATCTTCTTCCGAACCTACCTCTAAATGTCATGTTACAACTCGCCGAAGTAAATTCACTTTGCAAGGTGCTCTAGCTAAAAACACCGCTTCCTTATCAACCAAACCTGAGTATGACCTTGTAGAACAATTAGGGAAGACACCCGCGCTCATCTCCATCCTTGAGCTATTACACATATCCCCCACTCATAAAGCCATTCTTGACAAAATCTTGAGAGATACTGTCGTTCCTACTGATCTGAACGTGGACCAGTTTCAAGCCATGGTGGGATACCTTTCCATTCCACACTCTCTTACATTCACAGAAGCCGATGACGCCTCCATAAGTCAGCCACATAATGCACCTTTACACATTGAAGCCTTCATACACAAACATAGAATCAAACGAGTCCTGATAGATGGAGGAGCAGGTCTAAACATTTGTACATTGAGCACTATTAAACAATTGGGATATTCTGACAAAGCTGTGAATTCTACAAACAAAATTACTATCAAAGCATATGATGATGAAGAGCGTTCATCCAAAGGCACAGTCACCTTACCTCTCAGAGTTGGGCCAGTTACAAAGGATGTGGTTTGTCAAGTCCTAGATCTAGATCTCACATACAACATACTCTTGGGACGTCCATGGATTCATGAGATGAGCGCAGTCCCTTCTACATATCATCGATGTATCAAGTTTCCACACAATGGAGTTGAAGTGACCATCAAAGCGGATCCAAATCCATTTATATATTGCAATAATCTGTGACCTAGATCAGAAATAACAATTCCAGCCAATCGAGAAGTTGTTCCATCTTCAGCATATGTGGATCCAAAATCCTTGAAAGCTTCTACATCAAAGCAAGCAGAGCTCAAAGAAACATTCAAGATTAAAGACCTAGGATGTGGTGAGTATATCTTTCATGTTGATCAACTCTTATTATCTCCTAAGGTATTCAGTCAACAAGAACAACCTACAAATAATGAACCACC
This sequence comes from Cryptomeria japonica, assembly GCF_030272615.1. NCBI lineage: Eukaryota > Viridiplantae > Streptophyta > Pinopsida > Cupressales > Cupressaceae > Cryptomeria > Cryptomeria japonica. The sequence goes on along the minus strand of NC_081409.1, from coordinate 312,798,012 downwards.
TAGTGTTGTGGCTACTAAGTCTGAATGCAAATCTCCTCTAGTGGTGCAAGCAGCTCTTGATATCAACAATCCTAAGAGTGGTTCCAACAAAGAATCTATTGAGCGTATCACCAACCCTCTTGAGAACTCACATAGCCTTACCATATCATCCACTCATTCCATTTCCACTCCGCTCCCAGACTTGGATCAACAAGAATCACAAAAGCCCTCACTCATTGGGGATCAAAAATCAAGCTTTGAAAAGAAAAAAATAAAAGTCAATAATAAAGAAAAGTCCTTTAGTCCAAATCAAAATCAAAAGCTATTGGACTCTGCAAAAATCAAAGTTAAGGATAAAAATCCTATGAAGCAAAAAGAGCAAGAGTTGATCTCCCCTAATATCAAAATAACTGGGGGCAAAAGCTCTAAAATTTTAAGTCAAAAAGCATACTTGTTGATCCTAAGTCTCCATCATGCTATCCTACTTTCACTTCTTTTCACAATCATAAGCCTTCATAACTCTTCCACTTGTTCCACACATCCATCCCCTTCTAGTGATACACCATGGACCTTTAATGGAGCTTCCTCGAAGGACTTTGTTATCAGGGATGCCCAAACTTCTGTAGGTGACACACATATGGGCAAACGTAGTCCACACACTAGTAATTCTATCTCAGTTCCTTCATCAAGGAAGACATTCAATCAAGCTACACATCATTCAGTCAAGGAACAATGCAGTTACAATCACAAGGTTAAGCCTCATACATTTGAGGTGGGTGACTTAGTTCTCAGAGAAAATCCTAAAAATCAGCAAGACAGAGAGAAGAAGGGCAAGTTCGAACCAAATTGTCTTGGTCCTTACATCATTACAGCAACATATAGATCTAGAGCATATCAACTCTCAATTACAGAAGGTGAACCTTTGGAGGATCCTATCAACATCATGCACCTTCGCAGGTTCTACACATAGCTCTTCGGAATATCCAAAAAATTCAAAAATACAAAAAAAATTATAAAACAAAAAAATCGTTACTTGGTGAAAACCTGGCAAACAAGCGCCTTGTGACACAAAAAAACATTGAAAAATTGGAAAAAAGTAAAGAGAAATAATTTCGTCCAATGGTGAAAACCACTTCGGTGGTGCCCAGGGCAAGTACCATGGTGAAAACTGGGTCACCAGTGCCATGTGTAGAGACATTGCTCCTCCCTCCTTCAGGATTCTCTTTCATCATTTCACTTTGCACACACTCACAACCTATTCGTTCATAACAAACTTACCCATTCCCATCATGGCTTGTCAATTGATCTACCCAAGATTGGTTAGCCATTCATAATAAACCTCCCTTTTCACCCCTTTCCATCCATAATAAATCAGATCCTATTTGTGGCTAAGGCAAATCCTATGTCTAGTGATGGGTGTGGAACTGAGAACATCACACGTTCTGAGGAGTACAGTTTCTTCCAGTTTCTTCAATCTATCCGCGCACAATCTGTAATAAAGCAACATTTGGTTCACAAATCCGCAATAAAGTTCCATTTTCTTCACAATAAAGTATCAATTTCATGGATTCAGTCAATTTCAGATGAGACAGCAAAAACAATGGGCTTCAACAAATCAAAACTTTCAACAGACTCAGACAACATTATGGTTCAGTGCTATCTATCCTTTCTGTGAAAGTAAACATTGTGACCACAATCAAATAAGACTTATACAAGTGACAAGAGACACTAAACTTGAGGACTACAGTGGATGTTGGTGTCGAGTCTTGGTTTTCTTTTGATTTCATCTTTTTTGGTGACATGTCTTTTAGCTTTTCCGGAATGTCTTTGACTAGAGATTCTATCTCCAAGATGTCTTTGACTAGAAAGGCCAGGATGGGGTATCATCACCTATTTGTATTTGTTGTCTGTGGATTGTCTCTTAGTAATGCTATGACTTGTCCAAGGATATGAGGACACTGTGAGTCTAGTGTGAACTAGGGCATTCCTTGTTTGCGACTATCTTATCTCCATGCAAACAGGTACAATGACTTTCTGGGTTGAACATATGCCTCGATTGTCATAACCTACTTGCCATAATAAAGCTCAATGATGATAACACACAAGAAGCTCTGTCACTTTCATATCTTCTATCTTTCATCCCCCTTTCTTGATTGACTTCCATCATCCTTCTCGAGTCCGCGTAGCTTGCTATCACATGACTGAGTATAATGACACACCAAAAATATTTGCATTTCATGTAGCTGCACCTACATTACCACATATAAGCATTTCATACATACATATAGATATCACAACTGCATCACATCCTGCACACAACACCTGTTAGCATAATTTACATTTGTATTATCATATTCATCTCCATTACATACATTCACATTTGCATCATGCATACACATATAAAACATAAACGAACAAAAAAAAAATATTGCATTGCATCATATACATATTTGCATCCATATCATAAGCATCACATAAGAACATCTCATCACATAGGTACACATACATATAGCTGCCGCAAAGATGAATCATCTCATATATATATCTAAAGTGTCATGATACAATGATGTCAAAATCATATGGATACAATCACCCGTAGATGTCTACATCATTATACAAAATGGTACAAAACTGATACAGAGGAACTCATTGATCACTCCTGCCAACACTATTGGTAGTGCTAATCCTATCCATGTCATGGTATCCCATGCCACATGTCCCACCCTCATCTCCAGTATTGGATCCTAGAACACTCGTCTAAGGGCATCCTTGTCTCCATCTCGATCGTACGGAATCAGCTCCCCATCAATCGGTATCCGCATAATCCTATATACATCCTCCAGGGTGACTGTCATCTCACCCATCGGTAGATGAAACATGCACATCTCAGAGTGCCATCTCTCAGCCAGCGCAGTCAGCAAACCCATGTTTGCCTAAAAATCAAGCACATACAACACATGTCTCAAACCCATCTCCTCGATGGTAGCTCTGTCCTCGAGCGACAATTCAGGTTGCAACCTCTGCGTCGACGGGAATCTCTCTCGTGACTCTAGCAATGACAAATACTCCTGCAGTCAAACAACTCAATCATGTCAGTTATAGTGGCATTCACTATTTATCACAAAATAGATACTCGCTATCTAATTGCATATGGCTATCTACCCTAGTGACACTCACTGTTCATCACAAAGTGTTGCTATTTATCCTAGTGGTACTCACTATTCATCACAAAGTACTACGTGTGTGACACTCCCTGTTCATCACAAAGTGTTACTCACATTTGCACTCCTTGTTCATCACAAAGTGCTGCTCATATTTCAGTACTCCTTTTTCATCACAAAGTACTCTATCTTGGTACTCACTGTTCATCACAAAGTGCCTTGATCTATCCTAGTCTTCCTAGAGGACCTGCTTGAGTGTATCCCCTCAGCAGCTTATCCAATCGACATCATATGTTCATCACAGAACTACCGATTTGACCTAGAAGATGCAAATTCATACTTTTCAAATGTAAACGTGCTTACATGACATAAACGCGCTCAAAGACTGCATAGACGCGCCTTCTTGACATAGACGTGCCTATGCTCTGCACAGACGTGCCTGGACACTTTTTGACACTTTTTGGACCCTAGTCTAAGCGCATTTATTACCCTATTCGACATGAATTAATGACAAAATTAAATTCGTCAAAGTACAAGGAGGTTTTGTGGTACTTACTGGCTCTCCTACCTCTGCTGGCCTCTGGAATCGACGAACGCGATCAAATCTATGAACCAAAGCCATCACTGCTGACTGCTGTTGCTCTTTTCTCTTTCTACACTCTAATCTCTCGTGAATGTGTAGATGACAATGAGGATGTATTTCCCCCATGGTCTATCTTATAGCCTACCCTAGCCCTCGCCTTCATTTCTCGAGTCAATCCTCGTTATCCTGCGACTCTGTCACTTTATCTGGTCAGTCCATTCTAGCCATTCTTTCTTATCGAGAGATTGTTTGCGATCTTTCCAGACATTTTCATCCAATCTCTCGAGGGGGCATATCATTCCCATCTTGGGGAAACTCTATATTAGTTCATCTTATCTTCTTTGAAACAACGCGACAAGTCGCATTGTCTCAAAGAGGGGCAAAATGTAGACACCCAAAATTGTCTAGTCTAATTAAATAAATATTTTATTTATTTAATTATCTAAGCTTAAGTCTTCTATTAATTAAATAAATCTTTATTTATTTAATTATTTCATTTATCCTCTTCTAGCCTTATTTCTCATTTAAATAAATACATTTATTTATTTAAATTATCCTTTTCCTAAATTAAATAAATATTCTTATTTATTTAATTATCCTACTTCTTCTATTAATTAAATAAATCTTTATTTATTTAATTAATTCATTAGCCTTTTCTACCTATGACACATGTCATTCATCTCTTAATTCATACACTACCTACCCCTTTCATTATTTTATTATTTCTTTTACCTACCCTCTAATCTTAGCCGACCTCCTTTTACACCTCTCAATCTTATCCCTCCATTTCATATAGTGTCTTCTATATAAGGAGATGCTTCCTTCATTATCAAACCCTAATCATTATATGCATCCTAATCAATCATTCTAATCATTCATGCTAATCATCTTTTATGCAATTGACTACACTACGATCCTACTTACAACCACATTTCGTTCTTTGTTGAGCTCTTGTGCACATAAAATCTGAGAGCAAATATATCAAGCAAGATCAATGGAGATAGGAAGAATGGAGATCAAAACCCTATTGGACATGTGATGGTATAATCTTTGTGATTTCATGTGATTTGCATTGTCTTAGGTAATCTTCATATGTTATGGTGGATCTTTGTTGATTGTTAGGCTAGGGTTTTGTGGTTGAATTCATTTAGCCTTTCAATATTGTTATTATTGTTATCCATTTTCACCATATACAATAACTAATAAAACTTCCTTCTAATATGTCAAAGCCATAAAGGGTTTTTGACGTAAGGTGCTAAGGGTGCCCAAGGCAGACCCCACGCGCCTGGGTGCGGGTCCCAAGGTGACCGAGGAAGTAGACTGAGTGGTGAGAAGTGGGGACCCCATGTAGGCACGGTTCCCGAGGTGGGCAAAATTTGCAAGGAAAGGCCAACTTAACCAGCGAGCAAGTTGTAGGAGATCGAAGTTTGCATGCTAAATACTTTATCCCACATTCGCTGGGCAAAGGAATTTTTTGATATTTATAACAAATAAGACACCCATCTAATATGTCAAATCCATAGAGGGCTTTTGACGCAAGGTGCTAAGGGTGCCCAAGGCGGACCCCACGCGCGTGGGCATAGATCCCAAGTCAATCAAGGAGGCTAACCGAGCGGTGACAAGTGGGGACCCCACACAAGCACGGTTCCCGAGGCAGGTGAATTTTGTAGAGAAAGGTTGACTTAACCAGCGAGCAAGTTGCAGGAGATCGACGGTAGGCGTGACTTTGTGAAGGAGAGATGCTCACCAGTTAAGGGCTGGGAAATGGCGAAAAACCCAGGCTCAGCGAAAGGAGTTAAAGATCACGCATCTTGGAGATGATTCGACGGTCAGCATTGATTCGCAAGACGAAGTTGCTCGAAGGTTAGCCATTGCGAAATGGCAAAAGATAGGTGGCAAGATGACATGGCGGTCCAGCTCACGGGTCCTGTCTAGTGGTGCTGATGTGGTGCAAAGGTGGTGGACACATGGCGATGGGATGGCAATGAACAAGCAACCAAGTGGCAGTGACGAGGGGTTTGTGTTCTATCCTTCCAAAGCTTTCTTTCACCCATTATTTGTACAAGATCCAGCCAATCTGTATGTGTTATCTAATTTATTAAGCTTGTGGAATGGTTTATCTACTTCATTGATGCTTTCATGGTGAGTAAATGAGTTAATTGCATGCATTAAAAGGGTGTCCCCCCTAGATCTAGCAGAACTTGAAGTGTAGGATGACCAATTAAGGTCCCATGTTATGTTGTCCAAGCCCTGATGTGTTTCATAGACTGAAATTGGCCATTTCATGGAAGGATTGCAGGTGTACTTGGGTTTATCAGTTTTGGTGAACAACAAAAATGGCGACTCTATTAGGGAGGTAACAGTGTTTTGTAATTGCATTTTTCAGTAAGGTTGAGAGAAGTTCTACCAATCTTGTTGATTGCAGTGAAACCCATGAGTCTTGCCAAAATTCATTTGGGGAAGAGTCTTAGAAGTTCACAAATCTGAAAGTTATTTTCAGATTTGAAAGTGTATACCCTGGAAATGTTTGTTGCTAAGAAATTTCAAAATATTATGTGACTCTGCTATGTGTGATGAGACCCAGAAATCTAAAAGTGTTTCAGAGTGAAGATCAATGTTTAGATTTTATTCCTCTTCAAGAAGGTGGTGACTCTGTAAGAACGAACTAGAGATTGGGAGGAGTTCTTCAAATTTCCAGTCAGAAGTGAAGTGAATAGTACCAACAATTTTTTTTCTCCAGGTATTCGTCAAAGTATTAATGAGATAATTCATGTTCCTTATAAGGTGAAACAGTCACCATAGAAAGGAAAAGAAATTTTTAGTATGCATGCTTCATGTTTTGAAATAAATTTCAGTTAAGTGATGGGAGAAGTGTGTATGATTTTGAAAATTAGTGACTGCAATGTTTTGAAAATAATTTATAAAGCAGTCATGGTCATTGACATAATAACGGTTCAGTAGATGTTATAAACTTGATGGATCTAGATGTAGTTCCTATATCTCGGAATCCTTTGTCAAATCTGAAAGAAATTGACAAAGAGATTGCAATATGTCTTCAAGAGATCCAAGATAAAGTTGTTTGGTTTTTAAAAGGGAAAGTAGGGAAAAGAAAAGAAGAGTCATCATATATTTTCTATGAAATATTTATAGCTGCATTGAATAAGCTTTCAGCTGATTTTAGACACCATTAGTTTGTTTTGATTGAGTTATTTTTAGAGCTTGATGAGCCTGATTCAGTTAATTGGTCTACAACCTTGAGAGAAGAAAGTGTCACATGTATCAAAGAATGGATGGATGAGATTGAGCTAAATAAATCTGAAAATGCACATAATATTGAGTATACCAATGTTGACAGTGAAATTGGTGAATACAAAAGTAATGTAGATGAACTTGTGAGCAAGGATATCTCTTGTGATTTTGAAAATGATTCTTATGATCAACATGAGAGTACATAATTTTGTTTTTAGTGTGAGGAGGATGAAAATATAGATTGTTGTTCTAGTGTGCATGATTGTAACTCTTTAGAGTTTTCAGAGTTAAATAATATGAATGACAGTATTGTTAAGTTCAATCCACAAGATGTTTGTAACCCCAGTTATGAAGCTATGTTGCAACATATAGAAGCACTTTATCAGCAGTGTGATAAAGGTTATGATGCAGATGAAAGTTGTTGTAATGATGAAATGAATGTGCATAAAGACATGAGCACTGCTGATTTAATACCTTTATTAGATTGGGACAATGTTTATAGCTCAGAGGATGAAGCCAAGGAAAATGAAAATGAAGAAGGTTCACTAAGTAGTGAACAAATTTCAAAGCTCCTAGCTGCTAATTTTCAGAGGTATGCATCCAAAAATCTGCCCAATCTCTCACACCCAACCAGTACTTGTTTAGATACTTATGATGTTTTTGAGGGTGTAAAGTATGATACTTATGGTGTTTATTCTTTCCCTATATTTGATTTGAGTGGTGGACAAAATGAAAATGCATATACAGTTGATAGGTGTGATAATGTAGATTCATATGTTGATATGAACTTAGATTCTGGTATGCATTGTGTGGATCTTGCTGTTAAAAGGCATGACAAGTCTGAAATTTTTTTCCCTAATATGCAAGTGGGAAATGAACCATTGACAAGTGACAATCATGTATTTTCATGTGTGAAAAGTGCTGATAGAAATTGTGATCAGCAAGTGGAAGTGCAGTCATGTTATGAGGAAGTTTTCCTCTCTAGTTTGCAAGCCATTATCATGGAAGAGTGTTCATCATTTGAGCAAACTAGCAATAGAGATGTGCCTGATGTTTTCAACTTTCAAAATAAGTTAGGCCACTTTTCATTTTAGCTGGGAAAGAATGGTAAAGAGTATGGCATTCTTATGTCATCTAGTGATCAACCCTTGCAACATTCATTTGGTTTTCAAAGATTTTATGATTATGAACATGCTGTTGATTATGTTTTATGTGATCAGCTAATTAGAAGTGGCAGTGTTTTTGATCAGGTAGATCAAAATGAAACTTGTAGCTTACCTCCAGTTTGTGGAAATGAAAATCATGTGTTCGACAGAGGTAAGAATTGATTTCAGTTTTGATGGCCTGGGGCTATTTATAAGTTGTATATTTTGTACAGTTGCTTTGCTTCAGTTCTGTGGTTTTCAATAAAGTGCCCTGCTATTTGGGTAGAATAAGTAAGCCTTGTTTTTGAGAAGAGAAGAGATGTGATCCGTTTTTGGGTGGTCTTCTTAACCATAGATATCTGGATTCTTGTGTTGATCTTGCAATCAACCATCCCCATTCAGAGCCACTATTGGGACTCAATCAATTTGAAACATAAGTTTTGAGGCCCAATTCAAATTTTTGCTTTGCATTTCGAAATGAGTCAGTTTGAATGGCCTAGTTAGAGAGAGGGTAAAATGGAAACAGTTGATTTTCAAAGGGTAAGGCTTGGGAAATATGTCCTACACCTTTCATTTGGCCTATTCAATGATGTGAAACTTTCAGAATTCAATTTAGATAAGTTTGCCAGGTACCCATTTCGAGGGGTGAGTTGAAAGTGCATTTTAGGCACAAATGCAGATTTTATTGAGTAGCCTACTTTGAGTGTTTATATCTTTTACCCTGTTGATCATCATAAAGAAATTAAAAATGGATTGAATTGTATGTATAAATTTGAGTCAGCATGCAAAATTTCAAGTCTTCACGAATCCATTTGCTTAGTTTACCAAGCTTGAACTGTTTGTAGTTTGTGTGGTTTACACAAGTGTAAAAATGCCCTGGTGAATGTCATATCAAAATATTTATTCCGGGCTATTGTTGATATAAAAAAAAAGATATTTTTCAAATTTCAAGCCTCTACCAATCCGTTTGATCGGTTTTCGAAAGGGTTTATTGAGCCATTTGTTTCAGTTATCCGTACTTTCAGTGCTATATCAGTTAAAGTAGCCATTTTCATGAGCGCACCATTTGCACGCAGTCAAAATTTTGGTCGATCTGAGAATTCAAAGATTTAATATGTACTTCTAGGCACCTGTGTGTCAAATTTGAGGGTCTATGGAGGTCATTTTATTTTTGAGAAAAGCATCATGTGTTGCCAGAACATTGACTTCATCATGTCTGCAGTGTCAACAAAGCCAGTTGGGCATTTTCGAAAATTAATATTTTTTTAACTCAAGACTCGTCTTGAGAAACCGTTTGGTAGAATTCATCCTTGTATATCAAAGTACATGCCTGTCAGATGGCGAGGTCCAGAAAGGTGTTTTGACCACTTTGAAAATTACGTATTCGCGATTAAATGCAAAAATGTGGCGTGAGTGCCTGAAAGTTGTAAAACTCAGTTTGGTGATCCGAAAATGATGCCGATCAATTCCAGAGGTATGTTTAGGGTTCCTGAGGTTTTCCAGAGGTCAGTTGCATGAAAACAATTTTTTTTTTAGTCGGACCCACTTTAGGGCCCGACCTGGCTCATGCCCGTGCATTGATTTTACTAGCGACTTGGTTCACTGGGAGAATTACATAATGTTGAAATGTGGCTTGTAATCATGAAACATGTCATATGAGTTCAAGATGCTAATAGAACTCCAGGAAATTTCAAAGTGGTGAGTTTAATGCTAAATCCTCCTTCGGCGACAGAGAAGGGACATTTAGAAATTCAAGCAAAATGCAGCTGGAAGGTGGAGTGTGAAAGGCAAATGGTGGAGGCAACAATTAAACACTTTCAAATAAGTTTCAATTGGTAGGCATTAAGCCTAATCCAATATATTGTGGCATGATGAATGGAGGAAAGGCAAATGGTAGAGGCAGCAATTAAACACTTTCAAGCAAGTTGCAATTGGCAAATAGATGCAAAGTAAATACAACTTCAGCTGCTATCCTCTCGTCCCTCATGTGCCCCTCCCCCCATCTCCCAAAGCTCATGTGGTGTGTCTGATGGGATTGCCAAAGACCTCCTTGTTGGAATGAAGATAAGGAAGGTGTTCTAGAGACAAATAAATGCCAGCCAAAGACCTCCCTTTGCGCTATGTTTGGGAGGCATTGAAGTACAGTAAAATGCAATGATGATAGGTCATGTGGGCCATGAAGTCTCCAGGCAAATGTTCCTTCCTGCGTGGAGTATATGAAATGATTTTAAAAGCATCTTAAGCAATTACATTTTGGCAACTGAATGCCAATTAAAACCCCCATTCTCACATGCTTCCTCATCCTTGCCTGCTGGTGGTGGCATTTTAACAACAATATATTCCTCTGTGGTTGAAAGGAAATGAAGCTACAGCTGCATGGAGTTTGGAGATTCTCAAAGTTTTAAAGAAAATACAAATGGAAATGAAACTAGTCCTCCCTTTTGCATGGTATTTGCAGAGGCTTCAAGCTCCTTGGTAAAAGAATGGTGCCATTAAAACTCTTAGGCAAAACCTTGAAAGTGTAGTTCGCAGGCTAAATACTTTATCCCACATTCGCTGGGCAAAGGAATTTTTTGATATTTATAACAAATAAGATACCCATCTAGTATGTCAAATCCACAGAGGGATTTTGATGCAAGGTGCTAAGGGTGCCCAAGGTGGACCCCACACGCATGGGCATGGATCCCAAGGTGACCGAGGAGGCTGACCGAGCGGTCACAAGTGGGGACCCCACAAAGGCATGGTTCCCGAGGCGGGTGAATTTTGCAGAGAAAGGCCGACTTAACTAGCGAGCAAGTTGCAGGAGATCGACTGTCAGCGCGACTTTGTGAAGGAGAGATGCTCACCAGTTGAGGGCTGCGAAATGGTGAAAAACCTAGGCTCAGCGAAAGGAGTTAAAGAGCGTGCATCTTAGAGATGATCCGATGGTTGGCGTTGATTCACAAGATGAAGTTGCTCGAAGGTTAGCCATTGCGAAATGGCGAAAGACAGGTGGCAAGATGACATGGTGGTCTAGCTCGTGGGTCCTGTCCAGTGGTGCTAATGTGGCGTAAAGGTGGTGGATACATGGCGATGGGATGGCGATGAACAAGCAACCAAGTGGCAGTGACGAGGCGTACACATGGTGGTGATAAGGTGTCATCCGAGGTGGCACCCAGTGGATCCCATCGACCAATCAGAGGTTGCCATGTGGCAAGGTGTCATGGCATAATTAGGGCCAAAAATCAAAGTTAAATCAAAGTTATTTAAATAGTTTCAACTATGTTAAAAATTCAAATATTTAAATGATGGAGCCATAAAAATGAATTAATTCGCCCAGAGTTCTATTTTTGGCCAAAATATGAAGTATTATATATCCCCGAAAAGCTCTCGAGATGAGGAATGCGGGTATGTAGTTAATTTTAACAGATATGGGATATTTTGAGAGCAATTTATAGAGGAATGAGGAAGATATTTTTGCAGTTAAGGAAAAAGAAGACACTTGGCAAAATCTGATGAATTCTTATGTTTTTCCCTCTCTTTCTTATTCCAATTTTCTTTCATTGTAAGGGTTCCAAAAATTTGGGGAGTGGGTACATTTTTTCATGGTTTCCATTTCTGAGTTCTCTTCAATATTGTATAGGGCAGGGTTTTTCTTTTGAGTATTAGAGTACTTTCTTGCTATAGATGTTTTGCTGCAGGTTCTTGTGTATGTAACGCATGCACAAATTCACATAGAATTTGTCTCTGAATGTATATCTCTTTGTTATAAATTGAAGCCTCAAGGAGGCTGAAGTTTGTCAATTTCAAGGAGATTGTTGTGGTTGTTTGTAGGCATTTTTCAAGGAAGAATTTAAATTCTGTAATAGATCATAGATAATGGGATATATATTTTCAGATCTGATGATTTTGTGAGTGAGCCAAGTAATGCATTTTTGTAAGGCATTAATGCAAGGATATTTAATGATGAAGGTGGATTTGCAATACATGCTTTCATTTATAGTTTGATATATGACTCTGTTGCCCTTGGCTAAGGCACTGGTCTTGCAAATTTTGGGATGTTTTCAGATCAAACATATTAAAAGATAAATCTATTTCCCTTTATGTTTAGGGGTTTGTGTTCTATCCTTCCAAAGATTTCTTTCACCCATTAGTTGTACAAGATCCAGCCAATCTGTATGTGTTATCTAATTTGTTAAGCTTGTGGAATGGTTTATCTGCTTCATTGATGTTGTCGTGGTGAGCAAATGAGTTAATTGCATGCATTAAAAGGTTGTCGCCCCTAGGTCTAGCAAAACTTGAAGTGCAGGAGGACCAATTAGGGTCCCATGTTATGTTGTCCAAGCCCTGATGTGTTTCATAGACTGAAATTGGCCATTTCATGGAAGGATTGCAGGTGTTCTTGGGTTTATCACTTTTGGTGAACAACAGAGAGTTTAGACACTATTGCATCAACTTTTAAAATAGATAATTATAAAGATAAAGATGTGATACCTAAATGGATGATCTATAACAATAATTATTTTCTTCTCGTGGCTAATATTTTTGACATCAAATGGGATGCAAAGCAAGAGGGTGAAGTTTTTGTCCGTTTTGATGATTTGTAGTTACATGAAGGGATCATTTCTGATCCTTTTCCTCCTCTTGATAATAGTTTGCTTGTTATGCTTAGTAAGAAAATGGATTCTTTAGGGAATCCCTATTTTAGTAAGAAAACTGGTGTTGCAGATCAGGCATGTTTTCTCAGTTATGTGCTAGAATATGAGATTTTCTTTTTTCAACTAGATGATGTTCTTACAAAATGGGATAATGATTACAGTCAGCATCTATGTTACATTCAATACAACACATATAAATTACAAGATGACAAATATTCTATATCATTGCATAAGTCTTTGAGTTTCAACAGTAACTACAATGATAATTTTAAGCATAGTAGTTGGACGAAAGTAGCCAGTAGGTTTGAAAAATGGCATTCCACTTATGCTATTAAATTACATTTGGTGTTTTTACAAGCGAACCATGTTTATGATAGAGGAAAACATTGGTTGATATTGACAAATGGCATTGGGCCATCACATGTGGTTTGACCCTGTAGGCCACAAGTAATTTTGGGTAGAGTAAATTTTCTAACTATATGCCCAATGGATTGATTAATAATTTCCTCTTGAATTTCCTGTTCATGGACAATTTTTGAGGTTCTACTTTTCTTAAAGTAGTTGTTATACATGAGCATTAGTTAGGTTTTCTTTGGTAGTGTAGCTTCCTTTTCTGTTGAGGTTACCCTGTCCAAGTAATTTATTTATGGTCTGCTTCACCAAAGATTCTGTTTCTCATCTCATTCCTATGAAATGGACATCCCCAACTAGAGCCACTGATACCCCTGAAAATTGATTGTATGAGAATTCTCAAATTTCAGATTAAATAGTGATCTTTCTAGTTTTATTTGCATCCTCTGTCAAGGTTCAAGATCTAGGGTTTTGGGTTTATCAAAATTTCTTATATCTTGTGAAGAAAACCCTAGCAATGGTATATCTCATCGTTACTTTTTCCCAATAAGGCCAAGGGTTGTTTACCATGGGCGAAGCCATTTTATTTCATAAGCTCTAAGTCATGGTAGATCGGTTTTAGAGATGATTTTTCTAAGTTACATAAAGATTTCCCTATAGTCGGTCTCTTTTAATATTTGTTCCTATGCCTATATTTTTCCTAAGTATAAAAATCATAAAATGTTTCAGCAGGTTGATAAAAGAAAAATAGATTTGACGGTCCGTGCTTCCCTATGGTTGAAGGTGTAGTGAAGATAAAGACCGCAACATTGCAAGATGATGCCACATGTATTCAATGGAAAATGAGAAGTTGGCGGTGTAACCTGCCAAAGCCTTGTGTCACCAGTTCTCAGGCGGTAAAAAATGGTTTACTAATAGTCCTATCAATTGGCACATGTTCAAGATGAATGACGATATTATGTTCTGAGATAAAAGGTGCCCAACTTTTAATTATGAAAAGGTTAATGGGCACTATGTAAAGCAATAAAGTGTCAACATATTAGACGCCCCCGTATTCCTGTGATGGAAGTTGCAAGGAGATTACAGACCGTGACATCATGAGATGATGCCACATCTCCCGAGTTGACCAGGAAGACCTACGGTGGGGCCGCTAATAGAGTCTGGTTGAAAGATGATATGACGTTGATTAATCATGACTTCGTGGGTCCGCGAATACATATGGAAGGTCAAATGCCACATCGACAAATAATGATCGTTTTATATGCCAAGCAGGATATGATCTGTGGCTGAGTTTCAAATTTGAAATTAAAAGGGATCATTAAAGATATTGGTCGTAGCCCGAATGGGAGAGATAGGATGAACAAGATACAGACTTGTCGACTCAGAATGGTATTGACAAGTTGGGAGATTTAGATTTTGGCTCAGTCTAGGAGGATTATTTTCAATTTTTTATATTGAGTAAAAAATGATTTGACAAGGCAAGGACAATATCTCAGAGATGTGAAAGGATTGGGATAAGCTTTAGGTTTAGATATGATGGATCACGAGTTCTCTGATGAATTCAGAGATTTCTTATTGACAAGAATCCTAAAGTAGAAGACTGTACACCCATGGAAGAATAAAATTAGGATAAAATCACTCGCATAAGATGAACATTGATAGGAAAATACAGTGGACGTGATAGGCATGATTTCTAGTGTCCAAAGCTAGTAGGTTGAATTAGAAGCACCAGAGTGATGATTTTTTTATGAGCATGCACTACTAGATAAAGTATTTGAACTATAAATACAACAAGGTGGTGACGAAACTGGTAGGAGAAAATGAAGCCTTTCCATTTTTTGAGTGCAGTTCTTTTTTTTTTTGCAAGGGGAATGATGTTTGAGCAAGGTCATAAATGGAGTTGCTATATGCTCTATGATACCGTATGGATGTTTTCTCTCATGTGTGAGTATGTCTATTTCCAGAGGGTGTGATGTCCCATCAAAATTAATACTAATTAGTATTAATTATGAAATAAATTTATAATTATGAAATAATTTAACTTTTCTTATTCTATATTAGTTCTTATATTGACTAATATATTATAAAAATAGTTAAATGTTTTTCCAATAAAGCTTAATTAAAGCTAACTATTCATTGTTGATTAATTTTGTTATCACGAGAAGTTGGGCTCTTATGGGATTTTCTTACGGGAATCTCACCACCTTCAATCCTTACATTAGGTCTCGCATAGATGAAGAATTGCATGGAATATATCAGAAGGGAGATTGAAAGTCCGTAAGGCATTCAATGCAAGATTAATTCCTTTCGCCAGCTTATCTAGCCTATTGGAAGCAAGAACTCACAGCAAAGGCACGCTGTGCAGTGGGGTGTTCAATATTCAATGGCAAGGCATGGGAATACTTCACTAGCTATTGCGACGGAGAAGCATTAACTAACCCATCTATCTCAAACCTGATATCAGGTATAAAACAAATCAATCTCTAGCCGATCATGGAAGATGGAGGTTCACGAGGGGGTAACTCTGGACACAATGGGTAATGGAAGTCATCGTCAACTAGTGCGGTTCTGAAAGCACTAATGAAGTTTCAGTAGTGAGCAGTGATAGCAGAGGCATTTTATAGTTCTGAAAGACATTACAAAGTGTGGGCCGATTTGAGCAGTTTCGGGGAGAACAGAGTCATTATTAGTAATAGACATACATGGAGAATTGTACAGAAAAACTAGGAAGGCTATGCTAATAGTGAGAGTGGAGCATCATCGAACACCCTCAGTATTTGAGAAAAACACCAACAGTAACATGAAAACTATCAAGTGCATTGTTTCGAACACTTTCAAAGATAATGAATGTTGTTTGTGGATGTTTGGAATATAAGAATTCTTTGTATTCAATATCACTGTTGACTTCTTCGTATTCAATATTTCTGAAGTATTAGACATAAACCTCCAAGATAATTAATGGAATTTTTCAGTGAGAATTGAGGACAGACATGAACTACAATTAGAAACTGTACAAAATATACACAGACCCTCAGAGAACAGATGTATTTGCAATCATACTTAGTCAGACATTTTACAGAATAGTTAATTGCATTCAGACCTAGATAGAGGTTTTTTACAGAAATATAATTCTTTCGCAGTCAAACTTAGTCAGGGATTTTACAGTGGTATCAGAGCTTCGAATCTTGCCAGCCTGTAGAGTATTTTCAAAAAAACTTAATGCACTAAGGAAACTATAATTTTTGAAGTACTAGGGCCCATCAGAACAGATTTACAAACTCTTCTTTAACACAAAGTAGTATGTCTATTCCCTTTGAAATTGAGGATAGCCACACAGAAATTGACGAAGAAATTATTTTTGAAACCAACATGGGAGACCCAGATAATAACAGGGATCTATTGGCTGCACTAATCCGAAGTCAACAAGATATGCAGAATAACATTAACAGAAAGACCAATTTGATGACCCAGTTTATGGCCAATAATATAAATCAGCACCAAAATATTGGAAGGCAGAATAATCAACACCAAAATAATGGGGGAAACAATGGGGGTAGAGATGAACAATCAGTTAATAATCAACCAAAAAGGATAGGAACAACAAGACCCTTCATTCCTACATTTACTGCTAGAAACCAATCACATGAAAATCAACCTACAATAAGAGAAATTCGAAAAGAAATACATCAAGACTGGTTAGGTTCTGGTTAAGAGTTAAGATCATCAATGACATTTAGAGAATATTTAGATGTCAGGATGAAACACAGACCAAGAGGATAGCGAGGAAATAACAGTGAATTACAAAGAACAATTGGGAAGATGTCCATTCCTTATTTTCATGGTTCAGGCAAGACAACTGCTCAAGCTTGGGTGCAAAAACTAGATACATACTTCCAATTAAACCCTATGTTGGAAGAAGAAGCAATTAAATATGTTGCATTACATCTTGATGGTGTATCACATGAGTGGTGGCATCATGGAAAAATAACTTTGGGCCATAACTTGATAGGCACTTATATTGAATTTACTGAGAAACTTATTGATAGGTTTGATTTTAAAGACCCTGAATTATACCTTAAGGATCTGACTCAACTCAAGCAAACTGGAACTATTGAACAATATATCTCTGAATCTAAAAAATTGGCTGTCCTAGTTACTGAAATTTCAGAGAGACACAAGATTGTGATATTTATAGATGGATTGTCTGATTCCCTCAAAGGTTGGGTTAAATCTTTAAACCCACTTACTTTACAAACAACTCTCAAAAGAGAAAGAGAATTAGAACCATCTTCGAAAGGAAAAGTTTTTAACAAAGGACCACCTCCTAAACCGGAAAAGGACAAACAACCTTTCAACAAAGATAATTTCCCTAAAAGCAGATTAGATAAAGAAGAAAGAGAAGAGCTCAAAAGGAAAAAACTATGTTTCAGTTGTAGGGAAGCCTGGCAACCTAGTCACAAATGTTTAGGGAAGGGGAAAATTCATTATATTGAGGTTATGTCTGACAACAAGGATGAAGAGAATGTTGATCCTAACATAGAATGAACACATTAGAATACTGAGTCAGAAACACATACCAAACAGGGAGAAGGAGTCATAGAATCCATGACAGGAACCCCACATTATAATATTTTCAAGGTTAGAGGAGTTTTGAATGGACAACGTGTAATTGTCATACTTTATAGTGGTTCTACTCATAATTTTATAGATGCAGCACTCATAGAAAAACATGGTTTGCAGACAGAAAAACATGAGGGATTTGATGTTAGAGTAGCAGGTGGAACTAATTTGTCTAGCACTCATAAAGTTCCTAAATTGAATATTACTCTTGCCAATTACACTGTTACTGATGATTTCTATGTGATTGATCTGGCTAACACTAATGTTATCCTAGGCATACAATGGATGGAAACATTAGATGAATATACACAAAGCTTTAAAAGAATGGAATTCTCTTTTAAAATTGATGATAAGAAGGTCATCCTTCATGGTATGTCTAATAGTGGCCCAAGGATCATCAGTGCGAAGAGAATGGAAGCTATTTTCCGACATGGAGATGTGGCATGGTCAACACAATGTTTAATCTCCAATAAGGTATCAGGTTTTGAATCCAAATGTTATGGAAATGATTTGTTAACAGTATTAGATGCACATCATGTGGTTTTCAGTGATAT
Organism: Cryptomeria japonica; assembly: GCF_030272615.1. Taxonomy (NCBI): domain Eukaryota; kingdom Viridiplantae; phylum Streptophyta; class Pinopsida; order Cupressales; family Cupressaceae; genus Cryptomeria; species Cryptomeria japonica. Next base: position 312,779,733 of record NC_081409.1, on the reverse strand, counting down.
TCCTCTAGGAGTCCCACCTGATAGAGGTTTTGAACATACTATTTAATTAGAAGAAGGTGCTAAACTAGTGATTACTACTCCTTATAGACACCCTAAAACATTCAGAGATGAAATAGAAAAGAAAATTAAGGAGTTATTGGATATGGGACATATCAGACCCAGTTCTAGTCCTTTTGCTTCATCTGTAGTTTTGGTAAAAAATAAGGATGGAACACTTCGAATGTGTATTGATTACAGAGATCTCAACAAGAAAACAATCAAAAACAGGTATCCAATTCCTCAAATTGATGAATTGTTAGATGAATTGCATGGTGCTATTTATTTTTCTAAAATTGATTTGAGATCAGGGTATCATCAGATTAAGTTAAGTGAACAAGACATTCATAAAACTACTTTCCGTTATCATTATGGTCATTACGAATTCTTGGTAATGCCATTTGGTCTAACAAATGCTCCGACAACATTTTAGTCTTGTATGAACCATATTTTTAACAAACAGTTAAGAAAATTTTTGTTAGTATTTTTTGATGATATACTGATTTATAGAAAAACTTGGGAAGAGCACTTGAAACATATTCATATAATCCTGGGTATTATGAAATCACAATCTCTGTATGCAAAGGCGTCTAAATGTGAATTTGGAATGACTAAAATTTTGTATTTATGGCATATGATTAGTGCAACGGGGGTGCAGGTTCATCAAGAAAAGATAAAAGCCATTTTGGATTGGCCACCACCTCAGAACCTTGTGAAACTAAGGGGTTTCTTTGGGTTATGTAGTTATTACAGGAGGTTTGTTAAAGGTTTTTCACAGCTTGGGGCACCCTTGACAGATCTTACCAAAAAGGGGGCATTCAGATGGACTGAGGGACATCAACAGGTATTTGAGAAGCTTAAAGAGGTAATGAGTTCTTGTCCAATACTTGCTCTTCTAGATTTTAATCAACCTTTTGTGTTAGAATGTGATGCTTCTGGTGATGGAATAGGGGTAGTTTCAATACAAAACAAACACCCTATAGTTTATGAAAGTACGAAACTTAATCAACTTGAGAAATTATATTCCATCTATGATAAAGAAATGTTGGCAATCATGCATGCACTGACAAAATTTAGGCAGTATTTAGTTAGTAGCAGATTTGTGGTGAAAACTGACCATAATAGTTTAAGATATTTCTTGGGTCAAAAAGATTTAAATGATAGGCAATAGAAATGGGTTAGTAAAATTCAAGCGTATGACTTTGAGATTGAATATGTCAAAGGTAAAAATAATGTAGTTGTTGATGCTTTATCTAGAAGACTTGAAATTAATGCTTTATCTGTTGTAACAACTGATTGGAAATCTTTATTATTGGTCGAGTATTCCAAGGATTCTTTTACATGTGAATTGCTAGATGGCAATATACAGGATGAAAAATATAAATTTGTTAATGATGTTATCTATTACAAGGACAGGCTTTATTTAACACCAGGATCGAAGTTAAAAGAAAAATCCTTCAATCTATGCATGATATTCCTCTAGCAGGGCATCTTGGGTACTTCAAAACATATCATCAAGTTAGAGAAAGGTTTACGTGGAAAGGCTTAAAAAATGATGTCCTACGCTATGTGAAGGAATGCACCACCTGCCAGCAAAATAAAGCAGAACAAACGTATCCTGTCGGTTTATTACAACCACTACCTATACCTGATCAGAAATGGGAAAGTATATCCATGGATTTTATCACAGGTTTACCAAAATCCCAAGGTAAAGACTGTATATTTATCTTGGTTGATAGATTAAATAATTTTGCTCACTTTTTTTCTATCACTACAGAATTTGTAGCAGTACAGGTTGCAGAGTTATTTTTCAGAGAGGTTTTTTGATTACATGGTTTGCCAAAGACTATAATCAGTGATAGAGACAACAAATTTTTTAGCATATTTTGGGGGAGCTCTTCAGGTTGATAGGTACAGAGTTGAATCATAGCACCAGCTATCATCCACAATATGATGGATAGACAGAAATAGTGAACAAATGGATTGAAGGTTACCTACGTAACTATGTCACTGGTCACCAGAAAGCTTGGGTAGAGTGGTTGTATTTGGGTGAATATTGCTATAATACTACCTTCCATATGTCAATTGGTATGTCACCCTTCAAAGCTGTGAGATTTTGCCAAGATCAAGAGGCAATGGAAAGCACAAATAAGAGAGAACAAAATAGATGATAGAAATAAATTGTATTCTATCAAGATGAAAAATACGATCAACTGGATCATTAAGCAATACATACAATGAATATAAGCCTGCTTATATAGGCAAGGCTATATGGATATGTGAGTAGACAAACATGACATGTGGCTCAATAAGAAACAAGGGTAGGTAGGAAATAGGTGTGGGTAGGTAGGAGAAATAATATAATAGTCCACATGAGGTGGATCACCCACTGAATGTGGAGTGTAACAACAAGATCAACACCATAAAAGGTGGAAATTCTCCTACACACACTATCCCAATGTGGCACAAACACCCAAGTGTCTCATACCCAAACTATTATGAAATGCATTTCCTAAGTAAACTTAAGTAAGTGTAATAATATCCAAGATGAATAATTATTTACACCAACAAAAGCATTATATGGCTATAATGTTTCCTCTTTCCTGGACCTTGTTTTTTAGCAAAGTAATGTACCAAAATCTCGTGATTGGCCTCAAGAAAACCAATAAATTTTGTCAGCACTTAAGGAGAATCTGCAATGTGCTCATAATCAACATAAAATCTATGTAGATAAAAAACATGTTGAACACCATTTTGACGTGGGTGATTTGGTATTTATTAGGTTACAACCTTATCGACAATCTTCTCTCAAACGTAGTGGGTCTGAAAAGTTAAAACCTAGATTCTATGTTCCTTATCAGATAGTTTGAAAAGTTGGTGCAGAAGCTTATGAACTTGATTTACCAGGGGATTGCAGGATACACAATGTATTTCATGTATCTTACCTCAAGAAAGCCTTGGGGCAGCAAGTGTTCATCTTCGAAGATTTACCTCTGTTAAATGATGAAGGGAAACTTGAAATGATTCCAGAAGTCATCCTAGACACGCGAGATAGGCAACTACGGATTCGAACTATCCGGGAATATCTCATCAAATGTAAAAACTTACCTCAGGAAGATGCCACCTGGGAGAATGAATGCGTTCTAGAGTTGCTTGAGGGAAAGAAACACGAGGCAGGGGAGACTGTGATGTCCCGTCAAAATTAATACTAATTAGTATTAATTATGAAATAATTTAACTTTTCTTATTCTATATTAGTTCTTATATTGACTAATATATTATAAAAATAGTTAAGTGTTTTTCCAATAAAGCTTAATTAAAGCTAACTATTCATTGTTGATTAATTTTGTTATCACGAGAAGTCAGGCTCTTATGGGATTTTCTTATGGGAATCTCACCACCTTCAATCCTTACATAAGGTTTCGCACAGATGAAGAATGGCATGGAATATATCGGAAGGGAGACTGAAAGTCCGTAAGGCATTCGACAGAAGATTAATTCCTTTCACCAACTTATTTGGCCTATTGGAAGCAAGAACTCACAGCAAAGGCACACTGTGCAGTGGGGTGTTCGATATTCAATGACAAGGCATGGGAATACTTCACTAACTATTGCGATGGAGAAGCATTAACTAACCCATCTATCTCAAACTCGATATCGGGTATAAAACGAATCAATCTCTAGCCGATCACAGAATACAGAGGTTCACGAGGGGGTAACTTTGGACGCGATGGGTAATGGAAGTCATCATCAACTGGTGTGGTTCTAGAAGCACTAACAAAGATTCAGTAGTGAGAAGCGATAGCAGAGGCATTTTATAGTTCCGAAAGACATTATGAAGTGCAGGCCGATTTGAGTAGTTTCAGGGAGAATAGAGTCATTGCTAGTAATAGAGATACATGGAGAATTGTACAAAAAAACCAGGAAGGGTATGCTAACGATGAGAGTGGAGCATCATCAAACACCCTCAGTATGTGAGCAAAATGCCAATAGTAACATGAAAACCATCAAGTACATTGTTCTGAATGCTTTCAAAGATAATGAATGTTGTTTGTGGATGTTTGGAATATTAGACTTCTTTGTATTCAATATCACTGTTGACTTCTTCATATTCAATATTTCTGAAGTACTAGACATAAACCTCCAAGATAATTAATGTAATTTTTCAGTGAGAATTGAGGACAGACATGAACTGCAATTAGAAACTGCATAGAATATACACAGACCCTCAGAGAACAGATGGTTAATTCACTCTGGAAATGTATATTTATTTGCAATCATACTTAGTCAGACATTTTACAGAATAGTTAATTGCATTCAGACCTAGATAGAGGTTTTTAATAGAAATATAATTCTTTTCCAGTCAAACTTAGTCAGGGATTTTATAGAGGGGATGTGAATTTGGGGAGGACTTCCAAAGGGGACGTGAAAGCCTTTTCTTATTAAGAAAGGCCACGCATGTCACAACCTCTACTTCTACTCTGTCACTAGATGGTAGGGGGTTATGAGAGAGAGCTCACAGAGGAATAAAAAAGGAACATGTTAGGGTAGGGAGTGGTGTAAAATCATCTATGTGGTTGCATGGAAGCTGTGACCCCTCTCCAACATATTATGTTTCCCCTATAGATCCTCCTTCGAGTTTCTCTGATCCTAGGCATGAAGTCTTAAGCTCCTCTTCTATTGTAGAGGCGACTTTTCTTCTTGTTGGGACCCAGTTTCCTTTCCAAGAAGGGAAATTCTCTATAGGATAGAAGCACAACATCTCACACTCCATCTGAAGGTGTCAGGAAGATAACGACATGGCTCAAATGGTTTTGCTCCTACCAATTTTTAGTTAAGAATGTTGATTCACATGTGCCAGTACATGGATATGGAAACATTTCTTTAACATAATTGCATATGGCCTTTTAGGCCTATTTGTCAAGAATGAATCTACTGTTGACGTGTGTCTTTTGGCCGAAAGCTTGTTGCTCCCTTTCTTCTATAAATAGGTAAATCATGGCCGGAAGAAAGGTTCAGATGTTTGGGGAGTATCTTGTAGGTTCAGTTTTCTTGTTCCTTGGGTTTTTCCTAGTCTATTTCTAGGTAGTGAGTCTAGGTTAAGCGGACAAGCTGTAAAGTCTTTTATAGAGTAAATAAATAAATGCTTTAGTGTCAAGTTTTTCATGGGTTCTTGAAGGAGTTGTATGTAAATTTTCTTATGTGATAGAGATAGCATTTTATTCAAATAAAACAGAATTCTGACTCTTTTCTCTGCATGGCATGATTTTATCAATTTTTGAATGAAATCAATCAAGGGTTTATTTCATTCAGTGGATTGTTGTGATGTATGTAGCTTTCTGTTTATGCTTCGGATCAAGGGGTCAATTAAATTGCTTAAATAGAGTTGCAGAATGATAGGGCTTGTGCAGGGATTTTAGATAAGTAGTTTTGGGTTGGGATTACAAATGAGATATATTTTAAGGCAGTATTATCTTAAATCTTATGTTATCAAATCAAATTTTGTCACATTTTCAGGTTTACATTATTATATCTTTCAGGTGCCCAATGGAGTAAGACACTAATCACTACTTGCAACTGGCTTTATTAATCAACTAGTTCCAGTTTTACTTAGTGAATCTCTACAAATATTTAAATATTAGAATATCATTGTTAAGTTTTTCATGTATTTTCTGAAAGTTGTCTGGCCCATCTCATGCTCTAGCCTAAGGTTGAGGATCACTGAAGGACTTTCCATCCTTGAGCATTCTCCTTTTCTAGTGATCCCTTTTATGAGATAATCTGCTTTGTTTTCAGTAAATTCTTGAGTATCATTGCAAACATCATGAAGTTTGTTGAAGGGATTACCCTCCCAGGTTCTGTAGAGCCCGAAGTGTAGAAGGATCTTGTATCCTTGTTAATGTTGGTCCAAGGTTGAAGGATATTGATAGTTGGAAGTGGCTTTCCATAGATATTTTAAAAGAAAAAAGCTTGGTCTTTGCCTTGTGGCAATGTAAACCCATTTATTTTGGGAACCAACACTACTTTCCCAGTTCATTCTTTTTGGATTGTAGTCCAATGTTTTGTAAGTTAGTGAGACTTATCTTTTGTGATGAGCAGTGAGATTTAGGTGGTTGGCCTGATTGCAATTGCAATCCCCATTTTAATTATTTCTTATACTGCTGTAGATTTATTATGTGATTGTGGGTAGGGTTTCCCATCATGGTTTTTCCCTTTACTAGTTTTTCCACATCAAAAATATTGGTGTTCTGTGTACTGTGCTTTCATGTTTTATCCTTCATTGTGTTGGTTTCTTTGTGCTCCGGTTTAAAGGTTTTGAGATGAAATAGTTCTTATTTTTTATAGTAAACTGATTCACCCCCCTCTTAGTTTACTCCCAGTATTAGATTTGTCTAACAATTGGTATCAAATCTTTGGTCCTCTTTGCAGAAGCTTTACCGCTTGAGGAGATCCGATGGCAACTGCATTTAGTTATACATTCAACCCCTACCAGAAGGATATTCCTAGATTTGATGGTACAAACTACAAAATATGGAAGGAGTGAATGAAGATTCATCTGAGATGTCTTAGAGATGAAGTTTGGGAGATAGTGGAGAAAGGGTATATACCTCATGCTCCTAATTCTGAAACATTGACACCTACTAATGAACAGAAGAGAGCTGAAAATGATGCTAGAGCAAAAGAAGCATTGTTAAGCTTGATAACTCAATGATGAATGGATAGTACCAAAACGGTACTGAGAGGGGTGGGGAGGTGAATCAGTATAGATAAAAACACACTCTTAAACCAATTTGTCAGCAGACACTGTGTATTGACAGACAAATAGTAACACCGGTCCTTAAATGGAGTACAACTGGCAAAACCCAAAATAACTGAGACAAGCATAAACCGGTTGACACTTATCTTCTCATACAATCTAACACTTCATTTCCATTTCACCCTTATGCATGAATAGGTAATCTACCATCGAAGATATACATATAAGCAACTAGATCAACATGATTCATCGCTTGATAGAAAACAACATAGCATCACATGAAGAAGACATCACACATGACACACATATTTTTCACATGGAAACCCAACTGGGAAAAACCATTGTGGGGATGAATACCCACAAGATTGTTTTTGAACTCTTTAGAAGTCCGCTCTTTTAGGAGCCTTGTCCGGTTAAAGACTGATACAATAGGTTCTATTAGGAACTGATCCTGTTAGGGATCACCCAGTTAAGGGATGGCTCGAATACCCGGTTAAGGGTTAAACCCCGTTAAAAGTTACCTTGTTAGAGGATTTCAAGAAATCAATGATTTTGAGTCACCCTGTTAAAGGATTTACAGCAACCCAGTTAAAGCTACCCTGTTAAGGGATTTCTCAACTATTGAGGTGGTTAGAGATCAACAGGTATTACAATGATCTAGTAACAACACTCAATGCCAATGCAGATCCGCTTAAGCTCCTCTTCACCTTCTGCACTTACACTTTGTAGGTATCACTTCTCTCCTCTGGTCTGGCAAGAATCACGTATCTCTTCTCTTGGATACACACACACAACTTTTTCCAACAACCTTAGAAAGAAACACAACATCGACCTTATAGGAAATAGATAGGTCGATAGCATAAACCCTAAACCCTGAACCTGTTAGGTTAAGGAATTCAAACAGCTCAATCCTGACCATTGAGCATACTGCATTAAATGCAACAGTCTTGATCCAATCTCAAGACGTTCTCCATCATTCGTTTTCCACCAATTTCATGGTGGTTGATAACCCATCACTCGTTATCACCGTTTACATACTTCACACATTCCTGAGGTAGATAGGAACAATCTCCTTCATGCAATATCCTTCACGCACACAAGGCTTACGTGGCAACATGATTTGTTCATCATTATCATGCTAACTCATCACACACAGTCACCAGTTGAGCCACATAGGCTTAAAGCACTTCAACCAGAAACCCTGAAGTTGAGACTACCAACCGGTAGTCATACAACACTTCCATGTGCCGGTTCTCATAACCATATGTTGGTTCACCTTGAACAAACACACCGCTTCACTTTGGCACAAATGTCGGTTCACAGTGTTAAACTGGTTTTATTCTCTTTATCATATTGACATCAATGACAACACATAATGTCATTATGTCCTCATACCGGTTCACATAATGCCAACAATCTCTCCCTTTGGAATTGATGGCAATATACAAAGATATCTCTTCACTTCACATCTTCTCCCCCTTTGACAACAATGCCAAAGTGGAGGCACAAGCTACCCTATTCCATTATGCTACTCCCCCTGAGGAGTAGCATCCTTCAACACATCAATCCAAAAAAAATCTTCTTATGCAATACCTGACTGATGTGGAGCATATGACTTTAGTTTACCTCCTGAAGGGGTAACACCCCTAGTTCACCTCTTAAGCACATAAGTGTAGCCTTTGGGAGAGGCTTGGTGAATATGTCTACTAACTGCTCCTTACTAGAAACATGTTCCAGTGCAATCTCTTTGTTCTGAACCTTTTCCCTCAAGAAATGATACTTAAGCTCAAAGTGCTTGGTTCTAGAATGTAAAACCGGATTCTTGGAGATATTAATTGCACTAGTATTGTCATAAAATATACTTATCGGTTCAGATACAGGAACTTTGAACCCATTTAACACATGCTTCATCCAAATTGTCCGAGTGTAGTTCATGAAAGCTGCAACATACTCTGCTTCCACTGTAGACTGAGAGATACAACTCTGCTTCTTACTCATCCATGAAACTAGTCTACCACCAAGAAAGAATGCACCACCGGTTGTGCTTTTTCGGTCATCTACATTGCCTACCCAATCAGCATTTGTGTATACTTTCAAGTTGAAATCCTTGCTATATGGATACCACAATCCATAGTCAATAGTTCCCTTTAGATACCTAAGAATCCTCTTGACTGCAACCAAGTGGGATTCTCTTGGGCTTTTTTGGAACCTTGCAGTAATGCCAACTACATGTGCAATATCTGGTCTGCTATGCACTACATAATGCAACTTACCAATCATCGATCGGTATTCCTTCTCATCAACCAATGCTGACTCATCCTCTTTGGATAGTTTACAACTGGTCACCATCGGAGTACCAATCAATTCGCTATCTTCCATGCCAAAGGTTTTCAACACCTCTTTGACATACTTGGACTAAGTGATAAAGATTCCATCTTTCATCTACTGGATCTGCAATCCAATGAAGAATTTAATCTCCCCTATGAGTGACATCTCAAACTCTTTCTTCATCTCATCTGCAAACTCATGACTCATCTTGTCATCTCCACCAAAGATAATGTCATCAACAAATACCTCATAGATCAGGATCTGATCTCCTTCAGACTTCAAGTAGATATTGCTATCTTCACTTGTTCTCTCAAATCCTATATTCACAAGATGGGAATGCAGGCTTTCATACCATGCTCTAGGTGCCTGCTTTAGACCATATAAGGCTTTATGTAGCCTACATACCATGTCACTATCTTCAGATAGGGAAAACCCATTTGGTTGCTCTATATACACCTCCTCTTCAAGTACACCATTTAGGAATGTAGATTTTACATCCATTTGATATACTTTGAAACCTTTAAAAGCTGCATATGCAAGAAGCATACGAATTCCTTCCAATCTGGCTACAAGAGCAAAGTTTTCTCCATAGTCTTCTCCTTCTTCTTGAGCATATCCTTTGCACACCAATTTGGCTTTGTTCCTAATCACTGTGCCATCCTCATTTAGCTTATTTTTGAAGACCCATTTGGTAGCAATGACATTTTTATGCTCCGGTCTGGGTACCAAAGACCATGTACCATTTTTCTCTATCTGGTCAAGCTCCTCTTCCATTGCCTTGATCCAGTCTTCATCTTTATGTGCCTCTTTGAATGTTTTAGGCTCAAATTTAGAGATCATACATGAGTTTTCTCTGACTTTTCTTCTTGTAAGGATTCCTGCATCCTTATCTCCTATGATCTACTTAGGATCATGATTCAGCTTGACATACCGAGGAATGATCTTGATAGATTCCTCTTGCTTTTCTTCTTCATCCTCATCTTCATCAGTATCAACATCTACATCTGTTGGTGTAGGAACACTGTTACTAGTACTCAGTTGACTAACAACCAGTTCCCAGAAGGTTACAACCAGTTCATTTACCACTTGCTTGCTATCGGTTTCCTCAGTTTTCTCAGAGGTTTCATCAATTCTTACATTGATACTTTCCATAATTCTTTGAGTCCTATTATTGAAACACTTGAGAGCTTTGCTCTTAGTGGTATACCCTAGGAATATTCCCTCATCACATTTTGCATCAAATTTTCTCTAGTGTTCACTCCTCTTGATGTAACATTTGCTACCAAACACTCTAAAGTAGCTAACCACAGGTGTCTTACCGATCCAATAGTCATAAGGAGTTTTATCCTTAACTTTCTTAATGAGTACTCGGTTCATTGTATAAACTGCAGTGCTCACCGCTTCTCTCCAAAAGGTGTGGGCTACCTTCCCTTGAATCAACATAGTTCTAGCTTCTTCAACCATAGTCCGGTAATTCCTCTCTACTAGGCCATTCTGCTGTGGAGTCTGGGGGGTAGATAGTTGCCTCTTGATGCCATGTTCTTCACAGTACTTGTTGAATTCACCAGAGTTGAATTCCCCTCCTTGATCAATTCTCAGGCACTTTATCCCTTTACCACTTTCCTTCTCCACTAATGCTCTGAAAGCTTTGAACTTTACAAAAGCCTCAGACTTATCTTTCAAGAATGTGACCCACATCATTCTTGAGTAGTCATCAATGAGAATCATGAAGTACCTATCACCCTGCACACTCCTAGTTTTCATAGGACCACACAAATCAGTATGCACAAGATCAAGGAAATTGTCAGTAGTCAAAGATTTAACTTTAAAGGTCGAGGAAGACATTTTCCCCAATTGACACTCTTTGCACAAGGTATTATCCAGTTTTCTTAGCACCGGCAACCCTCTAACTGCCTTGATCTTACTAGCCTTCACAATGTTATCAAAGTTTACATGGTAGAGTCTCCTATGCCATATCCAGCTATCATCAAATTTAGCCATAAGATATGTACTTATATTTGCATTTAGCTGAAATAGATTACCTTTGGTCTGCATGTCGATGGCCACCAATTCACCATTCTTTCCTTTGATTCTGCACACTCCATTCTTGAATTCTAGAGTGAGGCCACTGTCATTCAGCTGGGCAACACTTGGAACATTATGTCTGAGACCATCAACCCAGTACACATTGTCAGCACTACTCTTTCCATTCAGAGAGATGGACCCTCTTCCTTTGACCATACATGGTGCATCATTACCAAAGTGAACCACACTACCATCATACTCTTCCAAGGAAAGAAACTTGCTCCGGTCACCAGTCATATGGTGAGAACAACCACTGTCAATGATCTACTCATTGGAATTATCAAACTGAAAGACAAGAGCCTTCTTGTCTGACACATCTTCCTTGACAGCAACAAACACAATATCTTCATTTTCTTTATCTTCTAATTCCTCATCTGTGACACCTTCATCAACTGCCACAAAATAGTTTCTCCGGTTTCCTCCTTTGAATTTCTTGAGCCTTTCCGGTTTGTCCTTGTTGTCACCATTAGGACAGTTTATAGCAATATGTCCTATCCGGTTACAAGAAAAGCATTTCAAAGGAAGCTTACCTCTGTATTTGTTGGTTCCTTTAGGAAGTTTCCTGGCAAGGAGAGATTCTAATGCCATCAGAATCTCCTCATCATCCATTTCTTTGCTCTGTCTTGGTTCACCATTGGTGCTCGCTTCTTTTCCTTTTCTGGATTGTAGAGCAGAATCTTTATAAGCTGATTCAATCTTTTGAACACTGCCATCAAAACTATTTAGCTCATAGGCTGACAACTTTGCAATGATGGAGTCTAGGGATACCTTATGTAGCGTCCTAAAATTGCGACACTTGCAATTTCGACTGCATTTCGGTCTTCACGATGGTGACGCAACACGCAACCTGAATGGAGACCCAGAAACCTGATTACGACACTGAAAACTGCATTTTTCAAGCACCCTAGCCTGAACCTCCTTGCACTCTGCTGTCCTGGGAGGAGGGACCAGAGCGCCCAGCGCCCTGGTCCTTCAGGACCAGGGCGCCCGCGCCCTGGTCCCCCAGGACCATGGCGCCCAACGCCCTGGTCCCTGGGTCCTATTTTGGGCCCGGTCTCCTAAGGGGTCTCGGGTCTTTTTGTTTGCAAATTGGAAATTACATTCCCTGGTCAGCCTAAGGTCGGGAAAATCAGTCTATCAACCCTAAATGACAAGTATATAAACTACATTTCTCTCTCTCATTTGGGTAGAGAGAAAAAATAGATGAAGAGGATATGTGTACAAAGCGTGGAAACTATACTCAAGCATTCAAGCATTCAAACATTCAAGCATTCATTCCAAGTCTCCATTCAAGGCTAAGTGTTGCATTCAAGACAAGGATTCAACCATTGAAGAGGAGATCACGTACTACATGCTACAACATACAACATACAACATCTATACCTTCGCACATAAGGATACAAACATCCTTAGAACAAGGTATTAGTACTTGTTTTACAGTCATTTACATTCACAGCACTTGCTCATTTATTGGTTAATTCCAAAACCAGGGTTTGACCTAAAGGCAAACCCCTAATCCCTAACCCACCAATCATCTTCACTTTTCTGTGTGTAGGTTGCAGGTACGCGGCTGAAATTGAAGATCTCGAATCCTTGTGTAGAGACGAACAGATCCCCCTTCGTTTCGCGGATTTTTCGGAGGACCGTGGCGCCAGGCGCCATCCTCCTGACAACTTTTGCTCAAGTTTGCAGGACAGCGCCGTATCGACATTTTACTGCTAATTCCAGGTCCGCAGCTTCATACTGTATTCCTATCTTAGTTTATAAGCAAATCTTTGTCACTTTCTATGCATTCCTAGCCTAATTCTCCTATGCACATTCTTTACAAAAGAGGGTAGCCTTGCTGTCTTAACCCCTTGAAACACATTTAGCATCCAATCTTGCCTTGTGTGGGATTGGATCTTGTGGGTTTCAACCCCTCTTTTGAATGTAAAGTCTCTCCCCTAAGTGAAAACCATCAACCCTAGTGAATCTCCCTTCTCTCTCCTTGGAGTTGGAAGAGGGGAGAGCAACTAGGGTTCGATCGTGATTTTCAGCTTTACATTTTGGTGAACCCGACGTGAACATCCTTTCTGATTTTTCATGCTTAGATCTGAAAAAAAATTGATTACATTTCCATGTTTGATCTTTTACAAAATTTTAGAGGTGATTGCATAAAAACCCTAAAATTTCTTTTTAGTAATTGAACTTGTGAAATATTTAATTGTTGATGCTTGTTTCAGATCTGCCCTTCTATTACAAATCATCAATTCATATCTATGCTTTAATTTTGAAAATTAAGTGGTTAAGTGTCAAAACCCTAATTTTTGAAACCCTCTTGATTCAACCTTTGTCCGACAATTTCACTGATCAAAACATCTCCAAATCAGCTGTAACTTTGGATTCCGCAATAAAATCACAATATCTTTCATCCCTAAAAATTTGGAAAAAAGTTGTGAGGACCGTGTGCACTCCGAGCGCCATCGTCCCTGACATTTTTTCCGAAATTTCGGGAGCTAGATCTTACTGTATTTTCCTGCTAAAATCCAGAATTTTGGCTGATTTTATCAATTTTAACACCTTCAAAATTATAGTCAAAGTTGGTCTTGTGATTGCTTGGATTAAGGCTTTTAAACATTCAAAAATCATTGAAACTATAATTTTGTGTCAAAATTGTGTTCTTACTGTCCTAAATCTGAAAAGTGTGTTTGCATTCATTAAAAATTTTAGTGCTTTATTCAAATTCTTACAATTTGTGACTTTTGAAATTAAGTGCTTAATTACAACAACTTTGATTTCCGCTTTCAAAATTGAATTTTGTGTGAAATTGAGTCAATTTTTAAATTTCAAAATTTGCATTGCTCTTGACATTCCCTCTAAAATCATAAAATTCAAAATTTCAGTTTCCCTCTCTTTTTCAAAATTCAAATTTTGCATTTTTCGACAATCTTGGTAGGGTGCAATTTTGAGATTGCAACTTTAATTTGGCCTACCTACAGATCGTAAAATCACTCATTTTTTTCAGATTAGCTTTAAAATCATCATACCTTTCATCCCTGCAAATTTCGAAAAAAGTTGCAAGGACCGTGTTGCACTCCGAGCACCACGGTCCCGGACATTTTTTCTGAAATTTCGGGAGACTGTTGTGATTGCATTTAACAGCTTAAATCCAGAAGATTGGCTGATTTTACTGAAAATTGCTACCTCTAAATTCAAAATCTTTTCTCTCTTTCTAGTGCATGAGTTTTACAACAATAAGTCCTACTTACACTATTCCCGTTAGAGGAAGCCGTAGAATTAAGTCTTTCCGAGGTTTAACTACCGAGGAGATGGAACCTAATTTGAATAGCCTTTTTAACGAGGACATGGGTAATTCCTCTAATCCTCCTAATGATGAAGAAGCTCTCCATGAGGTTTCTGTAGAACAACTTTTGAAATTGGATAACCAATTTGACGATTTTCACCAATGGATGTCTCATGAGTATCCCGATAGTCAAGCTCTTCCTTTAATTGAGGGTCTAAAACGTATGCTTCAAAGTGATAAGAATGGAATTGATATTTTGCGTGGTATTTCACACATTGTGAACTCGAATGTGATGCCTATAAAGAGTTGTGCTGAATCTTTAGGTTATACACAACCTCCTACACAAGTCAATCATTCTATTCCTTTGACAACTTATATTGCTAGCATACCTACCTTTACATCAAACATAATGGCTACTTCTACACAAGACATTCCTCCTGTGATCACCAGTCATGGGGGCAATCCTTCTTCTTCAATTAACCCTCTTCCTTCATTCAATCCGACTTCTTCATTCATTCCTTCAATGAGTGTTCCTATTACATCTTCACAAATGAACATGACGCAAGGGGGCAATTCATCCAATCATTCCATTCCTCCTTGTAGTGTTCCTCCTGTCCAATCATCTCCTATGACTAATTATCATAGGGTCCCACCACCTTACTCTTTACCTTCTTTCAATAACATAACACCTCCATCTCAATCTAACACATCTAATATGAACTCTTCGACTGAAGCGACCATTAACAATCTTGCACAAACTGTCTCTTCTTTACAACAACAAATTGCCTCTATGAATCAATCTAAGTTTAGTGTGCCCACATTTGATGTTGCGAGCCCACTTTCTTTTGACATTGTTCAAGCTATCCCTCCTAAACATGTTGAAATCCCGCATTTGGAGCTTTATAATGGTAAAGGTGATCCTCTAACACATGTTAAGACTTTTCAAACAATTTGTACTGATTTTGCTTATGACCCAAGGTTGCTTGCAAAACTGTTTACTAGAACATTAAGAGACAAAGCCCTACAATGGTATTGCTCGTTGCCTTCCTATTCTATTACTTCTTTCGAACAACTTGCAAATGCTTTCATTCAACAATTTCAAAACAATATAAGTCCTAAAGTTACTTTGATTGATTTAATGCATTGTAAACAAGGTGTTAAAGAAAAAGTGACTGATTTCATTGGTAGATATAAGCATTTGTATGCTCAAATTTCTTTTCCAGTGCCTGACAATGATATTCAAAGAATCTTTATTTCTAATTTACAAAAAGATATTCGAGACAAACTTCTGTTTTCTGAGTTTACTTCTTTCCAACAGTTGTGTGCCACTCTTCACAATTATCAACTGACTGTGAGTCAAATGGAACAATCACATCCTATGGCTCCGAGTGATAAGGGTGATAGCAGTCAACAACCATTTGGGAAGTTTAAACCGAATAGAGATTCCATCAAATTCAATGAAAATATCATCAACAACAATGTGAATGCAACATCAGGTGTGCCTCCTATTTCTAAGTTTTTCAAGAAAGAAAGAAAGTATACTCCTTTGAATGAATCATTGCATAGTATTATGAATAAGTTATTGGAACAAAATGTGCTTACTCTTTCTCCTATAAGGCAAATTGATCCTACAAAGATTACTTCACCTTATTTTGATAACAAAGCCTTTTGTCAATTTCATCGTCAACCTGGGCATGATACTGAAAAATGCTTTTCTTTAAAGGGTAAAATTCAAGATTTGATTGATAATAATACTATTTTTGTTTCTGGAGTGAATGATAAAGGCAACACATCTGTAGCTCCTCCTAACCAAAATCTTCAGATTTTCACTAATCCATTACCTTCTCATACCTCTAATGCAATTGAGGCTAATGATTCCTCTCTTTCATCTGATGGTCTTGTGTCTATGACTCCGAATGTGATTAACTTTGTAGAGCAGCAAGAAATCCCTAAAGAACCTTCCATCACGTTTGATTCTAGTGAAACCATTAGGGCACCTGATGGTCCTTTATACATAGTTGCAAAAGTCAAGAATACACCTTGCCGTGGAGTGCTTATTGATCCTTCGTGCATGGTTAATGTAATTACTGAAGAATTTCTTTTTACTTTGCAATTGAATCAAGTGATATATGACAAAACAGATGTGATTGTGAAACTATTTGATGCATTTTCTTCTCCTGCAATTGGTTCTATTACTTTACCTATTGAGGTCCATAACAAATCCCTTGATGTGAACTTTGCTCTTATCCCATCTTCCGAACAATTTCGTGTGAAGCTTGGCTATTCTTGGCTATCTTCCATGAAAGCTATTGCTTCTCCTATTCACAAGTGTTTGAAATTTCCCCATAATGGTGAAATTGTTACTGTCAATCATAGTCTCTTTAAACCAGCTGAAAGAACTTCTAGTGTTCCTATTGATTACTTTTGGCCTAAACAATTTCAATCTCTTCCTCCGCGAAGTGATCATCTTTTCAAATCTTATCAAAAGTGGAAAACAGATATGATCCTATCTCTAAGTGAACCTAGAACACCTAAACTTGATATTCCTATCGTTCTTGCGAAGGAAGTTCTTCCTTTGAAAGATAAAACTAATGTCTTTCCTCAAGAAGATTCCCAACCCATTCCTATGGATGTGACTATGCCTTTATCTAATAAACTTCCTAAGAGTAGACCTATACCTCCTCGTCATGATGGACTTGGTCTCCTTCCTAAACCAAATATTCCTCCCTTATATGGAGCAGTTCCTCCTCCTTCCTCTTATGGAGAGAAGAGACCTTCCTCTTCTCCTATTATTCAACCTAAGAGACCACAACCTAAACACCCAAGTGATAAGGATGAGAACATTCCTCCTCCTCAATCTTCTTCACTGCCTACTAAGACTAGACGAAATCGTTCTGCACGTGAACGCCGGCGAAAGCGTCGTCTTAGGGCTCAAGCAGCTGCTTCTCAAACTTTGCAATCTCCAAAAACACCTTCAACAAGCATTATTCCATTTTCTCCAAAATCTCCTAAACATAAGATGCATGATGGTCTTGATCCTGTGCGAGTTAAAGATCCTATTTTTATAAATCTTGATGATGATATAGATGAAAATGTTATGCATGATGAAAATGTTACTTCTCTTGCTTCTGATAGTGAATATGAACTTGTTGATATTGATAACCATTTATCTAATGAATTTTATAAAGCACTTATCCTAGCTCCTAGACAAGAACAGCGTGGCTTGGAACATGAACATAGCCCTTGTTTGGATCTTGTGATAGCTCCATCTGCTGTGTTGAATGTTCCTCCTCTAGCGTGTTCCCTGCCTTCCCAAAACATTGATCAGCAAGATCAGGGGGTAGATGACATGCTAGACTAGTTACATTAGCATAGCAGATTCTCTCCTCCTCTCTTGTGTTACTTCTTCTATATGTTATTCTCATTCTTCTATTTGTTGTCCTTAGTGTTGTCTACTTGAGGACGATGCAAAGCATTGAGATCTCTCGATCTCTCTCATGTTGACTCAAAAGACACATGTGTTCCCTTCTTCTAGGTGACCTTCCTTGATTGGGGAATGAAGAACAATTATGCATACATACATATGATATACATGAATTATCATACAGCATACTGACCCCAAGGAAAGCGAAGTCACCTTGTGCTTTGTGTTTTGTGTCTATTATCCTTGGGCTTATCTCACACTTGGGGGCTAAATCCTTGTGATAACGTGCTCCTTTCCTTTCTCATTTCTTATATGTATCACTACCTTAAAGCAATCACCCCCGGTGAGGCATGTGCGATCGCTTTAATGTAGGGGGGCATACATCCCGTTCATATCTTTTCAAGATACTTGAAAATTTCTTGGCGAACTTAGCTTTGCCTTGAAAATTTTCGGTATTCCTTTTGCATGACTCATAGTGAGGGAACCTTACTACTGACAGTCATGGTTCTCCCTCGTGATCTTCCCTTTTACTTTGTCAATCGACGTCGTAAGATCCTTAGTCCACTGGGGGCTTGGTGTATCTTGCCTCCTTGACGTGGTGAAAGTCTTTCAATGTTGTTTCCTTGTACTTTACCGGAAGTATGAGCATACATACTCCCGCTAAAGTGGGGGCTAAATGTAGCATCCTAAAATTGTGACACTTGCAATTTCGACTGCATTTCGGTCTTCACGATGGCGACACAACACGCAACCTGAATGGAGACCCCGAAACTTGATTACGACACTGAAAACTGCATTTTTCAAGCACCCTGGCTTGAACCTCCTTGCACTCTGCTGTCCCGGGAGGAGGGACCAGAGCGCCCAGCGCCCTGGTCCCCCAGGACCATGGCGCCCAGCGCCCTGGTCCCTGGGTCCTATTTTGGGCCCGGTCTCCTAAGGGGTCTCGGGTCTTTTTGTTTGCAAATTGGAAATTACATTCCCTGGTCGGCCTAAGGTCGGGAAAATCAGTCTATCAGCCCTAAATGACAAGTATATAAACTACATTTCTCTCTCTCATTTGGGTAGAGAGAAAAAATAGATGAAGAGGATATGTGTACAAAGCATGGAAACTATACTCAAGCATTCAAGCATTCAAACATTCAAACATTCATTCCAAGTCTCCATTCAAGGCTACGTGTTGCATTCAAGACAAGGATTCAACCATTGAAGAGGAGATCACATACTACATGCTACAACATACAACATACAACATCTATACCTTCGCACATAAGGATACAAACATCCTTAGAACAAGGTATTAGTACTTGTTTTACAGTCATTTACATTTACAGCACTTGCTCATTTCTTGGTTAATTCCAAAACCGGGGTTTGACCTAAAGGCAAACCCCTAATCCCTAACCCCCCAATCGTCTTCACTTTTCTATGTGTAGGTTGCAGGTACGCAGCTGAAATTGAAGATCTGGAATCCTTGTGCAGAGACGAACAGATCCCCCTTCGTTTCGCGGATTTTTCGGAGGACCGTGGCGCCGGGCGCCATCGTCCCAACAAATTTTGCTCAAATTTGCAGGACAGCGCCGTATCGACATTTTACTGCTAATTCCAGGTCCGCAGCTTCATACTGTATTCCTATCTCAGTTTATAAGTGAATCTTTGTCACTTTCTATGCATTCCTAGCCTAATTCTCCTATGCACATTCTTTACAAAAGAGGGTAGCCTTGCTATCTTAACCCCTTGAAACACATTTAGCATCCAATCTTGCCTTGTGTGGGATTGGATCTTGTGGGTTTCAACCCCTCTTTTGAATGTAAAGTCTCTCCCCTAAGTGAAAACCATCAACCCTAGTGAATCTCCCTTCTCTCTCCTTGGAGTTGGAAGAGGGGAGAGCAACTAGGGTTCGATCGCGATTTTCAGCTTTACACCTTAGTCTTGTCTATTGATCTTAGCTCCTGAATAGCAGCAATCCTTATTGCATAGACCTACAATAGGGATCTCAGGACTTTGCTTACCACAGTGGAATCTTCCATTATACCACCTGCACTCTTGATATCACCAACAACGGTTTTGATTCTTATTCCATACTGTTGAATGGTCTCACCTTCAACCATCCGCATATCTTCAAACTTCCCTCTAAGGCTTTCTTCCTTAGCTTATTTTACATGCTCATCACCGCCATAGATATTTTCAAGAGTATCCCATACCTCTTTGGGATTTACCTTGTCTTGGACATCAATAAACTCAATGTCAGATAAACTACTAATTGGGGTTTCCATGACTTGCCCATTCTCCTGCATCTCTCTCTTTTAGTCATCGGTGAGAGTACTAGTAGGAGCAACATAGGCATTCTCAATATAGCTCCAGTGTTGAGCACCCATGCTTCTAATGTATATCTTCATTCTATCTTTCCATATACTAAAGTTTTCTCTGTTAAACTTTGGACCTTCCCTCTTCATCATTAGACTAGGATCTTTACCTCAAGCGGTTAAGCTTATAACACAGAGGACCTAGAGGATGCTCTGATACCAATTGATAACTCAATGATGAATGGATAGTACCAAACCGGTACTGAGAGGGGTGGGTGAATCAGTATAGACAAAAACACACTCTTAAACCAGTTTGTCAATAGACACTGTGTATTGACAGACAAATAGTAGCATCAGTCCTTAAATAGAGTACAACCAAAAAAACGCAGAATAAATGAGACAAGCATAAACCGGTTGACACTTATCTTCTCATATAATCTTACACTTCATCTCCATTTCACCCTTATGCATGAACAAGTAATCTACCATCAAAGATATACATATAAGCAACTAGATCAACATGATTCACCACTTGACAAAAAACAACATAGCATCACATGAAGAAGACATCACACATGACACACATATTTTTCACGTGGAAACCCAACTAGGAAAAACCACGGTGGGGATGAATACCCACAAGCTTGTTTTTGAATTCTTTAGAAGTCCGCTCTGTTAGGAGCCTTGTCCGGTTAATGACTGATACAATAGGTTCTGTTAGGAACCAATTCTGTTAGGGATCACTCAGTTAAGGGATGGCTAGAATACCTGGTTAAGGGTTAAACCCTGTTAAAGGTTACCTTGTTAGAGGATTTCAAGAACTCAATGGTTTTGAGTCACCTTGTTAAAGGATTTACATCAAGCCGATTAAAGCTACCCTGTTAAGGGATTTCTCAACTGTTGAGGTGGTTAGAGATCAATAGGTATTACAATGATCTGGTAACAACACTCAATGCCAATGCAGATCCACTTAAGCTCCTCTTCACCTTCTGCACTTACACTCTGCAGGTATCACTTCTCTCCTTTGGTTTGGCAAGAATCACGTATCTCTTCTCTTGGATACACACACACAACTTTTGCCAACAACCTCAGAAAGAAATACAACATCGACCTTATAGGAGACAGATAGGTTGATAGCATAAACCCTAAATCCTGAACCTATTAGGTTAAGGAATTCAAATGGTTCAATCCTAACAGTTGAGCATACTGCATTAAATGCAACAGCCTTGATCCAATCTCAAGACATTCTCCATCATTCATTTTCCACTGATTTCATGACGGCTGATAACCCATCACGCATTATCACCCTTTATATACTTCGCACATTCCCGAAGTAGATATGAACAATCTCCTTCATGCAAGATCTTTCACACACACAAGGCTTACATGGCAACACAATCTGTTCATCATTGTCATGCTAACTCGTCACACACAGTCACCAGTTGAGCCACACAGGCTTGAAGCACTTCAACTAGAAACCCTGAAGTTGAGACTACCAATCGGTAGTCATACAATGCTTCCATGTGCTGGTTCTCATAACCATATGTCGATTCACCTTGAATAAACACACCGCTTCACTTTGGCACAAATGTCGGTTCACAGTGTTAAACCATTTTTCTTCTCTTTATCATATTGATATCAATGACAACACATAATATCATTATGTCCTCATACTAGTTCACATAATGCCAACAAAGCTCCCTATCAAATGAAAAGCTATTGAATGTCATAGACTTGGAGAATGCAAAGCTAATCTGGACAAAGCTTGACACTCTTTATGAAGGCGACCAAGCAGTAAAGATTACAGAACTTGAAGGTTTCCGGGTGAGATATGAAACTTCGAAGATAGAAGAAGATGAGAAGATAAGTTCTTTCATGGATAGAGTAAATGAGATTGTTATGTGAATCAAATGTTGCGGCGAATCAGTTAGTGGGGATGAGATTGTGTCAAAGGTTCTAAGAGTTCTACCTGCGACTTATAAGATGAAGGCTACTGCAATCAATGACCTCTGGACAATGTCAAGTACCCTTGTTACCAAAGATACACTACTTGGGAAATTGACTCCTTTGAACTAGTGAACATGGAAATCAGAGTGCTAGTAAAACTGAAACTAAATTTAAAGTATTTGCCTCTAGTAAGTGAAAAATTCCTAAAGGACCGATTGGAAGTAAGTATGAAGGAAAAGTGCATTTTAAATGTTTTTCATGTAATACAATTGGTCGTTTTGCTTCTAGATGCCCTGAAAGAGCTGCTAGGAATCATGAAAGATTTGTGAAGAGTTATAAGCCTAATCCGGAATATCAGAACAACCCTAGATTTAGAAGGAATAAGGATAAATCATGCTATTATGTTGGTGATGATAATTTTGGTATTACTGATGATGATGATGATGATGAACCTGTAAGTGGAAATAGAAATGGAAGCTTAGGTAAATATTGGGTATTTATTTCTATCAAGGATGATTCTCCCGAATCTATCATTGAAGCAACTCATACTGAGGAGAAGGCTTTAGCTGCTAAAATTGAAGAAAATGATGAATGGGTTATAGATAGTGGATTCTCACATCACATGACCAATGACAAGAGAAAATTTCTATCACTACAAGAATTTGATGGCTGACTAGTCAGATTTGGAGACAACAAAGCATGTAGGATCAAAGGCAAAGGAATAATATCATTGGATGGCAAGACTAATAATGATAATGTTTATTATATTGAAGGCTTGAAGCACAATCTTTTAAGTGTAGGTCAGATGGTGGATAGAGGATTTAATTTGCAATTCAAGGATGGAAAATGCAAGATCATCAATAGATCTGGATTGGAAATTGCTTCCGAAACCCAGACCAAAGGAAACATTTTTCATTTGAACTATGGTGAGAAAGCTTGTTTGATTGCTCAGATTGATGAAAGTTGGTTATGGCATAAGAGGATGTGTCATGTAAATTTTGATTTCATAGTGAAGAAAACTTCAACATAGGTTGTTAGAGATTTGCCCAAGATTGTCAAACCTCATAATCTAGTATGTCGAGAATGTCAAATGGGTAAGCAAGTCAGAACATCTTCTAGAAGCATACATGATAAATCTAATGAAATTCTTGATCTTATTCATACTAATTTGTGTGGACCGCCAATGACTAAAAGTTTTCAAGGCAATAGATATTTTATGTTAGTTATTGATGACTACTCTAGAATGATGTGGGTTGCATTTTTAAAAGAAAAATTAGAAGCTCTTGAGAAATTTAGAATTTTCAATGCTATAGTTGAGACTAAGATATGATTGAAGATAAAATGCTTAAGATTAGATCAAGGTGGCAAGTTTACATCTGGTGAATTCAACAAATTTTGTTAAAAGAATGGAATCAAAAGATAACTTTCTATACCTAGAACTCCACAATAGAATGGATTGGTGGAAAAGAAAAATAGAACCATATTGGATGCAGCAAGGACTATGATGGCTGAAGCTAAATTGTCTAATATCTATTAGAGAGAAGCTGCCAATATTGTTGTATACACTTTCAACAGAGTACACATAAAAGGTGATACTGGTAAGACTCCTTATGAATTATGGTTTGGTCATACTCCTACTGTTAGATACTTCAAAATTTTAGGAAGTAAATGTTACATTAGAAGAGATGATGCATTGGGAAAATTTGATCCTAGAAGTGATGAAGGAATATTTTTGGGTTATTCTACTGAGAGTAAAGCATATAGATGTTATAACAAAATATTGAATAAGATAACAAAGAGCATAAATGTTAAGGTGGATGTACAAGGCAGTAATTAGATCAGATCATATGACTATGGACCAGAAGATGAATTTATCAGACCTAAATTGATAATGCAAGAAGTTGCTCAGAGAATTGAATCAGTGACTCTGACAACATTAGAAAATTCAATTGACTGTTGAACAATAGAAAGAGTCAGTAAATCAAAAAAACTTAAAGACTCCCAGGTATGTGAAGCTAAATCATTCTGAATATCAGATCATTGGAGATAAAAGCAAAGGTGTGATGACTAGAAGAAGGCTAGCTACTAAAGAGGTATGTTTGATTTCTCAAATTGAACTGGAATCATTTATTGAAGCAAGTAAAGATGAAAATTGGATGAAAGCAATGGAAGAAGAGTTAGATCAAATAGAAAATAATAAGACATGGGAATTAGTTCCTAGACCTAAAGATACGAATATTATTGGAACTAAATAGGTTTTTAGGAACAAGTTGATTGAGGAAGGTCAATTTGTAAGGGACAAGGCTAGATTAGTTTGCAAAGGTTATTCACAGGAAGAAGGAATTGATTATGGTGAGGCTTATGCCCCGGTTGCAAGAATTGAAGTGGTAAGACTATTTCTTGCCTATGTTGCATACAAGAACTACAAAGTATATCAGATGGATGGCAAATGCGCATTTTTGAATGAAGATCTTGAGGAAGTCTACATTGAGCAACCTGATGGATTCTCTTTATCTAAAGATAAGGACATGGTTTGCAGATTGAAGAAAGAATTATATGGACTAAAACTAGCCCCTAGAGCATGGTGTGCTAGATTGGATAGATATCTTTCTACGCTCGGTTTTAGCAAAGGTAATGTTGACAGTAGCTTGTATTATAAAATTGAGCTTGATGACATAGTGATTATTGAAGTCTTTGTGGATGGTATCATTTTTCGAGGAGAAGAGAGCCTATGCATGAAATTTTTTGATGATATGAAGAATGAATCTGAAATGTCTA
The DNA here is from genome assembly GCF_030272615.1 of Cryptomeria japonica. Taxonomy (NCBI): domain Eukaryota; kingdom Viridiplantae; phylum Streptophyta; class Pinopsida; order Cupressales; family Cupressaceae; genus Cryptomeria; species Cryptomeria japonica. The sequence continues at coordinate 312,754,795 of NC_081409.1, read as the reverse complement.
TGATTCATGAGATGAAATTTTTCTTAGGTTTGCAGATTACTCAGACTGATAAATTTATTTTCATTTGTCAAACTAAGTATGTGAAGGAATTTCTTAAGAAATTTGGACTTGAGAATTCAAAACCTATCGCTACTCCTATGATAACTAGTTGCAAATTGTCAAAGGATGATGAATCCCCTAAACTGAATTCAAGTAGATACAGGTCAGTGCAAGAAGCTGAGTCCACTTTTTGGCCAAAAAGTGGAAGTGTTTTCCCTGATTCTTAGATTTTGTCTCATTTGAGCTTAAATTTTGAAACACTTGGAGATTGAATCTTGGAAAAATTTAATAATATAAAAGATAGCCCTCTGAGTGTACTTTCCAAATATGTAATTTATTTTAATACCCACATAATAAAAAATAAATTTGTGAATGGAATTCTAAAAACTATGTTTTAAAAATGCCTATTTTAGGACCATACCATGCATGTGTACAACCCACACTTTTTGACACAATTAAAATTATTTTCTCAAACTATTTTGGGAAATGGTTTGTAACACACTGAAGATTGATGAGCATATTTTTCTGTATTCTTTTTCTAAATATTTTTTTTTAATTAATTTTTTAATGACCGTAATTATCTTTTTAAAAATTTGACGTGTACGACCCACATAATTTGACGTAAACTTAACATTTTTTTTTTAAATAGAAAATAATTTTGTGTAGATTGATGACATATAATTTTTTTTTCAAAATTCATTAAAATAAAAATGTTATTAAATTAACAAAATTAGTTAATATTTCAAGTTTCTGGACTCGATTTAGTATAAATTAAATGAAAAATAGTTAAAATAATCAATTTTTAAATAAATTTACATATTTAGAATCTAGACAGTATGATCTGAAATGGGTTTTAATTTCATATAAAAATTCTCTAATTACAGGCATGTAAACTATTTCAGAAGTTCATATTTGTGCTTTCATTCATGGAGATTTGAATTTGCGGGTCCATGTCTCAGGTGTGGCCATCCCATACCTATCTCGAACCTAATCCCGAGCCAAGTGGCAGGTTGTGGAATCAAATTCCATAGAACAGACCCCCATTTTCAAAACGAGGACCCATTCCTTTTTTTAACCGTTGGGTTTAGGAACGGGCCCCTAATTTAAAAATGGGGGCTCGTTCCTAAATAACCGTTTATCATAAAATAAAGACAGATTGCATCAATTTACCACACTATCATTGAAATCCATATTGACAAACATTTTTTACAACATTTGGCAATACTTTTTAAATATTTTTTACACAAATTTCTGAAGAACTTGGTAAAAAGATATTATTTTTTGAAGAGGAGTTTGTAAAGATGGGTTCTAAGCAATGCCAAAAGAAATAAAGGAAGACAATGACAATGGACGGAATTCAAGCACAAAGAGAGAAGGAGGCAAAACACCAAAGAAATCGAAGATCACAACAACGACAATTGAATAACACTTCTAAAGTATCTAGTTCAGTGCCCGTTGTAGATGACACCATTGAAGAGATCATGATGGATGTAAGAAATGTAGAACCAAACACTGGTATGACTGTTGATGCAAATGTTCATGTCGATGCAAATCCTAGTATGTTTTTAAATCCCCAAGACTATGATGCCAATCAAATTGTGATTTAAATGAAGCTGGATATAAATTTCATGCACCAATACGAAAAGAAACAACAATTGAAAATATTACACCACCCTCTCTTAAAGAAAATGAATGTAATTTGTTTACTATTGATAGCAATGTGCTAGATAATCTTAATGGGTTAGTTTCTTGGAGACAAATCAGAACACATGCAAATAGATTATATAAACAATTTTTCTATGATAAAAAGTTAGGATTCCAATGTCAATTAATGCTACAATTAATAAAAATGTTAAAAATGCATAAAGTCATGAAAAAATAGGTATTTATGCAAAACCAAAAAGAAAAGATGAATCATATAAGCAAGTTGTATCTACTGTTGCCAGTGCCATTGATTCTATCGGAAAAACAAGTCGATCTAAAGATAAGAATGCGACATGCAGAGTTATAACAATTTTTATAGTTGACAAAACAATTGTTAGTAAAAGAATGTTAAGTGATATAAGTGGCTATTTAAACTTACATCATAGAACCTTATCAAGAGCGGCCAAAAGAAGAAACACAATTGAAATTGATCCACTAAACCATTGTTGGAGTTTTAGTGGTAGACTTCAAAGGTCGGACATGAAATTAAATGATGAAACTAAACAATTAATTATAAAAGTTTGGCATGATAACACTAGAGTTTCATCAAATGCTACAGATGTTTTAAAGTTAAGGGCGGGATCAAAAATTCGTGATCCTCATCCAAAACATCTTCTTGACATGACTCAAACTGATTTCTTTAAAAAATTTAGTGAAAAATCTGTGTTAATGAATTTACAAATTACTCAAAGATCATTTGAAAAATGCAAACCCTGGTATGTTAAAATCAATAAACAAAGAATATCTTGTTGTTGTAAAAATCATGGTCAGTTTCATTACTATTATGATGTTTTTCGATATATACGTTGTATGTTGCATGGTAATGATCTTGTGCAGGATTGTGGTGTTTATGTTCCATCCGAAACTATAAAAGATTTTATTGCAAGTTTATTTTTTAACCCACCTAATGAGCAATTATTTCTTTCTAGTTCATGCATTTATGGCCTTTGCAATTTATGTGGGAACTATTCTTTGATAGGTGAATGCTGGCATGAACATGTTTCATCTGAGTTTGGACAAAAAATGGTTGAAGTTAGGAGATTTAAAAATATAGCATACCCTCTAAAGGATGGAAAGATGAGGAAACATCTAGAATTGATTACAGAACAAAATAGTGTGAATGCATTTATCAGTGAGTTTTAAAGTCATATTGTTCTAAAATATGTGAAACATTCCCAACCATGCCTGATGGCTTGATGGACAGATCTAACTGACTTGACAACAATTTGCAGTGATTTTTCAAACTCTAGAAGATGGGATCGCATGATTGGCTCATTTTGGATAGCAATAATATTTTGTTCAATAACTTGTAGGTTTTCATTAATTCATTCTCTTAAACGAATTTCATCTAATGTAGGGGGTGGTGGTGGTGGTGGTGGTGGTGGTGGTGGTGGAGATGGAGGTGGAGGTGGAGGAGGAGGGGGTTGCGGTGGGGGATTTTCACCTAATAATACATCTATGTCAAAGACATCCACGATAACAAAGAGCTCCTGCATATATAAGGATATACATGAATTATATACAACTCTATGTCAAAGAAGAATCTATTTTAGTTGTAAAAAAATATTTATAAATAATAACATTTCTATGTTATTGAATGAGATACACATGAAATATAATATAATATTGAACTGAAAAAAATATACATGTACATACTATTGAATCTTTAAATATAAAATTTGTGCACAAAACTTCATAGAAACTTTCAATGAAACTTCATAAATCTATTATATATTCAATTTAATGCATTTGTTTCTTGTAAAATTTATCAACTATTAAAATCAATATAAAATATTCCATACATGAACTTGTAAAAAAAGTAAAATAAGATCAAGATATATAAAGTAATTTATATAATAAATAATTAAGTCACAATTTTGGTAAACATGTTACATTAGTACTTTGTGTTGGAATAGTACTAATATATTAGATGCTAACCTCTCTAAGTGGTCATTAACTAAGTAAACATGTCGAATTAGTACTTCAATGTTGGAGATGAATTAGATGATGAAGTCGACAATTCAAGAAAATCATGTCATGTCGTGGATTAATAGATCCTATTATGGACCTATTATGCCATGACATGATAGGTGGACTATTATGTAATGTCATGGCATAATAGGACTTATTATGCCAAAGAGCTCCTGCATATATAAAGATATACATGCATTATATGCAACTCTGTGTCAAAGAAGAATCTATTTTAGTTTTAAAAAAAACATTTATAAATAGTAACATTTCTATGTTATTGAATGAGATACACATGAAATATAATATTATATTGAACTTAAAAAAATATACATGTACATACTATTGAATCTTTAAACATTAAATTTGCGCACAAAACTTAATAAAAACTTTCAATGAAACTTCATAAATCTATTATATATTCAATTTAATGCATTCATTTCTTGTAAAATGCATCAGCTATTAAAATCAATATAAAATATTCCATACATGAACTTGTAAATAAAGTAAAATAAGATCAAGATATATAAAGTAATTTATATAATAAATAATTAAGTCACAATTCTAGTAAGCATGTTACATTAGTACTTTGTGTTGGAATAGTACTAATATATTAGATGGTAACCTCTCTAAGTGGTCATTTACTAAGTAAACATGTCAAATTAGTACTTCAGTGTTGGAGATGAATTAGATGATGAAGTCGGCAATTCGAGAAAATCATGTCATGTTGTGGATTAATAGATCCTATTATGGACCTATTATGCCATGACATGAAAGGTGGACTATTATGCAATGTCATGGCATAATAGGACTTATTATGTTGTCATGGCATAATAGGTCCTATTATGCCATGACATGATATAATAGGTCTTATTATGCCATGACAGGGCATAATAGGTCCATAATTGGTCCTATCATACTAAGTAAACATGTCTAATTAGTACTTCAGTGTTGGAGATGAATTAGATGATGAAGTTGGCAATTCGAGAAAATCATGTCATGTCATGGCTAAATAGGTCCTATTATGGACCAACTATGCCATGATGGCATAATAGGTGGACTATTATGCAATGTTAAATAGTAACATTTCTACGTTATTGAATGAGATACAAATGAAATATAATATAATATTGAACTTTAAAAAATATACATGTACATACTATTGAATCTTTAAATATAAAATTTGTGCACAAAACTTAATAAAAACTTTCAATGAAACTTCATAAATCTATTATATATTCAATTTAATGCATTCATTTCTTGTAAAATGCATCAACTATTAAAATCAATATAAAATATTCCATACATGAACTTGTAAAAAAAGTAAAATAAGATCAAGATATATAAAGTAATTTATATAATAAATAATTAAGTCAAAGTTCTAGTAAACATGTTACATTAGTACTTTGTGTTTATATAATAAATAATTAAGTCACAGTTCTAGCAACATGTGTACATTAGTACTTTGTGTTGGAATAGTACTAATATACTAGATGGTAACCTCTCTAAGTGGTCATTTACTAAGTAAACATGTCAAATTAGTACTTCATTGTTGTAGATAAATTAGATGATGAAGTCAACAATTTGAGAAAATCATGTCATGTCGTGGCTTAATAAGTCCTATTATGGACTTATTATGTCGTCATGGCATAATAGGTCCTATTATGCCATGACATGATATAATAATAGGTCCTATTATGCCATGACATGGCATAATAGGTCCATGATTGGTCCTATCATACGAAGTAAACATGTCGAATTAGCACTTCAGTATTGGAGATGAATTAGATGATAAAGTTGGCAATTCGAGAAAATCATGTCATGTCGTGGCTTAATAGGTCCTATTATGGACCTATTATGCCATGATGGCATAATAGGTGGACTATTATGCAATGTCATGGCATAATAGGACTTATTATGCCGTCATGGCATAATATGTCCTATTATACCATGACATGATATAATAGGTTCTATTATGCCATGGCATGGCATAATAGGTCCATAATTGGTCCTATCATACTAAGTAAAAATGTCGAATTAGCACTTCAACGTTGGAGATGAATTAGATGATGAAGTTGGCAATTCAAGAAAATCATGTCATGTCTGTTGGGAAAAATGGTGTCTCAACCTTGCATTTATGCGAGGTTACTATTTATAGTAAGTTTTCATTTGAGCATGAAATGGTGTGAAACTCTCCCTGAAGCTTCTGGTTGGCTAGATAAGCATTCCGGTAAATTTGCGTCGCAAGGTCACAGCTAGTTTTGAAGATATTAAAGTTTTCGTCTTGGAGGGGTGCAATAAAATGTTTAAACTTAATTTTGGGGACTTTAGAGGCTCCGAAATGCCCTAAAAAGTGGCCATAACCGGCAAAGCAGGTTACGAGGTGATAGAGCACTTCGCAAGCTTTTCGACGCTTCAAACGGTTCGTCAATCGGACACCCAGTTCTCAAGTTATGGCCTCCGGAAGTTTGTACTCTTGAAATAGGAAAAATAATTTGTATCGAATACATAAATGAGCTGTAAAAAGGGAGCGACACATGTTGATGTGTGCTTTAACATGTCATAGGGCATCTAGAAGGAAGATAAGGTCGGCTACACCTTATTGGGTAGTTTTAGCCCATGGTTTTGTAATACCGTTTGATGGTTTCTTGTATTGTATCTCCTATTTATGAGGTGTGAGAGATAGAGGTTGTGTGTAAGAGTCTTATGGCTATTGAGTTGCCTCTGAATCTCTGATTAATGGTACTCCTGCGAAGAGCTTGTTCTGCAAGTATGTTGTAATCTGTTTTTGATTGCTTAATAAAATATTGAGCTGCTTTTGGAGGGTGGGGTTTTTTTCCCGAAAGGGTTTTCCCCACGTAAATCATTGTGTTGTGGTATGAATGTTATTATATCTATTTCTATTTTCTATAACTGTTGTAATGATCTGAAAATTTTTTGCATTACCCTCCTCTCAAGGTTAGTGTAGGAAGTTGTTTCCGCTACTTAACTTCCTTACAAGTGGTATCAGAGCCTGATCACCTTTGGTTTCAATTGTGGGCAGTTGGGTTTTTTGAACTAATCCAGATTTGAGTGGGAGCTTGTGCAGAAGACACTTTTTGATCTTGTTGCAGGAATATTCAGATGGCGAGTTCGTCAGGGAGAATAGAGGTGGAGAAATTTAATGGAAGTAATTTTGAGATGTGGAAGCTGAAGATGGAAGATCTGCTAATAGATCAAGATCTTTGGGATGCTGTTGATGCGAATGTCCAAAGGCCCTCAGATCCTACTGCGGAAGCTCAATATGATGTTATGGACCGAAAAGCCAAGGGTCTAATCAGACTGTGCCTGGTAGACTCTGTTCTAATCAATGTCCATGAAGAAAACTCTGCAAAGAAGCTATGGACTAAGCTTGGTGAGATGTATCAAGTGAAATCTTTATTAAATCAAATTTTCTTAAGAAAGAAATTGTATTCCTTGAAGATGGAAGAGGGTGGATGAATTGCAGACCACCTGGAAGCATTCAATATGTTGGTGGCTCAATTAGTATCTGTCGGTGTTAAGATGGACGAGGAGGAGAAATGTCAGATCTTGCTTTGTTCTTTGCCTGATTCGTGGGATTCTCTTGTTATGGCTATCGGTAGTACTTCTGTTGTTTTGAAATCTGAAGATGTGGTGGGTGCCCTACTCGGTGAAGAGATGCGAAGGAAGGTATCCATCAGTTCAAAGGAAGCCCTAACCGTTCATGGAAGAGCTAAGGAGAAAGGCAAGAAGAATGAGAAGCGCGACAAGTCCAAATCCAAAGGGAGATCGAAATCTCCTAGAAAGTCTAAAGTCATTTGCTAGAACTGCGGTAAACTGGGTCACATCCGTAAGGACTGCAAAGAAGAAAAGAAGAAGAAGAAAAAGAAAAAGTTCGATTCTGATTCTGAGTCCGACAAGGAAGATGGCGATGCATTTATTGCGGCTTTGGCGACTCATGCGGGTAATGATGCCTGGCTAATTGACTTAGGTGCATCTTTTCATATGACTTCCAATAGAGATTGGTTTTCTAAATATGAAGGATTTAATGGAGGTAAGGTGTACTTGGGTGATGATTCACATCTAGACATTGTTGGTCGAGGTAAAGTTAGAATCAGGTTTTCTGATGGTAGAATAAAAAGGATTAATGGTGTGCTGCATATCCCTGGATTAAAATGAAACCTGTTATCTGTGAGAAAACTGATAGATGCGGGTGTGCAGGTAGTCTTTTCTGAAGTAGGATGTAAGATGATTAAGGGTGCTATGGTAGTTGCTAGAGGTGTCAGGTTTGGCACTTTGTATAAGCTTGAAGCATACACTGTTGAATGTAATAGCACTTCTGTAAAAAACAAATCTGCAGATACTTCATTGGAAGATTTGAAGGTTTCACCTTCAGCAGATGGAAATGGTTTTTGGGTACCTAAGGGTGCTCTTTCATCTGAAGCAAAGTTACCTGCAGAGAAGACTATGTTATGGCACCAGAGACTTGGCCACATTGGAGAAAAGGGTCTAAGGACCTTGAAAAATAAAAACCTTGTTGAAGGTTTGAATGACTGTAACCTTGACTTTGATTTCTGTGAGCATTGCATATATGGAAAACAAAACCACGTTCAGTTTTACTCGAGTTCTCATAAAACTTGTGGTGTTTTGGATCTTATCCATTCTGATGTGTTTGGTCCAGTATATGTCTCTTCGATTGGAAAATCCACATATTATGTTTCATTTATTGATGATTTTAGTAGAAGGACATGGGTTTATTTTCTAAAGAGTAAATCTGAAGTTTTTAGTCATTTTAAAGAATTTAAAGCAATGGTTGAGTTGCAGACTGGAAAGAAAATAAAATGTTTGAGAACTGATAATGGCAGTGAGTTTTGCTCTAATGATTTTGATAGATTCTGTAAAGACTGTGGAATTAACAGGCAGAAGACAACTCCGTATTCTCCACAGCAGAATGGAGTTGCAGAAAGAATGAATAGGACACTGATGGAGAAGGCTAGGAGTATGTTGAGTGGTGCTGGTCTCGAACAAAAGTTTTGGGCTGAAGCTGTTGCCACTACTTGCTACCTGATTAACAGGTCTCCTACATCAGCTCTTGTTGATAAAACGCCTATGGAAGCATGGTCAGGTCACAAGCCTTCATTGAGACATCTTAGAGTTTTTGGTTGCGAGGCATATGCACATGTGCCAAAGGAGAAGCGAACAAAGTTGGAGAACAAGGCTGTGAAATGTATCTTCATCAGGTATAGTTATGGTGTGAAAGGATACAAGCTTTGGGACCCTGTTGCACAAAAGGTAATTCACAGTAGAAGTGTTATTTTTAGAGAAATTAAGTCTCCTTCTGTTACATTGCAGCCAGAATAGACTAAAAAGGAAGATGTGATTCAACTTCCTTCTACACCTGAAAGAGTTGAATCGAGACCCCTAGATAGGCAAGAATTTGAGGAGAGCTCGTCTAGCTCTGAATCTTCAGAAGAGGAGGAAGAACCTCCAACTCAGCTTGTTCGAAGGTCTACAAGACATAGACAACCACCTGAAAGGTATTCACCTAATGATTGGAGATGTATTTTTGCTCTGAATACTAGTGTGGATGAACCGAAATCTGTAGAAGAGGCATTAGGTATGAATGATGCAAAATCTTGGAAGATTGCTATGGAGGAAGAAATGGCAGCTTTGAAAAAGAATGATACATGGGATCTTGTACCATTGCCTGAAGGACGAAAACCTGTTGGTTGTAAATGGGTGTTCAAGAAAAAGATTGGTTCAGATGGAAGCATTGAGAAGTATAAAGCAAGGTTGGTTGCAAAAGGCTACTCTCAGGTTGAGGGTGTTGATTACGGTGAGATATTTTCTCCTGTTGCAAAAATGACGTCCATTAGATTTTTGCTTTCTATTGCTACTGCATATGATTTAGAGGTTGAGCAAATAGATGTGAAAACTGTTTTCCTTCATGGTGATTTGGAGGAAGATATTTATATGACACAGTCGGAGCACTATGTGGTGAAAGGCAAAAGTAATTTGGTCTGTAAATTGAAGAAATCTTTGTATGGCCTCAAACAAAGTCCTAGGATGTGGTACTAGAAATTTGATACATATGTGTTGAGTTTGGGATTTGAACGTTCTAAATCAGATCACTGTGTTTATTATAAATCTGATGGTGATCATTTCTTATTCATTGCATTGTATGTTGATGATATGTTATTCATTGGCAAAGGGAAAGGTATGATTTCAGAACTGAAGTCTCAGCTCGCTGCTAAATTTGAAATGAAAGATTTTGGTGCAGCAAAGCACATTCTTGGGATGGAAATTAGAAGAGATATGGTGAACAAAAAGCTATGGCTAGGCCAGAGTAAGTATGTGAGTTCAGTGTTACAGAGGTTCAACATGCAGAATTGTAGACCATTGAGTGTTCCTTTTACAGTTGGAATGAAACTATCTATTTCAGATTGTCCTACATCCCCATTGGAGATGGAAGACATGAGCAGAGTGCCTTACTAGAGTGCAGTTGGAAGCTTGATGTATGCTATGGTCTGTACTAGACCAGACATTGCCCAAGCAGTGGGAGTACTTTCTAGATATATGTCTAATCCTGGTAGAGTTCATTGGGATGCAGTCAAAAGAGTCTTCAGATATTTGAAGGGTACTTCAGAGTATTCTTTGTGTTATCATGGTAATTCAGTTGGAGACATGACTTCCCTTGATATCCATGGTTATGTGGATTCAGATTGGGCAGGTGATATTGATAGCAGAAGATCCACTAGTGCTTATGTGTTTACTTTGTTTGGTGGTGCAATTAGTTGGATGAGTAAGCGACAGGCTCTGGTTGCTCTATCCACTACTGAAGCAGAGTATATGACAGCTACTCATGCTTGTAAAGAGGCCATTTGGCTTAAGAGACGGTGTTCGGATATTGGAATAAAACAAGGTACAGTGACAGTTTACTCTGACAGTTAGAGTGCAATTAGCCTAGCTAAGAACCTGACATTTCATGCCCGGACCAAACATATTGATGTTCAGTATCATTTTGTTAGAGATATGGTCGAAGATGGTAGGGTGAAGCTGGTTAAGGTGGAAACTTTGATGAATGTTGCAGATGCTTTAACTAAGGCTGTGAGCACAGAGAAGTTCAGATGGTGTTCAGAGTCTATGGGCCTTATGGCCCCTAGCAATTGATTCATTGTGTTGACATTCCCTTCCGCTCTTGCAAGGTGTTCGAAAAGTGGGAGATTTGTTGGGAAAAATGGTGTCTCAACCTTGCATTTATGCGAGGTTACTATTTATAGTAAGTTTTCATTTGAGCGCGAAATGGTGCGAAACTCTCCCTGAAGCTTCTGGTTGGCTAGATAAGCATTCCGATAAAGTTGCGTCGCAAGGTCACAGCTAGTTTTGAAGATATTAAAGTTTTCATCTTGGAGGGGTGCAATAAAATGTTTAAACTTAATTTTGGGGACTTTAGAGGCTCCAAAACGCCCTGAAAAGTGGCCGTAACCGGCGAAGCGGGTTACGAGGTGATAGAGCACTTCGCGAGCTTTCCGGCGCTTCAAACGGTTCGTCAATCGGACACCCGGTTCTCAAGTTATGGCCTCCGGAAGTTTGTACTCTTGAAATAGGAAAAAGGGAGCGACACGTGTTGATGTTGTTTTATAGCTCATTTTGTATCGAATACATAAATGAGCTATAAAAAGGGAGTGACACATGTTGATGTGTGCTTTAACATGTCATAGGGCATCTAGAAGGAAGATAAGGTCGGCTACACCTTATTGGGTGGTTTTAGCCCATGGTTTTGTAATACCGTTTGACGGTTTCTTGTATTGTATCTCCTATTTATGAGGTGTGAGAGATAGAGGTTGTGTGTAAGAGTCTTATGGCTATTGAGTTGCCTCTGAATCTTTGATTAATGGTACTCCTGCGAAGAGCTTGCTCTGCAAGTATGTTGTAATCTGTTTTTGATTGCTGAATAAAATATTGAGCTGCTTTTGGAGGGTGGGGTTTTTCTCCCGAAAGGGTTTTCCCCACGTAAATCATTGTGTTGTGGTATGAATGTTATTATATCTATTTCTATTTTCTATAACTGTTGTAATGATCTGAAAAAGTTTTGCATTACCCTCCTCTCAAGGTTAGTGTAGGAAGTTGTTTCCGCTACTTAACTTCCTTACAATGTCGTGGCTTAATAGATCCTCTAATGGACCTATTATGCCATGATGGCATAATAGGTGGACTATTATGTAATGTCATGTCATAATAGGACTTATTATGCCGTCATGGCATAATAGGTCCTATTATGCCATGACATGATATAATAGGACCAACTATGGACCTATAATGCAATGTCATGGCATAATAGGACTTATTATCTCGTCATGGCATAATAGGTCCTATTATGCCATGACATGATATAATAGGTGCTATTATGCCATGACATGGCATAATAGGTCCATAATTGGTCCTATCATACTAAGTAAACATGTTAAATTAGCACTTTAGTGTTGGAGATGAATTAGATGATGAAGTTAGCAATTCAAGAAAATCATGTCATGTCGTGGCTTAATAGGTCCTATTATGGACCTATTATGCCATGATGGCATAATATGGCATAATAGGTGGGACTATTATGCAATGTCATGGCATAACATGACTTATTATGTCGTCATGGCATAATAGGTCCTATTATGCCATGACATGATATAATAGGACCAACTATGGACCTATTATGAAATGTCATGGCATAATAGGACATATTATACCATCATGGAATAATGTGTCCTATTATGCCATGACATGGCATAATATGTCCATAATTGGTCCTTTTATACCATGACATGGCATAATAGGACCTTTATGCCATGACATGGCATAAACCTAAGCCTAAACTTTGATATCTAAAATTTGAAGAGTAATGTTAATTACTTTTAAGGTTATACTAATAGTCGTAACTTTTGTATTGCCTAATGAGGATTAAGAACAATTTTGGTACATATGTCCAATCTAAAGAATTGGAATCGTGGCTTGCTAGAAGCGGTTAAATTTTTTTATTTATTGGTTGAAAGCCCTAGTACCTAGAAAAATAATTCCTAGAAACATTTAACGGTTTCATGGCATAATAGGACCTATTATGCCATGATGGCATAATAGGCCCTATTATGCCATGTCATGGTATGACATGACCAACTATGGACCTATTATGCAATGTTATGGCATAATAGGACATATTATGCCATCATGACATAATGTGTCCTATTATGCCATTCCATAGTTGGTCCTATCATACCATGACATGGGTCCTATTATGTCATGACATGGCATAATAGGACCTACTATATTCCTATTATGCCATGACATGCCTTAATATGACATGATGGCATAATATATCCTATTATGCCATGACATGCCTTAATATGACATGATGGCATAATATATCCTATTATGCCATGACATTCCATAATAGGTCCATAATTGGTCCTATTATGTCATGTTGTGGAATAATAGGAAAATAGTTATCAAATCTATAATAATTTGACTATATATCAATGGCTAATTCTTAATGAATATTTCGTTTTTGTTTTCATTTTGATACATCCATTTAGTTTTGGTTTGGTTTGGATTTCCATTTAGTTTTGGTTTTGTTTCGATTTGGTTTTGGTTTTGGTTTTGATTTCCATTTAGTTTCGATTTTGGTTTTCGTTTTGATTTCCATTTAGTTTCGGTTTTGTTTCGATTTGGTTTTGGTTTTGGTTTCCATTTAGTTTCAGTTTTGTTTCGATTTATTTTTGGTTTTGATGTTTCTAAGATATCTTGTATCTTGTAAATGTGATATTTTGTTTTGTTAACTATCTAGATTTGGTTTTGATTTGTAAATTTGTTGATTAGGGTTTAGGGTTAACTGTTGAAGAATATTTTACATCAAAATTAAGAATTTACAAATGTAAAAACAAATTTATTTATAGGCTACTTTAAAAAAAAACTAAAATAATACCAAAAAAATCTAAATAATACTCAAAAACCAGGAAAAATATACAAGAAAATTACAAAATGTGAAAATGGATGATTGAATGTGTACCTGGGATAGTGGTGGAGGCTTGAAATGGAGTCCACAGCACGGGGGCCCATTTTTTATCTCCTTTTCTCACTTCAGTTCTAGGGTGACAATGACAAAATCTGCCCGAAAAAAAAGGGGTAAAATACGATTTAGAAACGGGGGCTCATTTTGAAAAAACGGACCCCATTTGTTTCAAAGCGGACCCCCATTTTAGAACAAAACGGGGGCCTATTTATTTTCGCCTCGAGCCCCCGTTACCTTTTGGCTTAGGGGCCCAAAGTATAAACGAGCCCCCATTTTTAAGAGCGTGTTTTGCAACACAGAGACTTCCGTGAATTTGTGACTAATTACCTGGCACTTGCCCATACAAATCAGTGATTGGTGGATTGTTGTACTTAACTCAGACTAGCCCTGATATAATGAATGTTGTTTGTATTGCTTCTAGGTTTCAGTCAGATCCTAAAGGAATTCATGATATTGTTTTCAAGAGGATATTCAGATATTTGGCAGGTACAACAGACCTTGGGTTATGGTATCCAAATAATGATGATTTCAAATTATGTGTCTATACAAACTTTGATTGGGAAGGAGATGTGGATGACAAGAAGAGCACCACTGACAATGCCTTCTTTTTTGGAAAGAAGTTGGTTTCATGGCTTAGTAAGAAACAATCATGCACTTCATTATCTATTGCTGAAGCAAAATATATAGTTGTTGCAACCAACTATACTCTGATTTTATGGATGAAACAAATGTTGAAAGATATAAGGATAAGTTATGATGAGCCTATTGTTATTCACTGTGATAATAGTGCTGCTATTGATATGTCAAAGAATCTGGTATTTCATTCCAAATAAAAACACATTTCTATAAGGTATAATTTCTTGAAGGAAAAGGTTGAAGCAAAGGAAGTCAGATTGGTTTATGTGCCTACTAAGGAGCAGGTTGCAGATATTCTAACAAAACCATTGCCTAAAGATGCTTTTGAATATCTCAGAGATCAGTTGGGGGTTACCAACCCTCCGAAAGAGACTTAGTGATGTAGGAATGCATCAATCCTATAAGTTTTCTTTGATCTGGGTTGATGAGATGATGCTACTACTCAGGGGGAGTAGTCAGTTGTTTGGTTTAGTATTTTTGGTTTGGTATCTATTCTTTATCATTGATGTCAAAGGGGGAGAGATGGTATTCATGTGAAAATCAGTCATATCTTTGAGGGAGATTGTTGGCATTCCTTGGCACTTGGATATTTTTCACATTCAGTGTTGCCATCAATGCTAAAGGGGGAGATTGTTGGCAATATGCTGGATTTGGTTAAGTGTTGTCATTGATATCAACATTGTATCTTAGTTGGATATGGTTCTGCTATCCCGGTTGGACCTATCTTGGTTTGTCTTAGTGTTTATCTTGGTTTTGGATTCGATTCTTATCCGATATGATCAGAACCTTGGATGTGGTTTTGGATGCTTATTCTAGATGGTTATATGCTTTCCATATTCTATTGGTTCATGTTTTGGTGCTTTGGTAACTACCACTTATGTTCTCAGTTGGTATTTCTTGGTACCCGTTATCTTTACCGGTAAGTGATATTTGATATTTTGATTAGATAATTTTGGTTTGGCTTATGGAATTAGTTGCTATCATGTTGAAGGTGCTTCTTGATCATATTCTGAGTGTTTGGTGACTTTCCATTGGCTAGCGTATTGTTATGGTGGTCCTATTTGGATCCGATTAGACTTTTTGTGTTAGTTCACTGGGGGTTTATACTAGCTGGTGAAACGTGTTGGATTTTGGTCTTAACGGAATTTACGGTAGATATAATTGTTTGGATATTTGAATTAGGTCCATGCTATGTAATGTAAATCATAATATTGGTCTGGTGATACCATGTAATGTAATCTTTGTTATTATGGGTTTTTGGGTTTAGGATTTAGCCGACCTTATCATAAGGTTGATGCTCTGTATTTATAAGTGACTTATTCAGGTAATTTGAATATCAATAATGGGTTTTGGGATCAATGGTTATGCCTACATTATTAGTGGAAGGTTTATGTGTGATCAAGTGATATATCATTTAGTAGAATATTTTTGGTATTGTAGGGCAGACATCTGTGCTTAACCAGAACTATATCAAGCATTAGGAGATGCTACTTTCACAGATTATTCTTTCCAGATTGTAGTCCAATGTTTTGTAAGTCAGTGATACTTCTCTTTTGTGCTGAGAAGTGAGGTTTGGGAAGTTGGCCTGATTGCAAGTGCAATCCCCATTGTAATTATTTCACATACTACTACAAAAGTATTGTCTGATTGTGGGTAGGGTTTCCCACCATGGTTTTTCCCTTTATCAAGTTTTCCATGCCAAAAATATTTGTGTTGTGTGTATTGTGCTTTCATGTTTTATCCTTCATTGTGCTGGTTTCTTTGTGCTCCTATTTAGATGTTTTGAGATGTAATAGTTCTAATTTCTGAGAGTAAATTGATTCACCTCCCCCCCTCTCAGTTTACTCCCAGTATCAGATCTGTCTAACAGTTTGTACACTTTTGAACACACACCATGACATGTTTGGTAAATGATGCAATACTCATTTTGCAATCAATTCAATTCACTTATTTAGATTACATTGCAAATTGAGCCTTTTGCTTTGTGATATTTTGCACTAATTTTTTTTAATAAATTTTTCCCTTCTCATCATGACTCATAGTAAGCATAATCCTTAATAGGTCTACATAGTCATGGTATTTTTTCTCTTCACGTGTTTCTCCTTTTATCTTGATTTTAGATTGATAAGATCATATGTCCTTGGGGGCATCCTGATCAAATTTTTTCAATGCTACTTTGTAGTTACTGAGACTATGAACATAGGCTCATACTCCCGATAAAGCATGGGCTAAATGTAGCATCATAAATTGTATCCCTATACAATTTTGTCCTCACCTAGGTCTCACTTATATGTTTTGGCCTTTTGTGCCCCATTTTGATTCTGTTCACACCAATTCAAAATTAGCATCTTCAAAATCTTTGTGAAGCTCTCTATTAAATTCATCCCTTTTTGTGGAGATTCCTTAGCCAATTATTTATCGAACCTTTCAAAATTTGTATTCTCAACTAATCCAATTGTATTTTCCTACAAGTTTCCCCATGTTAACACCATGCTTACATAATCAACCCCTTATGGAGATTCCTTGTTTGTTTGAATTGAACATTTACAAAGTTGCACTCTTAACTAGTTTAGTTCGACTCCCTAACATATCCAATTCAATCACTTGTTCCCACAAGCCCTGCTTTATTTACATCATGCTAACACCAACCCATGGTGATTTCTACCTAGCCATTTGTTGATGTTATAATTGGAACTTTTCATCTAAATTGGGCACCAAAGAAAATTGAAGTTGGCAAGTTTAGTTATGATGGATTACTCCATAGGTCTAGTTTGGAGGAACTTCTTTATCCAATTTAATGTATTTGCTCCCAACTTTAATTTAAATGAAAAATCTCATAAAAACATAAGTGTCTAGAATTCCACCACTAGTGCATTTGAATTCCCCACAACTATGAGAATTAATTTGATGGTCCCATAAATCTTTATTATGCAATTTGGAATGTGTTGACTTGGTCAACACCTCCTTCAGGATTTGTGACATGTACTTCCTCCTGCCTCTCATGGATCCTTGTCTTTGGTCACTATCATGTTCGTTGACAGCTTGAGCTTTTTGCGTAATGACAATGGTGATTCCAATAATTGGTATCAAAGCGCTAGGTTACGGGTTAGAATCCCATGATGCCTCCTTCATTCTATCGGTGTGAAATCCTAAGTCGGTGTTGAGGGGGAGATTGTTGACTTGTTCAACACCTCCTTTGAGATTCGTGAGATGTGCTTCCTCCTTCCTCCTATGGATCCTTGTCTCTGGCCGCTCTCCTGTTCGTTGACAACTCGAGCTTTTGGCGTAATGGCAGCCATGATTCCAACATAATGGATCCAATGGGGGAAAATGATGCTCAACCATATCTCATTTATATTTGCAAACCACTTTGTCAAGCATGTCATCTCAAGGTTATTATTGTAAGAAATTTCTTAGGGGATTTTAAAAAATTGCATTTGATCCTAGGCACCATTAATGCTTAGATATGACAAGGGATGGAAAAAAAAATCTTTCATGTTTCTAGAATACCAAATAGAATTTTGAAGGAACATGTTTTTGCAAAGCATTGGCAACAATGATGGCTAGGGTATGGTATTCTCTCTCCAACATGCCACAAATCTTTGACAACTTGTATTACTCCCTTCGAGAGCATAAAATCATTGGATCCCTCATTTTCAAAGAATTTCCTTTCGAGTTCAAAGACTAGAGACAACATGAAAATAGTTTTTCTCTTATAATTTTGATATTATAACTAGTTCAATGCCTTTGAATTAATAAGTATTGCCTTATTTTAACCTCCTCTCACTTTCAAGGTGTTGTGTAATTCCATTTTACCTTCATATATAAATGATCTTATTATTTTTTTGTATGTGTATAAATAATTTATAATAATTAGCTATGAATTTTTCTTCCTCATGGTATCTATCAAACCTCTTACATCCATATTGTAGCATGTCACCACCTTTTTCTTTTTGCATTTTCCCTCTCCATTTTTCCTTGGAAGTCATTAGAATAGGATTAGCTTTTAGTTTTAATTTATGTTGGGTTGGATCAAGACATTGTATTTATGCTTAGAAATGAACTAGCCTTCTTTGAAAGTTTTATCTCAATAGCAAGGTCTGGTACCTTGAGCTCATTCTTATTTTATCCTTGGATTGTTGAACAACATGTTCAATATGGGTGCAAATCTAAGAAACAACAAAAACTTAAGAACACACATTGGAGTGTAGCTAAGAGGAAACTAAAATATGTAAAAGAGACATTAAGTCTTCATCTTAATTTTTTTACATCAAGAGGATTGACTGTACAAATTCAAGCTGGGTAAGTTTCACAGATGGCTGGAAGTCTACTCTTGGATATAATTTAACTTTTGTGTCATAGTATTATCATGGAGGTCCAAGAAACAACCAACTATATCAAATTTTACAGCAAAAGAAGGGTACAAAGCTACAACATTTGTAGCTTGCCAAATAACGTGGATGTGAAATGACTACTACAAGATTCAGCCATTGTGTATATAATGGACGTAGTATCGTAATTTGACAAGAAGAGTGTTATGGAATTTGCTATGAATCTTTGTTAAAATTATAACAAAAAATGACAAGAATAATGCCTATTGAGCTTATTGACTTATCTCTCTATTTCTTTATTATATGTAGTAAGTAGTATAGTCGACAAATTGATAATATGATTGTGTGTAACAATGTCACTTACAAGACACGAAGAGTGTTATGTAAATGGAAATGAATCATAATTAAATTATGATGGAAAATGAGAACAATAATGCCTGTTGAGCCTATTGACTGATCTATCTATTGCTTTATTATTTGTAGCAAGTAGTATCGTTGACATATTGATGAATATTATTGTGTGTAACAATGTCACCTACAAGACAAAGAGTGTTGTGCAAATGACATTGAATCTTAGATAAAATTATGACGGATTATGACAACAATAAAGCCTATTGAACTTTATATATCTATTGCTTTATTATACCGGTTATCGTTGATCATAATGTGAACCTGCTCTTATTTCTCAATGTGAAGACTCCCGAGTTCATTTATATACATCTTTATGCGTAATGTGGGGATTCTCTTGCAGGATTATCATGTTTTTTGTGCTGTATTTTTTTCCACTACAAAATACCATGCAAGACAAACAATTAGTCTTCATCCAACCTATCGTTTCATTCAATTTATATTAATCTTCCTTTCGAATGTGATTGCATTCCACCTTTTTGAATCTTTAAATTAAGTTATTCAACAGACAAATATTGTGAAATTGCAATATATTCCAGGGCTGAATTCAATGTAAGTTTGATAAATTACATTAAAAAATGGCGTTGCTGTGTTTTTGAATGAAGCATGTTTTGTCGTGAGATGTTTGTTCGGTATGGCGGGCCTTTTCGGGACTAGGAAAGAATATGCTCCTGTGATCACCAAACTGCAGCCGGCCTTGTATTTTGTTTGTGGTGAAAACATCTAGTCAAAGAGCAGCTTAAAACAAAAGAAATTTGTTTAAAGATTTCCCTGTCACAAAATTATCTTAATCCAGTGCTCGTGTGCGCTTTGGGATTTGGCCTCTACTGCCTTCTCAGTGTCACTCTCTTCAAGAATATAACTAAATTTCAAGTACCCACAAGGATTTTCTAATCTAAAACTCTGTTCAGTTCTATGAATTGGGAACTGACAATTTTGTTAAAAAATGAGAAAAAATTATTAAAGATCAATAATCATTGGACAATTCAGAAGAGCCTGAGTGCCAATGATATGTGTGCAAAATGCAGACCGATTGCCCATCGGTGAATACTTAAAAATTATTTGTTCGTTCAATCAAGAGGTGTAGATATGTGTTTCCCAAAAGAAAAGATTTTCTATACAAAATATGACTTCTTAAAACTCAGGGAATCCTTTGGAGTTCTCAAAATATATGCCTTTTTCACTCTGTTAATCCTGATTTAAGCATTTGGTAATCAAAAATGTCAGGAGTTTACTGGTTAGCAAGATATGGACCAGCAAACCACGTAACCATTTGAATGGAAGCTTGGTATTGAAGTAATGCTGAGACCAAAATTGGTAGTGGAATAGTGAATTGGAAAGTTTGGAGGAAATTGGTGAAAGTGGTTTCATATGGTCATGGTCATGATATGACATCTTCCTTGTTTTCGTATTAGATAGTTGAAAGGTTCTTTTTATTGTTTATTGATTTGATTGTGTTTTTTTTAGCATCAATATATTGGATCACATTCTCTGACTTTTTTATTCTTGAGTTCTCTATCATCTTGATGATGGATCGCATAGTGTGATCCGAAATGTTGATGCTAAAAAATGCATGCAATTGAATCTAGAAACAATAAAAAGAACTAGCATGGATTGTGAAAAACTAATATCTTTACTTGAGAGGTTCTCAATATGTGTGAATTTATCTGTTCTTAATGTAGGGCAAAGCAAAACTTGCAGCTCCTCTAGAAAATATTGCAATTTATTGGAATGCAATGTGAAGAATATGAAGCATATAGAATTGATGAATTCCCTAACAAAAAGAAATCAAAATGTCAGCTAGAAGAAAAGAAAGAGAATAAGAAATATTGATTCATATTAATCAAGATTTTATATATAAGCGGAAGCTTGACCACAACTTAAATATGTTTAGGAATGTGCAAGAGGATTCATTAGTTAACTAATTGATTAAGTCAACCAATTATTTAAGAAATGTTATGATGATGATTGGGAGGGTTAATTAAATGATTGGTCTTATTTCATTAATGCTAGAATATGATAACATTAGGTGTAGTAAGGTTTGCATGATTTTAGGTTTCTACACATGGTATCTTTATTCTATAATGGTTGTTATAATTGTATCATTGTGCAATTATTTTTGTCTTCCATCCAAATCAATGTGTTCATAATCATAATTATTCCAAATAGGTGCCAAATGATTAGTTGGAATGTATGTGACTAAATGGTGGACTATTTTTAAAATGAGGAATTTGTCCCATATTTTTTGTTAGTCCCAACACATTGGGTAGTACCATCCATGCCAAAAAAAAGGGTTGAAATGGGACGTGATAAGATTGATGCAATGAAAGGTGGAAATGAAAAATGCTAGTCCATACAGACTATCTCTTCATGCCACATTCATTGAGATATGTGTTATTCTAAATCTAACTCTCCGAAAAGTGATAATGTAGTATACACACATCATATTTAAATATACCCTTTCTTAAGGGACAAGACCCAATCTAAACTTACTATCATGGTAAAACTTGTCCATTCAATTGAAATTTGAATTGACTACTATCTTCCAAAACATGGGGAGTTTGGAAATTGGAAGCATTATCATTCATATATGAATCTCACTAGTAGGATCATCCACATATCAAGGAACATGGGTTATATGGTATATTTTGAAGTTATGTTGCTTTTATGTTGAATTACTAGTGTTATGTTTAACTTGTCTTGCAACTTGATGGATCACTAATGTTATGATTTTTTAATTGATGGTCTCAATATTTTTTTACAAAAGGAATATCACTTATGCAAGACTCTTCCCTTGTTGTTGTTGTTTTTTCACTTTCCAAAGGTCCCTATGAAGGGCTATGCTTTCTTATATCCCATCCAAAACCAACTCAATCCAATTTTCTTTAATCCTTAAACACATTTGGCATAGAAGTACAAATAACAGATTTGAAGTTTTGTCAACAACTTATTGAATGTATTATTTGGTGATATTGTTGACATCATTTATGTCCTTGTGATGGACTCATGGACTTTCTTTCTCCTTTTTTTTGTTTTACACTTTTCTATGAACTCTAAGACTTTCATTTCTTTTCCAACATAATGTGTATCCTAATTAACTATATAAGTTTTGTGTACACAACCGTGTCATGTTTTTGTTATTTTTCAAATTTGGGATGGACTTTAACATAATTGAAGCTTCTATTGTACTGAAATAAGAAAGTAAATTATATCTAACACTACTTATTAAATTAAAAAATAAATCTAAACTAATTGAAAATCAATACTAAATTATTGGAGTCCTTAAGCAAGATAAGTGATCTAGATACTAAGAAACGAGATAATTTGGAAACAAAAGAATCTAGAAGATGAATTAGCTTCCTTGATACTATCAATAAAAACATCCTTAAAGGTTATAATTTTGAATTTGAAATATCTTGTCATCTTGTAGCCTTAGGGTAATTCACTTGATGAGAAGAGAAGGTTGGTATTGATGAGAAAGATGGTATTAGCTTCATGTGGTTTGCAAGTGCAATGACCATAAAATTGCCTTATTGTAGTAACTATACAAGAGGATTTAGGATTAATAATATATAGATAGGATCACAATATTCTCATATGATCTAATGTTTAATGATTTAGAGCTTGTAAGAAAGAATTACAAAGACAACCAAGTCTTTCTATCTTATAGAGCTAAACGTTTCTCCAATTTTTTTCCTAAATCTTGTCGGTGCAAAATTCTTTTATACAATCTCCTCCCTTTGAAAATGAGATAATGTGTTTTATTAATTGAGGAATGGGAGAGTAATTTAAGACAAAGAAGAAAATAAAGCTTAGATTTAAATCAAGAAATAAGATAGGAAATAAAACATGCCATCTTACTCTACAAAATTTGGTTTTTGGAAATGAAAATGGAGAAAACTAGCAAATAAGAATGACCCGTGGTAGTTTTAAATAATGACAATTTCACTAATGTCAATGTATGGGTCACCATTCCTACTAGCACTAGTCACATAGGTGATCCTATAACTTAAGATGGGTTGCCAGAATGACCCTAAGGTCTCTTGGATGCACCTGTACCTAAAGGTGTACATTTTGCTGTTACAAACTCATTTATTTAAACCCATCACAAGTGCTACTTATTAAACGATTCGTTTTTTACTATTGTCTATTTGAACCCTTTCAAATACTAAAACCTATCTTTTTATTTAATACGAAAACTTATATAGACAAAAAATATATAATAAAAAACATATAATAATAATTACTTTTAAATTTCTTTGATAGTTTATCTAAAATTTTATCTTTCAAGTTCTATATTCTTTGTAAAATTATAACTATAATTCATAGCTAAAATAATTAAATACAACCATATGAACATCAAGTTTAGACCATATTTATCTCATTTCCACTTTAAAATTTCATTTATATTATTATTATTTAATATCTAAGCTCCTCATGTTTAATTCCCTATAATGAAATGGAATATTTTTTAAATTAACTTTTCATCCTTTTAGGAAAAAAAATTATATGAAAAAAGAAACTTTAATAGGAGAAATGAAACATGCTAATTAAAAGCCCACAATTACTAGAGCATATGTGCATAGGTATTGGTCAAATCATTTATTAGAGGAATACATATTGGATCAATTGTGCAAATTATGTGGTGGACATAGTGAATAGTTAATGGGGAAATACATAATGTGCATTGGATGTCATCCCAAAATGACCACTTTTTGACTACTATGTGCTTTATGAATCATCCCATATTTATTACCTAGAAGTTGAAACAATAGTTATAAGCTCTTAAGTGAGGAAATGACTATGCCTCCATATAAATAGTTACTCACATGATAATTTTTTGCATTTATTAAAAAAAATAGAATTTATATTTTGATTTATTTAATAAATGAAAAAAGTGTCAAACATTATTTATATGTCTGGATAGATGATTCCCTTAAGTGTCATACCAAGAAGCCTAAAATATCATCAAAATCTAATGTACCATTTAAGAACTCACACTGCACAAAGTTAAGGAGGGTGGCTGCTAGTACCCTTTCCTTATATACCTTTTTTTTTTTTTAAAAGTAAAATTATAAAATGAGATGTATCTAAATAAATTTAAAATATCTATCAATATTCTATGCATAATTGATTATAAATATTATTTTTATAAAAAATAATAATGTTAAATTTATTGATCATTTTTTTAATATTTTTTATATTATTTTAATAATTTATTAATTTTAAATATATAATTATAATAGAATAAAATTGTGTGTGTGTGTGTGTGGGTGATTTTTTTATGAATCCCATATTCAATGTACTAATAGAGATACTAAATCCTAGTTTTTAGCAATCAAATTATGCATAGAGGTCTCCAAAATGTTGACTTATTTGACTTCAATACTCAAACAATCATGTATTTTTAGGTGTTAAATATTGGTAGTCATATGCTAAATTTCATCAAAGTTAGATAAAGAATCCAAAATTAGGCCTTGGTCCTTTTAAAAATTTCCCCAAATATATTAAGGCAAATAATATAATCACTTGTTAATTTTACCTCTCCAACCAATATAATAGATAGTTCACAATGTGATCCTTTTTGCAAGCCAATTTTAGTTAGAAAATATTCTCCAAGTTAGTATTTGTGGAGGTTTGGATTCCAAGCAAAATACACCTTTACAAATCTAAAAAATTAATTTGATTTCTTTTGCCACAAGGTTTGGTTCAATTTAATATTCCCACAAAATAATTGTCTACAAAAAATTAATGCCCAACCTATTGTTATATGGAGCCTAATCAGACTTGGAGGTTAAATTTTCCCTTCTATCGATGTGGTTTCCCCCTAAATTGTTTAACGAGGATTTGGGGGAAGTGCCCCCAAGGCAGGGTCAAGGGGCAATGCCCCAAAGGGGGCTTCACTTAGTGAATTTGGGTTATAGCACGTGCGTTCATGGCATACTAAATAACCCCCCTATTTTCAGAAAATATTTCCTTAAAATCTTTTTTTATCACCCCCTCCCAATACACAACCCAAATTAAAAACCCCCTATTTTGACCATATATTGCATTTCTTCATAGTTCGAATTAAAAAACCCCTTATTTTCACCAAATAGACAATATATTGAGCTTATTTTTTAAGATATTAAATCCCCTAATATGAATGCATGTGATATAATATTGCCTAGCTATTGAATCCCCCATGCAATGCCCTTGCGGGGTCGAGGGGCAACGCCCCTGGCATGCTCCCTGTTGCGGTACAGGGTGGGGTTGGGGGGTAGTGCTCCACGGATCCCAAACTGTTTGGATCCAGAGGCAACTGAGAGGGGCTGGGGGGGTGAATCAATTGTCTATTAATTTCAACCCAAATATAACTTAATCAAACTTGATACTTAATACTGGTAAACCAAACTTAATGTTGGTAGACAGATTAGTAGTTAATATTAATACCGATGAAACTTAATGCATAGAACAGAAAGAGAAACAACATCCACAACACATAACACCGAGATTTGTATGTGGAAACCCTATAAGGGGAAAAACCATGGTGGGAAACCTTACCCACTATTAGATGATACTACTGCAGATAGTATATGTGTACAAATGGGGTTTGCACATGCAGAAAGGCCAACCACCTAGAGCTCACTGCTCAATCACAAAATAGGAGTCACACTGACTACAATTGGATGGTTAAATCCAATGATAATGTATTGCTCAAACTAGCATCTCCAATGCTGGATTGAGTACTGGTTAAGCTCTGATAATTACCTCCAAACCTTCCTTGAACCATCTATATGGTCTGCTCATATGATCTTCAATATTCACACATACCATGATACAATACCATAACTTTTTTCTTCCTATTACATTATCTCACAAAGGAGATCTTACATATAAACCAAAAACCTAGGACCAAATGTGTAGGTCGGCTAACTAAGAATATTACATTTAAATCAATTACAAATAAGTCAAGATGTGATGAATCATGTTGGCTCAATACATTTACAAAAATATCCAATTAAGTAAATCATCTCCATAACGTGTCGTGCTAATCTGGAATAGATAATGCATGTTGGTCCATACGCTAGACCAATTTGTCGGTAACAACAAATATGTCAACCCGATTAGACTAATAACCAAAATACCCAAACCAAGTGTCCAAACCATGACTTCGACATAACCAAGTGATCTCCAGATGATAACAAGTCATCCTCAGTGCCGATGTATAATATAACCTGCAGGTGAGTGATATACCGGTGACTGTGCATAAGTCACTGAACTTGCCGGTGAACATAATATGTTGGTTCAACATAACCAAAGATCTCTAGAAGGATAAGTGTTGACATCAAGGAAAAAACCAATGCAACATATCTATAATACCAACAATCTCCCTCTTTGGTATTGATGACAAGACAAGATGGAAAAACATCTAAGTGCCAAAATAGAATGCCAAAAACCAAAAACCAAAAACCTCCAGAATAGATATTTCCAGAAATCTCGAACACAAATCTCTCCCCCAATGAATAATCTCTCCCCATAGGATAATGGTTTTCCATATATATCTCTCCCCCTTTGACATCAAATGCCAAAGCAATACAAATACTAGAACATACAATCAACTCATAATTACAATAACCAATTGTTTTAACCAACTACTCCCCCTGAGAAGTAGCTCTTCACTATCAAAGTCAGAAAAAGGTTTCTTTGTTAATTCTGTCGGTTTGATGCCAATCATCAGCTGTCTAAGTCTCTACCGATGAGGGTATTACCCCAAGCTACTCTCTTAGATATTTAAATGTTTCCTTAGGCAAAGGCTTAGTAAACATATCTGCAATATGCTCTTTAGTATTCACATAAACCAATCTCACTTCTTTTGCTTCAACATTCTCTTGCAGAAAATTATATTTGATAGAAACATGTTTAGTTTTAGAGTGAAATACCAAATTCTTCGATATGTCAATTGCTGCTGAATTATCACAATAAATGACTATAGGTTCTTTGCATTTTACCTTTATGTCCTTCAACATTTGCTTAATCCATAATACTTGAGTACAATTAGTTGTTTCTGCAACATATTCTGATTCTGCTGTTGATAATGATGTACAACTCTGTTTCTTTCTCAACCATGAAATCAATCTGCTACCAAGAAAGAATGCCTCGCTGATGGTGCTCTTTCTGTCATCTACATCCCCTACCCAATTTGCATCGGTGTATGTACATAAATCAAAATTTTCATCTTTAGGATACCATAAACCAAGATTTGTTTTGCCTTGTAGATATCGGAAAATCCTTTTCACTGTTGATTCATGATTTTCTCTAGGATTACTCTGAAATCTTGAAACAATACATACTGCATTCATTATATCAGGTCTTGTTTGTGTCAAATATAGTAAACCTCCAATCATAGATTTGTATCTTGTTGGATTAAATGGAGTTGAATCATTCTTCAATGTCAATTTATCAGTTGTAGTCATAGGAGTACTTACCGGTTAGGAATTTTGCATACCAAATTTCCTCAATAGTTGGACTTCAAGTACTTTTTTTGACATATGAATATACCTTTATCAGTCTGTGAAATCTGCAATCCTAAAAATAATTTTATCTCCCCAATCATAGACATTTCAAATTCTTCCTACATCTTATTAGAAAAGTCTTTACACAATCCATCTTGTCCTCCAAAAATGATATCATCAACAAAAACTTCAATAACCAAGATGTCTTCATTAGTCACTTTGAAATATAAGTTGTTGTCAACATTACCTTTAGTGTAACCAAGCTTCAAAAGATATTTGTCGAATCTAGCATACCAATCTCTAGGAGCTTGCTTCAATCCATACAAAGCTTTCCTTAATCTGCAAACCATATCTTTATCATTCGTCAATGAAAATCCATCAAGTTGTTCAATTTAAACTTTCTCTTCAAGATCACCATTCAGAAATGCACATTTTACATCCATTTGATATACTTTATAGTTATTGTGAGCTGCGAATGCAAGAAATAATCTGACTGCCTAAATTCTAGCTATCAATGCAAAGGTTCCATTGTAATCAATTCCCTCTTTCTGTGAATATCCTTTACACACTAATCTTTCTTTGTTTCTGATTACCTAACCATATTCATTAAGTTTATTTATGAATACCCATTAAGTTCCAATTACATTTTTTTCTTTAGGTCGGGGAACCAATGTCCATGTATCGTTCTTTTCAATTTTTTCTAATTCATCTTCCATAGCTTTAATCCAATGTTTATCTTCACATGCCTCAATAACAAATGATGGTTCAATTTGATAAATTAAACATACCTCTTCATTTTCCAATCTTCCTCTTGTCATAACACCTTGATACTTATTCCCAATTATTTGACTTTCAGAGTGATTCAGTCTTACATACCTGGGTGTGTTCACTTGCTATAGTTCTTCAGTCACTATGGAATTCTCTGATGATGCCTGTGTGACTGGATTCACATTCTGTACCGGTGCACTCTGTATAGGTTCATTTATGATCATCTCAACTGCCAGTTCAGAATCCATAGACCTTGTATTTCCTCTAAATTGTTCATCTATCTTCACATTTGCACTCTCAATGATTTTCTACAATCTTTTATTAAAACATCTATATGCTTTTCTCTTAGATGAATAATGAAGAAATATTCCTTCATCACTTCTAGGATCAAATTTACCAATGTACCCATCTCTCCTAATGTAACATTTGCTTCCAAATATTATGAAGTATTTAAGAGTAGGAGTATTACCAAACCATAGTTCATAAGGGCTCTTACAGGTTTCACCTTTGATGTGAACTCTGTTAAAAGTGTAAACCATTGTATTCACTACTTCTCTCCAGTACACATGAGGTAGATTTTCTTCTAATATCATGCTTCTAGCTGCATCCAGAATAGTTATGTTCTTCCTTTCCACAACTCCATTTTGCTGAGGTGTCCGAGGTGCTAATAGTTGTCTTCTAATTACATTCACTTCACAAAATGTATTAAACTCCTTAGATGTAAATTCACCTCCTTCATCTAAACTTAAACATTTGATTTTCTTAGCAGTTTCATTCTCTACCATTTCCTTGAATAGTTTTAATTTACCAAAAGCTTCTGATTTCTCCCTAAGAAAGGTAACCCAACACATTCTACAATAATAATCAATGATTAGCATAAAGTATATATCTCCCTATAGACTTCTTGTTCTTTCCGGACTACACAAGTCAGTATGAATTAAATCAAGAACATTATTGGATTTCTCAGAAATACTCTTAAAAGTTGTTCTAACTTTCTTTCCCATTTGCCATTCCTTACATATCGGATTAAGAGGTTTTACAATCTTAGGCAAATCCCTTACTACCTTAGATGAGTTCTAATCTTTATAATGCAATCAAAATTCACATGAAAAAGTCTTTTTTGCTATAACCAACTTTCATCAATATGTGCAATCAAGCATGTCTTTTCATAGTTATTCAAATGAAAGATATTACCTCTAGTCTGATTACTGGTTGCAATCTCCAAACCAGTTCTATTCATGGTTTTGCATTTACCATTCTTGAACTATAACTAAAATCTCTTTTCAACTAATTGACCAAAACTCAAAAGATTATGCTTCAAACCTTCAACATAATAAACATTGTCAGTATTGTGCTTACCATCAAAGGATATAGTGTCTTTTCCTCTAATCAAACAAGCTTTATCATCCCCAAATCTTACTAGACCTCCATTGTATTCCTGAAAAGATAAGAATTTACTTTTATCACCAGTCATATGATGTGAACATCTGGAATCTATAATCCATTCATCATTTTCTTCAATTTTAGCTGCTAGGGCCTGCTCTACCAATGGAACAGTAGGTGCCAGTTGATCTTCTTTTATTGCAACAAAATCCCATCCATTGTCCGCCGGTTCTTCATCAGAATCATGAGTAACTCCTTCATTAGCATAGTAACATGATTTGTCTCTATTCTTCTTAAATTTGTATCTCTGATATCCAGGGTTAGGTTTATATGTCCTTTTAGCTTCTTCTCTCAATCTTGCATGTCTATCAGGACATCTAGGTGCCATATGACCAACTTTATTGCAGTTAAAACATTTAAATGGTGCTTTACATTCATACTTACTTCCAATAGGACCTTTAGGCATTTTCCTTGCAAATAGTGCTTCAAGTTCTTCCAATTCTTCATTTTCCCTCCTGATATCTTCAAGTTCTCTTGCATAAAGTGTTTTCCAATCAGATTTGTCAGATGATGATGATGCTTTAAAGGCTAAATCTCTCTTCATTGTAGCAACAAGACCAAATTCCTCAAGCTCAAATGCTGAAAGTTTTCCAACCAAGGTATCTCTAGATACTGATGTATTAGGCATTGTTCTCAACTCATTAATAGAAATTAATTTCATCTTGTATACTGGTGGCAATGCTCTTAAGACTTTAGAAACAATTTCATCTTCACTTAAGGAACCTCCACAAAATTGTTTTACCAAAACAATTTCATTTACTCTTTCCATAAAAGAAAAAATTCTTTCATCTTCTTCCATTTTCAGATTTTCATACCTGACCTAGAAGCATTCTAGTTTTGCAATTTTGATAGTGGTATCACCTTTATTCAATGTCTCCAATTTATCCTAAATAGCTTTAGTAGTAGATCGGTATGATAATCTCATGATTTGTTGATCTGACAATGCGCTCAAAAATGCTTCTCTTGCTTTGCAATCATTTTCCTGATCCTTAGCCAATGTTGGTGGATGAGGTTGATTCGGTAAAGGAGAAGCATAGCCATTTTTTGTAACATCCCATATGTCTCTTCCAATGCAATTCAGATGTGTCTCCATTCCGATCATCCATATACCATACTTAGTTCCATCAAGTTTCAGACTGTCCTTCCTGAAAAAGTTAGTTCCCATAGAATCTCCTCAAGCTATTAAACTTCTTCAAAAAGAGGACTTAGCTCTGATACCAATTGTTAGGGCCCAGAGGCAAATGAGAGGGGGGGGTGAATCAATTGTCTATTAATTTCAACTCAAATATAACTTAATCAAACTTGATACTTAATACCAGTAAACCAAACTTAATGCCGGTAGACAGATTAGCAGTTAATATTAATACCTGTGAAACTTAATGCATAGAAAAGAAAGAGAAACAACATCCACAACACATAACACAAAGATTTGTATGTGGAAACTCTATAAGGGGAAAAACCACGGTGGGAAACCCTACCTACAATCAGATGATACTACTGTAGATAGTATATGTGTACAAATGGGGTCTGCACATGCAGAAAGGCCAACTGCCTAGAGCTCACTGCTCAATCATAAAATATGAGTCACACTGACTACAATTGGATGGTTAAATCCAATGATAATGTACTACTCAAAGTAGCATCTCCAATGCTAGATTCAGTACCGGTTAAGCTTTGATAATTACCTTCAAACCTTCCTTGAACCTTCTCTACGGTCTGCTCATATGATCTTCAATATTCGCACATACCATGATACAATACCATAACCTTTTTCTTCCTATTACATCTTCTCACAAATGAGATCTTACATATATAGCAAAAACCTAGGACCAAATGTGTAGATTGGCTAACTAAGAATATTACATTTAAATCAATTACAAATAAGTCAAGATATGATGCATCATGTTGGCTCAATACATTTACAACAATATTCAATTAATTAAATCATCTCCATAACATGTCGTGCTGATCTGGAATAGATAATGCATAACGGTGCAATACCTAGACCAATTTGCCGGTAACAACAAATATGTCAACCCGATTAGACCAATAACCAAAATACCAAAACCAAGTGTCCAAACCATGACTTCAGCATAACCAAGTGATCTCCAGATGATAACAAGTCATCCTCAGTGCCGGTGTACAATATAACCTGCTGGTGAGTGATATACCAGTGACTGTGTATAAGTCACTGAACTTGTCGGTGAACATAATGTGTCGGTTTAGCATAACCAAAGATCTCCAGAAGGATAAGTGTTGACATCAATAACAAAACCAATGCAACATATCCATAATACCAACACAAACAACTTATTATTTTATAAAGGCATCAAGAGTTATTTTTTCTATTGGCTGACATGTTGTAACCAGCATAAGTCTTGATAAAAGTTCAAGGGTTGGGGCTTTTGCTATAGACAATTTTGTAGTGTTTTAGCAGTAGTATTAAGTTGCAAGGGATTACTGGTTGTAATTGGTTATATTTTCTAGATAATAATATTGGACTCTCTGTTTGGTGGATGTAGCTTGTGTTTGGGTGAACCACGTTAAAAATTGTCTCCTCATTGTTATTATTTTTGTGTTTTCCATTCCTCTATTTAATCTTTATTTGCATATAATTGATATTTTTTGCGTGCAATTCCTAACACATCCAAGCTACACTTAGTGAATATTTATGTTGATTTAACTTTCCCTGCATAACATAAAGTCAAATTTAAGAGTTTGTGAAAGTTTGAAGCTTGTGAGAACCCGAATTCCATCTAAACTTCCACATTTAAAAATGGAGTATCTAGTCCAATAATATTTTCTCATAAATATTCTACACCTTTTCAATAAATCCACTTCAACTATTTTTTTCTATAGTACAAAAGTTTGGCCTCTATCTGAACTTGTTTATAAGTTGGGCTCACTTAGAAAGTTCAACATGTGATTATGTTTAAGTCATCCATTTTTATGGAGATTCCTTAGCCAATTGTTTAATGAACCTTTCAAAAAAATTATTCTATCTAATCCAATTGTATTTCCCTATAATTTGCCCGATGCTAACACCATGATTACATAATCAACCCCTTATGGAGATTTCTTGTTTGTTTCAATTGAACATTTCCAAAGTTACTCTTAACTTGTTTAGTTGGACTTCCTCACATATCCAATTCAATCACATGTTCCCACAAGCCCCACTTTGTTTACATCATGCTAACAAGCCCCACTTTTTTTACATCATGCCCTTTCACAAAATTATCTTGATCCAATGCTCGTGTGCGCCTTGGGATTTGGCCTCTACTGCCTTCTCAGTGTCACTCTCTTCAAGAATATAACTAAATTTCAAGTACCCACAAGGATTTTCTAATCTAAAACTCTGTTCAGTTCTATGCATTGGGAATTGACAATTTCGTTAAAAAATGAGAAAAAATTATTAAAGATCAATAATCATTGGACAATTCAGAAGAGCCTGAATGCCAATGATATGTGTGCAAAATGCAGACCGATTGCCCTTTGGTGAATACTTAAAATTTATTTGTTCGTTCAATCAAGAGGTGTAGATATGTGTTTCCCAGAAGAAAAGATTTTCTATACAAAATATGACTTCCTAAAACTCAGGGAATCCTTTGAAGTTCTCAAAATATATGTCTTGTTCACTCTGTTAATCCTGATTTAAGCATTTGGTATTCAAAAATGTCAGGAGTTTACTGGTTAGCAAGATATGGGCCAGCAAACCACGTAACCATTTGAAGTAACGCTGAGACCAAAATTGGTAGTGGAATAGTGAATTGGAAAGTTTGGAGGAAATTGGTGAAAGTGGTTTCATATGGTCATTGGCTGATATGATATCTTCTTTCTTGAAAGGTTTTTTTTATTGTTTATTAATTTGATTGTGTGTTTTTTTAGCATCAATATATTGGATCACACTCTCTGACTTTTTTATTCTTGAGCTTTCTATCATCTTGATGATGGATCACAAAGCATGATCGAAAACGTTGATGCTAGAAAACCGCACACAATTGAATCTAGAAACAATCGAAAGAACTAACATGGATTATGGAAAACTAATTTCCTTCCTTGAGAGGTTGTCAATATTTGTGAATTTATCTGTTCTTAATATAGAGCTTTTCCAAGTAGGTTCATGAGTGGTAGTGATACTAATCTAGAAAATAAAACTTAGCGAATTGATTACATTGACAAAGACTCTGATCCTTGTCATGGCATTCATTTTGTAAAGCACTTTTGAGACACAATTTTAGTTGTTTCTCCCTGTAAATAGTTGAGAACATTTGTTGCCATTATTTCAAAGCAGCAGTAGAGCTAGCAAGAAGAAGATTGGGCTTTTTGGTTTCTCATTGGAATTTGTGTGTGTGATCAATTTGTATGAGTTTTTGAGCTAAGCTCTTATGTTTATGGAGTTTAGTCTAGCTTAAACATTATATTTTCTTCATAAGTTAATTAGGAATATCTCTCAGAACCTCATACTTGGAGAACCTCATAGTTCAAGTGTGTCTAAATAGCTTCTATGAGCGTACAACGTAGAAGTGAAACAAACAAACACCTTCCTACTGTGCTAGTTGTTGATCTATGAAATGATCAATGGTGTGGACATATTGTTGATTCCAAGGGTAAAGCAAAACTTGCAGCTCCTCTATATTGCAATTTATTTGAATGCAATGTGTAGGATATGAAACATATAGAATTGATGAATTCCCTAACAAAAAGAAATCAAAATGTCAACTACAAGAAAAGAAAGAGAATAAGAAATATTGATTGATATTAATCAAGATTTAATAGAAGCTTGACCACAAATTAAATATGTTTAGGAATGTGCAAGAGGATTTATTAGTTGATTAATTGATTTAAGTCAATCAATTATTCAAGAAGATTATGTGAGATTTAAATAAATAGTTGTATCTATTTAATTTTTGGAAGATATAAATATGAAGAGATTAAACAAATAAATATGAATCTATTTAAGGGGAATTATAGAGGAACAAGCATGATAAAAAAAAATTAGTTGAATAAACGATTGGTATATATTTAAGAAATGTTATGATGATGATTGGGAGGGTTAATTAAATGATTGGTCTTATTTCATTAATGCTAGAATAGGATAACATTAGGTGTACTAAGGTTTGCATGATTTTAGGTATCTACACATAGTATCTTTATTCCATATTGGTTGTTATAACTATATAGTTGTGCAATTATTTTTGTCCTCCATCCAAATCAATGTGTTCATAATCATAACTATTCCAAATAGGTGCCAAATGATTAGATGCAATGTATGTGACTAAATGATGGACTATATTTAAAATGAAGAATTTGTCCCATATTTTTTGTTAGTCCCAACACATTGGGCAATACCATCCATGCCAAAAAATAAATGGGTTGAAAAGGGACGTGATAAGATTGATGGAATGCAAGGTGGAAATGAAAAATGCTAGTCCATAAGGACTTTCTCTTCACATCACATTCGCTGAAATATGTGTTATTCTAAATCTAACTCTCCAAAAAGTGATAATGTAGTTTGCACACATCATATTTAATTATACCCTTTCTTAAGGGACAAGACCCAATCTAATCTTACTATCATGGTAAAACTTGCCCATTCAATTGAAATTTGAATTGACTACTCTCTTCCAAAACATGGGGAGTTTGGAAATTGGAAGCACTATCGTTCATATATGAATCTCACTAGTAGGATCATCCACATATAAAGGAACATGGGTTATATGGTATATTTTGAAGTTTTGTTGCTTTTATGTTGAATTACTAGTGTGCTTTTAAGTTGTCTCGCAACTTGATGGATCACTAATGTTATGATTTTTTAATTGATGGTCTCAATATTTTTTCACACAAGTAATATCACCTATGCAAGACTCTTCCATTCTTGTTTTTTTTTTTTTTTTTCACTTTTCAAAGGTGCCTATGAAGGGGTACACTTTCTTATATCCCATCCAAAACTAACTCAATCCAATTTTATTTAATCCTTAAACACATTTGGCATAGAAGTACAAATGACAGATTTGAAGTTGCTTGTTTTGATATTTTGTCAACATCTTATTGAATGTATTATTTGGTGATATTGTTGACATCATTTATGTCCTTGTGATGGACTCAGGGACTTTCTTTCTCCTATTTTTTTTTTGTGTTTTACACATTTCTATGAACTCGAAGACTCTTTTTTTAATTTTCCAACATAATGTGTTTCCTAATTAACTATACAAGTTTTGTACACAACCATGCCATCTTTTTGTTATTTTTTAAATTTGGGATGGACTTGAACATAATTGAAGCTTCTACTGTATTGAAATAAGAAAGTAAATTACATCTAGCACTACCTAAAAAATTTAAAAATAAATCTAAACTAAATTGAGAACCAATACTAAATTATTAGTCCTTAAGCAAGATAAGTGATATAGATACTAAGAAATGAGATAATTTGGAAACAAAAGAATCTAGAATATGTATTAGTTTCCTTGATACTATCATTAAAAACATCCTTAAAGGTTCTAATTTTTCATTTCAAATTCTTGTCCTCTTGTAGCCTCAGGGTAATTCACTTGATGAGAAGAGAAGGTTGGTATTGATGAAAGGTGGTAT
Source organism: Cryptomeria japonica (assembly GCF_030272615.1). Classification (NCBI taxonomy): domain Eukaryota; kingdom Viridiplantae; phylum Streptophyta; class Pinopsida; order Cupressales; family Cupressaceae; genus Cryptomeria; species Cryptomeria japonica. The sequence goes on along the minus strand of NC_081409.1, from coordinate 312,718,358 downwards.
TAGCTTCATGTGGTGTGTTGGTACAATGAACATAGAATTGACTTATTTTAGTAACTATAAAAGATGATTTAGGATTAAGAATATATAGATAGGATCACAATATTCTCATATGATATAATGTTTAACGATTTAGAACTTGTAAGAAAGAATTACAAAGACAACCAAGTCTTTCTATCTTATAGAGATCAAAGTTTCTCCAATTTTTTTCCTAAAGCTTGTCGGTGAAAAATTCTTTTATACAATCCCCTCCCTTTGAAAATGAGAGAGAATGAGGTTTATTAATTGAGGAATGGGAGAGTAATTCAAGACAAAGAGGAAAATAAATCTTAGATTTAAATCAAGAAATAAGATAGGAAATAAAACATGCCATCTTACTCTACAAAATTTGGTTTTTAGAAATGAAAATGGAGAAAACTAGAAAATAGGAATGACTCGTGGTAGTTTCAAATAATGACAATTTCACTAATGCCAATGCATGGGTCACCATTCCTACAAGCACTAGTCACATAGGTTATCCTATAACTTAACATGGGTTGCTAAATGACACTAAGGTCTCTTGGTTGCATCTGTACCTCAAGGTGTACATTTTCATGTTATGAACTAATTTATTTAGACCCATCCCAAGTGCTAGTTATTAGATAATTTATTTTTTACTATCATCTAGTTGAGCCCTTTCAAATACTAAAACCTATCTTTTTATTAAAAAAAGAAAACTTATATAGACAAATATAATAATAATTACTTTTAAATTTTTTTTGATAGCTTATCTAAAATTTTATCTTTCAAGTTATTTATTCTTTGTAAAATTATAACTATAATTCATAGCTAAAATAATTAAATACAACCATATGAACATTAAGTTTAGACCATATTTATCTCATTTTCCACTTTAAAATTTCATTTATATTATTATTATTTAATAGAAGCTCCTCATGGTTAATTCCTTATAATGAAATGGAATATTTTTTAAATTAACTTTTCATCCTTTTAGGAAAAAAAAATTATATGAAAAAAAAAATTAAAAGGAGAAATGAAACATGCTAATTAAAATCCCACAATTACTAAAGCATTTGTGCATAGGTATTGATCAAATTATTTATTAGAGGAATACATATCAGATCAATTGTGCAAATTATTTGGTGGACATAGTGAATAGTTAATGGGGAAATACATAATGTGCATTGGACGTCACCGCTTTTTGACTATTGTGTGCTTTATGAATCATCCCATATATTATTACCCAGAAGTTGAAACAATAGTTATAAGCCCTTAATTGAGGAAATAACTATGCCTCCACATAAATAGTTACTCACAGGACAATTTTTTGCATTTATTAAAAAAAATAGAAATTATATTTTAATTTATTTAACAAATGAAAAAAGTGTCAAACATTATTTATATGGTTAGACATACAATTCTTTTAAATACCATACAAAGGAGCCCAAAATATCATCAAAATCCGATGTACCATTTAAGAATTCACAGTGCACAAAGTTAAGGAGGGTGACTGCTAGTACCCTTTCCTTATATAGCTTTTTTTAAAAAAGTAAAATTATAAAATGAGGTGTATCTAAATAAATTTAAGTTATCAATCAATATTCTATGCATAATTATTTATAAATATTATTTTTATATAAAATAATAATGTTAAATTTATTTATCATTTTTTTATATTTTTAAAATTATTTTAATAATTTATTAATTTTAAAACATATAATTATAATATAATAAAATTGTGTGTGTGTGTGTGTGTGTGATTTTTTTATGGCTCCCATGTTCAATGTACTAATAGAGATACTAAATCCTAGTTTTTAGCAGTCAAACTATGCATAGAGTCCAAAATGATAACTTATTTGACTTCAATACTCAAACAATCATGTATTTTTAGGTGTTAAATATTGGTAGCCATCTGCTAAATTTCATCAAAGTTAGATAAAGCATCAAAAATTAGGCCTTGGTCCTTTTGAAAATTTCCCCAAATATAATAAGGCGAATAATATAATCACTTGTTAATTTTACCTCTCCAACCAATATAATAGATAGTTCACATGATCCTTTTTAAAAGCCAATTTTAGTTAGAAAATATTCTAGAAGTTAGTATTTATGGAGGTTTGGATTCCAAGAAAAATACACCTTTACAAATCTAAAAAAATAATTTGATTTCTTTTGCCACAAGGTTTGGTTCACTTTAATATTCCCACAAAATAATTGTCTACAAAAAATTGATGCCCATCCTGTTGTTATATGGAGCCTAATCAAACTTGGAGGTTAAATTTTCCCTTCTATCGACACAGTTTCCCCCCAAATTATTTAATGGGGGTTTGGGGGAAGTGCCCCCAAGGCAGGATCAAGGGGCAACACCCCACAAGGGCTTCACTTAGTGAATCTGGGTTATAGAACATGCGTTCATGGCATACTAAATAATCCCCCTATTTTCAAAAAATATTGCGTTAAAATGTTTTTTCGTCACCCCCTCCCAATACACAACCCAAATTAAAAACCCCACTATTTTGACCATATATTGCATTTTTTCATAGCCCAAATTAAAAAACCCCCTATTTTCACCAAATAAACAATATATTGAGCTTATTTTTTTAGATATTCAACCACCCAATATGAATGCACGTGATTTAATATTGCCTAGCTAGTGAAGCCTTTGTGCAATGCCCTTGGGGGGTTTAGGGGTAGCACCCCTAGCAACTCCCTGTTGTGGTACAGGGAGGGGTTGAGGGGAAGTGCCCCATGGTCCCCAAACGACTTATTATTTTTTCTATTGGCTGACATGTAACCCTAATTTTGTAATCGACATAAGTCTTGATAAAAGGTCAAGGGTTGGTGTTTTCTCTTTAGAGAATTTTGTAGCATTTTTGCAGTGGTATTGAGCTGCAAGGGATACTGGTTGTAATCGGTTCACTTTTCTGGATAATAATATTGGACTCTCTATTTGGTGGATATAGCCCGAGTTTGCGTGAACCACGTTAAAAATTGTCTCCTCATTGTTATTATTTTTGTGTTTTTCATTCCTCTGTTTAATCTTTATTTGCATATAACTGATATTTTCTACGTGCAATTCCTAACACATCCAAGCTGCACTTCGTGAATATTTGTGTTCATTTAACTTTCCCTGCATAACATAAAGTCAAATTTAAGATTTTGTGAAAGTTTGAGGCTTGTGAGAACCTGAATTCCATCTAAACTTCCACATTTTAAAATGAAGTATCTAGTCGAATAATATTTTCTCATAAATATATTTCTATACCTTTTCAATAAATCCACTTCAACTATTTTTTTCTACAGTGAAGTTTTTAGCGAAAGTTTGGCCTCTATCTGAACTTGTTTATAAGTTGGGTTTACTTAGAAAGTTCAACATGTGATTATGTTGAAGTCATCCCTTTTTATGGAGATTCCTTAGCCAATTATTTAATGAACCTTGCAAAAAAATTATTGTGATCTAATCCAATTGCATTTCCCTATAATTTTCCCAATGCTAACACCATGATCACATAATCAAACCCTTATGGATATTCCTTGTTTCTTTCAAATGAACATTTCTAAATTTACTCTTTACTTGTTTAGTTGGACTTCCTCACATATCCAATTCAATCACATGTTCCCACAAGCCCCACTTTGTTTACATCATGCTAACACCAACCCATGATGATGTTTATCTAGCCTTTTTTTGATGTCATAATTATAAATTTTCATCTAAATTGGACACCAAAGAAAAGTGAAGTTGGCAAGTTTAGTTATGATGGATTTCTCCATAGGTGTATTTTGGAACAACATCTTTATAGATTTACTTTAGATTTATTTTCTCACAAATTTAATTAAAATGAAAACTCTCACAAAAACATGAGAGTCTCTAGAATTCCACCACTAATGCATTTCAATTCCCCACAACTATGAGAATTAATTTGATGGTCTCATAAATATTTATTATGCAATTTGGAATGGATTCAATGGGGAAAATGGTGCTCAATTATATATCATTTATATTTGCAAACCACTTTGTCAACCATGTCATCTCAAAGTCATTATTGTAAAAAAATTCTCAGAGGATTTCCAAAAACTGCACTTGATCCTAGACACCATTAATCCTCAAATATGACAAGGGATGCAAAAACAATTCTTTCATTTTTCTAGAATACCAAATCAAATTTTGAAGGAAAATGTTTTTGCAAAGCATTAGCAAGAATGATGGCTAGGGTATGGTATTCACTCTACAACATGCCATAGACCTTTGACATCTTCTATTCCTCCCTTTGAGAGCATACAATCCTTGTATCTCTCATTTTCAAAGAATTTCCTTTTGAGTTAAAATACTAGAGACAATAGGCCTACTAATGGGCTTTTGAGGGCTTATTCTCCTAGGGCTATTGAAAAAAGTCATGTGTGGATGTCGCCAGATAGGGGATGGATCAAAATCAACTTTGACGAGGCATCTAGGGAGAATCTCAGGATCTTCGGTGCAGGGGTCATTGCTCGAGATGAGAAAGGTAGTATTTTAGCATTTGGAGCAAAGAGATTGGTGGATGGTACTAACAATGAAGCTGAGTGTCAAGCAACAATTGAAGTAATTCTTATGGCGAAAACATTGGAGGTGAAAAAACTACACCTTGAAGGGGACTCCCAGATAGTGGTGAATGGCATTGCTAGGGATAGGATGGATGCTTGGCACTTGGATAAACATATCAGAAGAATACATGACCTCCTAAATGGGTTCGATGATTTTAAAGTATCACATGTTTTAAGGGAAGTGAATGCAAATGCTAATGTGCTTTCGAATGTAGGTGTGAATGGTTCCTTGGCTGAACATTTTAATTTCTTTGAAGACTTAAGGGATTTGGATCCCTTAGATGTTGTATGAAGAAGCTTTGAGTATGAAAGGGGAACCTGAGAAGTTGTGAATAGCTATGCGTGAACCCTTTTATCTATGCATGTTGAGGGGTGGGGAAGGCTCATGTGGATTGAGTACACCGCAATGGCAGCAAGTTGAGAAAATGGCAGCGTAGGTGCAATGATGACAGTGAAATAAACTTTGGATTTGTTGGCGATGTGTGGTGTGAGGTGACGCGTGCGGTGTAATAAATGGATGGGGTGGCAGCGGGTTGTGACATTATGGTCCTCATTTTTTGGCACTGCGAAGAGTATTGCAGTTTCCCTTGCGAGTGTTGTTTCCTGGTTGTGTGACAGGGGAACGATGCAAGTAAATTTCTCTCTGCTCACTCTAGGCCAAATTCCTGCCTTTCGAGGCCCTATTTTAAGCCCTCGTCTGAAGAATGTTTTAGGGTGGATGAGGAAGAATTTTGGAAGGCTGTTCATTTGATGTTTGGGGATGAATTCCTGGACATTGACTGTAGCCCACGAACTAATTTGGATGTATCGTCCCTGTTTGTGGCACTGGCGCTGATGGTGGGAAGTTCAAGCGAGGAGGTGATGCAAGTGGCGTCTCTAGTGGTGAGACCAAAATAGTCGGGTGGCCTGGCGGAGTTGGTGGAATGTGCGGAGATTGGTGATGGAGCAAGGGTCGTGGAGGCACTTAGGTAGGCGAAATGATGCAATGCAACCTCCGGTGGTGTGGTTAGCCTCTTGCTCGGTTGAAACCCAGTTGGAGGATGCAAGGAAAGGGTGGCGGGATCTGCTAGACTTTGTGTGGATGATGGGACCGATGGAGCGGGCGAAACTACACGGCAAGCAGACCCCAGTGAAGTCGTAGGCTCCGATTGGTGAAGATGGGCGGTCGTTGGTGCCTCATAAAATCCCACGGAAGAGTGCAAAGATCATGGAACACGACGAGTTGCGAGGAGGATGACCAGGAACCACGACAAGTGTTGGGATGGCACAGTCCAATGTAGGACCCAGTCATGCCATCCCCAACTTCTCCAGGGAGGAGGCCCTTGGCTGGTTCTGGTAGGTTGGTTTCTTGAGTAGGCCGTTGGTTTTTGGGGTGGTTTTTCACTGATGTAATGAATGTAACCTTAGTGGTAGGCATAGCTAGTGTGGTTTTCTATCTTAGGTTTCATTTTGAGTTTTGTAGGGGCGAGACCCTATATAGTCTTAAGATAGTGGAACGCTGCAAAGCAGCTGAAGGCATGCAATTCTCCTTTCAAGCAATACAAATATTAAACCTGATACCGATAAAAAAAAAATACTAGAGACAACATGAAAAGAGTTTTTCCATATAATTTCAATATTATAACTAGTTGAATTGCTTTGAAATAATAAGTATTGCCTTATTTTCATACCCTCTCTCACATTTAAGGTGTTGTGTAATTCCATTTTACCTTCATATATAAATGATCTTATTGTTTTTTCTATATGTGTATAAATAATTTATCATAATTAGCTATGGATTTTTCTTCCTCTTGGTATCTATCAAACCTCTTACCTCCATATCTATCAATAGTGGATGATAAATATAGATCTATATGATTTTAGGTAGTTTTAAAATATTATTTGTGTTGTTTTGAGCAAGGAAGAAATCCCACTAACTTGTAGTGTGTCACCACCTTTTTCATTTTGCATTTTCCCTCTTCATTTTTCATTGGAAGTCATTAGAATGGGATTAGCTTTTAGTTTTAATTTGTGTTAGGTTGGATCAAGGCATTGTATTTAGGCTTAGAAAGCCTTCTTTGAAAGTTTTATCTCAATAGAAATGTCCCACACCTTGAGATAACTCCCATTGTATCCTTGGATTGTTGAACCTCATGTTCAATAAGGGTGCAAATCTAAGAAACAATAGGAACCTAGAAAACCCAATGAAGCATAGCTAAGAGGAAACTCAAATATGTAAAAGGGACATTAAGTCATCTTCTTAAATTTTAGCAATAAGAGGATTGCGTATACAAATTCAAGTTGGGCAAGTTTCATAGATGACTACATGTCTACTTTTTTATATAATTTTAGTTTAGTTTCATAGCATTATCATGGAAGTCTAAGAAACAACCAACTACATCAAATTTTATAGCAAAACAAGGATAGAAAGCTATAAAATATGTAGCTTGCCAAATAGTGTGGATGTGTAATGATTACTAGAACATTCACGCATTATATATGTAATGGACCTACTATTATTGTGTGACAAGAGCAATGAATCTTAATTAAAAATATGCTTGTTGACTTATCTATCTATTGCTTTATTAGTTATAGTAAGTAGTATAGTTGACATATTGATGAATATTATTGTGTGAAACAACGCCACCTACAAGACAAAAGATGCTATGCAAATGACAATGAATCTTAATTAAAATTATGATGAAAAATGATAACAATAATAGCTATTGAACATCTATTGCTTTATTAATTGTACTAAGTAATATAATTGACATATTGATGAATATACTTGTGCATAACAATGTTGTCTACAATTTGAACTTCTGTATAATAGATCACCTGCCTCTCCTTTTATTTGTTTGGTGATAAGATCACCATTATTTGTTTATTTAACTTCAGCCTCCAAATCTGGTCAAATTAAACAAATTTAAAATAAAAAACGTGTCAGTTACCGTTGATCTGCTCATTTGAGGACTCGCGAGTTCATTTATATACGTCTTTATCCGTAATGTGGGGAATCTGTTGCAGGATTATAATGTTCTGTTTGCTGTATTAATTTCCACTACCAAATACCGTGCAAGACAAATGATTGTCTTAATCGATTCTATCGTTTCATTCAAATTTTATTAATCTTCCTTTCGAATGCGATTCCATTCCACCTTTTTGAATCTTTAAATAAAGTTTTTCAATAGACAAATATTGTGAATTTTTAATCAATTACAGAGCTGAATTCAATGTAAGTGTGATGAATTACATTAAAAAATGGCCTTGTTGTGTTTTTGAATGAAGCCTGTTTTGTCGTGAGACGTTTGTTGGGTATGGCGGGCCTTTTCGGGACTAGGAAAGAATATGCTCCTGTGATGGTCAAACTGCAGCCGGCCTTGTATTTTGTCTGCGCTGAAAACAAAAGAAATTTTTTAAAACATTTTCCTGTAACAAAATTGTCTTGATCCAATGCTCGTGTGTGCGTTGGGATTAGGCCTCTACTGCCTTCTCAGAGTCACTCTCTTCAAGAATATAAGTAAATCTCAAGTACCCAGATGGATTTTCTAATCTAAATCTCTACTCACTTCTATCCATTGGGAACTGACAATTTTGTTAAAAACAGAGAAAAAAATATTATAAATTAATAATCATTGGACAATTCAGTTGCCGAGGAAAGCATGCTCTTAACAATTGTCATCTTGATGGCCACTGATATGTGTGCAAAGTGCAGACCAATTGGCCATTGATGAATACTTAAATATTATTTGTTTGTTCAATCAAGAGGTTTAGCTATGTAAATTAATCAATTGCTTAGAGAGTTCAGTGTTTCCCAAAAGAAAAGATTTTTTATTCAAAATTTTGCTTCTTAAATCTCAGGGAATCCTTTGAAATTCTCAAAAGATCTGGCTTGTTCACTCTGTTAATTCTGATTTAAGCATTGGGTATTCAAAAATGTCAGGAGTTTACCAGTTGGCAGGAGATGGGCCAGAAAACCACTTAATCATTTTAATGGCAGCTTGGTAGTGAAATAATGCTTAATGGAATAGTGAAATGGGAATTTTGAAGGAAATCGGTGAAAGTGGTTTCATATGGTCATGGTCTGATATGATATCTTCCTTGTTTCAGTATTAGATACTTGAGAGGTTCTTTTTATTGTTTGTTGATTTGATTGTGTAGCGTCCTAAAATTGCGACACTTGCAATTTCGACTGCATTTCGGTCTTCACGATGGCGACGCAACACGCAACCTGAATGGAGACCCCGAAACCTAATTACGACACTAAAAACTGCATTTTTCAAGCACCCTGGCCTGAACCTCCTTTGCACCCTGCTGTCCTGGGAGGTGGGACCAGAGTGCCCAGCGCCCTGGTCCCTGGGCCTATTTTGGGCCCGGTCTCCTATGGGGTCTCGGGTCTTTTTGTTTGCAAATTGGAAATTAACTTTCCTGGTCGACCTAAGGTCGGGAAAATCAATCTATTAACCCTAATTGACAAGTATATAAACTACATTTTTCCTCTCCCATTGGGGTAAGAAGGACATATGTGTACAAGCATGGAAACTATACTCAAGCATTCAAGCATTCAAGCATTCATTCCAAGTCTCCATTCAAGGCTAAGTGTTGCATTCAAGACAAGGATTCAACCATTGAAGAGGAGATCACTTACTACATGCTACATACAACATACAACATACAACAAACAATAACATCTATACCTTCGCACATAAGGATACAAACATCCTTACAACAAGGTATTAGTACTTGTTTTACATTACATTTACAGCATTTCTCATTTCTTGGTTAATTCCAAAACCGGGGTTTGACCTAAGGGCAAACCCCTAATCCCTAATCCCCCAATCGTCTTCGCTTTTCTGTGTGTAGGTTGCAGGTACGCGGCTGAAATTGAAGATCTGGAATCCTTGCGCAGAGACGAACAGATCCCCCTTCGTTTCGCGGATTTTTTGGAGGACCGTGGCGCTAGGCGCCATCGTCCTGACAACTTTTGCTCAAATTTACAGGACAGCGCCGTATCGACATTTTACTGCTAATTCCAGGTCCGCAGCTTCATATCATATCCCTATCTCAGTTTATAAGCGAATCTTTGTCACTTTCTATGCATTCCTAGCTTAATTCTTCTATCTACATTCTTTACAAAAGAGGGTATCCTTGCTATCACAACCCTTGAAACGCATTTAGCATCCAATCTTGCATTGTGTGGGATTAGATCTTGTGGGTTTCAACCCCTCTTTTGAATGTAAAGTCTCTCCCTTAAGTGAAAACCATCAACCCTAGCGACCTCCCTTCTCTCTCCTTGGAGTTGGAAGAGGGGAGAGCAACTAGGGTTCGATTGTGATTTTCCGCTTTACATTTTGGTGAACCCGACGTGAACATCCTTTCTGATTATTCATAGTTAGATCTGAAAATTGGATTCCTTGATTACATTTCCATGTTTGATCTTTTGCAAAATTTTAGAGGTTAATTGCATAAAAACCCTAAATTTTCTTTTTAAGTAATTAAACTTGTGAAATGTTTAATTGTTGATGTTTGTTTCAGATCTGCCCTTCTATTACAAATTATCAATTCATATTTGTTCCTTAATTTTGAAAATTAAGTGGTTAAGTGTCAAAACCCTAATTTTTGAAACCCTCTTGATTCAACCTTTGTCTGACAATTTCACTGATCAAAACATCTCCAAATCAGCTGTAACTTTGGATTCCGCAATAAAATCACAATATCTTTCATCCCTGAAAATTTGGAAAAAAGTTGCGAGGACCGTGTGCACTCCGAGCGCCATCGTCCCCGACATTTTTTCTGAAATTTCGAGAGCAAGATCTTACTATATTTTTTTGCTAAAATCCAGAATTTTGGCTGATTTTATCAATTTTAACACCTTCAAAATTACAGTCAAAGTTGGTCTAGTGATTACTTGGATTGAGGCTTCTAATCATTCAAAAATTGTTGAAATTGAAATTTTTGTCAAAATTGTGTTTCTTACAGTCCTAAATCTGAAAATTGTGTTAACATTCATTCGAAATTTCAGTGCTTAATTTGTGACTTTTGAAATTAAGTGCTTAATTACAACAACTTTGATTTCTGCTTTCAAAATTGAATTTTGCGTAAAATTGAGTCAACTTTCAAATTTCAAAGCTTGCATTGCTTTTGGTATTCTCTCTAAAATCATAAAATTCAAAATTTCAGTTTCCCTCTCTTCTTCAAAATTCAAATTTTGCATTTTTCGACAATCTTGGTAGGGTTCAATTTTGAGATTGCAACTTTAATTTGGCCTATCTACAGATCGTAAAATCACTCAATTTTTTTAGGTTAGCTGTAAAATCATCATACCTTTCATCCCTGCAAATTTTGAAAAAAGTTGCGAGGACCGTGTGCACCCCGAGCGCCACGGTCCCGGACATTTTTTCCGAAATTTCGGGAGATTGTCCTGATTGTATTTAATAGCTTAAATCTAGAAGATTGGCTGGTTTTACTGAAATTTGCTACCTCTAAAATTCAAAATCTTCTCTCTTTCTTTAGTGCATGAGTTTTACAACAATAAGTCCTACTTACACTATTCCCATTAGACGAAGCCTTAGAATTAAGTCTTTCCAAAGTTTAATTACTGAGGAGATGGAACCTAATTTGAATGGTCTTTTTAACGAGGACATGGGTAATTCCTCTAATCCTCTTAATGATGAAGAAGCTCTCCATGAGGTTTCTGTAGAACAACTTTCAAAATTGGATAACCAATTTGACGATTTTCGACAATGGATGTCTCAAGAATACCCTGATAGTCAAGCTATTCCTTTAATTGAGGGTCTAAAACGTATGCTTCAAAGTGATAAGAATGGAATTGATATTTTGCGTGGTATTGCACACATTGTGGATTCAAATGTGATGCCTATGAAAAGTTGTGCCGAAACTTTAGGTTATACACAACCTCCTACACAAGTCAATCATTCTATTCCTTTGACAACTCCTATTGCTAATATACCTACCTTTACATCAAACATAATGACTACTTCTATACAAGATATTCCCCCTATGATCACCAGTCATGGGGGCAATCCTCCCTCTTCAATTAACCCTCTTCCTTCATTCAATCCGACTTCTTCATTCATTCCTTCAATGAGTGTTCCTATTATATCTCCACAAATGAACATGACACAAGGGGGCAATTCATTTAACCATTCCATTCCTCCTTGTAGTGTTCCTCTTGTCCAATCATCTCCTATGACTAACTATCATAGTGTCCCACCACCTTACTCTCTACCTTCTTTCAATAACATAACACCTCCATCACAATCTAACACGTCTAATATGAACTCTTCGACTGAAGCGACCATTAATAATCTTGCACAAACTGTCTCTTCTTTACAGCAACAAATTGCCTCTATGAATCAATCTAAGTTTAGTGTGCCCACATTTGATGTTGCGAGCCCACTTTCTTTTGACATTGTTCGAGCTATCCCCCCTAAACATGTTGAAATTCCACATTTGGAGCTTTATAATGGTAAGGGTGATCCTCTAACACATGTTAAGACCTTTCAAACAATATGTACTGATTTTTCTTATGACCAAAGGTTGCTTGCAAAACTGTTTACTAGAACATTAAGAGACAAAGCCCTACAATGGTATTGCTCATTGCCTTCTTATTCTATTACTTCTTTTGAACAACTTGCAAATGCTTTCATTCAACAATTTCAAAACAATATAAGTCCTAAGGTTACTTTGATTGATTTAATGCATTGTAAACAAGGTGTTAAAGAAAAAGTGACTGATTTCATTGGTAGATATAAGCATTTGTATGCTCAAATTTCTTTTCCAGTGCCTGACAATGATATTCAAAGAATCTTTATTTCTAATTCACAAAAAGACATTAGAGACAAACTTTTGTTTTCTGAGTTTACTTCTTTCCAACAGTTGTGTGCAACTCTTCACAATTATCAACTGACTGTGAGTCAAATGGAACAATCACATCCTATGGCTCCGAGTGATAAGGGTGATAGTAGTCAACAACCCTTTGGGAAGTTTAAACCAAACAGAGAGTCCATTAAATTTAATGCAAACATCATCAACAACAATGTGAATGCAGCATCAGGTGTGTCTCTTATTGCTAAGTTTTTCAAGAAAGAAAGAAAGTTTACTCCTTTGAATGAATCATTGCATAGTATTATGAATAAGTTATTGGAACAAAATGTGCTTACTCTTCCTCCTATAAGGCAAATTGATCCTGCAAAGATTAATTCACCTTATTTTGATAACAAATCTTTTTGTCAATTTCATCGTCAACCTGGGCATGATACTGAAAAATGTTTTGCTTTAAAGGGTAAAATTCAAGATTTGATTGATAATAATACTATCTTTGTTTCTCATGTGAATGATAAAGGCAACACATCTGTAGCTCCTCCTAACCAAAATCTTCAGATTTTTACTGATCCATTGCCTTCTCATACCTCTAATGCGATTGATACTACTGATTCCTCTGTCTCACCCGATGATCTCGTGTCTATGACTCCGAATGTGATTAACTTTGTGGAGCAACAGAAAATCCCTAAAGAACCTTCCATCACATTTGATTCTAGTGAAACTATCAGGGCACCTGATGGTCCTTTATATATAGTTGCAAAAGTAAAAAATATACCTTGCCGTGGAGTGCTTATTGATCCTTCTTGCATGGTTAATATCATTACTGAAGAATTTCTTTTTACTTTGCAATTGAATCAAGTGATCTATGACAAAACAGATGTGGTTGTGAAACTATTTGATGCATTTTCTTCTCCTACAATTGGTTCTCTTACATTACCTATTGAAGTCCATAATAAATCCCTTGATGTAAGCTTTGCTATTATTCCATCATCCGAACAATTTCGTGTGAAGCTAGGCTATCCTTGGCTATCTTCCATGAAAGCTATTGCTTCTCCTATTCACAAGTGTTTGAAATTTCCCCATAATGGTGAAGTTGTTACTGTCAATCATAGTCTCTTTAAACCAGCTGAAAGAACTTCTAGCGTTCCTATTGATTACTTTTGGCCTAAACAATTCCAATCTCTTCCTCCGCGAAGTGATCATCTTTTCAAATCTTATCAAAAGTGGAAAAAAGATATGATCCTATCTCTAAGTGAACCTAGAACACCCAAACTTGACATTCCTATCATTCTTGAGAAGGAAGTTCTTCCTTTGAAAGATAAAACTAATGTCTTTCCTCAAGAAGATTCCCAACCCATCCCTATGGATGTGACTATGTCTATGTCTGATAAACTTCCTAAAAGTAGACCTATACCTCCTCGTCATGATGGACTTGGTCTCCTTCCTAAACCAAATATTCCTCCCTTATATGGAGTAGTTCCTCCTTCTTCCTCTTATGGAGAGAAGAGACTTTCCTCTTCTCCTATTGTTCAACCTAAGAGACCACAACCTAAACACCCAAGTGATAAGGATGAGAACATTCCTCCTCCTCAATCTCCTAATCTTCCTACTAAGACTAGACGAAATCATTCTGCACGTGAACGCCGACGAAAGCGTCGTCTTAGAGCTCAGGCAGCGGCTTCTCAGACTTTACAATCCGCAAAAACACCTTCAACAAGCATTATTCCATTTTCTCCTCAGCCGACGATTGAGTCGAAATCTCCTAAACATAAGATGCATGATGGTCTTGATCCTGTGCGAGTTAAAGATCCTATTTTTATAAATCTTGATGATGAAAATGCTACTTCTCCTGTTCATTCTGATAGTGAATATGAACTTGTTGATATTGATAACCATTTATCTAATGAATTTTCTAAAGCACTTATCCTAGCTCCTAGACAAGAACAACGTGGCTCAGAACATGAACATAGCCCTTGTTTGGATCTTGTGATAGCTCCATCTGCTGTGTTGGATGTTCCTCCTCTAGCGTGTTCCCTACCTTCCCGAAACATTGATCAGCAAGATCGGGGGGTAGATGACGTGCTAGACTAGTTTCATTAGCATAGCAGATTCTCTCCCCCTCTCTTTTGTTACTTCTTCTATGTGTTATTCTCATTCTTCTATTTGTTGTCCTTAGTGTTGTCTACTTGAGGACGATGCAAAGCATTGAGATCTCTCGATCTCTCTCATGTTGACTCAAAAGACACATGTGTTCCCTTCTTCTAGGTTACCTTCCTTGATTGGGGAATGAAGAACAATTATGCATACATACATATGATATACATGAATTATCATACAGCATACTGACCCTGAGGAAAGCGAAGTCACCTTGTGCTTTATGTTTTGTGTCTATTATCCTTGGGCTTATCTCACACTTGGGGGCTAAATCCTTGCGATAACGTGCTCCTTTCTCATTTCTTATATGTATCACTACCTTAAAGCAATCACCCCCGGTGAGGCGTGTGCAATCGCTTTAACGTAGGGGGGCATACATCCCGTTCATATCTTTTCAAGATACTTGAAAATTTCTTAGCAAATTTAGCCTTGCCTTGAAATTTTTTGATATCTTTCTTACATGACTCATAGTGAGGGAACCTTACTACTGACAGTCATGGTTCTCCGTCGTGATCTTCCCTTTTACTTTGTCAATCGAAGTCGTAAGATCCTTAGTCCACTGGGGGCTTGGTGTATCTTGCCTCCTTGACGTGGTGAAAGTCTTTCAATGTTGTTTCCTTGTACTTTACCGGAAGTATGAGCATACATACTCCCGCTAAAGTGGGGGCTAAATGTAGCATCCTAAAATTGCGACACTTACAATTTTGACTGCATTTCGGTCTTCACGATGACGACGCAACACGCAACCTGAATGGAGACCTCGAAACCTGATTACGACACTAAAAACTGCATTTTTCAAGCACCCTGGCTTGAACCTCCTTTGCACCCTGCTGTCCCGGGAGGTGGGACTAGAGCGCCCAGCGCCCCGGTCCCTGGGCCTATTTTGGGCCCAGTCTCCTATGGGGTCTCGAGTCTTTTTGTTTGCAAATTGGAAATTAACTTTCCTGGTTGGCCTAAGGTCAGGAAAATCAGTCTATTAACCCTAATTGACAAGTATATAAACTACATTTTCCCTCTCCCATTGGGGTAAGAAGGACATATGTGTACAAGCATGGAAACTATACTCAAGCATTCAAGCATTCAAGCATTCATTCCAAGTCTCCATTCAAGGCTAAGTGTTGCATTCAAGACAAGGATTCAACCATTGAAGAGGAGATCACTTACTACATGCTACATACAACATACAACATACAACAAACAACAACATCTATACCTTCGCACATAAGGATACAAACATCCTTACAACAAGGTATTAGTACTTGTTTTACATTACATTTACAGCATTTCTCATTTCTTGGTTAATTCCAAAATCGGGGTTTGACCTAAGGGCAAACCCCTAATCCCTAACCCCCCAATCGTCTTCGCTTTTCTGTGTGTAGGTTGCAGGTACGCAGCTGAAATTGAAGATCTGGAATCCTTGCACAGAGACGAACAGATCCCCCTTCGTTTCGCGGATTTTTTGGAGGACCGTGGCGCCGGGCGCCATCGTCCCGACAACTTTTGCTCAAATTTGCAGGACAGCACTGTATCGACATTTTACTGCTAATTCCAAGTCCGCAGCTTCATATCATAACCCTATCTCAGTTTATAAGCGAATCTTTGTCACTTTCTATGCATTCCTAGCTTAATTCTTCTATCTACATTCTTTACAAAAGAGGGTATCCTTGCTATCACAACCCTTGAAACGCATTTAGCATCCAATCTTGCATTGTGTGGGATTGGATCTTGTGGGTTTCAACCCCTCTTTTGAATGTAAAGTCTCTCCCTTAAGTGAAAACCATCAACCCTAGCGACCTCCCTTCTCTCTCCTTGGAGTTGGAAGAGGGGAGAGCAACTAGGGTTCGATTGCGATTTTCCGCTTTACAGATTGTATCATTTTTTTTAGCATCAATGTATTAGATCATATTATGTGACTTTTTTATTCTTGAGCTCTCTATTACTCTGACGATGGATCACAGAATGCACGATCCAAAACATTGATGCTAAGAAAACACACAATCGAATCCAAAAACAATAAAAAGAACTACTCAAGGAAATAAATCTTAGCTAACTGATGACATTTACAAGTATTATGTTCTTTGTCATGGCATTCATTTTGCAAAGCACTTTGAGATTCTTCATAAGTTAATTGAAACTTTATCTCAGAAACTCATACACCATCACTGAACTATGGCATTCATAAGTTTTAGATGCACCATCACTGAACTATCAACTTTTTTTGTGTCTGAATTTCTTCACGACTCATTATCATTCAAGTGCGTCTAAATAACACAAAGTAGAAGTGAAACAGTTGTGATCTGGCTCACAACTTTTCCTATTCTCTTAATAATCCAAGTATATTTTCAAAGCAAGGATACTGATGAATTTACATAGAGTGGAAAGAGGCTAACATAACTTCTCTGCTAGAAGGTGTCCCTGGTTTTGGAAAGCTTTGATGTTTTTTTCTACCAAAATTCATATTCAGTAACATCATGGCTTTATAATATTTTGGTTTTGTGTGCATATATATGTGTGTTTATATAGTCACCGTAGGATGAAGGATCAAATGAGTCTAATTTCATAGCTAATCTTTTAAGGCAGGTTTCTGTAGATTCTTACCATTATCTTCTATGTTCCAGATAAAGAACAAAATTTTCTTCTTAATGTCTTTGAAAGCAAGCATAGTGGAAGCTTATTTGTCTAATAATAGAGAATTGTAGAAAAAAAAGGCTATCATACTTATTTTAACAAAGACTTGTATAACTAATGAATTGTACTGGCATTGTTGTTAGTTGTATGCTGTGCTTGGTTTTATAATTAAGTGAAAACCCATGTCAAGAGATTGGTTGCCCCTCTGTGAATATCCCCTCCTGAAGACTATTTATGCAAGAGAGCTTTGAAAATGGCCATCTTAATAAACATGGGCCAGGACTCAGTTATTATGAGGCCTACTCAAATTAATGTGTCAATTTATACCAATGGTACAAAAGAAATAGGTGTTTGAATACAAGCACCTTCCTATTGTGCTAGTTGTTGATCTACGAAATACTCAATGGTGTGGACCTATTGTTGATTCCAAGGGAAAAGCAAAATTTGCAGATCCTCTTAGAAAATATTGCAGTTTATTGGAATTGGGAAGCAATGTGCAAGGATGTGAAACATATAGAATTGATGAATTCCTAACAAAAAGGAATCAAAATTTAAACAAGAAGAAAAGAAAGAGAATAAGAAATATTGATCGATATTGATCAAGATTTTATATAAAAGTGGGCAGAAACATGTTTAGGAATGTGCAACTAATTGGTTTTAAGTCAACAACTTATTCAAGGAGGATTATGTGAGAATTAAATAATTAGCTGTATTTATTTTATTTTTGGAAGATAAGAATATGAAGAGATTAATAAAACAAATATGAATTTATTTAAATGAAATTATAGAGAAACAAGGGGGATAAAAAATTAATTAATTGAATAAATGATTGGTAAATATTTAATAAATGTTATGATGATGATTGAGAGGGTTGATTAAATAATTGATCTTATTGCATTAATGCTAGAATGGGATAACATTGGGTGTTGTAAGGTTTGGATGATTTTAGATTTCTACACATGGTATCTTTATTCCATATTAGAAGAAGGTGGACTAACTATGGCACATAATGCATGACCCTTACTTTTGTCATATCCATCTGTCTGGAACGAAGAAGAAGAACACCTATGAGAAGTAGTAGAAGAAGAAGGAATATCAATGTTGCTCTTTTCAAGAAGAGTTGTGAAATCTGAAACCTATTTTGCATATCCATGAATCTTCTTCTCATAGCACTGAGACTCATCATGATTTGGCTTGCTGCAATAAGCACACTTAGGTCTATCTTTCTTTGATTTCCCCCCTTTAGGAGGAGGTGGGCTTGAGGACTGCTGTGAACTAGAATCTTTTCCAGGCTCTTTGGTCTTTGGCTTTTGTTTTTTCTTCTATGGTTCTTGAGATGACTATACAACCAAGACATGGTTCTGTGATCCTGTGTGAGAGTCCAAATGGGATATCTAGGCCTTCTCATGAGTCAGATGATCAAGAAACACCTCAAAAGTGGGCATGGTATGACATGCCCCACAACATCCATGGTGGAGAAAAAACAAGAAGAGAAAATCTGAAAAGGACCTTGAAGCTTAGTGAGAATCAGGTAGATGCACTTTGTATCTATCTTCGTAGTACTGACACCCTCCAACTGAGATCACAATAATTTGAACTTCATCTGGAACTCATCAATGGTAGGAAAGGAATCAAGTGCCAAAGAAGTCAACTCTACCTCAATCTGTGAGCCCAAAACTTGTTGATGGTTCCAAAGAGAGTCTTAAACTTGATCCACATGGACCGAGGTGTAGTGCAACCTACAAGGTGGAACAAAAGACTATCTAAAATATTCAGGAAAATCATCCCTGTGGCCTCATCCATGCGGTTTCAGTGTTGCATGATCTCAAATGCACGAGTCAACTGAGGCTAAATCGCATCCAAATAGGACCATAACCCCTTCACCATGAGAAGTCGAGTCATATGTTGTTTCTAGGTGTGATAATTGTGTGGAATGAGCTACTCAATAGAGAAACGATCTACCATGTGGAATAGAGGAAAAATGCCCCCCACAATACAGAAACCCAAACCCTAGCAGAAATTTGAAAGCTGCAAGGTGCAAAAAAGAAAAAAAACACAAATGAATGTGATAACTCAATGATGAACAAATAGTACAAAATCGGTACTGAGAGGGGGGGGTTGAATCAGTACAAACACAAATACTGTCCAAAATTGGTTTGACAGCAAATACTCCAAGTGACTGACAAGCAGTGATACTGGTTGAGACAGAGTGCAACCGGTAACACCCAGAATAACTAAAACAATCATAAATCGGTCACTCACTAACCTTTCCTCTTAGCTCAATACTATAGTACCATTACACCCTCATGCATGAATAGGTAAACTATCATCTGATCTTCACAACAGTCAGTTCAATATGTTTTATAGATAGGCATAAAACTCAGAACCATCATATGCTCAACAGGTAATAACAAAGCATCACAAGATAAAAGCATCACACATGACACACATATTTTTCACATGGAAACCCAATTGGGAAAAACCACGGTGGGGATGAATACCCACAATCTTCTTTTGAACTCTTTAGAAGTCCGCTCTGTTAGGAGCCTTGTCCAATAAAAGACATTGCAATAGGTTATTCTAGGAATCGATCTTGTTAGGGATCACCCGGTTAAGGGATGGCTACAATACCCGGTTAAGGGTTAAACCTGGTTAGGGTTACCTTGTTAGAGGATTTCAAGAACTCAATAGCTAAAGGATCTCCAGAGCTCTATATCTTCCCAGAACTCATTAACTTCGAGTTACCCTATTAAGGGATTTGAATCAAGCTGGTTAAAGCTACCCTGTTAAGGGATTTGTATCAGGTCGGTTAAGGCTACCTTGTTAAGGGATTTGACAACTATTGAAGTGGTTAAAGATCAACAGGAATTACAATGATCTGGTAACAGCACTCAATGCTAATGCAAATTCATTTTGGCTCCTCTTCACCTTCTGCACATTCACTTTGCAGGTATCTCTCCTCTCCTTTAGTCTAGCAAGAATCACGTATCACTTCCCTTGGATACACACACACAACTTTTTCCAACAACCTTAGAAAGAAACACAACATCGACCTTATAGGAAATAGACAGGTCAGTAGCAAAAACCCTAAACCCTAAACCTATTAGGTTAAGCAATTCAAGCGGTTCAATCCTGACTGTTGAATTATATTGCATTAAATGCAACAATCTTGAATCAATCTCAAGACATTCTCCATCGTCCATTATCCAACGATTTCATGGTGGTTGATAACCCATCACGCGTTATCACCATTTGACAAAATTCACACATTCCTGAGGTAGATAGGAATAGTCTTCTTCATGCAAGATCCTTCACGTGCATAGGGCTTACGTGGCAACATGATCTGTTCTCTGTTATACTGCTAACTCATCACACAAAGATCACTGATTGAGTCACACAGGCTTGAGGTACTCCAACCAGAAATCCTGAAGTGGAAACTACCTACCAACCGGTAGTCACACAGTGCTTCCATGTGCCGGTTCCCATAACTGCATGCCGGTTCATCTTGACATGCCAGTTCATCTTGAACAAATATACCGTTTCACTTTGGCATATATACCGGTTCACACATATGTCGGTTCTCTCTTCTCACATATCATGTATGCCGGTTCACTTCATATCACATATTGACATCAATGACAACATACAATATCATTATGTCCTTATACCGGTTTACATAATGCCAACAATCTCCCCCTTCGACATTGATGGCAATATACAAAGATATCTCTCTGCTTCACATCTTCTCCCCATTTTTTGCAGATATCTTTTTCGCTTCACTCTTTCTCCCCCTTTGACAACAATGCCAAAGTGGAGGCACAAGCATCCCTGCTCCATTTTGCTGCTCCCCTTGAAGAGTAGCAACCTTCAACACATCAATCAACAAAAAATTTGACTATGCAATACCTGACTAATGTGGAACAAATACTTTTAGTTCACCTCCTGAAGGGGCAGTACCCCCAATTCACCTCTTAAATGCACAAATGTAGTCTTTGGAAGAGGCTTGGTGAATATGTCTACTAATTGCTCCTTACTAGAAACATGTTCTAGTGCAATCTCTTTATTCTGAACCTTTTCCCTTAAGAAATGATACTTAAGCTCAAAATGGTTGGTTCTAGAATGTAAAACCGGATTCTTAGAAATATTGATAGCACTTGTGTTATCACAGAATATACTTACCGGTTCAGATATAGGGATTTTGAAGCCTTCCAGTACATGCTTCATCCAAATTGTCTGAGTGCAGTTCATGAAAGCTGCAACATACTCTGCTTCCGCTGTAGACTAAGAGATACAACTCTGCTTTTTACTCATCCATGAGACCAATCAACCACCGAGAAAGAATACACCACCGGTTGTGTTTTTTCGGTCATCCACATTACCTGCCCAATCAACATCTGTGAACACTTTCAGATTGAAATCATTGCTGTATGGGTACCACAATCCATAGTCAACTGTTCCCTTCAGATACCTAAGAATTCGTTTGACTGCAATCAAGAAGGATTCTCTTGGACTTTTCTAGAACCTTCCAGTAATGCCAACTACATGTGCAATATCCGGTCTGCTATGCACTACATAATGCAACTTACCAATCATTGATCGGTATTCCTTCTCATCAACCAGTGTGGAATCATCCTCTTTTGTCAATTTGCAACCGGTCACCATTGGTGTACCAACCGGTTTGCTATCTTCCATGCCAAAGGTCTTCAACACCTCTTTGACATATTTGGACTGAGTGATAAGGATTCCATCTTTCATCTGTTGGATCTGTAGTCCAATGAAGAACTTAATCTCCCCTATGAGTGACATCTCAAACTCTTTCTTCATCTCATCAGCAAACTCATGACTCATCTTATCATCTCCACCAAAGATAATGTCATCAACAAAAACCTCACAGATCAGAATCTAATCTCCTTCAGACTTCAAGTAAATATTGCTATCTTCACTTGTTCTCTCAAATCCAATCTTCACAAGATGGGAATGTAGGCACTCATACCATGCCCTAGGTGCTTGCTTTAGACCATATAAGGCTTTATGTATCCTGCACACCATGTCACTGTCTTCAGATAAGGAGAACCCATCTGGTTGCTCTATATACACCTCCTCTTCAAGTACACCATTTAGGAATGTAGATTTTACATGCATTTGATATACTTTGAACCCTTTAAAACCTACATATGCAAGAAGCATACGAACTCCTTCCAATCTGGCTACAGGAGAAAAGGTTTCTCCATAATCTTCTCCTTCTTCTTGAGCATATCCTTTGCACACCAATCTGGCTTTATTCCTAATCACTGTGCCATCCTCATTCAGCTTGTTTCTGAACACCCATTTGGTGCCAATGACATTTTTATGCTCTGGTCTGGGTACCAAGGACCATGTACCATTTTTCTCTATCTGGTCAAGTTCCTCCTCCATTGCCTTGATCTAGTCTCCATCTTTATGAGCCTCTTTGAATGATTTAGGCTCAAATTCAGAGATCATACATGAGTTTTCTCTGACCTTTCTTCTTGTAAGGATTCCTGCATCCTTATCTCCTATGATCTACTTAGGATCATGATTCAACTTCACATATCAAGGAATGGTCTTGACTGGTTTTTCTTGCTTTTCCTCTTCATCCTCATCTTCATCAGTATCATCATTTACCAGTTCAGGAACACTGTTACTGGTACTTGGTTGACTAACAACCGGTTCCTAGAAGGTTGCAACCGGTTCATTTACAGCTTGCTCACTGTCGGTTTCCTCAGTTTTCTCAGAGGATTCATCAACTCTTACATTGACACTTTCCATAATTCTCTGAGTCCTATTGTTGTAACACTTGAGAGCTTTACTCTTGGTGGAATATCCTAGGAATATTCCCTCATCGCATTTAGCTTCAAATTTGCCCTAATGATCACTCCTCTTGATGTAACATTTGCTGCCAAATACCCTAAAGTAGATAACCACAGGTGTCTTACCGGTCCAATACTCATAAGGAGTTTTGTCCTTACCTTTCTTGATGAGTACCCAGTTCATAGTGGAGACTATAGTGCTCACTGCTTCTCTCCAAAAGGTGTGAGCTACCTTTCCTTGAATCAACATGGTTCTAGCTGCTTCAACTATAGTTCGATTATTCCTCTCTGCTAGGCCATTCTGCTATGGAGTCTGCGGGGCAGACAGTTGCCTTTTGATGCCAAATTCTTCACACTAGTCTTTTGAACATTGCCATCAAAACTATTTAGCTCATAGGCTGTCAGCTTGGCTATGATGGAGTCCAAGGATACCTTAGTCTTGTCTATTGATCTCAGCTCCTGAATAGCAGCAACCCTTATTGCATAGACCGGCAATAGGGATCTCAGGACTTTGCTTACCACATTGGAATCTTCTATTTTACCACCTGCACTCTTGATTTCTCCAACAACCGTTTTGATTCTTATTCCATACTGCTGAATGGTCTCACCTTCAACCATTCACATATCTTCAAACTTCCCTCTCAGGCTTTCTTCCTTAGCCTGTTTTACATGTTCATCACCACCATAGATATTTTCAAGAGCATCCCATAACTCTTTTGGATTTACCTTGTCCTAAACATCAATAAACTCAATGTCAGATAGACTACTAATGAGGGCTTCCATGACTTGCCCATTTTCTTGTATATCTCTCTTTTGGTCATCAGTGAGAGTACCGGTAGGGACAACATAGACATTCTCAACATAACTCCAGTGTTGAGCACCCATGCTTCTGATGAATATCTTCATCCTATCTTTCCATATGCCGAAATTTTCCCTGTTAAACTTTTGACCTTCCCTCTTCATCAGTTGACTGGGATCTTTACCTCAAGCAGTTAAGCTTACAACACAGAGGACCTAGAGTGCTCTGATACCAATTGATAACTCAATGATGAATGAATAGTACCAAACCGGTACTGAGAGGAGGGGTGTGAATCAGTACAAACACAAATACAGTCCAAAACTAGTTTGACAACAAATACTCCAAGTGATTGGCAAGCAGTGATACTGGCTGAGACAGAGTGCAATCGGTAACACCTAGAATAACTAAAATAATCATAAACTGGCCACTCACTAAGCTTTCCTCTTAGCTCAATACTATAGTACAATTACACCCTCATGCATGAACAGGTAAACTATCATCCGATCTTCACAACAGTTAGTTCAATATGTTTTATAGACATGCATAAAACACAGAACCATCATATGCTCAACAGGTAATAACAAAGCATCAAAAAATAAAATCCTCACACATGACACACATATTTTTCACGTGGAAACCCAACTGGGAAAAACCACGGTGGGGATGAATACCCACAATCTGCTTTTGAACTCTTTAGAAGTCCGCTTTGTTAGGATCCTTGTCTGGTTAAAGACATTACAATAGGTTCTGCTAGGAACCGATCCTGTTAGGGATCACCCGGTTAAGGGATGGCTACAATACCCGGTAAAGGGTTAAACCTGGTTAGGGTTACCTTGTTAGAGGATCTCAAGAACTCAATAACTAAAGGATCTCCAGAGCTCTATAGCTTCCCAGAACTCATTAACTTTGAGTTACCCTGTTAAGGGATTTGAATCAAGCCAGTTAAAGCTACCCTGTTAAGGGATTTCTATCAAGCAGGTTAAGGCTACCCTATTAAGGGATTTGACAACTATTGAAGTGGTTAAAGATCAACAGGAATTACAATGATCTGGTAACAACACTCAATGCTAATGCAGATCCCTTTTGGCTCCTCTTCACCTTTTGCACATTCACTTTGCAGGTATCTCTCCTCTCCTTTGGTCTGGCAAGAATCATGTATCACTTCCCTTGGATACACACATGCAACTTTTGCCAACAACCTTAGAAAGAAACACTACATCAACCTTATAGAAAACAGATAGGTCACTAGCAAAAACCCTAAACCCTACACCTGTTAGGTTAAGAAATTGAAGCGGTTCAATCCTTACCATTGAATCATACTGCATTAAATGCAACAATCTTGAATCGATCTCAAGACATTCTCCATTGTCCATTATCCACCGATTTCATGGTGGCTGCTAACCCATCACGCGTTATCAGCATTTGACAAACTTCACACATTCCCGAGGTAGATAGGAATAGTCTTCTTCATGCAAGATCCTTCACGTGCATAGGGCTTATGTGGCAACATGATCTGTTCTCCATTATACTACTAACTCATCACACAAAGATCACTGATTGAGTCACACAGGCTTGAGGTACTCCAACCGGAAATCCTGAAGTGGAAACTACCTACCATCTGGTAGTCACACAGTGCTTCCATGTGTCGGTTCCCATAACTACATGCTGGTTCATCTTGACATGCCGGTTCATCTTGAACAAATATACCGCTTCACTTTGGCATATATACCGGTTCACACATATGCCAGTTCTCTCTTCTCACATATCACGTATGTCGGTTCACTTCATATAACATATTGACATCAATGACAACATACAATATCATTATGTCCTTATACCAGTTTACATAATGCCAACAGAATGATCTCTATGTACCTGATGAATTTTATGATAAAATTTATAATAGATCTTAATAGAGCGATCCAACACCTTTCCAATGCCTATTTGTTGGCAAAAAATGGAGTCTATTTGCAAAAGATATGCTCTCGGAAGTGCCAAGATGTAGTTCTGACTTTGAATGGGAAAAACAAGTGCAAAACAGAAAAACCAAAAAATATTACCTCTTGATTTGGATCTATCCTGGAAAGATATTTTTGACGATATATGGTTTGTCCAATTTCGCCTCCGTTTCCTCAAGATATCGTGAAAACACCACCTGGTTGTAAATGAGATGGTTAAAAAAAAAAACACCCCCTGGTGGTTGGGTGATGGCTCCTTGGCGGAGTGGCCCGACGCAGCGGAGCGTGGGCGGAGAGCGGGCGACACAATGGCGGAGCAGTGGGGAAAAACATGGCGGGCTGGGCGGCAAGTGGACAATGGTTCTTTGATCGCTGGCGATTTGGGCTGCCATAGACGGTGACGGCTAGGAAGCCACTAACAATTATCCTAGCAACTGCTATGAAAGCAGCAGGCTCACCGCTGTGATAGCTGCTGCTAACCATTGCGGTAGCAATCAACTAACCATGATGGTAGTGGTCAACTAACCATGGCGGTAGCAGTATTCTAACCGCCAATAGTAAGCCGACTATGGGCCAATTTTTTTTTTTGATGAAATCCGCTAATTATGTACTTGTATGGCCTGTAGGTAAAAATATTTTTGCCCCAAAAGATATTGTAGCCCAAATAGGTCGAGTAATATGTCAAAAAGATTGGAAACGCCCTCCGGAAGCCAACGGTGAGGTCCTTTCTTTCCCAAAGTATTCCAAAAAATAGGTGCCCCCCCTAGATCACAAAATAAACTATATTTTCAAACCCTCACAGATCTGATTTTTGAGATTCAAATTGACCCAAGATGCACAGAAAACCTTGCTGTAAGGAAAATCTCAAATTTGACGAACAAGGTGCTTTAGGTCTAGAACTCTGATACCATATTAGAATTCATGATTGATGAATTCCACAATGCCCAATAATCACCTGCATACAAATACCTGCCCCGTACAAGAGAAAAACCTACAAACAAGAGGGTGCAAGAATAATTGGAGACAATTGCAAGAAGAATCAAAATTGAATTAACTTGCCAGAATAAATTAATTACAATGAGATCAATCCTTTAACAAAGGAGATTAAAACCCTAAAGCAAACCCTAAGGGTTGAATGAATGAAATAAAATAATTATTAACTACCTAAAAAAGCTTCCTAAATTTATCTTAAGTGAAAAAAGGTGACTTGATTAATTAATCAATATGATTAAATTAATTAAGTAAATAAAACCTTTACCCTAATAGGAATGTATGCGACTAACTGGTGGACTAATTTTAAAAAGGGAATTTGTCCCATATTTATTACTCATCCCAACACATTGGCAAGTACCATCCATACCAAAAAATAAATGGCTGAAAAAGAGGAGGAAGTGAAAAGATTGACGGAATGAAAGATGGAAATGGAAAATGCTAGTCCATAAGGATTTTCTCTTCATATCACATTCACCAAAATATGAGTTATTCTAATTTTAACTCACTCTAAAGGTGATTATGTAGACTAAATACTTCATATTTTATTATACCCTTACTTAATGGCCAAGACCTTATAAAATCTTACTATCATGATGAAAATTGTCCAAGAAATCAAAAGTTGATTTGAATACTCTATTCCAAACCTTGGGGAATTTGAAAACTGAAAGCATCGTTGTTGATATGAATCTTACTAGTAGGATCATCCACATATCAAGGAACATGGGTCATAATTGATATATTTTCAAGTTTTGTTGCATTTATATTGAATTTCTAGTGTGGTTTCATGTTGTCTTGCAACTTGATGGATTTCTAATGATATGATTCTTTAATTAATGGTCTCAATGAGTTTTTACAAAAGGAATTTCCCTCACGCAAGACTCTCCCTTAATTTGTTTTTTATTTTTTATTTTTTACTTTTCAAACATGTCTATGAAGAGGTATGCTTTCTTATATCCCATCTAGAATCAAATCAATCCAATTTTCTTTAATCCTTAGACACATTTGGCTTAAAAATAGAAATGAGAGATATTTGAAGTTGCTTTGTTTGACGATTTTGTCAACATCTTATTGAATATATTATTTGGTGACTTTGCTAACATCATTTATGACCTTGTTATGTGCTCAAAGACTTTCTTTCTCTTTCTCCTTGTTTCCTTTTTGGTTTTATACTTTTCTATGAACTCTGAGGCTCTTTCTTTTATTTTCCAAAATAATGTGTTTTCTAATTAACTGCATGATTTTTGTATACAATCATATCATATTTTTGTTATTTTTCAAGTTTGGGATGCACTTGAAAGTAAATGAAGCTTCCAGTATACTAAAATAATAAAGTAAATTATATCTAACACTACCTAAGAAAGTTAAAAATAAATCTAAACTAAACTAAGAACCAATACTATATTATTAGTGTCTTAAGAAAGATAAGTAATTTAATTACTAAGAATTGAGATAATTTTAAAACAAAAGAAGCTAGCAGACAAAAATCATATCATATTTTTGTTATTTTTCAAGTTTGGGATGCACTTGAAAGTAAAGGAAGCTTCCAGTATACTAAAATAATAAAGTAAATTATATCTAACACTACCTAAGAAAGTTAAAAATAAATCTAAACTAAACTAAGAACCAATACTATATTATTAGTGTCCGTAAGAAAGATAAGTAATTTAATTACTAAGAATTGAGATAATTTTAAAACAAAAGAATCTAGAAGATGAATTAGCTTCCTTGATAGTATAATTATTAACATCCTTAAAGGGTCCAATTTTGTATTTGAAATATCTTCTCCTCTAAACTTGAGGTAATTCATTTGATGGGAAGGGAATGTTGATATTGATGAGGAATGTGGTATTAGCTTCATGTTGTAGACACTTAAATTGTCGTGTTATAATTAAATAAATATTTTATTTATTTAATCATTTTAAGCCTGCTCTCAATTAAGTAAATTTTTATTTATTTAATTAACTGACTTATCCTCTTCTAGCCCTCTTTCCTATTTGAATAATTTTTTATTTTTTTTAAATTATGATTTCCCTAAATTAAATAAATATTTAATTTATTTAATTGGTCCCACTTCCTCTATTACTTAAATAAATCTTTATTTATTTAATTAATTTAGTAACTTTTTCCCTCCATGACACATGTTATTCATCTTTTCATTTATCTTACCTACCCCCTTTATTATTTTATTATTTCCTCTACCTACCCTTTAATCCTGGCCAACCATTCATCCTTTCACCTCTAAATCTTATCGCTCCATTTTCTAAGGTGTCTTCTATATAAGAGGATTCCTTCATCCTTTCACAACCCTAATCAATCCAACAATCTAATCAACTAATCAATCATGCCTTCAAACCTTCAAGTGAGCGAGCAACTTTACAACCACAATCCGTTCTTTGTTGAGCTCTTGTGCACACATACAAAATATGAGAGCAAATATATCAAACAAGATCAATGGAGATAGGAGACAATGGAGATCAAACCCTACTTGACATGTGAATAGTATTG
Organism: Cryptomeria japonica; assembly: GCF_030272615.1. Classification (NCBI taxonomy): domain Eukaryota; kingdom Viridiplantae; phylum Streptophyta; class Pinopsida; order Cupressales; family Cupressaceae; genus Cryptomeria; species Cryptomeria japonica. The sequence goes on along the minus strand of NC_081409.1, from coordinate 312,689,094 downwards.
TTGTTTCATTTGTTGATTTTCATGTTCTTAGGTTTCTTAATTGGTGTATGGTGAATGCTTTATTTTAGAAATAGGTTTTTGTTATGGTTGGATCTTTTGTGGTTTTTCAATAGTTTGTCATAATCATTTTTCAGCATATACACATGTGATCTGCAACTGCAATGGAGATGGAATTAGCTTATTCTAATAACCACACAAGAAGATTTGAGATCATGAATATATAGAGAGGCTTATAATATTCTCATTTGATCTAATGTTTAAATATTTAGAACTTGTAATAAATAATTGCAAAGACAACCCTATCTTTCTATATGATAGAGAAAAAAATTTCTTCAATTTATTTCCTAAAGCTTGTGGGTGCTAAATTCTTTTCTCGAATTCTCTCCCTTTGAAAATGAGGTAGAATGGGGTTTATATATTAAGGAAGGGGAGAAAAATGTAAGACAAAGAGGAAAATAAAGATTATATTTATAAAAAAAAAGTAGAAATTAAAACATGCCATCTTTTTCTAAAAAAATGATTTTTAGGAATGAAAATAGAGAAAACTAGCAAATAGGAATTACTCATGGTTGTTTTAAATGATGACAATTTCACTCATGTCAATGCATGGGTAACCCTTCTTACTATTACTAGTCACATAGGTGACCCTACAACTTAACTTGGGTTGCCCGAATGACCCTAATGTTTTTTAAATGCCCTTGTAGCTCAAGATGAACATTTTTGATATTACAAATCCATTTATTTATACGCATCACAAACCCTATTTATTAAGCAATTATTTTTAGATGGTCATCCATTTGAAGCCCTTCAAATACTAAAACCTCCCTTACAAAAAAAAAAAAATATTATAGACAAAAAATTGTATAATTATAATTACATAATTTTTTTGATAGTTTATCAGAATCTTCTCTTTTAAGTTACTTATTCTTTGTTAAATTTTAATTATATTTCATAGATAAAATAATTAAATACAACCATATGAACATTAAGTTTAGGCCATATTGATCTCTTTTTCCTCTTTAAAATTTCTTTTATATTATTATTTTTACAACAGCTCATTGTTATTCTTATAATGAAATGGAATTATTTAAAATTTATTTTTCACCCTTTTAGGGAAACTTTTCAATTTAAAAAACTAGACAATAATAGAAGAAATGACACATGCTAATTAAAAGCTCACAATTATAGGAGTATTAAATATTGCCCAAAACATTTATTACAAGAACATATACCAAGAAACCCAAAAAATTCATAAAATCATGATGTACCATTTAAGAACTAAAGTAAACAAAATTAGGAAGTGACTATTGGTACCTTTTTCTTATATAGCTTTTTTTTTCAAATTAAAATTTTAAAGTGAGATTTATCTAAATAAATTTAAAATGTTTATAAATCTTGTATTAGTTCCTACCAAGGTATAATACTATTGCATCCATTCAA